>NC_135615.1:3828125-4540000 GCF_053574225.1 Canis aureus | reverse complement strand
TTGGTGAGGACAGGTGACTTGGGGACCCTACTCCTCCGCCATCTTACCCCACCCCTTACTACCATTTTAAAATTAAAAATACTCAATAGGGAGGAATAATATGATCTGGAAATTCATGAATATGCCTATTTTATAAGCAACAAATGACACTGTAGCTTCAAGGAGCTTAAAATGGAGACTGACATATAAGACAGATTTATGTAGAACAACTAGAGAACAAATAGATTGATATAAATAATTCATAAATCAGGATTAGAAAAAACACCATTGCAGTCTGCAATCCACCTGATGAACCTTCCTGAAGAAGCAGAATTTTTATTAAGTTCTTGAAAAAGATAGAATTCAGATAAAACCAAAGTGGTGAGTAAGGTGATAATGAATAAATAGATTTTCATATATAAGAAGGTGATAAAACAAAATAGGAAGTCATAATGCCATTGTAAGGGAGGAACTCCTGGCATATAAGAAAACTTTAAGAAGATTAAGTTAGCATCAGGAACAAGTTGATTTGGAATAGGAGAAAGGGAAACTTGAGAAATTCACTGGAAAGCTATGTTAAGAATCTAAGTGTGATGAAAGCAGCTGAAGTAGAGATAAAATGTTGAATCCAAGCATACTTCATAGGAAGTATCAGCAGAACATCATACATTGACTGTCTATGATAGTTCAAAGATGATATAGTCAATAGACAATTCCCAAGTCAGTTTAGTAAACTGCAAGAGGAAAGGAGATGTCAGTGGATATAGAGAAATGACAAATTTATTTTTTCATACAAATTTCTTTTGAGGAGAATTTTGCTGATTAAAGTAAGTGTATTATGTATCTTGTCTTTAAAACTCTCCATGCTGTGCGAGCTCCTGGAGACCAAAGCATAGGTTTTATGTTTCTTCTGTAACCCTCACACTATATATTCAATAGATATTTAATGGTGTTGTAAGAACTAATAATATTGGAGGAAAACTTAAATAAAAGTTAAAGAATAAAAATGTAGATAAATTATTCATCATAATCATGGAAGGGATAGTTGAAAGGATGAAGCTGGATCTCCATAAAAATCTAGGGAAGAATGTAAAAGATCAAGGTCATGGCATTGGAAGAACAAGATGTGAGAAGTTGAGGTAGAAAGAGATGAGTCCAGTCTTAGAGATAGAAAGGAAGATGGAAGTAATTATTGATGCTAAGAGTATGTTTAAAAGGCTGCATATAAAAACTCAAAAAGACCTTTGACATTGATGAATGACTGAGAAATATTAATTTTTGCTAAATTGAGTGACAGCAAATCATAGTTTTTAGAAGCCTGGCCCCAGAGAGATAAAAATTGTCTATGGAAAGTACAGGGTATTAGACTGTACTGGTTTAACTGTGTTAGGTTAGGTTAGGTTAGGTTAGGTTAACTGTGTTAGGTCCTTTCACTTAGAATTTTAACTACCAAGACAAGTCAATGTAGCTAATTGGAAGGCTTGTATGAAATGTGTGTCAGCTTCTCAGAGCTCTTGCTATTTGCATAGCATAACCCAACTAAAGACCAAATATGGAGGGCGAGGCAAGATGGTAGAGGAATAAGGGTCCTCAATTCACCTGGTCCCCCCAACTTACCAAGATAACTTTCAAATCATCCTGAACACCTATACATTTGACCTGAGATTTAAAGAGAAAACAGCCGGAATGCTAGAGAGAGAAGGGTTTTTGCTTCTAGCAAGATAGGAAGGCTGAAAAATAAAATAAAATAAAAAAGAATCAAGTTGCAGAGAAGCACTGTGAGGAGCCAGGATAAGCCAGTCTGGTGAAAACCTCTGGGACAGGAAAGCCCAGCCCCAGAGAAGAGGGACCTTTAAAAATCCGCACCAGATTCTTCCCCAATAGAAAAGCGCTTAGCAAGGAAATTGGGCCAATTTCCTTGGACCAATTTCAAGGAGATTGAATCACAGGGAAGCTTCCAGTTTTCCGGAGTCACTAATAGAGGAAGTGCGCCCAGGGAAAAGCACCACAAACTGTGGGCCAATCTCGGTAAAGGGCTGGCATGTAGCCAGCAGGGCATTTGGAAGAAGCCAGTCAGTTAGGTGGGTGGCTCCAGATGGAGGTGTCTGGCCCTGCTGCCTTCAGGAGCCGGATGCCCCAGGAGCGAGCGCGATTCCAGCAGCACAGGGCTCCAGATTACCGAGCAGACACAGCCCATGATTCTGCACTCCCCCTGGGACAGGCAGAGGCAAGGAGGGAACAGGATAGCAAGGACTCTCCTGCTACCAGGCGCACAGTAGGCTGTGCAGATCAGCTCACCCACTCCAGCCCGGGAACATCAAGGCCAGGGCAGACTGGGAGACTGTGGTAGTTACTGAGAGGAGCTGACTCCAGAGCTGGAAATCTGGCTGCCACCATTGTTGTTTTCCCTCCTTACTTCCCCACGTGCCTGAGAGAGGTAGGGCTTCCAGGGAACAAAGGCTTCGCAGGATAAACAGCTCCCACTGAGCCTCGCACATGGCAGGGGGCAGGGCATCCCTGCCCAGGCACACACATGAGAATCAGCACAGCAGATGCTCCCCCAGAAGACCAGCTGGAAGAACAGGGGAAGAGCAAGTTCTTGACCAAGCAGCACTGGAAAGCTCCAGGGGAAGTCGAGGAATTTATAGTATATAGAACTAGAGGGTACACCTCCTTTCCCCCCTTTTTCCATTAACAAATCTTTTTTTTTATGTCAGACTAAAAATTTCTAATTTTATTCTCTTTTCCCCACATTGCTACAATATTTTACCAGCTCTTCATTTTTAATTTTCTTTCTTTTTGGCTCTCATATTTCTACAATTACATGTCTTAGATATATTTTCCATTCTAGATTCCCTTCAACCAACTCAATTTAATTTTGGGAGATATACGAGATACGGTTTGTGTGTGTGTGTGTGTTTTGTTTTCTCTGGCCAATTTTTTTCTACAATGGCAGAAATTACTACCTTCTAAAACATGACCAGAATACACCCAGAACCAAGTGGTATACTGTGCTGGTTCATTCTGTGAGATTATACTCTCTCTTCATTCCCATTCTTCCCCCCTCTGTTATCTCATTTAAGTTTTGGTGGTCAATGTTGGGGCTTTCTACAAGTATTGCTGGTTTATATAACTTTGGTTCTGAGCCTCTTCTAACATACAGAACTTAATACACTCAGAACCAAGAAGATCACCCTCTAGGACCCCACAGGTAGACTAGGAGACTACATTCTCCCCCCACTACAACTTCTTCACCATCACCATCTCCCAGTCCTTCCCACATTTTTTTCTTCTCTTTTTTCTTTTTCTTCTCTTAACTTTTGCTTTTGTCTCTTTTATTATTTTATGCCTTTTTCTTTTTTTTCTTCTTTGAGATTCTTGGCCTTCTTTATACTACTTTGATTTAAAATTTGTTTTTCACTTTAATGGTTCATATGTTTTATTTTGTTCTAATCTTTGTTTTCATTTTCTGGTCACTGACCTCATCAGAATCATCTAGGGTGAAATTTATTTAGGTTGTGGTTGATGTTCTTGACTTAGCCCACTCATACAGCCACTCTGCACTGAACAGAATGACTAAAAGGAAGAATTAACCACAAAAGAAAGAAGCAGAAACCGTACTGTCTGCCACAGAGTTACAGAATATGGATTACAGTTTGATGTCAGAAAGCCAATTCAGAAGCACAATTATAAAACTACTGGTGGGTCTGGAAAAAAAGCGTAAAGGACTCTAGAGACTTCATTACTGAAGGATTTAGATCTAATCAGGCCAAAATTAAAAATCAAGTAAATGAGATACAATTCAAACTGGAAGTCCTAACAATGAGGGTTAATGAAGAAGAAAAAGTGAGCAATATAGAAGACAAGTTGATGGTAAGGAAGGAAGCTGAGGTAAAAAGAAAAAATTAAGAGCCTAGGAAAAAAGGTTAAGGGAAATAAATGATAGCCTCAGGGAGGAAGAATCTATGCATACTTGGGGTTCAAGAGGGCACTGAGAGGGCCAGAGGGCCAGAAAGGATATTTGAACAACTCATAGCTGAGAACTTCCCTAATTTGGGAAGGGAAACAGGTATTCAGATCTAGGAGATAGAGAGGTTGCCACCGCAAAATATCAATAATAACCATTGAACACCTTGATATTTAATAGTGAAACTTGCAAATTCCAAAGACAAAGAGAAAATCTTTAAAGCAGCGAGGAAAAAGACACTCTTACCTTATATGGGGAGAAATATCAGATTAACAGCAGACCTCTCCACAGAGACTGGCAGGCCAGACAAAGCTGCAGGATATATTAAGGGTCCTAAATGAGAAGAATATGCAGCCAAGAATACTTTATTCAGCAAGGCTGTCATTTAGAATAGAAAGAGAGATAAGGAGTTTCAAGGATAGGCAGAAACTGAAAGAATATGTGACCACCAAACCAGCTCTGCAAGAAATATTAAGGGTGACCCTGTAAAAGAAAGAGACATCCAAAGAAATAATCCACAAAACAGGGACTGAATAGGTTTTATGATGACACTAAATTCATATCTTTCAATAGTAACTCTGAACGTGAATGGGCTAAATGATCCCATCAAAAGACACAGGGTTTCAGACTGAATAAAGAAGCAAGACCTATCTATTGGCTGTCTACAAGAGACTCATTTTAGACCTAAAGAAACCTCCTGCCTGAAAATGAAAGGTTGGAGAGCCATTTACTATTCAAATGGTACTCAAAGAAAGCTGGGGTAGCAATCATCACATAAGATAAATTAAAGTTTATCCCAAAGACTATAGTAAGAGATGAAGAGGGACATTTTATCATACTTAAAGGGTCTATCCAAAAGAAGACTAACAGTCATGAAGATTTATGCCCTTAGTGTGAGAGCTGCCAAGTATATCAATCAATTAATAACCAAATTCAAGACATCCTTTGACAATAATACACTAATAATAAGAAACTTTAACATGGCACGTTCTACAAATGATAAGCTTCTAAGTACAACATCACCAAAGAAGCAGAAACAAGGGCTTTAAATGTTACACTGGACCAGATAGATTTCACAGATCTATAGAGAACTTAACATCTGAATGCAACTGAATATACATTCTTCTCAAGTGCACATGGAACTTTCTCCAGAATACACCACATTCTGGGTCACAAATCAGGTCTCCAATGATACCAAAAGACTGGGATTGTCCCCTGCATATTTTCAGACCAATGCTTTGAAACTCAACTCAGTCACAAGAAGAAATTTGGAAGAAACTCAAACACATGAACGTTAAAGAGCATCCTACTAAAAGATGAATGGGGCAACGAGAAAATTAGAGAAATTAAAAGATTCATGGAAACTAATGAAAATGAAGATACAATCATTCAAAATCTTTGGGCTACAGCAAAAGCAGTCCTAAGAGGGAAATACATTGCAATACAAGACTTCCTTAAAAATTGGAAAGAACTCAAATACACAAGCTAACTTTACACCTAAAGGAACTGGAGAAAGAACAGCAAATAAAGCCTACACCAAGCAGAAGAGGAGAGATAATAGATTTGAACAGAACTCAATGAAACAGAGACCAGAACTGTGGAACAGATTAACAAAAGCAGGAGTTGGTTCCTTGAAAGAATTAATGAGACAGAGAAACCCCTAGCCAGCCTTATTAAAAAGAAAAAAGACTCAAATTAATAAAATCATGAATGAAAGAGGAGAGATCACGATCAATACCAAGGTAATACAAACAATTTTAAAAACATATTATGAGCAGCTGTATGCCAATAAATTAGGCAATCTAGAAGAAATGGATGCATTTCTGGAAATGCACAAATGATCAAAACTGGAACAGGAAGAAATAGAAAACCTGAACAGGCCAATAACCAGGAAGGAAATTGAAACAGTCATCAGAAACCTCCCAAGACACAAAAGACCAGGCCCAGATGGCTTCCCAGGGGGAATTCTACCAAACATTTAAAGAAGAAATAATACCTATTCTACTAAAGCTGTTCTGAAGGATAGAAAAGGAAGGAATATTTCCAAACTCGTTTTATGAGGCCAGCATCACCTTAATTCCAAAACCAGACAAAAGCCCCACCAAAAAGGACAATTTTACACCAATATCCCTGATGAACACAGATGCAAAAAATTCTCAACAAGATACTAGCCAATAGGATCCAACAGTACATGAAGAGGATAATTCACCACGATCAAGTGGGATTTATCTCCAGGATGCAAGGTTGAGTCAACACTCGTAAAATAATCAACGTGATAGATCACATCAACAAGAGTAAAAACAAGAACCATATGATCCTCTCATTAGATGCAGAGAAAGCATTTGACAAAATACAGCATACACTCCTGATCAAAACTCTTCAGAGTGCGGGGATAGAGGGAACATTCCTCAGCATTAAAAAAGCATTAAAAGCCATTTATGAAAAGCCCACAGCAAATATCATTCTCAATGGGGAAGCACTGGGAGCCTTTCCCCTAAGATCAGGAACATGACAGGGATGTCCACTCTCACCATTGCTATTCAACATAGCACTAGAAGTCCTACCCTCAGCAATCAGACAACAAAAAGACATTAAAGGCATTCAAATTGGCAAAGAAGAAGTCAAACTCTCCCTCTTTGCCGATGACATGATACTCTACATAGAAAACCCAAAAGCCTCCACCCCAAGATTGCTAGAACTCATACAGCAATTTGGTAGCGTGGCAGGATACAAAATCAATGCCCAGAAATCAGTGGCATTTCTATACACTGAGACTGAAGAAAGAGAAATTAAAGAATCAATCCCATTTACGATTGCACCCAAAAGCATAAGATACCTAGGAATAAACTAACTAAAGACCTCATCTATTCTGCAGCATGTGCCAGAATGATGTTACATCAAGGCACTGTAGGAGTTTTGAGTGCATAAATCGTATTTATGTGGCCTCAATTATATTCCATGCCCCAAGGATGTTACAACATAGTTGTAAAGGTAAATATGAACACAGATCACAAATAACTAGTATATGTAAAAATGAAAGCCAAATAAATGAAGTAAACTTTATTATTTTTTTTTTTGAAGTAAACTTTAAATGCTGAAGGATTCGTAAGAGATAGAGATAAGGAAAAATGTGTCTTGCAAATAATTGTAGAAGCTTAAGTGTTAAAATGTTCTAGACAGGCTAACTAGAGAGGAGGAAAAAGGAAATTATGTTCAAAGACAGCTTGAATTGTTGGAGGAATTCTTCCAGACCAGTTGAATCTCGAATGAATCTAAAAGAGACAAAGAATATTATGAATACTTCAGAAAAAAAAGGAAGACAAAATTGTGAATAATTTGCAGTAGATGGAAATTCATTAAGCAAAAAAGACTAGAAAATATACTATGTTGCTATGTCTCTATGGTTTCATGTGGATAGAAGACATTTTAGACACATTCTTGTTTTCATTGTTCTGAAAACAGAAGGGCTCAAAAAAAATTTGAATGTTCTGTCCTGCTTCCCTACACCAGAAATCTACAAGCATCTATTTTCAAACATGTCAAGGTCCCTCTGCTCCTTACCACTTGTCTTGTCCAACAGTTTCTCATTTACTTTTCTTGCAAGCAATTCTATATTTCTTCCCACTGATTCATGCAGTTCCCTCTGGCTCAGTGAATAGAGGCCACAAAGCCCAGATGGAAATGGCTTTCACACTGTCTGACATCCTGGTCACTTCCCACACTGTCTGGGAGTAGCCTTGTCCAGTTAGCAGAAAATATATTTGAATCTGGATCATTCCAAAAAGTGCCTCTAGCCCCCATTGCAGAGAATTCTAATACTAAACACACTTGGGTATGCATGTGTCTGTGCATGTGTGTGTGTCTGTGTGTGTGGTGGGGTAAATGGGAGTAATAGGGAGTAGCACTGTGATAGGATTCTGTGTACATATTTAAAAATATGTCACATGTGGACTTTTATGTGGGAGCAACTGCTAATTCTACACTGAAAGTAAAAATAGAATTTGGCTTAAATGACAGCTAAAGAAATGAATCTAGAATTACAAACACATTTGTTCTATCAGAACACATTTTTATTATTATGATGATGATGGCTTTCTCTTTTCATTCCCCTCCCTGCCCCAACTCAACCCTAGCAACGAAAGTATGAGAACTTGGGTAAATGATTTTTACCTCTGCGTTAGACAGCAGTTTTTCTTGTGAGTTCAGATTTTCCACATCTGAATACTGTAGGACAGGAAGATCACTTAAACAATTTAGGTAAAAACTTTTGTAGTTCCTACCTCATGGTAGCTGCTCAACAAGTGTCACTTTCCTTTTTTCCAAAGTAGTCCCTAATATTCCTTTCTAACATGATCCTGCAGATGGATCTTTGGAAGAAGGAGGAAAAATTGACAACCGGCATATTAACTCTAAAAAAGGGAATAATTATTACAATAGGAGAGAAGAATTACACACAATCCTCTCAATACCAACTGGGTTTTTGAAAGAATGGATGTGAAAAAAAAATGCAGATGATCAGTGTACAGAAGTCTAGGAGAAAAATGAACATGAACCAGAAAAGCAGTCTCCTGAGTTCCTGAAAACTAAACAGAACAGGAAGATCTACATCCTCTCTCAGCCCCCAGTCAGCTGAGTCCCACAAGTATTACTGTACCATTGTTCAAAATGCTAACTCCCACAGAGAAACCTAATGTCAGGTATTTAGGATTACACAAAAGTACCAGATGTTGCAATTTTGGTTTATTGTTTATGCACATAATTAGATACACATACTTCAATTTTGAACACTGCTGATGTATTTTTAACTAAATAGCTCAACCAGCTTGTTGTGTATATAGGGAAATAAAATATCAAATTTTCCACTGATTCTAGCAATATGCTATTACATATTAACTTCCTCTGAAAAAGTTTATGCAAATGACAAACTTATTCCCATAATTGCTGCTAGATTTATCAAGAAATGTTAAACCGTCAGAACAAAATTATTTATTATACAGAGCGGAATCACCAGTTTGAAGTTTTGAGGGAGATAAACTTTACTCTGACTCCAAAAAAAGCAGTCAAATAGGATTTAAGTCTTCTATGAAAACAAAACTAACTCTTGCTCTTAAAGAACCCTGACTCACCGAAAGAAAAAAATAAAATAAAATAAAAATTCGAGTTTTTTTCTGAAAGCATATTTAAAAATATGAAATTTAAAATAATTAAACCCTCAAAATAAAATCTTTGAATATGCTCATTAATGTAACCTAAATATAAATTGTATAAACTAGTATCATTGTAAATAGAGAACACTGGCAGAAGATAGGATAGACAAGGACTATTGTCCATGAAATGGAAACTTTAAACTTGAAAGGAGTACATTTTTTTTCCCCAAGTCAATTAAGGGGGAAATTATTACAAGATCATTTTTAATGAAGAGAAAATACACCTTAAAATTAAAAAAATAACAATAATAATTCAAGTTGGTTGTTTATCTGCGAACTTCCAGACTGTCATGTCTGTGGCATCTGTATTTTTAAGGTTTTTAGATTCAAGGAAACGATGACTTTGCAACACAAATATATTTTTTTCTCTATTTTCTTAGGAAAGAAATCCAAGGAGAGCAGAAGGAAAAACAAACCTAATATTTTAAAGTCAAGTTCTTTTCAGAGTCTCTCATGGAAATAAACTTACTATGTCAGCCAAGAGAGAGGCCAGGAAAAAGAGAAGCGTTGCTAGTGAGAGAATTCTCACAAGAACTTTAGGTCCTTGTACCCCTCATTAAGATGATGAATTCTAGGTTTTAATAATGAATATGAGAGCTATATCAAGAAGAAAAGCAGGGCATTTGTTTTACTTTGTTTTGACCTGTGCCTCAATGCCTCCTGGCCCCCTCCCCTCCACCGTGCAAGGCGAGACCCAGCCCACACTGAACAGGAGCCAGTGTGAACACTGCCCTGAGCAGAGGCAGCCTTGCCTGCAGGGCCTTCCGGACCCTTGCCAGGGGCGGCCTTTCCATGCCTAAGGACATTAACAAAAAATGGTGTGCTCCTTGTCTGCAGGCTGTATTTCTGTTCCAAAATAACTGCAGTTCTTCAACTGTTATGGGAATAAACATTCAGTTTTACATGCATTGGTAATATTCCTTTGGCTTCTTCTTTTCTTCTTTAAAAAAATAGTGATAATTCCAGTGTTTTCTCACCAGTATTGTATTGCCTTCTTGCAGCCAAATTTTACGGTTGCAGAAAGCATTAGCAAACCAGGCCAAAAAATACTCTGACTTTGATTTAATATGAAATTGTACATTACATTTTAAACTATTTTCATCATTACAATAATTTTTTGGCTTATTTCTGTTTTCACAATGTCTGTAAAGTTTCCATTTTTCAGAAAAGCAGTAGTGTTTGATAATAAATAAATGTAGCTAAGATCCAAATAAACAAATTTGTCAACACTGTGTTCTCACATGGCACTTTGCTAAAAGACTCAATGTTTTGTATGTTACCCACTGAATTTACTTGTGTCAAATGCATTTATACAAATAGCTTGGATTCTTTTTTTCTTTTTTTTTTTAATTTTCTTCATCCTTATAGAAGTAAAACCATCTTTTATCTTTGTTTATATATTTGAAGATATTTCTTTATACATAATATGTTATATACACAATATATAAATCATATAACCTGAATTTATTGTGAACAAAAATTGCTATTAAAATATTTATACTTGGATAAGACTTTGCCAGATATCCTTTATTTTATCCTCACTCTAGTAATTCTTAAAATAAATTATATTTATAATATCTTGGTTACAAAAAAATCTTTTTATAAATTATGATCACCACATTACAAAACACTTATCCAAGTATTACATAGAAATGGTAATGTTTTATGGACAATGATGTAGTAATTCAAAATAGTGTTATAAAAAATCACCCTGTTCTATGAAGTTAATTGTTGTCTGTTTTCTGAAGCTATATGTTTTCCTCTTTTTAATAATACTTAGTTCCACCACTTTTTTTCTATGCTGTATATGTCAAAGAAATATTCTTAAGTAAAAATGAAAATTTTAAGTGTATAGAGTAGATAAGTACTCTATTTCTGAGAAAAAAAAAGTTATCTCTAAAAACTCTATGAGGCAAGAAAAGTAAAATAAAAAGAGAGAGTTCTAGAGAGCAACATCTGGCATCCCATAGTCCATCTCACAAACAAGGAGATGGCATATAACAGTTTATTTGGGGGATAAAATTATTGCAGAATCAGATTGTTCTTCATGACTGTTTAAATCTGGGAATTGGAATTGCTAAATTTTTCATCAGTCATTGGAAACAAACTTTCTGGTTGTGTCTAAGTTTATAAAATAGCAATAAGAAGTGGAGGTTCCAAATTCATATTTACAACAAGACTTAGATAAACCTACTGTTCACACCACATTGTTGGGGCAGTAGACTATAACTCATTGATTTGGCCAAAACTTTTCTGGCAAGTACATGGCTGATATTTATATGAAATTGTGTGAATTTCAATAATATGCTACCAAGGAGTTTTTCTAAAAAAAGATTAATAGAACTAGAATTATGATTGATTATTAGAGAAAGATAACATACAGAAGAACTCACTAATATTAAAGCTGTGTAGAGCTGTGAAAGGGCTGTCTTGGGAGATAATGAAGTAATTGTCATTGGACCCGATGAAGTCTTATCTTTGAAATGCTCAAAGAAGTTCACAGGACAATTTGGTCTTGATACTGCAGATAGATAGTAGCACCAAATGACTTGTGAGATCCTTGTAAACTTAATGTTCAAATGAATACCTATTATAGCATTTCACAAACTGTGCTCCATGATCAAATAAGTATAAAAATAGCACATGCCTTTTGGCATAGTTGGAAATTTAAAAATGAGTATTTGAAAATTTGAAGTTCAGAAGTTTTGCAGTAAAAAAAAAATCTACCTATCTAAACCAACATTTTCCAACTATTTTATTTTTCGTAAAATATGTTATCATATTGCCACAGACCATAATTTTATGACAAACTAAGAAGGGCACTGTCGAGGTAGATTTTCCTTTTTATTTAATTGTAAGTTTTTGGAGGATTCTTCTTAAATATATTTAATTTGTCACTCCTTCTGAACAAGTCCAAATTCTTTAGACTGTCCTTCAAGGCCCAACACATTGTCTTTTCTTTCCAAACTATTCCTCTATTTCCTAAAAAAACTATTTTTTGGTATATCACAAATGGTTTTTTCATTTGTTTGCTTGTTTTTTTTTTTTTCTCTTCATGTCAATTATACACATTTTTCCTCCACTTTGGAATGACCTCCATTTGATAGTCTATTTTCAAGTTTCACCTCATATCCTAACTTACTTTTTTTTTTTTTTAAACCCCCTCTCTCATGACTTCAGTCTGCATGGTGTAGAATCTATACTCTATATCTCAAACCATAAATTTCATTTCCTGGGGTTTCCTGTCCTTCCTTCCACTCTCTTCCTTCCTTCCCTCCTTCATTTTGTCCTGCTCTCCCTGTTTCCCTTCCTCTTTTTTGTTTCTTTTATTTTTCCTCTTTCTTTCTTTTAAACTTGTGCTAATCTTACCTTTCCAAATAGATTTTACACATCTTGCAAAAAGAAAGTCATGCCTTATATTTATATATTTCCTAGAATAGCAATATTTTCAGTTATATAAGCTATACCCCCTTTCCTCATGGAATTTATAATCATTTAAACATATGAATTGCATAAAGAAAATGATCTCTTTGGGATGCCTGGATGGCTCAGCACTTGAGCAACTGCTTTCTGCTCACGTCATGATCCCGGGGTCTTGGGATCAGAGTCCTGGATCGTCGGGCTCCTTGTGAGGAGCCTGCCTCTCCCTCTGCCTATGCATCTGCCTCTCTCTCTTTGTCTTTCATGAATAAATAAATAAAATCTTAAAAGAAAACCATCTCTTCAATTAAATAACAATTGAGAAGGCTTTATTATTAATTAGAGGCCATATTAATAATATGAAGTACTAAGGACATGGTGAATACTCAAAATTGTTGAATAGGGGAATGAGTAAATAAACTAATTTGTTTGATTCTGTTGTATATCCTTTCTTTAAAAGATTTTATTTATTTGATACAAAGAGAGAGAGAGTGTGTGTGCAAGCATGAGAGCAGCAGGCAAAAGGAGAAGGAGAAGCAGGCTCCCCACTGAGGAGACTCTGAAATGGAGTGCAATCCCAGGAACTTGAGATCATGACTTGAGCCGAAGGCAGATGCTTAACTACTGAGCTTCTCAGGCCACCCCTTTGTTGTATCTTCTTTTTCATATTTTACCCACATTTCAGCTTGCATTTTCTTCTTTGGAGGGAGAGGTAATGAATAACATTTTTTTCATAAGGTATACAAAACTATTAAAATCTAGATAATCATGGAATTATAAATGTCTTAATGAAATTATTTCTCTCATGTGTGGGTATGTATGTATTCCAATAATGATTTGGTCCAAAATCCAGAAAGAAATGAGAATCAATGGACAGGATCAATATCCAGGACATTTGTCAGAGAATATTTAAGGAATTGAGAAGTGACTAGAATATGAGAGCAAAGAGAAAGAAAGGAGGTCAGAATGATTCTGGAAATCCAACTCTCAAAGCTAACCTGAATTAGTTTATAGAAGGGATAAGAAGGGTAAGAGAGAAAGCAGTATATTGTTACTTTCATTTGGTTTGTGACTTGGCACATATAAGAAAATTTTGTCCTTAGAAACCAAGTTATAGAGTTTAGTATGTAGTAGAAAATGTGACTTTGGAATTCAGAAATAGTCTAGGTATAAAAGACAATTCCTGTGTGAAGTTTATAAGAAAGTTGACAAGAGTTAACTAAAATGGCAAAAAGGGAGGGAGGAGGGGGCAAGATGGCAGAAGAGTAGGGTCCCCAAGTCACCTGTCTCCAACAAATTACCTAGATAACTTTCAAATCATCCTGAAAACCTACGAATATGGCTTCAGATTTAAAGAGAGAACAGCTGGAATGCTACAGTGAGAAGAGTTTGCACTTCTATGAAAGTAGGAAGACAGAAAAATAAAAAAACAACAAAGAAATAAAAAAGCATTCAAGGGGGAGGGGCTCCACGAGGAGCCAAGCTAAAGCCCCCCCAGCGAGTGCCCCAGGACAGGAAAGCCTCCTCCAGAGAAGCGGAGAAGCAGGAGCTTCACCAGTCTTCCTGAATGGAAAGGTCCTTGCAGGGAGTTGTAGCAGGATCCCAGGAGGGGAGGCGATGCCCTCAGGCTCCCAGAGGCACTAACAGAGGACCTGCGCCCTGGGGGAGAGCATGTCACACCCTGCAGCGGAGCTTCCTAAAGGGCTGCAGCGCCTGGCTGGTGGGGCGCCAGGAGCAGATCGGTGGGTAGCTCCGCTGTGGAGGGGTTGGGTGGCCCAGGAGCGCAATTCCAGCAGTACAGGCCCTGGAGCCCAGGGAGCTGAGGGACACAGCCCAGGATCCCGCACTCCCCCTGGGACAGGCAGAGGCTGAGAGAACACAAGACAGCAAGGACGCTCCTGCCGCTGGGCGACCCGAGCTGTACAGATCGGGGGCCACCGCCCCGGAGCATACAGGCCCCTGCGGACTGGGAGCTGCAGTAGCAACTACAGGAGCTGACTCCAGGGCTGAAGAGCTGGCTGCTGCCACTGTTGTTGTTCCTCCTATGACCTCACAGGATAAACAACTCCCACCAAGCCTCACAGTGGCCTCACAGGATAAACAGGATAAACAACCCCCACTGAGCCGGGCACCTGGGAGGAGACTGAGCAGCTCCCCCAGGTGAAGACACCTGAGAATCAGCACAGCAGACCCCTCCCTCAGAAGACCTGCTAGAAGGACATGGGAAAAGAAAGTTCTTGACCAAGCAGCACTGGAAAGTTCCAGGGGAAGTCGAGGGATTTACAGTATATAGAATCAGAGGATACTCCCCCTTGTTTTTTGTTTTCTGTTTGCTCCCCACCGTTTTTCTCTTTTTTTCTTTTTCCCTTTTTTCTTATTTCTCTTCTCTTTTTTTCTCCTTTTCCCAATACAACAAGTTTTTGGCCACTCTGCACTGAGCAAAATGACTAGAAGGAAAACCTCACCTCAAAAGAAAGAATCAGAAACAGTCCTCTCTCCCACAAAGTTACAAAATTTGGATTATACTTCAATGTCAGAAAGCCAATTCAGAAGCACAATTATAAAGCTACTGGTAGCTCTAGAAAAAAGCATAAAGGATTCAAGAGACTTCATGACTGCAGAATTTAGATCCAATCAGGCAGAAATTAAAAATGAATTAAATGAGATGCAATACAAACTAGAGGTCCTAATGACAAGAGTTGACAAGGTAAGAGTGAGTGACATAGAAGACAAGTTGATGGCAAGGAGGGAAACTGAGGAAAAAGAAAAACAACTAAGAGATCATGAGGATAGTTTAAGGGAAATAAACGACAGCCTCAAAAGGAAAAAATCTATGTTTAATTGGGGTTCCCGAGGGTACTGAAAGGAACAGAGGTCCAGAATATGTATTTGAACAAATCATAGCTTAGAACTTCCCTAAATTGGGAAGGGAAACAGGCATTCAGATCCATGAGATAGAGACATCCCCCACTAAAATCAATAAAAACCGCTCAACACCTCGACATTTTAGAGTGAAAATTGCAAATTCCAAAGACAAAGAGAAGATCCTGAAAGCAGCAAGAGACAAGAAATCTCTAATTTTTATGGGGAGAAATATTAGATTAACAGCAGACCTCTCCACAGAGACCTGGCAGGCCAGAAAGGGCTGGCAGGGTATATTCAGAGTCCTAAATGAGAAGAACCTGCAGCCAAGAATACTTTATCCAGCAAGGCTCTCATTCAGAATAGAAGGAGACATAAAGAGCTTCCAAGATAGGCAGTAACTGAAATACTATGTGACCACCAAGCCAGCTCTGCAAGAAATATTAAGGGGGATTCTGTAATAGAAAGAGGAAGTCCAAGGGAACAATCCGCAAAAACAGGAACTGAATAGGTATCATGATGACATTAAATTCATATCTTTCAATAGTAAGTCTAAACATGAATGGGTTTAATGACCCCATCAAAAGGCGCAGGGTTTCATACTGGATCAAAAAGCAAGACCCATCTATTTGCTGTCTATAAGAGACTCATTTTAGACATAAGGACACCTACAGCCTGAAAATGCAAGGTTGGAGAACCATGTACCATTCAAATGGTCCTCAAAAGAAAGCAGGGATAGCAATCCTCATATCAGATAAATTAAAGTTTATCCCAAAGACTGTAGTAAGAGATGAAGAGGGACACTATATCATATTTAAAGGAACTATCCAACAAGAGGACCTAACAATCATTAATATTTATGCCCTGAATGTGGAAGTTGCCAAGTATATCAATCAATTAATAACCAAAGTTAAGACATACTTAGATAATAATACACTTATACTTGGTAACTTGAATGTAGCGCCTTCTACAATCAACAGATATTCTAAGCACAACATCTCCAAAGAAACAAGAGCTTTAAATGATACACTGGACCAGATGGATTTCACAGATATTTACAGAGTTTTACATCCAAAAGCATCTGAATACACATTCTTCTCAAGTGCATATGGAAGTTTCTCCAGAATAGACCACATACTGGGTCACAAATCAGGTCTGAACCGATACCAAAAGATTGGGATCATCCCCTGCATATTTTCAGACAATAATGCTTTGAAACTAGAACTAAATCACAAGAAGAAATTTGGAAGGATTTCAAGCATGTGGAGGTTTAAAGACTACCCTGCTAAAAGATGAAAAGGTCAACAGGAAATTAGAGAAGAATTAAGAATATTCAAGGAAGCTAGTGAGAATGAAGATACAACTGTTCAAAATATTTGGGATACACCAAAAGCAGTCGTGAGGGGGAGATACATCGCAAAACAAGCACCCATCCAAAAACAGGAAAGAACTCAAATACAAAAGCTAACCTTGCACATAAAGGAGCTGGAGAAAAAAAACAGCAAATTGACCCTACACCCAGCAGAAGAAGAGAGTTAATAAAGATTCGAGCAGAACTCAATGAAATAGAGACCAGAAGACCTGTGGAACAGATCAACAAAACCAGGAATTGGTTATTTGAAAGAATTAATAAGATGCATAAACCATTAGCCAGCTTTATTAAAAAGAAGAGAAAAAACTCAAATTAATAAAATCATGAATGAGAAAGGAAAGAATACCACCAATACCAAGGAAATACAAACGATTATAAAAACTTAGTATGAGCAGATTTACACCAACAAATTAGGCAATCTAGAAGAAATGGACACATTTCTGGAAAACTACAAACTACCAAAACTGGAACAGGAAGAAATAGAAAACCTAAACATGCCAATAACTACGGTGAAAATTAAAGCAGTCATCACAAACTTCCCAAGACACAAAAGTCCAGGGCCAGATGGCTTCCCAGGGGAATGCTATCAAATGTTTAAAGAAGAAACCATACTTATTCTACAAAGCTGTTCAGAAAGATAGAAAGAGATGGAATACTTCCAAACTCGTTCTATGAGGCCAGCATCACCTTAATTCCAAAAACAGACAAAGACCCCACCGAAAAGAGGAAGTATACACCAATATCCCTGATGAACCCGGATGCAAAAATTCTCAACAACATACTAGCCGATAGGATACAACAATACATTAAGAAGATTATTCACAATGACCAAGTAAGATTTATCCCCGGGATAAATAAATTTATCCCTGGGATAAAGGCTGGTTAAACACTCGTAAAACAATCAATGTGACTCATCATATCAGCAAGAGAAAAAACAAGAATCATATGATCCTCTCAATAGATGCAGAGAAAGCATTTGACAAAGTACAGCATCCATTCCTGATCAAAACTCTTCAGAGTGCAGGGATAGAGGGAACATTCCTCAGCATCTTAAAATCCATCTATGAAAAGCCCACAGCAAATATCATTCTCAATGGGGAAACACTGGGAGCCTTTCCCCTAAGATCAGGAACAAGACAGGAATGTCCACTCTCACCACTGCTATTCAACATAGTACTAGAATACTAGTACAGCAATCAGGCAACAAAAAGACATTAAAGGCATTCAAATTGGCAAAGAAGTCAAACTCTCCTCTTCGCAGATGACATGATACTCTACATAGAAAACCCAAAAGCCTCCACCCCAAGATTGCTAGAACTCATACAGCAATTTGGCAGCGTGGCAGGATACAAAATCAATGTCCAGATGTCAGTGGCATTTCTAAACACTAACAATGAGACTGAAGAAAGAGAAATTAAGGAGTCAATCCGATCTACAATTGCACCCAAAAGCATAAGATACCTAGGAATAAACCTAACCAAAGAGGTAAAGGATCTATACCCTAAAAACTACAAAACACTTCTGAAAGAAATTGAGGAAGACACAAAGAGATGGAAAGATATTCCATGCTCATGGATTGGAAGAATTAACATTGTGAAAATGTCAATGTTACCCAGGGCAATATACACGTTCAATGCAGTCCCTATCAAAATACCATGGACTTTCTTCAGAGAGTTGGAACAAATCATTTTAAGATTTGTGTGGAATCAGAAAAGACCCCGAATAGCCAGGGGAATATTAAAAAAGAAAACCATAGCTGGGGGCATCACAATTTCAGATTTCAGGTTGTACTACAAAGCTGTGGTCATCAAGACAGTGTGGTACTGGCACAAAAACAGACACATCGATCAATGGAACAGAATAGAGAATCCAGAAGTGGACCCTCAACTTTATGGTCAACTAATATTCGACAAAGGAGGAAAGACTATCCACTGGAAAAAAGACAGTCTTTTCAATAAATGGTGCTGGGAAAATTGGACATCCACATGCAGAAGAATGAAACTAGACCACTCTCTTATACCATACACAAAGATAAACTCAAAATGGATGAAAGATCTTATTTATTTATTTATTTATTTATTTATTTATTTATTTATTTATTGGATGAAAGATCTTAATGTGAGACAAGATTCCATCAAAATCCTAGAGGAGAACACAGGCAACACCCTTTTTGAACTTGGCCACAGTAACTTCTTGCAAGATGAAGGCCCGAGAAGAAAAAGCAAAATGAACTATTGGGACTTCATCAAGATAAGAAGCTGATGCACACCAATGAAATAGTCAACAAAACTAAAAGACAACCTACAGAATGGTAGAAGATATTTGCAAATGACCTATCAGATAAAGGGCTAGTATCCAGGATGTATAAAGAACCTATTAAACTCAACAGCAAAGAAACAAACAATCCAATCATGAAATGGGTAAAAGACATGAAGAGAAATCTCACAGAGAAAGACATAGACATGGCCAGCACGCACATGAGAAAATGCTCCGCATCACTTGCCATCAGGGAAATACAAATCAAAACCACAATGAGATACCACCTCACACCAGTGAGAATGGGGAAAATTAACAAGGCAGGAAACAACAAATGTTTGAGAGGATGTGCAGAAAGGGGAACCCTCTTGTACTTTTGGTGGGAATGTGAACTGGTGCAGCCACTCTCGAAAACTGTGTGGATGTTCCTCAGAGTTAAAAATAGATCTGCCCTATGACCCAGGGCACTGCTGGGGATTTACCCCAAAGATACAGATGCAGTGAAATGCCGGGACACCTGCACCCCGATTGTCCATCAACAGATGAATGGATAAAGAAGATGTGGTCTATGTATACAATGGAATATTCCTCAGCCATTAGAAACGACAAATACCCACCATTTGCTTCGACATCGATGGAACTGGAGGGCATTATGCTGAGTGAAATAAGTCATTCAGAGAAGGACAAACATTATATAGTCTCATTCACTTGGGGAATATAAAAAATAGTGAAAGAGAATAGAGGGGAAAGGAGAGATAATGAGTGGGAAATATCAGAGAGAGAGACAGAACATGAGAGACTCCTAACTCTGGGAAACGAACAAGGGGTGTTGGAAAGGGAGGTGGGTGGGTGGTGGGGGTGACTGGGTGATGGGCACTGCGAGGGTCACTTGATGGGATGAGCACTGTGTGTTATGCTATATGTTGGTAAATTGAACTCCAATAAATTGAACTCTTTAAAAAAAAAAGGCAAAAATGTGGATCCAGGTAAGCTAAGTGACCTGTGAAGTAGGCATGGTCTGTAAGGTTTTGTTACATTCTATGGAATAGAAGAGATTAGAGGCATTAGAAATTACATAGGTATGGGCATAATCAATTAGCAAGTGATCAAGTAGATGAATGGGCGAATCCCAGGACAAGAAAATAAATGTCTAAACTGTTGAGTGAAACTGAAAATCACAAGGACAATCAGTTACTGGTAGCTCAATTATTTTCTAGAAATTGTGTAATAAGAAGCTGCATGGTTTTCTTCTAGCTTCTTATCTATTGATAAGGTCAAGAATCCTAAAAAAAAAAAAAGAGAAAGCAAAGTGTATTTTCTAGCTTAAAGGATAATCTCTATGTTCATATGCAGCACTTTTTTGATGAGGGACTTATACCAGTAACATAGTTGTTTTGTGCTGACCTTTCTTCATCAGGGTTTTCATGACCACCGAACTATCATAATCATCAATAGTGCGGACTTTGTCTCTGTGACTGTGAAAAATTATTCATGTTGAACATTAGCAGCTCTAGAGAATAACAGCCTGCAAAGCAACCCAAAAGATAAAGAGGAATATTCCAGTTGGCTCCTAATAAATAGTTATACTACCAAATGCTTGTCAATGATTCTTTTCTCCACGTTTCTTAGTTTTTCATGTGCTTTCTGATTATAATAAAACTTTTGAATCAGGAGAGGAAGAAGGAGCAGATTAGAAACTTGGGTATTCCTATGATTGTTGCAAATATAAAAACATTAATCCATGAAAGAAAATTCTTGTGTGTAATGAATTTTAAGGTCTTTGAAATTATCTTTAAAATGCTGTTTATTGTGCTGTTTATTTCAATTATTCAAGCAAAATATCTACTGAGTAAATATTTAATAGAATTAAAGTAAATATTTAATAGAATTAAATAACCAACATAATAAATGGCTGTGTACAATGTACTGGAGGAAAAACAAGGATGAATAACATACATAAACACTGCCTTCAGGCTGTTTACAGTCTCACAAAAGGACTAAATATACAAGAATAACTATAATGCAAAGTAAAATCTGATCAAGAGCAACTTCTACTTCTTACCACAATTGAATAACTCAGAATAATCCTGCCACCATAAACAACTATAAAAATGAAACATGGGCAGTACAGAGCTATGATCCTTCAGAGAATGAAAACATGTGAGATAAGTGCCATGACTGACCCAGTCTTTTGCCTAAGGTACTTTCCAGAAAAGATATGAAAATGTGGTCTCCAAACAGAGAAGAGGAACTTCATTGAAATGGCACAAATCAGAGTAAACGGCTGCTGAAGAAGCTGAAATTTTCAGGAAAGGGGTAAGCAGGCATGCCTGGGTGGTTCAGCTGTTGAGCGTCTGCCTGAGCATCTGTCTTGAGTGTTGGCTCAGGGTGTAATTCTGGGGTCCAGGGATCAAGCCCCACATCAGGCTCCTGTGGGGAGCCTCCTTCCCCCTCTGCTTCTGTCTCTGTGTCTCTCATAAATAAATAAATAAATAAATAAATTCTTAAAAAAAAAAAAAAAAGAAAGGGGAAAGCATAGGAGGAAACCATAGAAATCTCCATAGACATCTCTGTAAGTTGGTGGACAAATAATAAGCAGCACATGATACCTCACTGAAATATTCAGGTATTGATAGCAATTTGTTTTTATCAGAGCCTCAATTTAGAAAGGAGAATATTCAAGACATTTCAGAGCTACGTTATATGCACCCTATCAAAGCCTTAAAATTCATTGAAAAATGAATGAACTGTTAGTAAATTAACTGTCTGCCATAACAAAACACTCTCTCTCTCTCTCTCTCTCTCTCTCTATATATATATATATATATATATATGCTTTTAGCAAAGAGCATTCACAATATCCACTCAAATTTCATTCTTAATTACTAGACATGCAAAGAAGAAACAATATGTGCATCATATCATGGAAATTTTATTCCCAGTTGTTAAAACAGACTAGGAGATGACAAAGATGTTGTAGTTAGCAGACAAAGACTGAGGAAATGATGGGGATAATGAGGAAATGGATGCTGCAGACACAGCACAGAAATGGAAATTGTACAAAATATTTAATATAAATTCTAGAATTTTTAAAAAATGTATGAATTAAAGATTATTATCTGAAATATTGTGTAGCAAATTGGATATTGCAGGGAAGAAGATAAAAAAATCTAAAGATATGGCAGTAGGAAATAGCCAAAGTGAAACACAGAATAAAATTAAATGAACACAATCTCAGTGACATATAGGACAATAGCAAGAATTCTCTCATATATGTAACTAGAGCCCAAGGAAGAAAGGAGAAAGAAATTGAAACGGAAATCATAGTTGAAAAAATAATAGCTCCAAAATATGTGAACTCACAGATTCAAAAAGCTCACTATCAAGCACACACACACACACACATACACACAGAGAAACCACCTATAGAACTATATAGTCATATTGCTGGAAAACAAAGATTAAAAAAAAGCAATCTTAAAAAGCAGCAAAAAAATAAATACATAACAATAGAATAAAACAAGTAAAATAATTGTATTTCTCATCAGAAACAATGCAAGCCAGAAAACATGTATCTTTAAAATACTAAAAATAATAAAACATGTCAAACTAAAATTCTGTAATCAGTGAAACTTCTCCAAAAATGACACTGAAATAAAGACATTTAAAAGTAAAAAATCAGAGGAATTTATCACTATAGAACATTCACTGAAGGGAATGTCGAATGAAGGGTTCTTCAGGCAATGGAAGTTTGGATTATACATACAAATGAAAGTAATAGAACTAGGAAATAAGTGGGCAAATATAAAAGACATTTTCTTTTAAATTTTTATTTTTAAAAATCAAATATTTAATACAAAATAATAGTGAGATGTGATGCGGTTTGTAACAGATGAAGAAGTAAACTATATACCTACAATAGCCAAGGGCAAGAGTAGTAAAAACATGTTGTTATAGATTTATTACCTGTGAGGTGGTATGTAATATTCATTTGAATGTAGACTTTGATAAGTTGATTATATAATGCAAACTGTAAAGTAACTGCTAAAGCTAAAAAAAGGGGTACAGCTAATGAGACAATAGTCCAGATAAAGTGAAACCCTAATAACACAAAGAACACTTAAAGTAAAAGGAGTAATGAGGAGAGAAAAAAGGGAAACAAAGATAGATGGCACAAATGGGGGGGGGGGAGACAATATTAGAAGTAAGCTGAACTTTATCAATAAGTTTGTACATGTAAATGGATAAAATCCTTCAATTTAAGGTGCACATTGTCAGACTGGGAAAAACAAAAATAAAAGAAATAATACCTCACTCTATGCTTTTAATAAGAGCTTCATTTAGGGATGCCTGGATGGCTCAGCGGTTGAGTGTCTGCCTTTGGCTGAGGTTGTGATCCCGGATTCCCAGGATCAAGTCCCACATCTGGCTCCCTGCGAGGAGCCTGCTTCTCCCTCTGCCTGTGTCTCTGCTTCTCTTTCTGTGTCTCTCATGAATAAATAAATAAAATGCTTAAAAAAATAAGAGCTTCATTTTAAATATGTAGGTTAAAAGTACAATGATGGATAAAGATACCATACAAATATTAACCATAAGAAAGCTAGGGTAGCCAGAAAATGTATGTTCTAAGGCATGGAATATCACTCAAGATAAAGAAGGACATTTTGTAATGATAAATGGTCAACTCTTCAAGGAGACATATATGTGCACCTTATAAAGGAAAATCAAGATACATAAAGCAAAATCAGAGAATTACAGGACAGACAAATCTGTAATTATAATTGGAGATACTTTTATATCTCAATTATTAATAGAAAAAGTAAACTGAAAGTAAAAGAAAAAAATAGAAGTTCTGATCATCATTCTCAATGAAGTTGATCTGACACTTAGGCAACACTTCATGGAGCGGTAGAATACACTTCGTTTTCAAATACACATGGAATGTTCAAAAAATGGGCAATATTATGGAACATATGTAAGTCTTTTTAATTTAAGAGTATTGAAAGAAATAATATAGGGTTCATTTTTTAATAACAGTGTAATTAAAGTAGAAAAAAACAGAAAGATAATTATAGAATACTTCAAATGTGTGAAAATTAAAAATTATTTTTAAACAATCTAGGGGCCAAAGAAAAGATCACAAGGGAAATAATATTTTTAAAACTCAATGAAAGTAAAAACAAAACAAATCAAAATACAGAGGATGAATGAAACATGTAGCTTTATTTTTTTAATGTGTAGCTTTATTTTTTTTTTCAGAGTTATTTTTTTTTTTTATTGGTGTTCAATTTACTAACATACAGAATAACACCCAGTGCCCGTCACCCATTCACTCCCACCCCCCGCCCTCCTCCCCTTCTACCACCCCTAGTTCGTTTCCCAGAGTTAGCAGTCTTTACGTTCTGTCTCCCTTTCTGATATTTCCCACACATTTCTTCTCCCTTCCCTTATTTTCCCTTTCACTATTATTTATATTCCCCAAATGAATGAGAACATATAATGTTTGTCCTTCTCCGACTGACTTACTTCACTCAGCATAATACCCTCCAGTTCCATCCACGTTGAAGCAAATGGTGGGTATTTGTCATTTCTAATAGCTTAAATGCCTATTTTAGACAAGAAGAAAGGTCTCAAATCATGATCTAAGCTTCAATCTTAAAGTACAAAAGAAAAAATTTACAAGCAATTAAATGGAATGAAGCAATGAAGAGTGGAAATCAGTGAAACAGAAAATGAACGAACAACAGAGAAAATTAATCCTCTCAATAGATCAGTAAAATTGTAACCTTCTAGATTGATCAAGAAAAAATAATAATCACAATTCCAGTAATGAAAGGGGGACTATTACTGTAAAATCTACTGAAATTAAGAGAATGATGAGACTACTGCAAAAAATAAATTTTGTCAATAAATATAACTACTTTGTTAAAATAGATCAATCTTTTAAAGATATAAATTATCAGAGTGACATAAGGAAACAAAGACTTGGAATAACCCAGTATTTATTAAATAAAACCAATTGTTATTTGAAAACTTCTGACAAAGGTGATTGTGGGTCCAGATGTTTTCTTTGTTGAACTGTCTCAAACATTTAAGGAAAAATATAATACTAAACACATCCTAAATAATTTATGAATATTGCATAATCCTGATTCCAAGGTTTAACAATGATATTGCAAAAACGTAGCATAGCATTACAGATCTATAGTTCCCAAGCATAAAAAAATTTACTAACTACTAGCAAATCAAATCAAGTACTATAGGAAAAGAAAATTTATCATTAGTATGTATTTCAGGAATGCAGTTAGTTTAACATTCAAATATCAATCAAAATAATTCAGGACATGTAATAGGTTGTAGTTTCTGAAAAAGGCCCATCCAATATATATCTTATACCATATGTTCTTCTTATGTTCTTCAATATTAACACTTCTCCATTGAACTAGGAGGGCTGTAGACTCTCCTTTGGACCTTGACACTGCCTTGATGAATAGACTATGGTGGATGTGGTGCTAGATGACTTGATTCTAGATTTAGATGACAATAGGATTGCTGCCTGGCAATCTCTTGTAGGAAATGCACTATGGAAGCCTTAAGGGAGTATATAAGAACCCCAGCTATCTTAATACTTCTATGCTTGAGCGATCATCACAAACAGATAAAAGATAGAGACAGCTTGTACAACCTCTATCTAGTTTTAGGTTTCCCTATCTCAGGCAACTGTCATAGGAGTATAGTAGCTTTTGAGATGATTCCAACCCATTAACCATTTAATTGCAACTTCACGAGAGACCTTGAGTAAGAACCACTGAGCTGAACTGCTCTTGAATTTCTGACCCACAGGAATTTTAAGAGCTACATAATAATCATTGATCTAAATCATAAATCACTAAGTTTTTTTTTTTTTTTTTGCAGCATTGGATAACTATTAAAAACTTTGGTACTCACAACTGGAGTAGTGTTATAATAAAGATCTAAAAGTTTGGTAGTGACTTCAGGATGAGGCAGCAGGCAAAAGTTTGTCATTGAAAAGCCTGATGCCCCCTGAGGAGGTTGTCAGTGATGATGATTTCAAGGCAGAGTAGGTGGTAAAGATACCACCTGGCTTTTTCCTTCTATCTATAGCAAAATTTGAGAGAAGAGAGATAATGTAGACAAAGAAATG
The DNA here is from genome assembly GCF_053574225.1 of Canis aureus. Lineage (NCBI taxonomy): Eukaryota > Metazoa > Chordata > Mammalia > Carnivora > Canidae > Canis > Canis aureus. The sequence goes on along the minus strand of NC_135615.1, from coordinate 4,513,772 downwards.
TCAAAGGAGTTAGGACTTCACTTACAGCATCTCTAATTCTCAAATTTAGGGAAGACCTCAGAGCAATAATCAAACTCAGCATTATGTTAGGAAAACATTGTTTAAAGACAAAGTCAAGGGCACAAGAGTAAAATTTTTGTTAAGTTTTCAAAAAGAATAGAGGTAATGTCTTAGAGAAAAAGGCATCTCTATAAAGTTCTTATGGGTGTGTTTCAAATATCTTCTCCTTTACACATTAGGGTTTCAAATAATTTTAATGACAGCATCCCACAGCTACTTTATAAGAATTCTAATATCATGAAGTGCATATGTTGAGATTGATGTCTAGGACTTGTATATAAAGCAATCAAATTAAAAAAAAAAGATTCATAGGAATCATACTGGTTTTAAAGACAACAGTATTAGCAGAGCCATGCCCATATTTTGGGGGAAAATTATGATATAAAATAAAGAAAGGTCTTATAATCCTGAACTAGGACAAGTAGTAATTAGTTGGAGGAATTCTTCAGCTGCAAACATCAGCCAGGTAATGCAGAAAAAGGGACCAAGAACCCAGATTGTAGATTCAAGAGTGATAGTAAGTTATTTCAAGTCAGTAGAACTGAGCTCTAATCAAGAAATTAGAAATGTGTACCTGTATTTCAGAATTGCTAGGGACCAGAGATTCATATATGCCTTGAGTTTCCTACCTCCTTAAATAGAACATTTATAGTAGTTACTCCATTCTTATCTTATACTTGTATGTTGGGTGTGTGGGAGGCAGATGACATGTCCTTGTGGATCACAGTCCTTCTGATTAGAGCAACTAAATTCGAGGAAACTCACCTGTGAGGCCTTAAGGTACTTGTATATAATTTTAGATAATGAGATTCCTCACTTTGGGCTTGAAAAATTAGTCATAGTCAAGATTAAAATTTGTATGTGAGAAATATACAATTTAGGGAATCCCTGGGTGGCTCAGCAGTTTAGCACCTGCCTTTGGCCCAGGGCATCATCCTGGAGTCCCAGGATTGAGTCCCACGTTGGGCTCCCTGCGTGGAGCCTGCTTCTCCCTCTGCCTGTGTCTCTGCCTCTCTCTCCCTCTCTCTGTGTATCTCATGAATAAATAAAATCTTTAAAATATATATATACAATTTAGAAAGTGTATAGCCAAGCCATAGACCAGGATAAATATCTGCAATAAATATACCTGGCAAAGGATTTGTGCCGAAAAGATATAAAGAACCAACACAATAAACCCCTATGATGAACCCCTACAATAAAAAGTACATAAAAATTTTTAAATTGGACGAAAGTCTTTAAATAGACACCTCATTAAAGAAGTTATATACATTGGTAATAAATGCCCCAAAAAGTATTCAACATCTTTAATCATCAGGGAAATTAAAATTATAAATGTAAAGAATTACCTATATGTTCTTAACCAGATGGCTAAAATAAAAAGAATTGCTTTGAACTATTGATGATGAGATCTCATATACTGCTTGTTGTAGTAAAAAACTTTTCAACAACTTTGGCAAGTGATTTGGCAGTTTCTTAAAAAAGTTAAACATACATATGACTCAGCAAATACAACTCTTAAGTATTTATTCATGAGAAATGAAAATGTATATCCATAAAAAGAATGTCCACAGCAGCTTTATAATAACCAAAAAACTGGTGATAACCCAGATGTTTATCAATGGATGAGCCCAAATGTCCATCAATGGATGAGAAAATTGCAAAATACTTATCAAATGGAATACAACTAAGTATTAGAATATACTAGTGATATCTGAAAAAAAAAATAATTGAGTCCCAAATATATTTCATGTGAAAGAAGTCACTAGATTAAGAAAATACTATATTATATTAAATTATTCTATTTATATGAAGTTTTAAAAATGGCAGAAATATTCTGTAGTCAAAGACATCAGAATTTATCACACATGAGCACAAGAGAACTTTCTGAGTAATGAACATATTGTATACCTGTATAAGAGTGTGGGTTACATAGTTGTATGTGTTTGTTCAAACAGATGGAACTGTATTATTAAGAATTTTGTGTTTTACTATATGTAAAGGCTTTCTCAATTCAGAATATATATTAAAAAGCAAAAAAGTGGTCAAAAATTGAACAAAAACACAGATAAAGTGTTATGATAGCTATGAAAAGAAAGGAAAAGATTATGGATGTCTTAGAGAAGTGGTATTTCTACTAGTCTTTGAAGATTATATGGAAATTTGGACCTTAGAGATTGTGGGGAGTGATATTGCATTAAGAGGGATACATAAAGATTTATTTATTTACTTGAGAGAGAAAGAGAGTGAGAGAGTAGTGGAGGGAGAGAGAGAGAGAGAATATCTCAAGCAGACTCCCCACTAAGCATGGAGCCTGACACAAAGCACAGCTTGATCTCATGACCCTGAGATCATGACCTGAGCTGAAATCCGTAGTTGGCTGCTTAACTGACTGAACCACCAAGGCATCCAAGAGGGATGCATAAAAGTAAGCAAAAGCCTAGCAGCAGAAGTGAGTGAGCTAGTTAGTGAGCAGCAATTAAATCCTTTTATCTAAAGAGTAAAAGGAAAGATGTATGAGCAACTTGCATGTCAGAGAAAAAGATTGTATTGTATTCTGTAGGCAATTCAAGGACACACATCCTTGCGAACAAATGACTAAAATAATAGAATTACTGTTTTGAAAGGACAATATTGATAACAATGTACATGAATTAGAGGAAGTCAGGAGATTGTGAGGTTATTGAAATAATCCATCTAGATAAAATACAGTTACAACAGGAATACAAAAGAGGGATGAAAGGCAAAAACCAAAAACTCTGGATGCAAATTGAAAAAATTCAGTAGATCTTGGTCCTAAGTAGCAAAGAAAGAGTAGGGCTAAATAATGATGACTTTGTTTTCAAATTATGCCTGCCCAGGAGAGTGCTGTCAATAGAAATAGGATTTTTGTGTCTATATTTAAAGTGTTTTCAGTAACAATTTTTAAATATTATCTTAAAAATATTGGAATGGTTTATTTTTGTCATGCTTGAAGCAGATTAAACAATGTCTGGAGCTTTAACTAAGGCCAGTTTTATGTTTAGGCAGTGGCTCTCATAGTTTCTTTATAAGGAAGGAATTCTATAAATGGCCATACTTCCCTTTCACCTCAGCCAAATATGCCTCCTACACTATTTTCATTTCTTCTCATTAATATGTTACTTCCTTTAAAAATAAAAATACACGATATGCTATAAAAAATATAAATACACTATAGAAAGTGCCATACACAAACCCATTACTATTTTAACCTGAATAAAAATATGAGATAGAGATGAGGTAAATTTCAAGGAAGCAGAAAAGAAGGAATTACTTTATGGTTCACTGAAGTGGGGAACTCTGGGAAGTCAAGTTGAAGTGGCATCATGAAGACTCAGGCTCTGAACCAAATTACAAGGGAGGGGAGAACAAAGGACACGGAGGCAAGAATGTGGGAGACTTATTTCTACCTATGTTTGTAAAACCAAATAATGATACAAAGCAAATAATAAAAACTCCACTACCCATAAAAGAGACAAGGACATTCAGCAGTGGTCATGTAGAGAAAAGAGTATGAGGAATTGACCTCGTGCCCCACATTATTACCTTCACTTAGGCAACAGAGGAGGAGATAGAGGACATAGTATATGTGTACTCACTGGTGTCTTCAGGTTTCTTCCTCTTCTGTCAATCACCATCAAAACCAAGTTTCACACTCAGGTAGAGATAAATGAATGACGAACATCTGAAAATGTTGCTTTTTTTTCTATATAAAATGTAATAGTATAGCACAATACCTTTCAATTTTTTGACCCAAAGTAAAAGATATATTTTACAAAATGTCTTCATAGGTACAGGTATATAAAACAGAAAAAAATGATAACCTATGCCACGCATTGCTATGCCAAGCCACACCATGCCATGCAACTTCACTCCATCCCACCACAGCCTACCTCACCCTATTCCATTCCATTCCATTCCATTCCATTCCATTCCATTCCATTCCATTCCATTCCATTCCATCCCATCCCACTCCATCCCATCCCATCCCATTCTATTCTATAATCCATTCTACTTTGTTTCACTAAAAAATTCTGGTCTCAACCCATGTTTAGATGTCATGATTCACTAAAGGATTAAAATGGACAAGTTGAAAAGCTTAAGCATGTTGTTTCAGAGCTCACACTATGTTTATGTGTGTATATGTATACATGTGTGATGCTTCCATGTGTGTCCATATTTAAGATGTAAAAATCCTTCGTGATATGCTGTATATCTTACCATGCCCAGATATGCTGTGCATTTCACAATCCTCAGTCTCACCAGATTTAATATCCCCTCTTTATAAAGAATAGTTTAGAATACCCCTTTATGCTTAAGATAAAATCAATTGATAATGTGTTATTCACATAGTATACATTTTTATATAAATTATGAATAAATTGCTCATAATTCTAAACAACTATTGCAATGTCCCAAATGTAAAATAAAACAAATAAATAAATAATTTATAACAAAAATGTATATTTTACTTTTATGCTTAGGCACAACTACACTGGAAGATGTTATAAAGTGGTTCCCACACACCTACAGCTACAGTAATAATATAATTGACACAAATTTAGATGGATACAGGTATGCTGTAGTAGATAAAGACTCACATACTGAAGTCTGTGATGTTATCAGCAACTCATTTTTCCAAAATGTTGAACAACTCTTATTAGAGTTTTGAACGAAACAAGCCTTCATTTAGGTAAGTTTTTGAATTGTTAGGAAATTCAGTGCACATTAAAATTCTGCAAAAGTTGTTACATTTATATATAAAAGAGTTTTAGGCTTTAGGATTAGAAAATTAGACAATTGCTTACATGAATACCTGAAAAGACATTGTGAATTTGTGTGGGCCATCTCACTCATTGTAGGATATATAACATCACTGGCCTCTATCTCCAAAATGAATCCTCTCTCCATCTTTATAAAAATCAAAACACATCTACATTTTCTAACTGTATCACCTCTTCTGAAATAGCTAATCAGAGTAAGAACTGGTCAGATCCCTTCCAGTCCGCAGTTGTTGGTCTTTACCAAATGTGACATACTACAAAAGTCCATGTCATGGAATCTGGGATATCATGGTGAAGGACCAACAAGGAAAATATTGCAAAGCACAACAACAAACACCTAATTTGTTTTACTATCTTGTTTTTTAAATATGTATACAAACATATAACAATACAACCTTATTTAATGTTTGTGGAGAACCAACATTTGAAATTCACAAGCTTTATCAGTTTGCTGAGATCAGAGGCTAAAAATTGAATGATCATATATGAGGAAAGATTATACACAGTTGCTTAGGAGCCATTTTCAACTATTTTTCTGGAAGGTTTTTTTCCCTAATTTTTATTGATTTATTCATGAGAGACACAGAGAGAGAGAGAGAGAGAGAGAGAGAGGCAGAGACACAGGCAGAGGGAGAAGCAGGCTCCATGCAGGGAGGGAGCCCGACTGGAACTCGATCCCAGGTCTCCAGGATCACACCCCCGGCCGCAGGAGGCGCTAAACTGCTGTGCCACCAGGGCTGCCCTCTGGAAGATTTAAAAACTTTTTCTTTATGTGCAGCCATATCAGAAATGTGTGAGTTTCATTACAGCAATTCTTATCCTATTTGGCCTCCAAGCCCCCGAAGAATGTACTTGAAGATTGGGAAGGAGATTTTGATGGGCCAAAGATTTCATGAATACATAAAATTGAATCAGGGCCATTCCTGAATATAATGAATTATTTTCATTTTCCAGTACGTAAAATAACTTAATTTATAAATCACATTAAGACATAAAAATTGAGCTGTTGAGTCATTTTTTAAATGTGATGCAAAAATACTTAACTAGAGGGCAGCATCAAACATCATGTACTTAAGTTAATTTTGCCAATTAAAACCAAAAGCATGAGAATAAGTAATAATTCAGGTATTTTTTATTCTCCTTTGCAATAAAAGCCCTGTGGTACCTTCCCTGTCCTAGAAAAGAATGCTTATTTCATGATAACTCCATGTTTCTGGTTTACCTTTTTAACTAATAAGGAAGATATTTTCTTTCTTCAGTTACTCGTTTCCTCTTACATTTCTCTTACAGTTCTGGAGTTTAAATGCTAATTGGCCATTTTGGCTGAGGAATTCCTAGTTAAAAAGTTTGCCATTTAATCCAATAGTGTCTTTTGATTTCTTGAGGATGATTAAATGGAAATTCAGCCCTGGTTCAGTATCAGTAAGCCCACGTATGCTCCCCTGTTGAATTTCCATGGTTTGAGTGTCCTGCTGGGAGACAGGCTGAGATTTTATTGAATTGGGCCCTCCATACTCAAACTCAAAATAACCTCCTGCACACTGATAAAAATAATGACCATTTTGTAGTTGTAAAACTTGAAACTATTCCTTGAATGTTAACTAATACCAAAAAGCTGTTTCTGCAAATGAAATGTGGGAATCGGAGCCAAGATATCACTCTGAATGAAGACCTAGAAATGGCATTCCACTTTCTCTTTTCAGTAATTACAAAATTGGGAACTTTTTTTTAAAGCATGTGAAGCTATCACTATAGATTCCATTAAGAGAATAATATGATGATGACACTGGGCAGCATCTTAGGATGAGCAGGCATCTCTACCTACTTAATTCATCAAGAACGACTTCTCAGTCCCTAATGCTAATAGCTTCTTCAATAATAACATTATTTAGCTGATGGAAAAGATATAAGCTCAAAGTAACTCTTAGGAAATGCTGATAACTTGTAGCATTGACATCGATTTCCCAAAGCCCTCGACATTATAAATGCTTTCAGGTGAAACGATTCAATTCTCTCATCTTGCTGATATTCTCTCACAAGCCAGGAAGCCTTTTACTTACAGCCAGTTTAATAGGCAACAGGAAATAGCCCTATTAGCTAAGTTTATTTATGCTGACACAAAGAAAACCATGAAAAATTCCAGTTCTAAACTGTAATTTATTCTGATAAGTAGTAAACCAGCAGGATTCCACTGCTGTAGGATCTTGCCATTAAACAAGAACTGAAACATAATGAGTCCTCATAAATGTCCTCATAAATGTTCCCAGTGTTATGAAGCTATTATTTATACATGAACTCATTCAACAAACTCTCCTGCTGGCTGGTTCATGATAATCAAGTGTCCCTAAGATACTATAAGATATACAACAATAATAGTGCCCAAATTCTAGAGTTAAAATTCAAGAAAAGTTTTTTGGTTTTAATTTTTTTTCAATTATAGTTTCCTCATTTTATCAGATTAATCTAGTACTGCTTCCACAGCTTTTATGAACATCTGGTTAATTTTTCCATCACAAGTCCTTTGTTACTGTGGTTGTTGATGTTTTTATTAAGGTAGCAATTGTCTAGCCCATATTCTATGAGATGTGTTTAGATAAACTTTTGACAATTTTTCTCCAACTAAAACAGAAAGTGGCTTACCCCAGGAGAGATATTAGAACATTTATAGAATAAGATCACAGTTTTCTTACTGCCAAAGTAAATTATGGTCCAATAGAGCACATATATCAAAAATAGGAATGAGAGTAGTTATATATCCACATAGAGGGTGTAAGAAAAAAATGGGCTATTCAGAAATACTATAGTGGGACATCATATTGAAATGATAAAAAAAAAAAATCTGCTGGATTAAGAAAAGAAGAGATGAATTTTAATACCAGATCCTTTATTTTCCAATCTTTTGAATCTTATGTTAACTCACATAATCTCAGTATATGTTTTATCAGTAAGAGAAAGGACAGGAAAAAAATGAATATTGAAGGAATTGTGGTAGAGGGATGTAGAGAACATTCTGGAACATCCAAGTGTTTTCAATTCAGGGTAGAGCTAAAGAGGACCTTCGAGTGAGATGGTCTGGTGACCTGGCACTGGCATAAGTATCTGGAACATCTTGGGAGAAGTTGGGATATAAGCAAACAAAAAAGATAGGGATGATTAATGTGAGACTCCACTTCATGAGCTGGCCTTGGAGGGTGTAAAATTCCCCTGAGGCTGTGTACCAAAACCTGTGTTTGGTGTGTAGACATTAGCCTCTGTTTCTAGGACAGTGTTTTTATACTCAGTTCCAAGCCCTGCCATTGAGGCTTCCACAGCTTAGCTCTGTACATAAATTCTCAAACAGAGAATTATCAATTCTGTGTAGTTCTGAATGAGACACTGAAGAGAAAGTCAGAGTGAGAGAAGAAATAAAGGGGAAGGATCAGAAAAAAGGACCTCAGGGGTATTTTACTATACCAAAGTATACCTGATACTTATTGCAAAAATGTAAGTCCTATAGATCTAACTCTGGGAATGGGGTCAGGTGCTTAATTCAGATATGCAAGACAGGGCATATCTGAGCTTTTGTGAGTGAGCTTTCTTTTAAAAAGAAAACAGATCACTTTGGAAAAAATGCCTGTGAATTAACAGGGTGGTAGACTGTTTTATCTCTTTTTCTTTTCTTTCTATGCTGAAGAGCCTGATGTTTATAAGCAGGATTCCAGTATCTTAAGTCTATTTTGAGACATACTCATGTGAAAAAGCATCCCCAACAAGGGAGGGATTTTAAGGACTAGAAGAAATGGAATCCAAAACAAAGAGGATACTCCCTATGAATAAGCCAGCTTTGGCTGCTCTTCTTGAGTGTCAAACATTGTTTCCAAAATATCCCTGGCTCCCCAGCTGGAGATCTTGTGCCAATGATTCTTCTTGTGTTGATTTGCATGTCTAAATAGGAACATGCCAATCATTATGACCTCATTAAAAGCCTTTTCTTTTTTTTCCTAAAGTCTGAATGCATTGCATTTCTCAAATGGAAATATTAATAACAAAGGAATGCACCAAATTCTAAGACTAGATCATGTAAGCAATTTCTTAAAATACATTTCCCCTCCCTCAGAAGAACTTGAAAATATAGCTATTTCCAAACTCTCTCTTTGCCACTCCTGATGTCATCTTCCTTTCCCTTTGATCTAGAAAATAACTAATTTTGAATGGAATATTACTAGCCATCAGGATGAATACCTACCATTTACAGTGACATGGATGGACCTGGAAGGTATTATGTTAAGTGAAATAAATCAATCAGAGAAAATCATCGTACGGTTTCACTCATATGTGGAATATAAGAGTTAGTACAAAGGACCATAAGGGAAGGAAGGGAAACTGAGTGGGGAAAAATCAGAGAGGACAACAAACCATGAGAGACTCCTAACTCTGGGAAACAAACTGAGGGTTGCTGGAGGGGAGAGGGTGAGGAGATGTGGTTATTGGGATTTGGACGTTAAGGAAGGCATGTGAGGTGATGAGCACTAGGTGTTATACTGTATGTTGGCAAATTGAATTTAGATAAAAAGAAAGAAAATAACTAATTTTGGATTGCATATTCATACCAGTGAAAAACTCAGAGTTCTTTGAAAGCTATAGTCTAAATTGTATGAAAATTGTATAGTCTTTATTTCTGCATTAAGAAGAATCAACAATTTAAGTCATTTATTGAATATAGATTTTTGCAGATAGAGAATCTGTTTAACCTGCTTTTATCCTCTAGGATGAATGAAGTCTTTGAAGCAATAAAACATATACACATATACATACACATCTGTGTATAAAAGGATACATTTTTGTCCATTACACACCAGACAAAAACCTAACATAAATACAAAAAATGTATATATTTTTAAAAGATTTTATTTATTTATTCATGATAGTCACAGAGAGAGAGAGAGAGAGGCAGAGACATAGGCAGAGGGAGAAGCAGGCTCCATGCAGGGAGCCCGAGGTGGGATTTGATCCCGGGTCTCCAGGATCACACCCCGGGGCCAAAGGCAGGCGCCAAACCGCTGCGCCACCCAGGGATCCCCCAAAAATGTATATTTTAAAGGGATGGTTTCTTCCAAAAAGCATAAATGACAATTTCTAGTAAGAAAATAGCCAAGAGCCAGAAGGAAACTCAAGGATGCTCAAATCTTCTCTAGGAGAGATTCAGACTACCTAGGAACACTTACTCCCATACCCCTTACATTCTAGATGCAGGAAGAGGACAATTAGTCTAGATGTCTAATAAGATGGGATATTAGGGAAAAGCTGATATGATAGAAATATTCAAAAATAAAAAATGGAGACTTTTTAGCTCCTGTTAGTGAATGGCAGGAACAATTTAAAATATAATGTTCAATATGTTTTTTAGGAGATTTACAAATAGATTTCAAATATAGAAGCAGGAAAGAATAATTCTTCGCTGCTAATTTAAGTCTTTCGTGTAGACAAAAGACTGAAATCCTAAAAAAAAGACCAGATTTTTTATTGGACAGCCAAATATAGATTTAGATAACTTGATAAGTGGTAACATATGCTGTATAAAACTTACATATTTAAGCAAAACTGACATTATGACCATCCGGAAAGTAATTCATGTAACTTCTAAGATGCTTTGGACATTGTGTCTTCAGTTCTTTACTGGAGAATACTGTTGGGCATCCTGTAAGAGTATCCTGAACCTCTCTGCAGCAGAAGAACCTGTAAATAAATTAAGATATAATGATTTAGTAAAACAGGATTAAACTTATCATGAAAATAGATTTTTGTGCAACAGTGTTATGTACCTAATATTGTAAATAGATCTTTGAATAAAACCTACACTATAAAACATATAATATAGTGAAAATCTCTTCAGTGCACAACTTCATAGATTACAACAGAGATAAATTACCATTAAACCACCATTCTCTCCCTCTCCCTGTTCCTCTCCCTCTCCCTTGTGTGCTCTCCCCATTAAACTACTGCCTTTTTTTCTCACCAAAGATAACCACTTTTCTGACTTATAGAACTGTATTTTATTTCATTTTATATATATGGAATTTTATATACATGGAATAAGATAATGTGAATTATTTTTAATTGGCCTCTTTCACCTACCATTATGCTCGTGAGATACATTTTTTTATTGTGCATGGTATTCATTCATTCATTCTTCTTGATGATAATTGCTATATGGATTTACCAAAATTGATTTCCTTGTTCAGCTAGAGATGGGCATTTCAGCTGTATACAGCCTTTGTCTTTTACAACTATTGCTGCTATTAATGCTCTCTATATATTTTTTGGTGAATATACACATGCATTTTTGTTGCTTATATCCTGGGACTAAAATTCTCTGGGCCTTGTACTACATGTTTATTCAAATTTAATTAGTAATGCCAAACAGTTTTCTAAAGTGATTGTTACAATTTGCTCACCAACCAATAGCACATATGAGTGGCATACTTGCCAATATGTATTATTGTCAGTCTTTTTAAGCTAATCTGTTGGTTGTGTAGACTTTCACACTGTGATTTTAAATTTTCTTTTCTTTTCTTTTCTGTTTTAATTTTATTTTCTGATGACCAATGAAGTTGAACATTGTTTCATGTACTTATTGGCCATTGAATACACTTTTTAAAATATTAACTGTCAAAATCTTCTATTTATGTTTTTTTTTTTAGTGTTTACTTATTGTTATTAGTGACTGAAGAAAATGTATTAAAATCTCCAACTATGACTGTGGATTTGCCTTTTAATTTTTGATAATTTGGGGTTTATATATTTTCAGGCTATATTAATGAAAATCTACCTCAGCTGTATATATTCTGTGGGATTGGATAAAGTCTAAGCTGCATTGCATCACAGTTCAACTTTTTCTTGGGCTGTTTAGAACAGTCACCAATAAGGCTTTTGCATGTGAATTTCTGCTTCTCATAGATATAGACCTAACACGTGTGCACTAAATTTATTGGGAAGTATTCTGAAGAAATATAACTATAAAAAGATAAGGAAGGGAGTGTCAAACAAAGGAAAAGGTTGACTTATAGTGCAGCTTCAAATGAAGCTCTATTCACTCCTATGGGAAACCTTGAAGCTAGAACTGGATTTCTCTCTCAGAATTGTCCTAAATTGCAATGGGTTAAGCCAGTCACTGGCTATAGCCTGTCACTTAGCAGAGATCATAAACTTAAGGCCGCTCCTGAATTTGAGAACACTTTCCAATGAGGGACATAGTTGTGGGCCATTAGAAAAAATGATCTCTAGAAGCTGGCAGATGAGACCATTGCCACTAAAAGGGATTTTGGAAACATACCACAATATTCACTGTGGTGTGTAAAGTGTGCACTTTAAGATTTTTATGTTAGCTAAAAATATTAAAAAATATATAAACTATCAATAATTATAACCAAGTATCAATTTCTCTGCCCTTAATATCTATAAGCACTGGCAAAGCACTCCACTGTAAGTCTTGTGAAAAACCCAGTGATCTCACTAATATTTCCTAGAAAGAAGTGGGGTGTGTTCTTTAGTTAATTATCATTTTTATTTTGTTTCTGAGCCATTTCATCATATAATATATAATGAGTAATTTTGTGTATACTTTTCTACTCCATGGCACATAAATATTTAGTTGAAAACCAGTCTAGATGTTGCTGTGGAGGTATTTTGTTCAGATGAGTTTAATATATAAATCAATAGATTTTGAGTAAAGCAAATAACCCTCTGCCATATTGCTAGGCTTCATCCAATTAGTTGAAGACTTTAAAATATATATATTAAAGTCTTTTAAGAAAGTGGGAATTCTGTCTGTAGATTGCCTTCAGTCTTAAGCTACAGCATTAAGTCTTTCCTAAGTCATCTACCTCTAGGCTGCATATCTGACCTGCATTGCCAACCCCCACAACTGAATGAACCAATTCCTTAAAATCAGTCTATCTCTCTCTCACTCTTTCTTAACCTCCCTCTATTTTCTATCATCTATCTATCTATCTATCTATCTATCTATCTATCTACCTATCTATCATCTAGCAATCTATCCATCCATCCATTCTATTGGTTCTCTCTGGCAACCCTAACACACCACACCAGACCAAACCATGAGCCATATCCTTATGTAATACTACCTCAACTACAATGTGGAGCTGAGTCATTTCCTTTGATTTTCACATGTATACATACACACAAATACATACACACAATTAGCATATCTTCCTAAAAGTTGAAAAAGAAATATGGTGTATTTTTGCAACATAAATTATTTAAAATAGAATATTGAATTTTTATCTAAAATGTTTCATATATACTGTTTTATTAAATCAGAAAAAAAATGAGACAATTTTGTAAAAAATACAGTAGCATCTGCCTTCGGTTTAGGGCCTTGGGATCAAGCCCTGCATTGTGTGTGTGGGGAGGGTCCCTGCTCAGTGAGGAGTCTGCTTCACTTTCTCACTCTTTCTGCCCCTCCCCACCATGCTTTCTCTCTCTTAAATAAATAAATAAAATCTTCTAAAAATAAAACTAGAAATTATAAAAATGAATTCAATAGAAATTTTAGAACTAACAAAAAATATCCAATAAGTGGTTTTAATATCAGATTAAATACAACTGAAAAGAACATTTGTAAATTGGAAGTCAGGATAAATTTCTGAGTCTCTAGCGCTGAGAAGCAAATAGTTGGAAATGTAGAAAAAGTACAAGGGATGTATAAGACATTGTAAACACATAATATGAATCTGAGGAGAAAAGAAGACAGAAAAGGGCAGTGATAAAAAAAAAAGGGCAGTGATAATATATAGATAGTTTGAAAAGATAGTTTTTAAAAACTGATGAAATATATTAAGTTACAAATTCGAGAAGTACAAAGAATCTTAAGCAAGATATATACAGAAAAATCCATAGCTATGCAAAAATTGTAAAAGAATTTTTAAGTAGCCAGAGGAGCAAAGATAACTTTAAATTCAAAAAAGCAACAATATGTCTGATGGCTGACTTCTTAACACAAAAAATGGCAGACGTAAAATTATGTGTTAAGTACCTAAAAGAAAGTAAGTGTTAACTTCCTCACACATGTTATTCAGAAATATATTTCAAGGTAGAGGCAAAGGATGCATGAAAGAATACATTAAGACAGACTATGTGGGAACATATAAGTGAACGTCATATGTATAGAAATAATTATGTCTGAAATTGTTTAAAATAGAGAGGGTAGCCTGGGTGGCTCAGTGGTTGAGTGTCTGAGTTTGGCTCAGGTCATGATCCTGGGGTCCTCAGACTGAGTCCCACTTTGGGCTCCCCGTGAGGAGCCTGCTTCTCCCTCTGATTGTGTCTCTGCCTCTCACAGTCTCTCTCATGAGTAAATAAATAAAATCTAAAAAATAAAATAAAATAGAGAGTAAAAATAATAAAATAATTTAAAAACAATAGCATGAGAATCCTGAAAGGACATGTATGGTTAGAGTTGTAAGGTTTTTTTCATTGTTTGGGATGCAGTTAAAGTATTGATTTATAATAAGTCTAATAATTCAAGAATGCAAATTATAATGCCTACAGAAGGCACTGAAATGATAGTAGAAGAATGCATAACTAACAAGGTAGAAGAGAAAAATTTTAGAATAATAAAACATACCTGATTAATCTAAAGAAGACAATAAGAGAGAGCAAAAGGAACATAGAAAAAGTAGTGAAGTGGTAAAGAGTTTATTTAAATCCAAATTAGAAAACAAAGCAATAGAAAAAAAAATAAGCCATGCAAAAACATGGCATAGCTCTACCAGTATTCTATAAAGTAGATTTTAAGGAATAAACATTATTATTGATAAGGACATTTGGGAAGCCAAAAGGATCAACTTTCAAGAAGGTACATAATTCTACATTTGTATAGTTGACCTGAACTGATGAAGCAAAGGATCCAGCCTTTGTTTCTCTATATAGAGCAGTCATTGAATTCAAGTGTCTCTTGACAAGGACTCATAACTTTGGAAGAGGCAATTTTGTTTTCTTTTCAAAAAAGAAAGCAACCTGGGAAGGGACACCATTTTGAACCATCAGCAGGCAGCACTCTTAGCAAATTGGAGAATGAGTGCCTTAGCCTTAAAAGGAAGATTCAGGTAGCACATTATAGTGTTCACTAAATAACTGAACTCTCTGTCTTATATTCTCTTCCCTGGTACCAAAGGTGTTCCTAGGAAATAGACTCTGAAATGTAATTTTGGATGTGGCTGCCTATCAGTAAGGATTTTGTCACTTGAGGTACATGGTACATGGATAATTATTGCTATATAGTAGCAGTCTAACTCTAAACTTTCAGTAATGTGAACTGAAAAAGAATATGAGTATGAGGGGGCTGGTGCATCACATCCAGTGTAAGGGAAATGATGACTATAAGAATTTGGGAATTTGGTATCTGTTGCTAAGCACTAATAATTTTTAAAAAAGAGATAATATTATACTTACGGAGTTAATTACTAATTCAGGCAAAATATAAAATCCAAAGAATCTTCTTGCTATGATTGCTGAATAGCTAGAAGGCAAACAGGGCGAAGAACGACTCTCAGGATTTAATTTGAAAAATAATAAAGCTTCAGGGAAATCTCTTTGCCCTTCCAAATGTTGTATGGCAATATAAAGATCCAAATAGGGAATTAGGAAGACCCTGAATCTTGTAATTGAAATACCTGGTGGATATCTGTCATAACCTTGAACATCTACATCTCTTAAACCTACTGAGTCTGTAAAAATAGCCTACACACTCACTAAAAGTTTGTCTTTTCCCATGCTTGTAGATCATACAAAGCCTCAAAGGAGGCAGGAGCATTACAAGACAATTCTTTGCCCCTACTTCAAGATCTATCCCCACTGCCTCTCCTAACAACCAGAACAATAGGAACCAACAAACTTCAATATAGCCTTACTGGAAATGTTCTGAGCCTGGTAAAGGAGGTCTGGGGCTACTAAAAAAAACCTGCATAATTCAGTTAATTATTAACTTGGAATCAGTGGCAAACATAGAACTGGATTCTGAGAATGATGGATTATATGATACAGAACAAAGTTAGATGAGGGATAGTTCATGGATATTTGAGCATTCCCTCATAATACAGGATGTACCACCCTTGGGAGAACCCAGGTGGCTAATACATTGGCAGGTTGGATTGTGGGCAATTGGAAAAAACAATCTTCACTAGAACTAATACTTTGCTAATTGAAATAATAGCCATAATTGCTAGATTAAATGATTAACAGAAAAATCAAAATGTAAAGAGAATAAGACATGCCAGACAAGAGTAAATCTGGATATCCTACCAGCTATTTGTATAGAAGAGGTCATTAAAATAATAACAAATGTGGTTGTGAGAGGACAAAAGTGTCACTGAGATGCTCCGTAGTAGTTTGCTACTGGAGTTTGAGGTTGATAAGAGGCAATGCTATTACAGAGCTAGGTACCCTGAGGGCAAAGAGAATGAAATAAAAGTGTCCTTCTGTTTAACTGTCAGAAGCAATGCTGGGCAAAATCATGAAATAACTGGCAAAGCCGAGTGGCAGCCAGAGCAGAGAGGTCCAATGCTAAGAAAACTAAGAAGATAATTCTGAGAACTTAGAGCCAGCCCTTAGGGACAAGATAAATGGACATTTCAAGAAGGCATTACTGGGATGCCTGGGTGGCTCAGTGGTTGAGCATCTGTTTTTGGCTCAGGGTGTGATCCTGAGGTCCTGAGATCAAGTCCCACATCAGGGTCCCTGGTGCAAGCCTGCTTCTCCCTCTGCCTGTTTCTCTGCCTTTCTCTGTGTGTCTCTCATGAATAAATGGATAAAATCTTTAAAAATAAAAGAAAGAAAATATTACTGTTCAGTCCCCCCATGTATGGAGCTTGGAGACTGTCACTCCATCCTAACAACAAGTGAAAAACTGAATAAACTGAAAGTTCAACTCTGTGGGATAACTACAAAGTATAACAAACACATAATGGGAATACCATAAAAAGAAAAAATAAAGAAAAACAGAAAAAATAGTTGAAGTAATAATAACTGAAAATTTCCCCAAATTAATGTCAGACACTACAATTCCAGGAAAATCAGAGGACAACAAGCAGAACAAATGTTGGAAAAAAATGCATCTAAGTATATCATATTCAGACCACATGGCGAATACATGTATGAAAGATTAAATCTTGAAATATAAAGAAAAATCAAAGAAAGATAAAGAAAAATCTTTAAGAAACCAAGAAAGAAACCAAGTGGAGAAAAGCAGCTTAAGTATAGAGAAACAAAGACAAGAATTACATCTGACTTTTCCTCAGATATTACAAAACCAAGAAAAGAATGGAATGAAATATGTATTGGGCCAGCAGAAACTCTTCTCAGTGTTGACAATACATAAATTAATGTATACTTTGCCATTAGTTGGACACATCAACACTAAATTATAGATTTTCCCTTGTATAGGTAGCTCTTTCTCACCAATGTATGTCTAGGTAAAAGCCACATCTAGCATGGGAAACAAGATAATTTTTTGTTACATATATTTTTCAGCAACTACAGTTGTGAGCCAGTACACTCCCCTTTTGAGAAAATAGTAAAATTCAAGTATGGGTGGTAGTTTTATCTGATATAAGTATAGATACCCTGTTTTTTTCTTGCTGGCCAACTGGTTAAAATGTCTTTTTTCATGTCTTCATTCTCTATCTATGTGTGTCTTTAAGGCAGAAAGCGAATATCTTGTAGACAACATATAGTTAGATCTCGGGATTCTTAATTCATTCAACAAGTCTTTGTCTTTTAATTGGAGAATTTGATCCTTTACATTTAAAGTAATTATCAAGAGACAAGGACATACTATTGTTATTTTATTTATTGTTTTCATGTTTTGGTGATCCATTGTTCCTTGTTTCTTATTTTGCCTTCTTTTTTTGTGTTTTGATGTCTTTTGCTGTATAGTATGTTTTGAGTTCTTTATCATGTTCTTTGGTTGATTACTACTGGATTTTCCCTTATGGCTATGATAATGCTAACATAAAATATACTAAGCACATAACACCCTCTTTTAACTTAATAAAATTTAACTTCAGTAGGATGTATAAACCAAACACTATTACTTCTCCCACTCACATTTTGAGTTTTTGCCATTACAGTTTATATGTTCTTTTATATTGCGCAACTAGTAACCAATTATTGCAGTTAGATTATTTATTATTTTTACATTAAACAATACAATATTAATAAACATAGTAATGTTTTTTTTTAACTTTTAAAGGAGAATTTTAAGTGAATTATATATCACTGCTACCATATTACAGAATCTAACCATGAATATATACTTACCAGTACCAGTGAGATTTATGCTACCTTTCTATGTTTTTGTGATGTTAATTAGTGTTCTTTACTGATATTCAAATAACTCCTTTAGGATTTCTTGCAAGGCAGTTGTGATGGTAATGAACTCCCCCAGCTTTTGTTTGTTCAGAAAAGTCTCTACCCTTCCTTTTTTCTGATTGACAGCTTCATTAGGTACAGAAATCTTGATTGATAGTTCTTTTCTTTCAATATTTTGAATATTTCATTCCATTTTCTCTTGGCCTAAAGAGCATCTGTTGAAAAATGTCAGTCTTCTCTTGCTTCTCTTAAAATTCTTTCTTAGTCTTTGACTTTTGACAATTTAATTACATATTGTGGTGTAGTCCTGTTTGGGTTCCACCTAGAATCCTTTGAAACTCATGGATCTTTATGTCCATTTCTCTCCCCAGGTCAGGAAGTTTTAGCCATTATTATTTTAAATATACTTTCTATCCTTTTCTCTTTTCCTTCTGGAATTCCCATAATGTGAACATGGTTTCTTTTCTTTTCTTTTGAAATTTTTTTATTCATGAAAGATACAGAGAGAGAGGCAGAGACACAGGCAGAGAGAATCAGGCTCCTCACAGGGAGCCAGATGTGGGATTTGATCCTGGGACCAGGCAAAAGGCAGACGCTCAACCGCTGAGCCACCCAGGTGTCCCGAACATGGTTTCTTTTCATGGCATCCCGTAACTCCCATAGATTTTATTCATTCTTCTTCATTATTTTTTTTCCAATTTTCTCCTCTGATGGGGTCATTTCTAGTATCCTATACTCCAGCTGATTCCTTTTCTACATAGCAATTTCCACTTTTGAAACTCTACTGAATTCTTCAGTTCAGTTATTGTATTTTTCAATTCTAAAATTTCTGGGTTTTTTTTGTTTTGTTTTGTTTTTTGTTTTTTTTTTTGTTTTTTTTTTTGATGGTTGCTATTTTTTTGTTGAACTTCTTATTTTGTTCATGCATTGTTTTCCAGTTTGGTTTAGTTCTCTATCTATGTGTCCTTGAAGTTTACTAAACTTCTTAGGAGGATTATTCTGAATTCTTTGTCGGCCAGTTTGTGTATATGCATTTTTTATGGTCACTTATTAGAGCTTTATTATTTTCCTTTGGTGGTGTCATCAGTACATGATTTTTTATGATACTTAATTCCTTATGTTGGTATCTGCACATTTGAGTAATCAGGCTCTTCTCCAAGAGTTTATAGACTTGCTTTGGCCGAAATAGTTCTTTACCAGCCAGCTCAGTTTGGCTTTCTGGATATGTCTGCTGCTAATGTCCTTGAGCAGATAATCTTGAATATGATTTACTTTGGGGGACGTCAACTGTTCAGGCTCTGAACATAGAGATGGGGTGTATGTCTCTTGCTGAGAGCAGTTGGATAGGACTGCTTGCTTGGTTCCCTACCCAAGTGAGGCTGTAGGGCAGGCTTTATGTTTGTTTGGATTCTCTAGTCAGGCTTTCCAGGTCAAGACTGGGTACCTTAATCAGTAATAGATGAGGCTATGAATTAGTTTCCCTGCCCTAGAAAGGCATTAGCACAAGAACCTGGGCTAGGACAGTTAATTGTGGATCTGAGACAGAGTATGCACTGAATTCCCTGGTCAGTGTGCTCTAGTTAGTTTCCCCAATCAAAGAGGATGAAGGCTATACTCAGCAATGAATGCAGCTACAAATTAAATTTTCTTCCAGGTGTAGCAGAATCATCTCTACAGTTGGTAACTCTTTGATTGTTGTCTTAACTCAAATGAGCCTGCACCCCAACTTGCCTGACCAAACAGGGCCGCTGGCTTTGCAATCACACTACCAGGACAGTCTACCTTTTGGCTCAAGTGTTACTAGGCTACACAACTTCCAGGAGTTGTCTCCAGCTCTTCTGGTCATAAAGAGCCAGAAGACACTCTACCCAATAGATAGGGCTAACGTTTCAGTTTCCTTACCTGGGAAGAAGGGAGAGGAGCCACTCCAAGGCTATGCTCAATTTCCAAAATAGGCCCTCAGGTTGGGAGAGGCCAAGAACTACCCTCAGCCTTGGCTATGAATTAATCCCCCTGCCTGTGCATGACATGGAAATACTTTAAACTCAGTGCTTCCTTTATCATGGAAGTGATCAGCTCTGCCTACCTGCCTCTTGGCTCAAGTGTTCCTGGGCTCCACAGCTTCCAGGGATTGTTGTCATCTTTTATGGTCACATAGGGCTGGAAGACATTCTCCAAAGTGGGTGGGGCTGTGATTAAGCTTCTTGCCTGGACATGGCACATCATGGTCTAGGGATAGCAAAACTCCTTGTTTGAGGGCCAACAAAACTCCTTGTTTCAGGACCAGGAAAACTATAAATAACTCCTTGTCTGAATGAAGTAGACCTGCACTCTGTCGGGTTCCCTGATTAGATTGTGTCCTGGACTTGATTCTGCAGATAAATAGCCTCTGGTTGGAATTACTAATTGGGCATTGTAGTTATGAACTCAACCTACCAAAATCCACCTGTTGATCATTTCAAACTCTTCCTTCCTTTTTTTTCTGTCACATTCAGATTCCCAGTGGTTGAGCTCACACATACCCTTATAATCCCCATTGGGAAAATCAGAATAGGGGCTCTCACAAAGTATCCCACAATGCCTGGGGAGTTGATTGTCCCTTCTGGGTCCTCTTTTTAAATTGGAGGGGCCAGAGGCTCAGGGATACCGCTCTCTATTGTATTCAGGTGCTAGCCTGTAGAAGGAATAATGAGGTCAATGTGTAGCTGCTTATCTTACCCTCTAATGCAGCCTATCTTGGTCTTTGTGGTATAGGGGGACTTCAGCCTCACTCCTGTATTTTAGGATTCTCTTAGTGGTATCTTATTCTTGAATAGTGGCTAGTCCTTGTGAAGGAAAGATGAAATTAGGAAACTATGTTGTCATCTTAGTGATGTCACTCTAGCTAAGAACCTTTTATATCAGTGTGAAAGCCCACTTTGAAAAGAGAAAAGGACATGGATGATATAGAAGCAAAAATATTCTCCTTCAAATGCAAAGTAATAACCAAAAAAATAGAAGCAGAAGAATTGGGTTTTACTGAGAGATCTTATATAATTGCAAATCATTACCTTCTACTGAGCTGTTTTCCTTAGTAGGCTGTATTGGAGGATGGGGTGGGGTGGGGCACAAGGGCCATCAGGGGTCACGTCAGTCCTCTTTCAGGCTTCCGAACACGGCGGCCGGAACATTCTGCTGCTCCAGCCGCACCTCGTTGGGCTCCAGGGCCATCTCGTCCTCATCCTCATCCTCGCCCAGCTCAATCTCCTCGGGGTTGGCTTGCTGAGCCAGCTCAGCCAGCTCCTCCCGGGAGGCATCGCTCCTCACAAACAGGATCTTGCTCTGGGCCGGTGAGGGCTGATCCCGCTCAGCTTCAGCCGCCAGCTGCTCTGCCCGTTGTTCCAGAAGCTTCATGTCATCCATGCCGCTCTGGCCAGGGGCCAGGTCCGACACCGTGCCCGTGGCGCTGCCTGACACCTTGAGCATCTGGGAGGCCATGAAATTGACCTGAGTGTTGTACGTGGCCTGCACGCTGCGGTATAACTGGCCACATACTGCGGTAGCTGGCATTTCATCCACTGGGAAGCAAGGGCCATATCTAATAAGCTGGGAAGCATGATAGTAGCGTGTGCTAAGAGAACTCTGACTAAGCCATATTTAACATTTAATTCCAAATGCCCTGGAAGGTCAGAAACAGTTTGTATCCTTTCTCTGTTAGTCTGGTATAGTCAAGAAAACATTGCACAAGAGAAAAGATCTAGATTATCTATTATCTCTTTGGCTTCTCAGCATAATTGTCCCATTTAACTCATAAAATGATTTAAAAACTATGCAGAATTTTGCATGTATTATAAAATTCTATATGATTATAATCACTGAAGTCCATACATATTAAATGGAAATTCAAATATAATTTAGAGATATATTTAATTATTTTTTGTTTCTATTTTCCAAAATATCTCAAAAGGAAGATAATCCATTATATAAATTGTAATAGTTCTTTTTCAGATCACAAATTTATTTAATGCTGATTGCTAAAGCTTAACAAATTAACTTAAACTATCTTATATATCAGAATAGAGGGATGCCTGGGTGGCTCAGTGGTTAAGCATCTGCCTTTGATTCAGGGCGTGATCCCAGAGTCCCAGGATCGAGTCCCACATTGAGCTCCCTGCATGGAACCTGCTTCTCCCTCTGCCTATGTCTATGCCTATCTCTCTGTGTGTCTCTCATGCATAAATGAATAAAATCGTTAAAAAATATATCAGAATAGAGGCATGGAACTTAGGAAATGTTAATAGTATATGTTTCAGCTACTTTTCAAGAAGTCTATTTCGTGTGAAAAGATCTGTAATTCTCAAGAAAAATTCCTAGAAGTTTTTCTCCCCTTTACCTCCTGTATTCAACAGAATATAAAGCTTCAATTTACTTCATTCAGTTGAATTTCCTTATGACTCATTATCATTAGAATAGAACAGTATTTGACATCAGACTGTAACTAGTATGACCAATGAATCCTCCTGACTTGATAATTTCTCCCTTGAAATGCATACTAGCTTCAGTCTCATAACTGATTTCCTCTCTGTCTTACTGATTAGGGTTAGAGAACACAAAGAAAACATCAAACACTTTTAATCCTTCCCTCCTAGACTCTATGGTCGAATCAAATCTTCCTGCTCTTCACTTCTTTTCTGCTCTGATTGAACTCCTCTTTCCAAAGTCAAAGGAGACCCAGTACTACAAGTGTACCCTGACCTTCAGTGCATCTCTTAAAGCCAACATCTACGTGTGCATTCCACCATAAATAGGAAGATGAGGATTATTTGTATTCCTTTCACTTCTCCCATGAAACTTCTATTCACCAGATCTTGAGATGAGAAGTTGAGGAGCAGTGAAAATATGCCATCATTTTCTCTAGTGAGAGAGTGAATAATGTCCCATCTTTTGCCAACATTTTCATTTGTAGTCACTCTTCATGTCTTGTCTCCATATAATGCTTTTGAGGCCCTCCTAGCCTTTCTGAATATGTTTTAAACATATGGTCTACTAGCAAATTCATCAAAAATCATCATACTAGCATTCCTCTTACCAACCATTTTTCTGTTACTATTTGGAGTTTGGAGCAATTTTCAAAATTTAAACTTCTTTGGGTAAATAAGTTAACAGAAATACATACCTATGTACAAGACAAATATTCTAAAATATTCTAAATAATAGTGTCACTGTGATCAAGACCAATATATTAGTATTTTTTTTCCATTTGTCTTCAAAAAGCATGTAAGAGCTCGAGTGTTTGCAATTACTGTTCAAATGTTGTTATTCTGGTTTGAGACTTGTAAGTATTTTGGAAAGTTTTCAAGTAAATATTTAAGTTGATTGTTCTTATCTCATTTGTACGTTACATTAGTTTTAAAAAGTAGCTGACTGCCAAGTCAATAGTTTTAGTGAGCTCATGTTGAAGAACAGAGCATTCCAAGCAGCATATTATAATCATTAATGAAGCTCCTCTGAACAATAAACTGCATTAGAAACAATCTGAATTATACAATAATAGAAAATTTTACACTACCTGTTCTCCTTTTGAAAATTAGCCTCTTTCTTTAGGAACTCATTGCTTTAATAACATAAAAATTATATTTATAGACTACGTCTTAAAAATACAGAACACTAAGGGAAAAAATAGCAGCAATTTACTTTCAAAAAGTTCATAACATAGGGACAGCTGGGTGGCTCAGTGGTTGAGCATCTGCCTTAGGCTCAGGTCACGATCCCGGGTCCCAGGATCCAGTTCCACATTGGGTTCTCTAAGGGGAGCCTGTTTCTCCCTCTGCCTGTGCCTCTGCCTCTCTCTGTGTCTCTCATGAATGAATGAATGAATGAATGAATCTATCTTTAAAAAAATTTTAAACATTCATAGCCCCTTAGTGACAGAATAAATAATCTAGTAGCACTTAAATATATGGTGACAAATTTTGTCAAGGAGCAATTTTAGGTATTAAGAAAGTTAGATTTTGAAATTATGTTAATTTTACTTGTTTAAACTATTTTATTCCAAAACAACACAGTTATTAAGAATTGACAATAACTTGAAGATAAAAAAGAGGTTTTTCCTTATTATAAGACCCTTATTTCTGTTACCAGTACTCGCATTAGCCAAGCATATTAATGATATACAACTTGCTTGAAATCCTTCTTTTTGTGTGTCAAATATTAAATACTAGCTTATAGAAATGAACTATTTCATGAAATTATCTGTCTTTTTAGTTGATTCGTTCCAGACATGCTCCCTAAATATTGGAGTTCTTCAGGGGTTTTCTGCCCTGGGCCCTTTTCTCACTCACACTAATGACTTCAATTACCACCAGTATGGTCCTGATTTCCAAATTTATTATCTCCAGCACATGCATTGCTATGGATTCATCTCATCAAACTTGCTATGTCCCAAACTGAGCTAGTCCTTTTCGTCTATGAACCTTCCCTTTTTCCTGTGTCCTTGTCACTCCCATCTACCCTTCTGACTAATCAAAAGCCTTTCTTCCTCCCATTCTTATTTCACACCTAAAGTCAAGATATATTATTTATTAAATTTTTTTCTGGCATAACAGCTTTATGATACATAACTCTTATACTATACAATTCACCAATTTAAAGTGTGCAACTCAATGGTTTTTTTTTTTTAATATATTCACAAAGTCGTACAACCTTAACCACAATCAGTTTTAGGACATGTTTTGTTTTGTTTTGTTTTGTTTTCTGCTCCAAAAAGAAACCTTATAAACCATTAGCAGTTAATTCCTATTCATCCCTAACGGCCCCAGCACTAGACAACCAATATTCTGCTGGCTGTCTCCATAAATTTTCCTATTCTGGACACTTTATATAAATGGAATAACACAATATTTTCTTTTAAAGATTTTATTTATTTATTCATAAGAGACATAGAGAGAGAGGCAAAGATATAGGCAGAGGGAGAAGCAGCCTCCCTGAAGGGAGCCTGATGTGGGACTTTATCCCAGAACGATAGGATCATGCTCTGAGCCAAAGGCAGATGCTCAACCACTGAGCTGCTCAGGTGCCCACAATATACATTTTTTGAGCTGATTTCTATCAACATAATGCTTTCAAAATTCATCCATGTGGGGATCCCTGGGTGGCTCAGTGGTTTAGTGCCTGCCTTTGGCCCAGGGCCTGATCCTGGAGTCCTGCAATCAAGTCCCACATCAAGCTCCCTGCATGGAGCCTGCTTCTCCCTCTGCCTGTGTCTCTACCTCTATGAATAAATAAATAAAATCTTTAAAAAAAATTCATCCATGTTATAGTACGTATCAGTACTTCATCATTTATTGCCAAATAATATTATATTTTGTGGATATTTATCCATTAATCAGTTGGTGATTATTTGCACTATTTCAACATTTTGATTTTCATAAAAAATCCATTATAAACATACTTGTACTATTCTTCTGTGCATGAAGATTTATTTTCTCTATATTCTAACCAACACTGGGGATTAACTGTCTTTTTTCTTAGAGCAATTTTCAAAGGAATGAAGTGGTATCTCATTGTGGTTTTGATTTGCACTTTTCTAATGGCTAATAATACTAAGTATGTCTTCATGTGCTTATTGGTCATTTGAAAATCTTTAGAGAAATGTATATTCATATCTTCTATCATTTTTAAATCAAGTTATTTGACTTTTATTGTTAATTTGTAAGAGTGCTTTACATACTCTAATTACGTCTCAAAAAAAAAAAACCCACAAGTCTCTTCTTATAAATGATTTGCAAATATTGTTTTCCAATCTATGATTCCTCATTTTATTTTTTGATGGTGGCCTTTGAAACAATTTCTAATTTTGATGAATCCTAATTAACTTATTTTTCCTTTTGTTGCCTTGTTTTTGGTCTTATATCTAAGAAAATTTTCCCTAATATAAAATCATGAAGATGTATACACTTTCTTCTGAGATCTTTTAGAGTCTTAACTCTTTCTTATATGGAGGGCTATGATCTATTTTGAGTAAATTTTTGCATATGGTGTGACTCCTAAACAATTTTCAAATTTGCCTCTTCATCTCTAACCAAATGGCCACATTCATTGTCTGCAATGACATATTTTGTGAAGATTACCAAGTGAATCTTTTCATGGTTCCATTTGCTTTTATTCTCACTCCCCTCCATTCTGTATTCTGAAATAAATAAGCAATCTTTCTAAAATACACAACTAACCATGCCATTCTTCTTAGAGAAATATATTTTTAATGATCTAAGGTTTTAGCCTTAGAAACACAGAATTAGAGAATTGTCTAATAAAATAGTCTCATATATCTGACAGTTTGTTGTGTACTTGCCTAATTAATTTTAAATCTGGATGTGTGATATTCTCCAAAATTTCAAAATAACAAAGAAAAATTCCTATTCCAAACCATAAGAGAGTTAAAAAGAAATTTCTTTTTTTCTGTTGTGTTTTATAATTATTGTTTCTGACTAAAGTACGTAGCAATAAGTTATATGACAGATTCTTTTAAAAAAATGACATCTATAATTATACATGCCACATTACATACACAAATACATATGACTAAAGAATATAACAAACCGGAATTTTTTTTTTATATTCTTAGATCTTAGAAAATAAAGGTAGTAAGTGACTAATGGGAGGGGTTTTGGGGGGCTTTTTTGTGTTTTTGTTTTCATTTTTTATTGTCTTTAGAGTCAAACAGCACGTGTCTATGTGTCTAGTAGTGAGTTGGTCTTATACAAGGTGAACTATTAATAAATTGATTTCTAAGTGAACTAATAAATGTGTGAAAAATAATATAATTATTTTCTATATAATTATTGTTCTAATAAATTAGATACTATTATAATATATAATATAATTATTGTTCTAATAAATTAGAACGAAATATAGTTAGTGGAATTGCTAAATATTGTGGAATAGTTTAATTTTGAAATTGAAGATTTTTTTAAGATTATATTTATTTAATTGTGTGAGAGAGAAAGACAGAGAGGCAGAGACACAGGCAGAGGCAGGCTCCATGCAGGGAGCCCAATGTGGGACTCGATCCCAGGACCCCAGGGTCACCACCTGAGCCAAAGGCAGACACTCAACCTCTGAGCCAGCCAGGCATCCCTGAAATTAAAGATTTAGTATAAATTGAACCATAGAGTTAATAAAGATTCGAGCAGAACTCAACGAAATCGAGACCAGAAGAACTGTGGAACAGATCAACAAAACCAGGAGTTGGTTCTTTGAAAGAATTAATAAGATAGATAAACCATTAGCCAGCCTTAATAAAAAGAAGAGAGAGAAGACTCAAATTAATAAAATCATGAATGAGAAAGGAGAGATCACTACCAACACCAAGGAAATACAAACGATTTTAAAAACATATTATGAACAGCTATACGCCAATAAATTAGGCAATCTAGAAGAAATGGATGCATTCCTGGAAAGCCACAAACTACCAAAGCTGGAACAGGAAGAAATAGAAAACCTGAACAGGCCAATAACCAGGGAGGAAATTGAAGCAGTCATCAAAAACCTCCCAAGACACAAAAGTCCAGGGCCAGATGGCTTCCCTCAGGAATTCTATCAAACGTTTAAAGAAGAAACCATACCTATTCTACTAAAGCTGTTCGGAAAAATAGAAAGAGATGGAGTACTTCCAAACTCGTTCTATGAGGCCAGCATCACCTTAATTCCAAAAACAGACAAAGACCCCACCGAAAAGAGGAAGTATACACCAATATCCCTGATGAACATGGATGCAAAAATTCTCAACAACATAATAGCCAATAGGATCCAACAGTACATTAAGAAAATTATTCACCATGACCAAGTGGGATTTATCCCCGGGACACAAGGCTGGTTCAACACTCATAAAAACAATCAATGTGATTCATCATATCAGCAAGAGAAAAACCAAGAACCATATGATCCTCTCATTAGATGCAGAGAAAGCATTTGACGAAATACAGCATCCATTCCTGATCAAAACTCTTCAGAGTACAGGGATAGAGGGAACATTCCTCAACATCTTAAAAGCCATCTATGAAAAGCCCACAGCAAATATCATTCTCAGTGGGGAAGCACTGGGAGCCTTTCCCCTAAGATCAGGAACAAGACAGGGATGTCCACTCTCACCACTGCTATTCAACATAGTACTGGAAGTCCTAGCCTCAGCAATCAGACAACAAAAAGACATTAAAGGCATTCAAATTGGCAAAGAAGAAGTCAAACTCTCCCTCTTCGCCGATGACATGATACTCTACATAGAAAACCCAAAAGTCTCCACCCCAAGATTGCTAGAACTCATACAGCAATTTGGCAGCGTGGCAGGATACAAAATCAACGTCCAGATGTCAGTGGCATTTCTATACACTAACAATGAGACTGAAGAAAGAGAAATTAAGGAGTCAATCCCATTTACAATTGTACCCAAAAGCATCAGATACCTAGGAATAAACCTAACCAAAGAGGTAAAGGATCTCTACCCTCAAAACTATAGAACACTTCTGAAAGAAATTGAGGAAGACACAAAGAGATGGAAAAATATTCCATGCTCATGGATTGGCAGAATTAATATTGTGAAAATGTCAATGTTACCCAGGGCAATATACACGTTTAATGCAATCCCTATCAAAATGCCATGGACTTTCTTCAGAGAGTTAGAACAAATTATTTTAAGATTTGTGTGGAATCAGAAAAGACCCCGAATAGCCAGGGGAATTTTAAAAAAGAAAACCATAGCTGGGGGCATCACAATGCCAGATTTCAGGTTGTACTACAAAGCTGTGGTCATCAAGACAGTGTGGTACTGGCACAAAAACAGACACATAGATCAATGGAACAGAATAGAGAATCCAGAAGTGGACCCTGAACTTTATGGGCAACTAATATTCAATAAAGGAGGAAAGACTATCCATTGGAAGAAAGACAGTCTCTTCAATAAATGGTGCTGGGAAAATTGGACATCCACATGCAGAAGAATGAGACTAGTCCACTCTCTTGCACCATACACAAAGATAAACTCAAAATGGATGAAAGATCTAAATGTGAGACAAGATTCCATAAATTCAATATTAACTTGTAAAGTAAAAGATAATTTTGCAAAATCAGAATCGTTATTGATAATTGTTAGAACTTGTCTCATGTGTCTTTAGTCATGGATGAAAATAAAATTTTAGCTTTTTGTTGTTTCCTGTTAGAGATTATACCACATAATCCATGAATAAACTGAAATATTCTATCTTGATAGAACTTAAGAGAGAACTTGAGAACTTTTGGGTCTCATCCAAAAATGCCTGCAAGATTTACATGATGATCTGATATATAAAACATTCTTACTGTATTCACAGAGATGTAAGGCAATAAAGAGAAAGATTTTAAAAATTTACTGGAACAAATATTGCATTATGAACAATATGCAATTTTCTCTTGGGACCTGAACTGTGAAACAGAGGCCTGTTTATTATGCACTGAATGCAACAATGAAAATGTACAGGTTGTGGGGCAAATGACACATGCATGAATGGCCAGAGTGTTAATGAGTTCTGACCCAGAATGATCTGGTATATGAATCTGCTTTTTTCCAAAGAAAGCTATGTGAGGCTTACAGATGAAATTTTACTTAATTCATGTTTATGCACATATTGACCATTTATTACATATGAGTTACTTTGTGAAATAACAAGTGAAAGAACTCTCTAGATTAGTGGTTATAGGAAGGGAATTAAATGTCAAAAGTTCATGCTCAGTCTGACAATGGCTTTTTGTTTAATAGACAAGATTCAAGACTTTAAACTTAGTAATTGGGTTAACTATAAATGGACTATATCCTATATTAATTTTTATGTTTTTTAATTACAAAAAATAAAGTATACTGATTTAAGCAATCAACATTTACTGAGCACTTACTATGTAGAAGACACAAACCAACAATCTGGGGCATACATACATCCTAGAAAGAAAGTCTACTTTAAAGCATTGATATTTAGGCATTATGATGGAAACCATTCAGTAATATGATCCTTTTGGAATCTTAATAATTCCATTTTGGAAATGTTCCTGAATGGGATAATGGTTTGGTAGGAACATCTTTCTAGCAGTTTCTGTGAGGTTCTTGAATTCCAATAATGTTTATATTTAATTATATATTATATATTCCAAAGTTAAGCTTGTAGCACTTGAGACTTGAAAAGGTATAACTGAGTGTGCCAAGTGATTGGTCAAACCTTTCTGAACTGATAATCTTGACATGCTCAATAAAATTGCTGGTTTTCTTCTCAAGTATTGTAGGGCAAGGGTTACAGGGCATAGTATGAATCTGATCTCACCCTTATCATTCAAACACTGCACTATCTTGGACAAGTCAATCCATCTCATGATTTTTCATGTGTAATATGAACATAATAATTATCTCACATGTTATGGTAAATATTACATGGAATAACCTCTGACATTTAGAGGATTCAGTAAATGTTAGCTCCTTTGTACCTTTATCTAACCAAAAACACTTCAAGATAAAGCTGCTACAAATAATTCACTTACATGGAAATTACATTTTTTGGCCAATCTAGATTCCAGTCCAATATCTTATAATTGGAAAAAAGTAGAAAGAAAACTAAATGTTAGAAGAATTTGAACTGAGAATGCTTGGCTCTTTAGTTTAATTTGTGACTTTAAGAAAGTAATCTAGCATTTTTGAGCCTTATTTAAGCACCTGGGAATAAAGAAATCAATATTGTTCCAGTGCTTTTTATATGGTTATTGAATGAGCCAAAAGAATTGTGGAAATGGTTCAGAAAAAAATGCATTATTCATTTGCCAGGTATTCTTATACTTTCTTGTTCTGACCAAAAATTAGGAAAGGCAGAGAAGAGAATGGAGCATGTTGAACTGGACACATTCTTCTCTCCAAGAATTAATTTGCAAATTTATATTATGGGGAAATTCACTCAATATGTTCACCACCAATTTACACAGAAATAATAATCACTTAGGGCATAAAATACTAGATTATTTGTTCATGTACCATTGCCCAGAATCTTCAGACTGAAAGCTTACTTAAGAGTGACCAAACACTGCATTGGATTTCTAAGCTAAATAATAATAAGTTATGAGCATTTGAGGGGTACTAATTAATAACAGTAAAATAAAATCTGATGAGATAAATGGGAAAAAGTCACATACGTTTCCACCACACTCATGGCACTTCAGATGAGGTGTTCAACTTTATAAAATCTCCCGTTGTTAATCCAAGTTTTCCTTGCATACAATTTAGAATTTTTAAAGTCAACTGGTGCAATGTTTTCCACAATTGACTACTAATATTTTCTTTTCTCCCTTTCCATATAAAAAAGGTCCCAAAGGATTTTATTATGCACCTATTTCTACAAGAATGAAAAGAGAACAGGCTTTGAGTTTGAAGCTCCACTGGAGGCAGCATGAGGCTTGAGGGATGAGAGCAAGCCATAAACCCAGATGTGGACACCTACTGCAGAAATAATTCTCCCAATTTAAAAGAATGTACACACACTATAACATTGAGGGGAAACAAACATTAAATCAAAAGAAAAATTAAAAATCATCTCAAATCCCATAGAAAAACAATTTTGTTATATTTTGTGTTAATTAAGTGTATAAATTCATAAAGAAGTTTTCTTAAGACTTGAACAGTTTGTCAGTTTAGTATGTATCATTTCCCACCTTACTATGTACTATGAATATTTCTCATATTATTAAATATTTATTAAACACACATTTTTAACAACTGGATAATATTCAAACTATGGTTGTTCCTTAATTTAGAGACTTTCTTAGAGCAGGATTTTTCTTTCAAATTTTCAGCATCATAGTTAATATTAACATTGATGCACTTATATAAACCTTTGGCAGGTTTTCTGACCACTTTCATTAGGTAAATTTATATAAGTTGAATTGCTGTATTAAGGCATCTGAACAATTGTAATGTTTTTAGTGTATACCATCAGATTCCATTCTATCAAAGATGCAAAAACATACTCTCTTCACAGCATGATGTGAGTGTCCAGCCCTTCTCAATATTGACTATTATCAGAAAATAATTTTTAAAAATTTATGAAACAAGAATTTCTCTTATTCCAAACCATTATAGTATTAATAGGTGTGAAATTGGCATTTAGATTCCGTGAAAAGGCCAAATCTTTCCTCAACTTAGTTAAAAAAAAGAAAAAAGAAGGAAAACAGATTCCCAGACAGCCAATAACAGTTGAATAAGTCTGTAAATAAACAGTAGAAAATAACACACGGGTTTCATAGTTCTCTACCTTTTCATATTCTTAAAGGCAAAAATGCAACACCCATTTTATAATATAACAGACTAAGCAGACAAATACTTTTATTTTTTTCAAAGTAATACTTTATTTTGTAATGAAATAATAGAAGTACACAAATTAGCTTTGATTTTGAACCATATATAGGCACAGAAATGTGCAGAAAGGAATTTGAGGGCAGCCCGGGTGGCTCAAGCCGTTTAGCGCCACTTTCGGCCCAGGGCCTGATCCTGGAGACCTGGGATCGAGTCCCATGTCAGGCTCCTTGCATGGAGACTGCTTCTCCCTCTGCCCGTGTCTCTGCCTCTCTCTCTTCTCTCTGTGTATTCTCAGAAATAAGTAAATAAAATCTTAAAAAAAAAAAAAGGAATTTGAATAGATGTTATCTGCAAAAATCTATGTGCATGATTTTAGTCTAAATTTTCTCTGTCTTCCACAAAAACAGAAAGAGAGTATCATCAAAGTTACCTCTCAGCTTTTTCTATCTGTTCGTTTAGAGGTGAGGATGAATAAACTAACACACTTGGGTAGTGTCAATTCAGGGATTCTAAATTTTGCACTCTCCTCTGCAGGCACCAGTTTATGGTATCATCACAGCTTTTGGCTCAAAAAAGCAAGCACACAGAAATGACTAGGATAAAATATGGCAAAAATTTCAATTTCTAGCCCTACTTCTACTCTAATTCACTTATGATAAGGCATTTGTTCTATAGAACAAAATATACAAATGCATTATGAACTTCATTCACAATCTGCAAATACAAATTTCTTAAAGAAAAATTGTTGAGCTATAGAAATTTTTAAGAAAAGTGTTAAGAAATCATATGGACTCCACAATTATATTGTCAAGCTCAAATAGAGTCTATCATCTAGACATGATCTGTAAGCAGCAACTAAAATTCCTTAAGCCGACTTCCTCTTCTGTAAAATAGGGATAATAAAGATACAGTCCTCATAAGGCTGTGGATTAAGGGATACAAGGCATAAAATGTACTTAGCAGTCAATGAAAGTTATAATTTTTCTCTCTAAAATAGGAAGACATCTTTATGAACTAACTGGACACTGACTTCTAATGGCATGAACTACACCTTAGATATTTTAAGTCTCTAGTTCTGGGATGCCTGGGTGGCTCAGCGGTTGAGCACCTCCCTTTGGCCCAGGGTGTGATCCCCGGGGTTTCAGGATTGAGTCCCACATCAGGTTCCCTGCATGGACCCTGCTTCTCCCTCCGCCTGTGTCTCTGTCTCTCTCTGTGTGTCTCTCAGTAATAAATAAATAAAATCTTCAAAAAAAAATTAAAAATTCTAGTTCCTAGCACAGTGCAAGCGCAGTGTTGTAAAGTGCTAGATAAACTGAAATAAATAATGTTGTCCACAGTGGCAGACAACAAAAAACAATACAACTTCTGTAGACATAAAACAATCAATCTTATGCTTGTGACACTTTAAGCCTGTCCAAAAAATAGTTAATCTGGTAGTCTGCAGTTGCCTTACTTGTGGATAAATCAAACAATTAATTCCTAGTATGAGTGGAGAATCTGCTTCTCCCTCTCCCTTTGTGTGCTCACTTGTTCTCTCTCTCCTTCTCAAATAAATAAAATGGGTAAATTTTTTAAAAAAAATCCCCTCCCAGGGCACCTGCATGGCTCAGTGGTTAAGCATCTCTCTTTGATGATCCCAGATGTCCTGGGCTCTCTTTCTCTCTCTGTCAAATATATAAATAAATACTAAATAAATAAATAAATAAATAAATAAATAAATAAATAAATAAAACAAAAACACACAAAACTTCTCTCCCTTACCCCTGCCAGGCCAAACCTCTCATTTATCAAACTCAGGTATCCTTATACCCTAGAAGCCTATTGTTACACCTTCACTTCTACTGTATGTTTTCTTTGGTCAGACAGGGAGAAGTTCTCTCCTCTGCAGGTTTAAGTCATCTTATAGAACCCCAATTCCCTTATCACATTTGTTTAACTTATCTACTTATATGCTTACTTCTCACCTGAGACTATAAACTCTTATATGTTAGGGTCAAGTTCTTTTTCATCTTACTTTTCCAGGTCTTGGAAAATAAATGTTTAGTTGACTGGGTGTTATATAATCAATAAAATAAGTATGATTATATATTAAACTATTTATATGCTTAATTCACTTTTATAGATAAGTCATTTGTAAAAATATAATTTTTAATATTTTAAAGTACACACCACTGCCTGCAGATTTCCAACCTAATGTATTCATGTTTTACAGGAACAAAAGAATATTGTATTTTTAAAATTTTTAAGGATTTTATTTATTTATTTACTTGAGAAAGAATGAGAGCATGAGTGGGGATAGGGGGAGTAGGGAGGGGCAGAAGGACAGGGAGAAGCAGGCACCCTGCTGAGGAAGGAGCCCGACTTGGGGCTTGGTTCCAGGACCCCAGGATCATGACCTGAGCCAGGGATAGATGATCAACTGACCCAGGCATCCCTGAAAATCGTATTTTTAAATATGTCATATTTTACAATTCTGCAGGAATGTTTATGTTTCTGTTTAAGTGTTTGCATTTGATAAAACTTTGAGATTTGTATGTGGCTCATGAAACAGCTGAGCATCCATCAGCCAACAAGCCACTTGGCTGCCATTACCAATTTGGATTGGGTATTTTACATTGTTTTATTTTTGAATTTTATATTCTTCCAAATAAATATTAAAAAATTAAATTTCTAGGGGGATCTGGTAGGTGCAGTGGGTTAAGCAATTTTGTTTTAGTTTTAGCTTAGGTTGTGATCTCAGGGTTGTGAGATTACCCAATGCCAGGATCCATGCTTAGCAGGGAGTCTGCTTAAGGTTCTTTCTCCTTCTGTCCCTCCTATCCCCATCACTGCATGCTCTCAAATAAATAAATAAATAAATAAATAAATAAATAAATAAATCTTTTTTAAAAATTACATTTCTGAACTAAAAATCTCTGTTTCATAATAGACTTCTTTCTCTCTCTCTCTCTCTCTTCCTTCCTTCCTTCCTTCCTTCCTTCCTTCCTTCCTTCCTGACACAAGACTCAATATCACAACCCTGAGATCACAATCTGGGAGACTAAGAGTGAGATGTTTAACCTACTGCACCACCCAGGTATCCTAATGATGCATATTTTCTAAGATACTTTGTAGTTAGGCTGCACAGACAACCGTATTGTTAATTTGTCCCACCTGCTCCTAAAAATGGCTTCAACTCCTGGTCCATCAGACCAAACTAGTCAAGCTTATTTCTGCTGCTGTAGATGAGTATAGTCTTTAACCTGGTTAGTGTTATTTGCATGTTGAACTGAGCTAAACTAATATTTTTGTATTTTAACTGATATTTAATATCTTTAGTCCAGATAAACTGCATAGCATGTTTTTGTTTATATTATCTTATCTAAATCTTTACATCACAACTTCACAATTTACCAGTTGAGGAAACTGAGGTCTTAAGAGATTACAAAATGTAATAGCTATATTACAGTAAGTAATGTAATGTAATTACTATAATGTAATGTAAGTACTATAGCTTTAGTACTACACCAATTGTCTTCCTATTGATACAGCCTTACTCAACCTTTAAATGTGTTGCAGTACATTTTTTTTCTTTACAGATACTGAACATTTTTCAGATTTTATTGATCCAGGTTTTTGGCTAATGTCTCATGGATAAAATTAAATGTTTGTTCCTTTGTGAAAAAGATGATGGCATTTATTTTATTTTTTTTTCATTTTTATTTATTTATGATAGTCAGAGAGAGACGGAGAGAGGCAGAGACACAGGCAGAGGGAGAAGCAGGCTTCATGCACCGGGAGCCCGACGTGGGATTCGATCCCAGGTCTCCAGGATCGCGCCCTGGGCCAAAGGCAGGCGCTAAACCACTGCGCCGCCCAGGGATCCCGATGATGGCATTTAAAAGCAAAGATTATATAGTATGGTTATTTAGCCCCCAAACCCTATGATATCAGACTGGTGTTATCTAAGTTAGGGTGAGTTGCACAGGTGGAATCCAAGACTGAACAAAACAGTAATAACAAAACCTTGACATCACCCTAGTGCTCACCAGTAATAGGCTGCAGGATGTAATCTGAAGATGCAAAGAGGAAATCCAATGAATAATGCTATTCAAACAGTATGAGATTTTTGTTTTTAAATTAAAAAACAAAGTCTCTTGCTTTCTTAACTTCCATCAATTGTAAATGTTTTACAAAAAATTTCCAGGACACTCAGAAAGGAAATTGGACCTGAACAATGGGTAGCCAGAGCATTTATCTCTTGTATTCAACATACTGATAAAAAGGAATTAACCAAATATTTCTTTCTCAATCCGTTCCTTTTTCAGTTGTTTTCCTCACACATTGTTATTTTCTTCTCAGCTAAATATCCAAGTTAAAAAACTCTTCCTCCCTAAATCACATTAAGCAACCATTATATACTATTCGCTTTTACAAGTATTAGCTTGCTCTTAGAGGTTTCTTATTTTTAAATTATGATAATCATCAAATTGTTTTAAGATGTAAGGAAGTTTTTATTGTATTTTTCAATTTCCATAAGTAACTTGATATTTTAGTCAGTATTAGTAATAACATAAAAGATCACTTGAGCATCTATCCAGAAAACCTGTTTCTGTTCATTAAAAATTCACTTCAGAAATTGATTTAATTTATTTTATGTAAATGTCTGGGCCTGGATTTCCATTTTCACGTATGATAGTGTTCAGAACAGATTGATGTGCCCGTTGAGAACTAGTGAAAAACCAGAGATGGTAAATTTTCCACTTGAAGGGATCAGAGAATGAACTGAATCAAGATAAAAAAGAGAAAAATCCCCAAGGAGGAAGAAGCTTTCAGAGAAAGACTAAAGATCTGCATATGTCTCTGGGGGTATTTGCTGATTCTAGGTGTAGCCCACAAGTAAAAGCTGCTCCAGGGAACAGAGAACCTAGCACAGTTTTGACAATCACGTGGAACTAGGTGACAAAGTTAGAAACTTGAATATTCTTGAACACATGACACATTTGGCTTCTGCTTGAAAACATTTGCTGAAGTTTGAAGCAGGAATAGTGGCTGAACATTTTGTTCAAGAGTGTAAAGTCTTACAATGCTTGGGAGACAAAGGCCTTCAGAGGGTGGGAAGGGCTAAGAATAAGTGAGAGTTAAAAGTCCTTCTTGGGATGGTGAATTAAAAGTAAAAATCTCCAATAACTTTTTTTCTGAGGACTTTGCTGATATGGGCATAACTAGATGCTTTGATTCTAGCACAAGAACACTGGTGAAAGAGATTGAAAAGTAGCAGAGCCTTTGATGTTTATACGGAGCCAAATGACAAAATTAGAGATTTGAGGGGCTTTAAATTCACAACAGCTCTCCCCTTTAAGACATTTACTACATTCTGAAGATGATCAGGGAGGGAGGCCATAGACATAAGTAGAAAACCTCTGAGAGGTAAAGTAGAAATTCCTGCAGTTTCTAAGGTACTGAGGAAACAAAAACATAACAGATTTTTAAAAGATTTTATTTATGTATTTGAGACAGAGAGAGAGAGCACAAGCATAGGGGAGGGGCAAAGAGAGAGGGAGAAGCAGGCTCTGCACTAAGTAGGGAACTTGACTCAGGGCTTGATCTCAGGACCCTGGGATCATGACCTGAGCTAAAGGAATATGCTTAACCAACTGTGCCTCCCAGGTGCCCCAACATACCAGATTTTTAAAGTAAAAACCCTGAGAAGCCATGCTTTTGGGGATAGGGACAAGTGAAAGATAGATTAATTTCACTAAATGAATAGATAAGTTTTATTATCTTGAACCCAACCTTAGTCCAGCTAAATTCATAATTGAATTAAGATAATGAGCTACCAATCTCTGACTAGCGCAATAAAGTGTTAACTGTCTGGTGGAACAAAATATCACCTGAAGCTTCTAAAAATTTGTATACACAATGTCTAGCATACAATTTAAAGTTACTGGGTCTATTAAGCATATCACTTCTCCATTGGCACAGTAATGTTATATAACAAATAACTATTCAACTCTAAGACCATAAACATTTACTTAGGCCACAATTATAAAATCAATGAATTAGACTGAACTCAAATGGGCAATTCTTGGAGTCTCTCCTGACTGGCAGTTGGCCAGGTAGTATCTGATTTGGCTGGAATAACTTAGATGGTGTGGCTTTGATCCATGAATCTCACCTTACAGCAAGCTGTGTGCTCATTTTTTCATGGCAAAGGCAGATGAGCAAGAGGTCCAGAAGAAACTTACAGGCACTTTTGCAAGCCTCTGTTTGTGCCATTTTGCTAATGTGCCAAAGAAAATCCCATGACTAAACCTAAACCTAAATTACGGACCAAAACACCCAATCAGATGAAAGAACACTGGAAATTTCAAAAACAATATGTGAGAATAAAGAGAAGGATAAAACTCAAGATCATAAATTAAATAAATATAGTACAACAATAAACAAGACTACATGAACTAATAAATAATAGAGAAAAAACACAAGGGCAGACCTATACATGTTCCAACTATTGGATTATTATACAATGAATTTTAAATAACTGTGATTAGTCCATTCAAAAATAGGAGAATGTACAAAACAAAACAAAATTAGAGATTTTATTTTTTTCTTTATTTTTAAACTAAAGTATATTCAACATACAGTATTCTATTAGCTTCAGGTGTAGAATTCAATGTTCAAAAATTTTAAAAATTACTTAGTCCTCATCAGGATAAGTATACTCAATTCTCTTTATGTATTTCACTGATTCTACCTGCCACTCACCCGCTCCTTCTCCTCCAGCAACCACCAGTTTGTTCTCTGAATTTAAGAGTCTGGGTTTTTCTTTTTTCCTTTTTTAAACTTAATTAATTAATTAATTAGTCAATTAATTTATGGGGTTTTCTTGGTATCTTCTTTCTGTTTGTTTGATTTCTTTGTTTCTTAAATTCCACATATGAGTGAAATTGTATGCTTTTGTCTTTCTCTGTCTGACTTAGCATTATACCCTCTAGGTCCATCCTTGTTATTGCAAATGGCAGGATCTCATTCCTTTTTATTGCTAAGTGATATTCCATCTTCTTCATCCAGTCATCTATTGATTAACACTTAAATTGCTTCCATATCTTGGCTATAGTAAATAATTGTGCAATAAATATTGGGGTGCAGATGTTTATTTGAATTATTCTTTTCATTTTCTTTGAGTAAATATCTAGTAGTGAAATTATGGGATCATATGGTAATTCTATTTTTAGTTTTTTGAGGAACCTCTATACCACTTTCCACAGTGGCTGCACCAACTTGCATTCCCACCAATGATGCATAAAGGTTTTTTTTTTTTTCTCCACATCATTGCAACACTTGTTATTTCTTCTGTTTTTGATTTTAGCCACTCTCACAGGTGTAAGGTGATTTCTTTCATTTGGTTTTGATTTCTCATTTCCCTGAAGATTATCAATGTTCAGCATCTTTTTATGTGTCTATTGGCCATTTGTATATCTTGTTTGTAAAAATGTCTATTCATTTTTAAATTTTTTAAGTAGATTTTTAAAGCTGATTATTATTTTTTGGTGTTGAGCTGTATAAGTTCTTTATATATATTGGCTATTAGTCCTTTATCAGATATATCATTTGCAAATATCTTCTTCCATTCAGTAGGTTGCCTTATTCTTTTCCTTATGGCTTCTTTTTGCTGTGCAAAAGCTCTTTATTTTGGTATAATCTGAATAGTTTAATTTATATTTTGTATCCCATGCTTGAAGAGACATATCTAGAAAAATATTGCTAAGGCCAATGTCAAAGAAATCACTGCCTATGTTTAATTCTAGGAGTTTTATGCTCTCTAGTCTTACATTTAGCTCTTTAATCTATTTTGAGTTTATTCCTGTGTATGGTTATGAAAGTTCAATTTCTTTTTTTATTTGTATATTTTTTTATTGGAGTTCAATTGCCAACATATAGCATAACACCCAGGGCTCATCTGTCAAGTATGCCCCTCAGTGCCCATCACCCAGTCACCCCATCCCCCATCCACTAACCTTTCCACTACCTCTTGTTCATTTCCCAGACTTAGGAGTCTCTCATGTTCTGTCACCCTCACTGAAATTTCCCACTAATTTTCTCACCTTTCCCCTTTATTCCCTTTCACTATTTTTTATATACCCCAAATGAATGAAACCATAGAATGTTTGTTCTTCTCCAATTGACTTACTTCACTCAGCATAATACACTCCAGTTCTATCAA
Organism: Canis aureus; assembly: GCF_053574225.1. Taxonomy (NCBI): domain Eukaryota; kingdom Metazoa; phylum Chordata; class Mammalia; order Carnivora; family Canidae; genus Canis; species Canis aureus. The sequence continues at coordinate 4,472,995 of NC_135615.1, read as the reverse complement.
CATTGAAGCAGATGGTGGGTATTTGTCATTTCTAAAGGCTGAGTAAATCCATTATATATATATATATATATATATAATGTATATATATATACACATATATAATACATATGTATTATATATTAATATATTATATATTATATTATGACATATATATTAATATATAATACATATGTTGTAATATATAATCATGTTGAATACATGTGAAGTAATATAATATATATTTATTATCTATATATATTATATATGTAATATATAATACACATGTACATATATAATACATAATATATATATACCACACACATATATATATACCATATATATATGTTTATCCATTCATTTTTTGATGGACACCGAGGCTCCTTCCACAGTTTGGCTATTGTGGACATTGCTGCTATAAACATTGGGGTGCAGGTGTTCTGCCATTTCACTGCATCTATTTCTTTGGGGTAAATCCTCAGCAGTGCAATTGCTGGGTCATAAGGTAGTTCTATTTTTAACTCTTTGAGGAACCTCCACACAGTTTTCCAGAGTGGCTGTACCAGTTCCCATGCCCACCAACAGTGCAAGAGGGTTCCCCTTCTCCAATATTTGTTGTTTCCTGTTTTGTTAATTTTCACCATTCTCACTTTTTTTTTTTCAAATTTCAATGCTTGTATTTCAGGTTCATTGTTTCCCTTGTGTTTTATCAGTTAGAATAAGTAGTCAAATGTGTTAAGAAAAAAGAAATCAAGTAATTCATCAGAAAAAATAATTGTTGATTTTTCAGTATGATTATTATAGGAATATTAACAAAAATGAAAAAAATCAATACTTATATATTGTCTACAAGACACAATTTTGTAATTTTGTAAGTTTCTCCACTTCACATTAGATTATTCCTCTCAATCCATACAATCAGTATATAGAGTAACTAAGTACATGATTTAGGATATATTTCTATCTCATTGTGGTTTTGATTTGTATTTCCCCGATGGCAGGTGATGTGGAGCATTTTCTCATGTGCTTGTTGGCCATGTGTATGGTTTCTTGGTGAAATTTCTGTTCATGTCTTTGTCCCATTTCATGATTGGATTGTTTGTGTCTTGGGTGTTGAGTTTAATAAGTTCTTTATAGATCTTGAATACTAGCCCTTTATCTGATATGTCATTTGCAAATATCTTCTCCCATTCTGTAAGTTTTCTTTTAGTTTTGTTGACTGTTTCTTGGCTGTGCAGAAGCTTTTATCTTGATGAAGTCCCAATAGTTCATTTTTGCTTTTGTTTCCCTTGCCTTCATAGATGTATCTTGCAAAACGTTGCTGTGGCCGAGTTAAAAAAGGGTGTTGCCTGTGTTCTCCTCTAGGATTTCGATGTATTCTTGTCTCACATTTAGATCTTTCATCTATTTTGAATTTATCTTTGGTATGGTGTAAGAGAATAGTCTAGTTTCATTCTTCTGCATGTGGCTGTTCAATTTTCCCAGCACTATTTATTAAAGAGACTGTCCTTTTTCCAGGGGATAGTCTTAACTGCTTTGTCGAATATTAGTTGACCATAGAGTTGAGGGGCCATTTCTGGATTCTCTCTTCTGTTTCATTAATCTGTGTGTCTGTTTTTGTGCTAGTACCACACTGTCTTGATGATCACAGCTTTGTACAACCTGAAATCTGACATTGTGTTTCCCAGGCTATGGTTTTCTTTTTCATTTCTTTTCTGATTCCACACAAATCTTAAGATGATTTTTTCCAACTCCCTAAGAAAGTCCATGGTTTTTTGATAGGGATTGCATTGAATGTGTAAATTTCCCTAGATAGCATAGACATTTTCACATTATTAAGCCTTCCAATCCATGAGCATGGTATACCAGCCTTAATCCCAGGGATAACTCCCACTTGGTCATGGTGATTAATCCTCTTAATGTACCATTGCATCTATTGGCTAGTATCTTGTTGAGAATTTTTGCATCTGTGTTCATCAGGGATATTGATGTATAATTCTCTTTTTTGGTGGGGTCTTTGTCTGGTTTTGGAATTAAGGTGATGCAGGCCTCATAAAACAAGTTTTGACCTATTCTGTCCCTTTGTATCTTTAAGAACAGCTTTAGTAGAATAGGTATGGTTTCTTCTTTAAACGTTTGATAGAATTCCCCAGGGAAGCCATCTGGCCCTGGATTTTTGTGGCTTGGGAGGTTTCTGATGACTGCTTCAATTTCCTCCCTGGTTATTGGCCTGTTCAGGTTTTCTATCTCTTCCTGTTCCAGTTTTGGTAGTTTGTGGTTTTCCAGAAATGTGTCCATTTCTTCTAGATTGCCTAATTTATTGGCATATAGCTGCTCATAATATGTTTTTAAAATCATTTGTATTTCCTTGGTATTGGTTGTGATCTCTCCTTTTTCGTTCATGATTTTATGAATTAGAGTCTTTTCTCTTTTGTTTTTAATAAGGCTGGCTAATGGTTTATCGATCTTATTAATTCTTTCAAAGAACCAACTTCTGGTTTGGTTGATCTGTTCTACAGATGTTCTGGTTTTTATTTCATTGAGTTCCGCTCGAATATTTATTAACTCCCTTCTTCTGCTGGGTGTAGGTTTTACTTGCTGTTCTTTCTCCAGTTCCTTTAGGTGCAAGGTTAGTTTGTGTATTTGAGTTCTTTTCAGTTTTTTGAGGGATGCTTGTATTCTGTTGTATTTCCCTCTCAGGACTCCTTTTGTTGTATCCCAAGGATTTTGAACTGTTGTATCTTCATTCTCATTAGTTTCCATGAATCTTTTTCATTTTCCTCTAATTTCCTAGTTGACCTTTTCATCTTTTAGCAGGATGCTCTTTAACCTCCATGTGTTTGAGTTTCTTCCTAATTACTTCTTGTGATTGAGTTCAAGTTTCAAAGCATTATAGTCTGAAAATATGCAAGGGACAATCCCAATCATTTTGAATCAGTTGCGACTTGATTTGTGATCCAGTATGTGGTCTATTCTGGATAAAGTTCCATGTGCACTTGAGAAGAATGTGTATTCAATTGCGTTTGGATGTAAAGTTCTGTAAATGTCTGTGAAATCCATCTGGTCCAGTGTATCATTTAAAGCTCTTGTCTTGTTGGAGATGTTGTGCTTACAAGACTTGTCATTTGTAGAAAGCACCGTGTTGAAGTCTGCCAGTATAAGTGTATTATTATCTAAGTATGTCTTTCCTTGGTTATTAATTGATTGATATACTTATCAGCTCCCACATTAGGGGCATGAATATTCATGATTGTTAGCTCCTCTTGTTGGATAGATTCTTCAAGTATCATAGTGTCCCTCTTCATCTCTTACTACAGTCTTTGGGATAAGCTTTAATTTATCTGATATGAGTTTCTTGCTTTCTTTTGAGTGCCATTTGAATGGTAAATGGTTCTCCAACCTTTCATTTTCAGGCTGGAGGTGTCCTTAGGGCTAAAATGAGTCTCTGTAGACAGCAAATAGATGGGTCTTGCTTTTTATCCAGTCTGAAATCCTGCGTCTTTTGATGGGATCATTAAGCCCATTCACGTTCAGAGTTACTATGGAAAGATATGAATTTAGTGTCATCATAATACCTACTCAGTTTTGGTTTTGTGGATTATTTATTTGGGCATCCTCTTCTTTTACAGGGTCCCCCTTAATATTTCTTGCAGAGTTGGTTTGGTGGTTACATATACTTTCAGTTTCTGCTTATTTTAGAAGCTCTTTATCTCTCCTCTATTCTGAATGAGAGCCTTGCTGGATAGAGTATTCTTGGCTGCATGTTCTTCTCATTTAGGACCCTGAATATATCCTGTCAGCCCTTTCTGGCCTTCCAGGTCTCTGTGGAGAGGTCTGCTGTTAATCTAAGATTTCTCCGCATATAAGTTAGGGATCTCTTGCCTCTTTCTAAAATCTCTTGCTTAAGGATTTTCTGTTTTTCTTTGGAATTTGCAAGTTTCTCTACTAAATATTGAGGTGCTGAATGGCTTTTATTGATTTTTTTTGGGGGGGACCTCTGTATCTCCTGATCTGAATGCCTGTTTCCCTCCCCAAATTGGGGAAGTTGTCAGCTATAATTTGTTCAAATATGCTTTCTCGGCCTCTGTCCCACTCGGCATCTTCTGGAACCCCAATTATTCATAGATTTTTCCTTCTTTCATTGTCATTTATTTCCCTTAATCTTTCCTTATGGTCCTTTAATGGTTTTTCTCTTTTTTTCCTCGGCTTCTTTCCCTGCCATCAACTTGTCTTCTATGTCACTCACTGTTTCTTCTACCTCATTAACCCTAATCGTTAGGACCTCCAGGTTGGATTGCATCTCATATAATTGATTTTTAATTTTGGCCTGATTAGATCTAAATTCTGCAGTCATGAAGTTTCTTGAATCCTTTATGCTTTTTTCCAGAGCCACCAGTAACTCTATAATTTTGCTTCTGGATTGGCTTTCTGACATCGAATTGTAATCCATATTGTTGTGTAACTCTGTGGCAGAGAGTACTGTTTTTGATTCTTTCTTTTGTGGCAGTTCTTCTTTCTAGTCATTTTGTTCAGTGCAGAATGGCTGTATGAGTGGGCTGTGTCAAGGATATCAACCACGACCTAAGGAAATTTCACTCTAGATGTTTCTGCTGAGGTCAGAGGCCAGAAATTGAAAAAAAGATCAGAACAAAATAAAATAAAATAAAAGGACAACTAAAGTGAAAAACAAATTTTAAACAAAGTAGTAAAAAATAAAAGGCCAGGAATCCTAAAGAAGTTAAAAAGAAAAAAGAAAAGAAAGAAAAAAGAGAAAAAAAGAAGAAGAAAAAAAGGAGGGGGACTGGGACATGGTTGTCATGAAATGTTGTAGTGGAGGGAGAATGTAATCTACCTGAGAGGTCTAGAAGGTGATCCTCTTGTTTCTCAGTATGTTAAGTTCTGTATGTTAGAAGACACCCAGTCCCAAATTTATATAAACCAGAAATACTTGAGGGCCCCAACATTGACCTCCAAAACATAAATGAGATAAAAGAGGGGGTAGAAATGAATGAGGAATCTCACAGAATGAACCAACACGGTATACCACTTGGTTCTTGGTACATACTGGTCATGTTTCAGAAGGTATTAACTTCTGCCATTTTAGAACAAAACGAAGTCGAGAAAACAAAAAGCACAAAACAAAACAAAAAAACATATCTTGTATATATCCCAAAATTAAGCTGAGTATTTTGAAGGGAATCTAGAATTTGCTCTTCCCCTCTTCTTCCAGCTTGTCTTCTGGGGGAGGGGCCTGCTGGGCTGAATCTCAGGTATGTGTACCTGGGGGAGCTGCCCCGCCTCCTGCCAGGTGCCGGGCTCAATGGGAGCTGTTGAGGCCCCTGTTCCCTGGCTGCCGGCCCCTTCCAGGCACATGGTGACACCAGGAGGAATAACAACATTGGTGGTGGCCAGGTCTCTAGCTCTGTAGTCAGCTCTCCACAGTAACTACCAGTCTCCCAGTCTGCACTTGCCTAGGTGCTTGCGGGCTGGCAGTGTGCGCTGACCTGAACAGTTTGGGGATGCCTGGTGGTAGGAGAGTCCTTGCTGTACTGTGCCCTCCCCGCCCCCTCCTGTCCTGGGGGGAGTGCAGGATCTCTGACTTTGTCCACCCAGCACCCTGGGATCTGGGGCCTTTGCTGCTGGAATCGCAGTCTGGGGCTGCAGCTCCCAAAGGCAGCAAGCAGGGCGCAGACCCCTCGGCTCAGAGCCCCGGCCTGACCGACTGGCTTCTCCTGGATGCCCCACCAGGCGCGCACTTCAGCCCTTTACTGAGATCAGTCCACAGTCTGTGGTTTGCTTTACCCTGGGGCGCACTTCCTCTATCAGTGACTCCAGGAAACTGGAGGCTCCACTGCCCCTCCTGCGATTCTGCTGGTTTTCCCTGCTAAGTGCCTTTCAACAGGGAAGAATCTGGTGCAGATTGTTAAATTCCTCCTTCTCTGGGACTGGGCTTCCCTGTCCCGGGGGGCTCTTGCTGAGGTTTTAGCCTGGCTTCTCGTGGTATTCCCTCCCGCACTTGATTCTTTTTTATTTTTTTCCACCTTCCTACCTTGTTAGAAGCCAAAACCCTTCTCTCTGTAGCATTCCAGATGTTCTCTCTTTAAATCTCAGGTCAAATTCATAGGTTTTCAGGATGATTTGAAAGTAATCTAGGTAAATTGTTGGGGCCAGGTGAGTAGAGGCACCTACTCCTCCTCCATCTTGCCCTCCCCCAGAAAGTCCAATTTCTTTCCTTTGTATGCAACTTTTCAGTTTTCCCAGCATCATTTATTGAAGAGACTGTCTGTTCCCCATCGTCATTTTTACCTTTTTTTTTACCTTTTACCAGATATGTGTTGATTGGTCTATTGGGTATAGTGTTAGCTCTAAGTTTTTCATACATGGCCTTTATTATTTTAAGGTATGTTCCCTCTAACCCTACTTTGTTAAGAATTTTTATCATGAATGTATATTGTATTTTATGAAATGCTTTCCTGAATATATTGAGATGATCATACAGTTTTTATCCTTTCTCTTATTAATAGGATGTGTCATTTTGGTTTGTTTGTGAACATTGAACCACACTTGTGTTCCTTGAATAAATCTCATTGAATTGTGATGAATAACTTTTTAAAAATATATTGTTAGATTCAATTTATTAGTATTTTGCAGTGGATATTTTCATCTATGTGAAAATATATCATCATAGATATAGGCCTAGCATTTTCTTTCTCTTTCTTTCTTTCTTTCTTTCTTTCTTTCTTTCTTTCTTTCTTTCTTTCTTCTTTCTTTCTTTCTTTCTTTTTCTTTCTTTCTTTCTTTTCTTCTTTCTTTTCTTTCTCCTTCCTTCCTTCCTTCCTTCCTTCCTTCCTTCCTTCCTTCCTTCTTCTTCTTTTCTCCTTCTTCTTCTTCTTCTTCTTCTTCTTCTTCTTCTTCTTCTTCTTCTTCTCCTTTTTCCTCTTCTTCTTCTTCTTCTTCTTCTTCTTCTTCTTCTTCTTCTTCTCCTCCTCCTCTTCCTCCTCTTCCTTCTGTACTATCTTTATCTGTTTTTTGGTATCTGAATAAGTCTGGTCTCATAGAATGAATTTGGAAGCGTTTCTTCCTCTGTAGGAAATTTTCAACAAAGAATTAAAATCTATAAAAGTAATTGAATGAACATTGTAAAACAGAAATAAAATACATGATGTTAAGAACTTATTAAAACCTATTGGGATGGGCTTAAAAGCAATTTTGTCACAACAGAATACAAGATTAATGGATTCAAGAGAGTTAAATAGAAAATATAAGAAAATCAAATAACAGAACAGAACATGAAACAATGTTTCTGTCATGCAATAATTTTCTTCACAAAACAATACCCTTCTATTTTCATATGCCTCTGCCTGACTTTTAGGCCATTATATTAAATGTCCTGTAATACCCATTGAATCTTACATCCTTCTTCACACAGGAATATGCACACTGTCTCTTTGACAGTTTTAAGTCTTCTAAATATTACCCATTCTTAATTGACTCCTCAAGAAATATCACCAATGAAAATCCTCCACAATGGTCATTTCTGAAATCTTATTGGACTTTTTTATAGCCAGTATTGTAAAATTTAGCATTTATGTTCTATCTGCTCAGCTGAACTGTAAAATACCTGAGTATTAAGTCTAATATTTCATTGGTAATCATTTAGAAGACATACTGAGGTATCCTTTGTATCCATAGAAGAAACAAGGTTTAGAGCTGGACTTAGGTACCAAGCAGAAATAGGGATGCAATCACAACCAAGCAGGACTTTTCCATGTGTCCTTTCCTACAAGGAACAACTTTTCTCACAATTTACTGCTTCATCACAACACAGGAACTAATACCTTAGCTTCAGGCCAAGATTTTTATTGGCTTCTCTTGGTCAGATGCTACCATTGATCTGATCAGTAGGAAAGTACTGACAATCCCCATCAGAACCACATGATTGTTATTTGGAACGAATAAGAAAACAAAACAAACAAACAAAAAACCCAAGTTGATAGTCTTAGAAAAAAGTGTGGAATATTGGAAAAAGAATAGCTTTTTCACTATAGTATATAGTAATTTCCTAGTTTAAATAAACAACAAAGAAAACAAAGAAATGAAGGAAATCACTGACATAGGCTACATTTGATAAGAATATGGTTTGGATCATTAATTGTAGATGTCTTTGCAATATGGAATTGTGATTGATTGAGAGATACATATGTGCAAATCAGAAAGGAGTGTACCTTTCATTGTTCTTTTGATCTGAAGCTGGGAAATACTCCATAAAATAAAAATAATATTTTGCAGCCCACCACTTACTTCACTTTATGCCCTGACTTTTAAAAATTATTAATTCGAATAAGAAGAAAAATTAGAAATGAATGAGGAAGATTAGGCTTAAGAGAATATCAGCCAAGAATGGGGCATATGCAAAACAAAAACAAAAAAAAAGCATGACTTTGAAGTTTATATATGCACTAAGGAAGAGTTAAGATATAACTGCCCAAGCACACAATTACTGGGTTCATATAAGACAAGCAAATCAACTGCTGAGGTTATATACCACAATTCCTGATTCTAAATAGAATTCTCTTAAGGTTTTTCTTAAATATAAAGAATGAAATCAGTCCACGACATTTCAATGGCATCATTCTTTAATCTGAAATTCAGCAAAAAAACATTCTGTCCTTCCAAGGACAATACAAGGCTAGGACTAGATCATTTAAGCCAGTCTTTCTTAGTGTGGGTAAATTTGACCCCACTTAGCAATGTCTGGAGACAGTGTATTCCAGTTGTTTTGAGATATAATTGACATATAGCATTGTGTTTAAGTGTAACATGTGCAACATTTTGATCTAATACACTTATATACTGCAAACTGATCACTACCATAGTGTTAACTACCATCTCCATTACATCGCATAATTATCATTTATTTTTTTGTGGTAAGAACATTTAACCACCTGGTAACCTCCACTCTACTCTCTGTCTATGAGAGTGACCCTTTTAGATTCCACATATAAGTGATATACAGTATTTGTCTTTATCTATCTGACTTATTTCAGTTAGCATAATGCTCTCAAGTTCCATCCATATTGTTGTAAATGGCAAGATTTCCTTTGTTCTAATGCCTGCATAATATTCTATTATAGATCTTCTTTACTCATTCATTCATTGATGGTCCTGTAGATTGTTTCCATATAATGAATATTATGAATAATGCAGCAATGAACATGGGCTGCAGATATCTCATCAATATCTTGGTTTCATTTTTTTAGATACATACTCAGAAGTAGAATTGCTAATTCATATGATAGTCCTACTTTAATTTTTTGAGGAATCTTTATACTGTTTTCCACCAATTTCCATTCTCACCGAGTATGCAAGGTTTCTTTTTTTTCCATGCCGTCACCAAAATTTGTTATCTTGTCTTTTTGATAATAGTCATTCTAACAGGTATGAGGTGACATCTCATTGTGGTTTTGATCCACATTTCCCTGATGAAAGATTATGATGAACATATCTTCATTCACCTGTTGGCCATTTGTATGCTTTCTTTGGAAAAATGTCTATTTAATTCCTCTTCCCATATTTAATCAAATTGTTTTTTGCTAACGATTTTTTGTGAGTCTCTTGCATATATTGTATATTAACTTCTCATCAGATATATGGTCTGTAAATATTTACATTCCCTTGGTTGCCTTTGTATTTTGGTGATTATTTCTTTATCTGTTCAGAAGCTTTTAAGTTTGATATAGTCTTACTTATTAATTTTTGCTTTTGTGCTTTTGAGTCATAGCCAAAAAACAAACAAAAACCTGACAAGATTATTGTCAAGAAGCCTTTTTACTATGCTTTCCAGTCTTATTTATTAGCTTTAATCAATTTTGAGTTAATTTTTGTGAATTATATAAGATAAAGTTCCAATTCTATTCTTTTGCATTTAATTAACCACTTTTTCCAAAAACATTTATTGAAAAGAGTACATATCCTTTCTATACTGAGAAAGACTCTTAGGTCCCTTGACAAATAGTTGACTATATATGCTAGGGTTTATTTCTAGGATCTTGATTCTGTTACACTTGTGTTTATTTTTATGTCAGTAACACACTCTTTTGATTGCTATGGTTTTATAGTATAGCTTAAAATAAGGAAGTGTGATACCTCCAGTTTTGTTCTTTTTCAAGATTGCTTTGTCTATTGAGAGTCTTTTTTGGTTACACACAATTTAGGATTTTTTTCTACTTGTGAAAAATGCCATTGAAATTTTGATAGGATTACAATTAATCTACAGATGACTGTGGGTAGTATTGAAATTTTAAAAATTTTAATCCTTCTTATCCATGAACACAAGATATGTATCTATTCGTGTGTTCTTCAATTCCTTTCATCGATATTTTATGGTTTTCAATAGATAATTCTTACCTATTTGGTTAGATTTATTTCAAAGTATTTTATTTTTTGGATGTTATTGTGAATGAGAATTTTTTAAAGTTTATCTAAATTATTAGTGTATAAAACCAACTGATTTCTGTATGTTGATTTTCTATCCTGAAACTTTTCTGAATTCATTGATTAGGTCTCATGGGTTTTTTGGTGAAATTTTACTTCTTCTCTCCCATCTGAATGCATTTTATTTATTTATTTATTTATTTATTTATTTATTTATTTATTTATTTATTTATTTTTCTTGCTGATTGTTCTGGCTAGAATTTCTAGCACTATGTTGGATAAAAGGTGTAAGAGTTGGACCATTGTCTTGCTCTTAATCTTAGAAGGAAAGCTGTCAGTATGATATCATTGAGTATGATTTTAGCTATGGGTTGGTCATATGTGGCCTTATGTTGAGGTACATTTTTTCTATATCCAATATGATGAGTGTTTTTATCATGAAATGATGTTGAATTTTGTCATGTGTTTCTTTCTACATCCAATGAAATGCTCATATAATGTTTATCTTTTATTATATTAATGTGGTATATCACATTTATTGATTTATGTATGTTAAACCATCTTTGTATCCCAGGGATAAATTCCATTTGACCATCACATATGATTACTCAGATGTGCTTAAATTCTGTTTGCTGATATTTTGTTAAGGATTTTTGCATTAATTTATTTGTAAGTTTTTCTTGCAACGTCCTCAACTAGCTTTCCTTAGTAACCAAGGAAATGCTAGTCTCAAATATAGTTTGGTAGTGTTCCCTCTTCTTCAGTTTTTTGGAAAAGACTGAGAAAGATTGGCATTGATTCTTCTTTAAATGCATGGTAGAAGCCACCACCCCTGAAGGCTTCTATTCCCAGCTTTTGGGGGTTTTTATTACAATTTGATGTCCTTACTTGTCATTGCTCTGTTCAGACTTTTGTTTTCTTCTTAATTCAATCTTAGAAGGTTGTATGCGCCTAGGAATTTGTCCATTTCTGTTGGTTCAATTTTTTTTCTATCTCTTTGTTGAACTTCTCATTTTATTGTCATATTGTTTTCCATATATTGTTAAATTATGTATCTGCTCTCTTGTGGCTCTCTGATAATCTTTAGAAAAATTATTTTGAAGTCTTTATCATTTGATTCCTGGATCCCCATTTTGTTAAGGACAGTTACTAAATATTTAGTGTATTTTTCTGTGACCCACATAGCCTTGCATAGGTGTATGCATGTTTAAAGAAAGTCACTTCTTCCAGATTTTATAGATAAACTTCAGTAAGGAAAGAGTTTCACATAGATATGGGACATGCTGGAGCACACTGTAACCTTGTGTCTAGTGGTGCAGGATACCTTGCATGGGGACATGTGGTGGCTGGGATCTTGGGGGTGCATGATGTCTCTTTGGTTCAGAACAATGGGTTCTGTAGCAGTGACAACTGTGTGGTTCTTTTCAAGCACTGTGGAGGTGTGCAATGGCATCTCCGGGTCCAATGTCTAGAGACAAGGCAGGCTATAGTGGTGCTAGAACTTATGGGGTATACACACTTGGCTCTGGGGGCCATCTTCAGGAATCTATGTAGTGACAGAGCCAATTGCAGACACATATATAGTCATGGAAACCAAGGTAGGCAGCAAGGGCTGGAGACAGCTGCCATGGAGGCCCTGACTGTAAGCATGCACTACCATGGCTCCTGGATTTTGCCACAGGCACATGACAGTAGAGGCTGATGAAGGGATTGGGCTAGGCACAAGCATGTAAATAACTGGAAGGGCTTGCTATTGCTGATTGTAGTGGTGCAGGACAGTGACAAAAGACAGAGCCTGATGCAGGTCCACATGTAGCAGTGAGGACCCTGATTGTCAGTGTGCTGTTCTGCGGCTGAACAGTCTTTTCTCTACCTTCTCTCCCTACCTGTTTAACGCACACTGAGTGGAGGCTGGTGGTGGATATCAGGCCAGACTAGCAGCATGCAAGTACACAGTTGGAAAGTTAGGGTTGGCTCACCTAAAGCACAAGCATGGTGGTGGGGGTCAGCCTCAGGGGTCTAGACTGGCATCTTGCACTTGTGCAACCTCAGAGGCCTGGGCTGGCTTCCAGTGAACTTTCTGGGCTCCAGCAGTGGGAGGGGAAGGAGGGGGGCAGGAGGGACTCAGGCTGCTGGTGTCAGCAACTGCATATACTTGTGGTATGAGAGTAGGGTCTTTGGTAGCTGTTCTGGCATTGATTTTTTTCAGTGGCAAAATCTGCTAGATCTGTCTGCAAAGCATTTCATTGTAAACTGAAATTGCTCTTGTATGGCTGCTGTTGGTAGCTCCCACTTTTCTTCCTTGTTCCTAGCCATCTCTTTATGTTTTAGCTTTTCAGATCTGAGAGGGGAGAAAATGAAATGGGACATTCATGCAGTCCCCCAAAAGGCTGGAGAAGCTGGACAGTCATCCTCATCCCTTTCCTGGCAAGAGGAACTCTTTCTAACTAGTAAATTTCTTCTTGTGGAAATGGGATAATGTATTCAAAATGAAGTTGTCTTTTTTTTCTCTTCTTGTGCAGTTATCTTCAGGTTTTTTTTGGTTTTGGTTTTGGTTTTGGTTTTCCATTGTGTTGCTCAAGTTTCTTAGGCAGACTCTAGAGTTCTCCCAGGCTGTTTTTGTTCATTGGTAGCTAATTACTGATCTTTGTAGAGAGACAGAGGCTGGGGTCCCCTGTATTGCCAATTTAGTGATGTCACCCTGGACAATATGCCTGACAATATTTTTGATTGTCACAGCCTGGAAGGAGGGTATGCTATAGGTGTCTAGTAGGTAGAGACCAAGAATTTTGCTAAATGTCATATAATGCATACCAGCAAGTAATATTCCAGCTTTCAATGTCAATAATGCCAATGATGACAAAGCCTGAGCTAAGTCTTCCCTTCCTTTTCTTCCTTTGCTACCTCCTGCCAGTCAATATACTTATCTCTCTCATAAACTCTATTAGATGTAAGTGTATATATGTATGTTTAAAAGAAAGAATGTGCACATGCATTTAGTCAGTCTTTGAGGATATCTATTTTGAGAGGTTATTCTAGAAGAAAAACATTTAATCTAGTTTATTCATTTTGTCACGCATTTTTTGCAGAAAGAGAATAGCAATGGAAATGAGTTTATTTTATTGTTTAATTTTTGGATTGCTCATGGAAAGTATATAAGTCCTATCATTCTCATTTATCAGGGGTTACTAAAATATCTCCATGTCTCATCATTTTCCCCATTCGTTTGTTCTGAATTTTGTCAGAGCTTTGTATCACATATTCATAGTAAATGTATTGTTGTAGGTCAATATGTTCGTTCAAGCTAATGTGAAAAGAAAGATATTGTTCCAGTGAAAATTTACAATGGAAACTGTCATTTATATTCGCATCCCAAAGTCTCATGCCTCTGTGTCAATTTAGTTACCTATAATTTTGACAAATAATTTTTCACAAATGGTAGCTACAAAGAGAAACCTCATGCAGTCTACAGAAATGTTATGCATCCATTTGACAACAGTCACTTAGCTTTTATACATGTCTTTGTCTAAGAGAAGAAAATGATTCTGAAATTACAATAACCTGTGCCAGTTGGGAAGTAAGACAGAGTCACCTAATTTTTCTATCATTACTTCAATAAGTTAATTTTCCTAATTTTTCTTAGCTCTGCATTTAGTGAGACCTTGCAATTCATAGCCCCCCTGACCTCCAGCTCCTGGCCTACCCTTGGGATCTCTCTTCCAAAGAACCCAATGACAGCACGTGGGTACTTGCAGAGCCAGTCTTTCTCTGTGCCCTGACGGAAAGCTGTCATTCTCCAGTTCCGCCCAACACCCATCCCCAGAGAAGGCTTATATGCCTGCAGGCTTCACTTTGGCATGCAAATCACGATGACATCAGAAAGGGAACCTACTGAGAGATTTTCATTTGGGTTTTTTTTTTTTTTTCTCATGGAGGGGAAAAAAAATGTATGGTGCTATTTTTATCTTGAGAAACTCCTAGGTTGAAAAATAAATGCAAGAAGGCAGATTTGGATTGTAGACCATAAAGACTTATTCTACTCTCTTTTCCTTTATGGGAATAAAAATTTTCCAAAGAGTTGTATAGGACTGGCTGACTTGTCAATGATCAGGATACCATTCTCCTGGAATATCTATCAGTGCCTAGAAGGATACATTTTATCAAATCCACAACCAGAAGTTATTGAGCTTTTTAAGTACAAGTATCCTGACAATGGCTTCTGCCTTCAATGAGTTTGAGGTCTGGTAGAGGATTCAAAACTAACAGCCATGTAACAATTAGCAAGCAAAGCAATAAATCACTCAATTGAAAAACAGAGCTTTAAAGGCCATGAGAACTACAGAGAATGACTAAAGAAAACACTAAATTTAATTTTAAAACTGACATTTCCGTACAATTGAGGAACTGATTTAAATTCTGCTTTCTTAGTCAAGGGAAGTTATGATGTTTATATTTCTTCTAAAAGATGTCAAAGCATTCAGATGAAAAGGTAGAATAATTTTGTCTTTTGTCAGGGGTCACAAACTTCTGTGTACAGGTGGTTGGAATGTAGTGCACATTAGTGAAATGAGCTGGCAAGGGATCATCAGGAGGAACAATCATTGTTGCAAATCTATAAATATCCTTGCCCGTGCAAAGGAGATGCTAGAAATACAAACCTAATGTTGACAAATTGTGTCATATATTTTTTAAAGATTTATTTATTTATTTTATACAGAGAGAGAGAGAGAGCCAGCTTGAGGAGCAGAGAGAGAGGCAGAGAATCTGAGGTGACACTGCGATGAGTCCAGAGCCTGAAATGGGGCTACAGCCCACAACCTTGAGATCATGACCCCAGCCAGAAAACAAGACTGCCCAACTGACTGTGCCACCCGGTTACCCCAAGGTGTTATATTAAAACAACTCTACAGGCTGAAGGAGGGCAAGAATATTTAAAGCATGGATTATTTTTGTCTGGTGGTAGGAGCAAAGGGGTGAACAGGAACCAGATTCTATCAGAACATGCAAGCTATGAGAAGAAATGTATGCTATATTTTAACAGTAATGATGGATCTTAAACAGAAAAAATTGTGATCAAACTTTCATTTTTAAAAGTTCCTTCTGGCTAGATATAGTTTGAAGCATGGATTGAAGTGAGCAAAATTGTTGTCAGTTAGGAAGCTGTTATAGTATTAAAGATATGTATATATAGCTATAGATATAGATTGATAGACCTATATATATTAAGATATTTATCCATACCTACATATAGATATTTAAGTATTGTATATGACATCTATAATATCATAATACATCATAATTATGAATATATACATAATATACCTCATACATATGGTTATATATAATTCTATCATCTATCAATCTCAACTATTATATATTTATTTGAACTACCTTTGATAACAGCATTTTAAGGTATCATTTGCCCCAACAAATTAGCAAACTACAAAGTTTTGGCTTCCTTTTAATAACTTTTTTCCTGATTACAAGTGAATTTGTCACAGAAAATTTAGAACTTTTAGAATATTACAGTTAAAATAATTACAACAATCCGTAATACCACTTCTACCAGTACAAAGTATTCAAACTCTGCATCACTGAATGAATCAAAGATCAGAAACAGGATGGAAAACTGGTACTGTGCAGCATGGGACATAACCTTTGGGACCCTCTAAAAAACCTGAGAAAAGGCAGGGACATTTTATGGTCACTAACTTTCTATAGTTACCCTCCACTTGGAAGTTTGTGCTGCAATAATTCAGATATGATTTTTAAAAGGATAAAATATTCATATGTTGTGAGTCATGACATATAATGGATTATAGATACAACCATGATTATTTCTTTAAGATTTTACATTTGGAAACCCAGAATTAGTTTGTCAAAGGATAGATATATTTTAAGTCCTCTGTTAAATACAGCTAGTGTCCAGATTGATAGTACA
Source organism: Canis aureus (assembly GCF_053574225.1). Classification (NCBI taxonomy): domain Eukaryota; kingdom Metazoa; phylum Chordata; class Mammalia; order Carnivora; family Canidae; genus Canis; species Canis aureus. The sequence goes on along the minus strand of NC_135615.1, from coordinate 4,456,644 downwards.
AAATTGTAATTACTCTCATTTTTTTAAATTCCCATCAGAATTGGTTATTAGTTTTTGTTTTTGTTTTTGTTTTTGTTTTTAGAATTGGTTATTAGTATGTGTAACCAGCTGTATTTTTAAAAAATAGCTGCAAAATGTCTCTCATCCCCCAAGCTCTACTTAAAATGTGCCCTTGACTCTTCTCAAAAAGTAAAGTCTTTGTTCCCCCTCTTGATATTGTGCAGAATCGTGACTGGCAAAAGGGATACAATGTGATTTCCAAGGCCAGGTCATAAAAAAAGAAAGTCTTAATCTGACTTCTCTTGGGACACTTGCTTTAGAAATCAACCACTGTGTAGCAAGGAAACCAAACAGTCGCATAGAGAGGCCATGTGTAGATGTTTGGTTGACAGCTGAATCTGAGATCAACTGCCATACATGTGAATTAATGAGTCTTTCCAACTGTGCACCCAGACGCTGAGGAGCAGAAGCAAGTTGTCCCTATGATGCCTGTTCTGAATTCCTGACCCACAGAATCGATGAACATGATAAAAATAATGATTCTTCTATCCCACTAAATTTGGGATTTTTTTTTTTTTTACACAGCAATAGCTAACTAGAACATGGTGTTTGTTTAAATTCTTCAACAATTTGAAACGTAAAATATGGTATCTCTTTATTGTTTAAATTGCATTTCCTTAATTGGCTATTAGGTAGTTGTCTTTTCTGTTCCTTCCTTCCTTCCTTCCTTCCTTCCTTCCTTCCTTCCTTCCTTCCTTCCTTCCTTCTTCCTGCCTTTCTTCCTTCCTTCCTTCTTTCCCATTTGCATTGCTTTTAAGAATTACTTCATCATTAAGAACTGAAATTTTAAAAAGGATTACATTCTACATCTCCAGTGATTCACCAATGCCACATATGCACTTCTACTAATCACATAATCAGTAGAACAATACATTACATGAGGGTGGATGATACATATATGCAACTCATACAATTTAGATTTATCCTGCAACTCACTTTACTCGACTATTGATAATTTTGGGAAGTTTCCCTATGACTACTACACTTTTTCAGCTTACTCAGAGAAACCCATGGCAGAGAATACACTCTATATCACCAAGGAATATCTCTTGTGAAACACTGAAGTCTGGTATAAAAACAGACTGTGTTATCTCAGTTTGTGGTAGTTCTTATCATGGTATTTTGGATGTTGGAACTTTCCCTTTGCAGCTGATGTTCATCTTAAAATGGATAGTATGCTACCTCAATTTTCCTGTTAGGTAACCTAGAAAAAAAAAGACAAAGTGAGAGATACAGAGTCTGAGTCTCATTTATTTTTGAGGTGTAGGAATAAAACTAAAATTTTGTATAGGATCTGATATGCTTTCAATATAACACCATGAAACTGTTAGTAGCCTCAAAGGTGTAAAGAATCGTGAGAGGGAGTTAAGTGAAAGCAGAGGTATAAGGTTCACAGCATATCATCCTTCACTGACCCAGGCAAGATTTTGTGGTTATTACACTGAGTCTGATAACAATATATGTGTATCTTTATTTGAACATTCTTGAGGTGTGGCTTCTTGCTTATTATATGGATAGTCATTTAAGAATATTTTAAATAGGGGGTCCCTGGGTGGCTCAGTGGTTGAGAACCTGCCTTTGGCTCAGAGCATGATCTTGGGGTCCTGGGATCATGTCCCACATCAGGTTCCTTGCAGGATATGCATAAGAATCTTTGAGCCCATGGAGCCTGGATCCTGTCCCTGATTCCCACATAAAGGCTATTTTTTGACTTCCTTTTTTTTTTTTTTTTTTTTCCTGGAACATTAGCTCCAGGACAAAAGATACCTTCTCTGATTGTTCATTGATGAACAATCAATGATGAACCAGATCAATGGTTCATTGATGAACAATCAATGAACAATCAATGAACAATCAATGATGAACCAGAACCTAGAAGAATACTTGTAAATAACATACAATAATAATTATTTGAATGAATAACTATTAATCCAGACCATTCAAAAAAATGTATGGGCCAATATAGGACCTATTCAAACAGATAAGTCAAGAAAAGATAGTAAGTATACAATGGAATATTACTCAGCCATTAGAAACGACAAATACCCACCATTTATTTGCTTCAACGTGGATGGAACTGGAGGGTATTACGCTGAGTGAAGTAAGTCAATCGGAGAAGGACAAACAGTATATGTTCTCATTCATTTGGGGAATATAAATAATAGTGAAAGGGAATATAAGGGAAGGGAGAAGAAGTGTGTGGGAAATGTCAGAAAGGGAGACAGAACATAAAGACTCCTAACTCTGGGAAACGAACTAGGGGTGGTGGAAGGGGAGGAGGGCGGAGGGTGGGGGTGAGTGGGTGACAGGCACTGAGGGGGACACTTGACGGGATGAGCACTGGGTGTTATTCTGTATGTTGGTAAATTGAACACCAATAAAAATTATTTTATTAAAAAAAAGAAAAGATAGTAAGATTAAATTGAGTCTTTTCCAAATAATTTAACACTTAGATGGATCTATTGAGTATTTGCTATTATAGACCACAACCCCACATATTTGGCACTCTTCTTACTCTTTATCTATGGTATCACTATCTGGGATTTCCTTAATCCCAGAAATCCATCACAAGACATTATGCCACAAGATTATCAGAATACATTAGGTAATTAGGCAATTGTTTTCTTGTATTCTTAAAAGATTCACATTGAAAGAGTTTCTTCTAGATTCTTCCTAGGGCTAGTCTTTTAAAGAAACTCCATTATCTCACTAAACAATATTTTGAAAGGAAAAAGATAAAAAGATCCAAAAATTTATGATTATCCTGTCATGTAGTACAAAAGATATGTGCATAAATACATGTCTATCCTCCCAGCAAACTTATTTTTTATAATTTTTATCTCAATATAGTTGATGCACAATGCTATATTAGTTTCAGATACATAACAGTGATTCAATAAGTTTATAGGTCACCACAAGAGTAGCTACCACATGTCACCATTCAATTATATTATAATTTCATTGACTATATTCACTATGCTGTGCCTTTTATTCCTGTGACTTAATCATTCCCTAGCTGGAAGCTCTCACCCCCTTCATCCATTCTGCCTATACTCCTGGTCTGCTACCTGGTCTGAGAACCATCAGTTTGTTCTCTGTATTTATAGGTCTGATTCTTCTTTTTGTTTATTTATTTGTTTTGTTTTGTTTTGTTTTGTTTTAGATCCCACATATGGGTGAAAGCATATGGTATTTGTCTTATAAGTCATCTCTTTGTGCCTTGGTTTAATATTACCACCCAGTTTATAGGTTGTTATATAATTAAATGATTTAATGGATATAAATGCCTAAACCAGTGCCTGGCATAGAATAATTGTCACAAATTGTTATATTTATTCGTTGTGTTAAACACTACAGCAAATTACCAGGGAAATTAAACTAGCCAATAGATTCTTCTAGAAAATGTTTTGCATTTCACTATGAATGCAAAGTTTGTGTAAAACCTAAAAGGCCAACTTTCTTGAAAATAAAAGGGATACTAGATATAGTTTCTAGTATGTATTATTTGACTTGAAATATTTTATTTCTGGTTCAAAAGTCCTATAAACACAGATGCTTAAAAAATTAAGGCAAGAAATTGGAAAGAGATATAATGTCAACCACTCAAACGACCTATTCTCTTATGATTATGATTATGATTATGATTATTTGGGCTTCTATTTTCCACTTTATTCATCATTTGCTTATTGGCATTGACAATACAGCAAAGAAAAAGACAAGAGGGTTAATTAATGATGCATCTTTAGGATACAACTTGCAATAAAAGTATCCAACATAGCTAAGTTAAACAAAAATGTTGTTGAGATTTTGCAAAGGTCAATCTCCCAAACTCCCATCTTCATAAGCAGTATTTAATTTCTCCTCAAAATATCATTATTATAAGGACATAGAAAAATATGAATTTCTAGCAGTAGATGAAAAAGTCAAGAAACCAGGAAAAGATCCTCAAATTTCTATTCAAGGCATGCATCATAAGTATCCAATGTAGATTTGACTCATTTCCTCACTATTAAAGAAGCCTCAAAGTTTTGTTTCCTTCCTTCCTTCTCCTTCCTTCCTTCCTTCCTTCCTTCCTTCCTTCCTTCCTTCCTTCTTTTCTTTCTTTCTTTCTTTCTTTCTTTCTTTCTTTCTTTCTTTCTTTCTTTCTTTCTTCTCTTTCTTTCTTTCTTTCTTTCTTTCTTTCTTTCTTTTTCTTTCTTTCTTCTTTTTCTTTCTTTTTCCTTTCTTCCTTTCTTTCCTTTCTCCATCTTTCTTCTTTCCTTCTTATAATACATTTCCTCAGGAGAGGGAAGATTTAGGTATCAATGCATCACTGAGAAGGTATATAGAAAAGATAAGGAAAAATAAAAGGGGCATTTTGCCAGGGAAATTACTCTTATTACTCTTCAGAGAAAATAGTCACAAAAGCAAATTTAAAGATTCAGTGCTTGCTACACTTCACGCTTCATAAAATTTTCCAAATGGCATAAAACCACTTAAGAGCCATTTAAATTACAAGGGTTTGTGTAGAGTAGCCCTGCATGTTTTCACATGTGTTTATACTTTGAACTTTCATTACCCTATATTTATTCAACAGATGGCAAGGTTTGTATCACAAACCTATCAGGATCAAACATTCTCCTGACAAGGAAGTAGCTTATTTTGCAAAGGGACACTGTCAGGTAGCCCTCTCTGCTAGGAAACAAACGAATGGGTGGGCCAGTTCTATTCCCAAAGAAGTTGAACTGCAAGAATACACAGAGGGAAAAGAGAAGGAGCAGCAAAAGCAGCTGAACTCTCCAAAATCATAATGACAGAAAAACATAAAATAAATTATAACTAAGAACTAAAAGATCATAATTAAAATTGTTTTCTAATCGTGTATTTTTTATTAAAGGGTACTTTGTATCTGGAACACAGTTGGTAAATCATAAAGAATACATTAAAACTTTCTTTTATTTACTTTATTTTAATACTTATTATTATTATCATTATTATTATTATTTGGGTATAGTTGACACACAGTGTTCTTTAGTTTCAGACGTACAACATAATGATTCAACAAGTTTATATGTCATGCTATGTTCACCACAAGTGTGGCTGCCATCTGCACCACACAACACTGTACCTTTTATTCCCATGACTATTCATTTCATTACTGGAAGCCTACATCTCCGCTCCTCTTTGCTCATTTTGCCCATCCTCCCAGATCCCTCCCCTCCAGCAACCCTCAGTTTGTTTTCTATATATATAGGTCTGATTCTATTTTTTGTTTCTTTATTGAATCCTTTAAATAAAGACTAGCAACTATAAAATGACATTTGCATTCCCTCTTATTGAATCTCCTTTAGAAAAGAAATGCCTACTGTGATCAATGGCTATGTGATATTGTAATACAAAGGCCAGGGTCCCTTGCCTTAATTTGGAATGGCCATTGGCTCTGAGGTTAGCATAAAATGGGCTGGGCTTCAGTTGCATCTACTCACCAGGACAGTTTCTCCCTTTGCCTATCTTGCCTTCCTCACATCTTATAGATATATCTCTCAAGAGTGAAAAAAAAAAAAAAGGCTTTAGAGTAGCAATGACCTTCAGATTAATAAGAAACAGAGCAAAAAGCTTTGGATTTGAAATAAGACAACACAAAGTTCTCTAATCATGGAAACATGTAAGCAGGTGGTTTTCTCTTGTTGATGGTTTTGTTCTTTAATTTGTTTACTCCTGTAACTCCAACACCTCAACCAGTTTAGCATATCACAGGTGGGCAATGAATATTTTTCAAATTAATTAATTAATGGTTTTCTCATGTAACTTTTGTAGCTCTAGATCATTTTCTGTTAAGAGCTATTTTAAAAAGTAACTATTAGAGAAGTGAGATGACAAAAAATGGGGAATCTTGTGATCAGCTTGCTTCTTAATGGAGAGAACTTCCTATATTTGGCTTGAAAGAAACTATGAGGAGAAAGATCTAGGCTATCTTAACTCCAGATGGTTAATGATCTTCATTTAAAAATATAAATGTATCTCTCTTTCTATGAATAAAGACTTACAGGGACACATTTGGATAATTATCCAGAATAATTCTTCCCTATTACCTAGGGAATTATTTAATACATAGTAAGTCAAGGTTATTTGATATCACTGCCTAAGATTAATAACTTATTGTTCACGGCAAGTCATTTGATATGACATTTTAATAGACAAAAAAACTCCCATTGTTTTAGGATTATTGAAAAGTAATGTTTGACCCTGTCCTCCCCTTGGTTGTGGAGTGGCCTTTGGCTATCTCCTCCGCAGATGGACTTCTTCCCTTGTGTCCCCATCTCCAATGTCACAGGTGGAGGGCCACGAGGGGTGGCTGTGGATTTCTATCAGCCCACAAGCAACAGCAAGGCAGCCATCCCCTCGCTCATAGCCACTCACGACTACTCCCTGTGCCCTTTGGGTTCCACTTCCAGTAATAGCTCCTGCAGAAGTGCTGAGTATCCTGGGAAATTCACCACCCTGGTCTCCTCAAGGCCCACCGCGATCACTGCTGGGCAAACTTCTTTTGGGGGAAGTCTTCTCTTCTGTTCAGAGCTACAGTGTCGGAGTCTCTAGAATGCTTAAGATCTTCACTGGCATCCAGGGCACCATCATCTGTTACTTGGCTCTGGAAGCCAAAACCAACATGGGGCTTCAATCCTGGGTGGCCACCACTAGCCATCAGGCTTCAGGAGGCTCTAGGCTGAGGAAAGCCCCTTGAATACCCTCTCCATAGAAGAAGCAGCCTGCCTCAAGCAGAAGCAGTTGAGTTCTTATATATCAAAATATATAAGATATATAATACATATATATTTAATATATAATATATATCAAAATAGCAAGAGGTACCTAGGCAGTTGGTTAAGCATCAGACTTTTGGTTTTTCCTCAGGTCCTGATCTCAGGGTGAGGAGATAGAGCCAGATTCCAAGATACCAAGATTCCTGGGTGGCTCTACCCTGGGTGGGACACATGGGGCTGGCATTTAAATCACTTTATCCCTCTCCCTCTGCCCATCTCCCTGCTCTCTCTCTAAAATAAATAAATAAATATTTTTTAAAAAGCTGTAAAACACCAAACAGGAAGTTAAGCAAACCTTCCCTTTATTATCCAAACCACGTGCAAGCCCTTCCTGGCACCCTGTAGCTGTGTCTTGCACCAAGTGGAAAATGAACTCCAAGCAGCAAATAAAAACAAGAAAAAAAGAGACAAAAGTAGTTTTTATAGCCAGGCTTTCAAGATTTTTCAGTACTTATTTATTTTCAAAAGTGTTAACTTCATATTACCTATCATCTATTTTCCAGGTTTCTAGTCTCCATGTTGTACATCTGTGATAGAGGCATTGTTTTTTGTTGTTTTGTTTTTGTTTTTGTTTTTTCAGCTATAATGAGCTAAAATTGACAAAATTATAAAATATCTCAATTGTATAATGTGTTGATTTGGTGTAATGTACCTTGTGAAAGCATTTCCCCATCAAGTTAATTAACAGATTCATCACGTCACATTACTTTTCTGTTTTAAGTCTATTATCTTAGGAAATTTCAATTTGCTACATAGTGTTAGTCACTGTGTTATACATTAGACCTCAGATCTTATTTGTCTTATAACTGAGAGTTTGTACCCCTTTTTAAACTTCTGTTTCACCACTCTACTCTGTTCTATGAGTTCAGCTTTTTCTTCTTCTTTTCTCTTTTTTTATATTCCATATATACAGATATAAGTGATACTATGCATTAGTCTTTTTCTCTCTGGCTTATTTCACTTAGCATAATACCTTTCAAGAGCTTCCATATTGTCATAAATGGCAAGATTTCCATATTTTTAAGGCTAAATAATATTCTATTATATTCTATATGTAATAGTCTATTCTATATATTCTATCTGTGTATATAATGGGCATTTTATATTATAACCACATTCTCATTACCCATTTATCGATCAGTGGTTGCTTAGGGTTATTTCCATACCTTAGCTATTGTGAATAATGTTGTAATAAACGTGGGAGCAGAGATATCTCTTTCAAATATAATCATTTCTTTTCCTTTGGATAGGTGTAATCACTAGATCATATGGTAGTTCTAATTTGATTTTTTGAGGAAACTCCATACTATTTTCCATAGTGGTTGTATCATTTTAAATTCTCACTAACATTTTACAAGAATTCCCTTTGCTCCACCTTCATACCAGTATTGCAATCTCTTGTCATTTTCATAATAGACATCATAATAGGTATGAGGTGATATCTTGTTGTGGTTTTGGTTAGTATTTCCCTGATAATTCGTGATGTTGAACATTTTTTAATATATCTGTAGACCATTTGCTTTTGGTTTTGTTTTAAAGATTTATTTATTTATTTATTTATTTATTTATTTATTTGAGAGAGAGAGAGAGAGAGAGAGAATGAGCAGGAGAGGCAAAGGGAGAGAGAATCCAAAACAGACTCCACACTGAGCACAGAGACCAATGTGGGGCTTGATCTCATGACCAAAAGGTCACAACCTGAGCCAAAACCAAAAGTTAGACACTTAACAGACAGTGCCACCCAGGTGCCCCTTCTGTTGGCCATTGGTAAGTCTTCCTTGGAAAAAGTGTCTATGCAGGTCCTTTGCTTATTTTAATTGGATTATTTATTCTTATTGAATTGTATGAGTTCCTTATATATTTTGTATATTAGCCCCTATCAAGTATGTGGTTTGTAAATATTTTCTCACATTTTATAGGTTACCTTTTCATTTTGTTGATAGTTTCCCTTGTTGTGCAGGAACTTTTTAGTTTGATATAGTTCCACTTGTTTATTTTGTTTTTTGTTGCCTTTGCTTTTGGTGTCAAATCTAATAATTCCTTGCCAAGACCAATGTCAAGGAGCTTACACTCTGTGTTTTCATATAGGAATTTCATATTTCAGGACTTATCTTCAAATCTTTAATCCATTTTGAGTTGATTTTTGTGAGTGGTTGAGATAGGGGTCCAGTTTTATTCTTTTGCTAAGGACTATCTTGTTTTCCCAATACCATTTGTTCAAGAAACTATCCTTTCCCCATTCTATGTTCTTGCTCTTTTGTCAAAAGTTAATTGAATAGATGATAGGTAGATAGATAGATAGATAGATAGATAGATAGATAGATTAATTTTTAGGATCTCTATTTTGTCCCATTGATCTATGTGTCTGTTTCCATGACAATATCATAGTGTTTTGATCACTAAAGATTTGAAATATAGCTTGAAATCAAGAAGTGTGATGCCGCCAGCTTGGTTTCTTTATGTGTTTTTCTCTCAGGACTGGTTTGATTTGTTATATGTGTGTGATTCCTAGGAATTTTAAGACTTTTTTTCTATTGCTGTGAAAAATGCTATTGGATTTTTAGATAAGGATTATATTAAATCTGTAGATCACTTTGCACATTACTAATATACTAGCATTATTTTTTCCAATCTATGAATATGGAATATCTATTTATATGAGTCTTCTTCAATCTCTTTTATCAACATCTGTTTTCCGGGTACAGATCTTTCACATACTTGGCTCAATTTATTTTAAGTATTTTTTGATATCATTATAAATGGAATTGCTTTCTTCATTTTTTTGGTGATAGTTCATTGTTAGTGTGTAGACATGATCTTGGTAAACTGATTTTATATCTTGCAAATTTACCAAATTCCCTTAGGTTTTTTTTTTTTTTTTTCAGAAGGTTGAACTTCTCTTGCTATTTTATATGTTTCTGATTTCCCACCATAAGTTGTTCTTGCCCAAAGAAAGCAGACTCTCATTTCTCTAAATATAATATTAGGAATTTAAGTGTAGGGGATATAAATTAATGCAAGTACATATTTATATATTTATGAATGTGGGTGTATGTTGGAATGTTTATCATGTGTTAGCACCCATATATCCATTGTGGGGTGAACTGAAATACCTTTTCAGTTCAAAAAGTGAGCATAAAACTTGAGTCCATTAGCCTGAGCTAATAGGTAGTCCTTCATGCTTAAGGAGGAACTAAATATCTGTAAGCACAATAATCCTATGGCTGCCATTAAGCAAGGAATTAAATCAAGTTATGTGAATAAAAGAATGTGCTTCTCAGATTAGAAAGTAGGTTAGACTTTCTTTGGGAAAAATAATTCTATGGAGTAAGGAGTGATGACAAGTAAACAGTGGCTAGCTTTCTAATTTTATTTCAGAACTGTCAAAATATAAACAGAATAGATTTTGTATTAGCATAGAGCTCAGGCCTAAAAAGGCAGGAGTTACAAGTCTCAGGAAGAATCCTAGACCCCTACTTCCTGTGATATACACTTCCTGTGGAAGATAATGGAGCTAATAGGACCAGTTGGGATTAATACAAATGGAGTGGAGAATGTCTATATAGAATATGAAAAAGATGAACACATCCAAGTAGGGTTACTTGCAAAGATCTAAGTGATACTTCACTACTTTACATTTTTATTTTCAAGTTAAATAACTAGTCACATAAGTGACAACTACTCGTGCTTTTATTCTGTACTGCTTCAGGATGTGTTCTTGATCCTTTAATAAAATATACATTCATACCCTCACTGAAATCAACTGCAGGTTAGTCCAAGAACGATGGACATGACTTATCTCCGGTAGTACCACTCTAGGTTGCCTCCTTTACATAGGTAAGAGAAGGTACCACTGAAACAGAGGATTGCCCTCTCAGAGCCAGTGACCAGTTCTATACTTCATTCCAGTTATCTGGGATGCCAGAACAGCCTTCCCAAATTTCCTTGAGTTCACTAACAGAAACTGTTCTTTTTTTTTTTTTTAAGGATTTTATTTATTTATTCATGAGAGATACAGAGAGAGATTGGCAGAGACACAGGCAGAGGGAGAAGCAGGCTCCATGCAGGCAGCCTGATGCAGGACTCGATCCCGGGTCCCCAGGATCACACCCTAGGCTGAAGGCTGTGCTAAACTGTTGAGCCACCTGGGCCTGACCCAGAAACTTCTATTTTCATCTGTGGGTCAGCTTTTTAAAGGCAAACTCTCTACCAGTATAGAGGTTCAAGAAGTCAGTTATAAAATAATAATTTGGTGGGGAGATATTGTAACTCCAACTGGCAGTGGGATGCAGAAGAGAGGCAAAGACAGAAAAAAAGATGGAATGGGGTGTCAGCTAAAGGATTGGCATCATTTATAACTGAAAATGTTAGAATTATGCCTGTACTGGGGAAGGAGAAAGCATCTTTTTACCGGCAGAGAAAGAGGAACTATCAAATAACCCACATTCCACTCCCAGTAAGGGATCAATTTGTTGGATTTTCCTATTATACAGTAAGGTAAAATTGTATACACACACATATAGACACTCATTATACATGTTTCAGAAGGAACAACTTTCCACAAAGAAGTAAGCTAGCAGAGTAAGGAAGAAAAGGTAAAGGATAGATAGATATTAAGAAATAACTATTAAAAATAGCAGTTTGTAGTCATTTTTGTAATTGTGTCATTTTATATCTCCTAAAATGACTTTATGTTTAAGACAATACCTTGAATCCCTCTTTAATCTTAAAGGGATCAATTAAAGAATGAAGAAAAGTTAACAGGAGGTCAGCTATGAGTGAAACTGACATTGTTAGAATTATGATGACCATGCGCATTTAACTTCCAGTCAGGGCCTAGAGCCAGGAGACATGTACAGAGTTTGTTTCTCTGCCACAATACTTCCAAGGAATCCAAAAAATTCTGGAAAGGGCACTGGAATTCATAGATTTAAAAAAAATGTTAAGTCTTTTAAATCTACCTTTGTTCTATGGTGTATGTGATAAGGGAGGTGTCAAGCCTGCTTCTGTGTAATATTAAAGGAAAGAATGACTCCAGAAATCTAGAGGACTGGGGCACAAACAAAGGACATCTAGGTTATATTAACTATATATATATATATATATATATATATATATATATATATATATAGTTATGTGTGTGTGCATGTGTGTGTATAGTAGTTGAGAACATGGACTCTAGAGGTTAACTGCCTGGATTCAAAACTAGAGTCTGTCTTGCTATGTGGCTTAGGCAAGTTCCCTAATCCCTCTGTTCCTGATTTTTCCATCTGTTATAATAATATTGACTTTATAGCATTGTGACATAATGAAATAAGATGATATATGTAATATGCTTATAGCAGTGATTGGTAAATGTTCAATAAGTTTTAGTTGCAGCTATTATATTATTATTATTACTATGGCAGCTATTTAACATATTATTATTATTATTACTATTCTTTCATTACATTTTCTTTTTCTCATCTCTAAAATGAAGGTACTAAATTAACAATCATGCATTATATTCTATTTCTAGAACTCTATTATATGATTCTATCACATAGATAAATAAAAGTATATTTTGTATTATTAGTATGCTGAATTACCCATTGACAGAATTATTTCTTTTAAAATTTTTTCTTCATTTTTTGTGAAGGACTCTTCAATCATACCCTTTGCAGTTTAAATCTTGTGCACATGCTACTGCTTGTTTTCCCTTCTGAAAAATCTTATTTTAGAGAAAGAAACATCCATTTAGAGTAATTAGCCACATTCATGTTTTTAACTGCAGGAATTCAGATTATGGTTTCATATATGGCAATCTAAGCCACACTGCTCTTTCCTAGGTCTCAGTAGACTGAGAAATTCAGTTCAAACTGAAATCATACTTTATTTTATTTTATTTTTAGAGATTTTATTTATTTATTCATGAGAGACACAGAGAGAGAGAGGCAGAGACACCGGCAGAGGGAGAAGCAGGCTCCATGCAGGAAACACGACATGGAACTCAATCCCAGGACTCCAGGATCATGCCCTGGGCTGCAGGCAGTGCTAAACCGCTGAGTCACCCCAGCTGTCCTCATACTGTATTTTAAAAAGAGATAGTTATTCCTGAAAGTAATGCAGTTTTTTTTTTTCAATTCAAAAAAATTATGGATTTAGTTCTTTACTGGTAACAGAAAGACATGAAATTTCAGCTCAATGAACTGTAATGGCAATGAGAGAATTTTAAACATGTTGGAGTTTCTAAAAAACCTAAAAGAGGTATTAACATTCAGTATACAATGAATTCAAATTTGAAGAAAAATTCAAATAAAACAATGTCCCTTAGAATAAGATAATTTGAGACTGGTTGGGCAATTTTCAAAATAATTACATATCTAAATACTAAAACACAAACTTTCTAATACCAAACTTTCAGATACCTCAGCTGAATAAGGCAGGCTACCAAAAGTGCTTTTACTAGTTGAGAGTGCGTTTAAGCTTATGAAAAGCTATGAGTCTATAATGCTCTTTTGCTCTGTAGATGCTCAATAAATGGTAGCCTGCTGACAGAGCATTCTGGTGTGTGACCAATTAGTTCTGCAGGGGATTCAGAATAACTCATTGTTCATGTGTTTCTAATGCTATTCAATCCTCCAAGGCCTCAAAAGAGGCTTGGCTAGTCTGGTAGACTGATGGATTAAGCACATCATTAGTGGCTTCCTCCTGTGTTACACATTGGTTTCATCAAAAAACAGATTTAAAGTGATTAATTCATTACCCAGAAATGATCTGCTCACTTTCTTCAGGAACATAGTCAAAATAGCTGCTCATAACCAGGCCTTACTCCACAGCACAGATAACAAAGTTTTCTTAATATGTCTGTTGGAAGGTAATATTTGTAACAGGTTGAAAGATCCCAGCCTGGCATTTATGGACTATTCAAGCATTCTTACCTTCAAGTGGTATTTTCTACACAAAGTTAAATGTGTATTTCAAATCTTGACAACTACAGAAATAGTTGGGCCAGAAGAATACAGTCAGGGCCTAGAGCGAGGAGACATGTACAGAGTTTGTTTCTCTGCCACAACACTACCAATTTATTGCGTGACCTTGGGCAAGTCAGTTCACGTTGACTGATGTATTATTTATTGAAAAAACAGTGTTCTAGAAGTTATGAAATGTTCATAATGGATTCCATGTATATGCCCATAAGGCGTACAAAAGATGGAACTGGTGCCTGCTGACTAAATTAAAGGACAGACCCGGTCAAACCGACAGTATAGAAAATCTGCATCTTCTGGAATTAATAAAGTTGTAAGGACTCTGTTGGAGGCTTAGTTTTGACACACACACCCCCCCCCCCGCCCTAACTACTCAATGAAAGGAAGATAGGAGTTCTCATTCAGGTTATTGTAGACTTATTTAGATAAATAAATGTTACATTCCCAGCCTTTTGTCTCAAACAAAGTGTGCAATATTTATTAACTAGGAGTCATTCTCTTGAGACACTATGTTAAGATGCCAGTCAAATCCAATGGGATACTCAAGCATAGGTGTAGCACAAGAAAATCTATTCTTTCCTAAATGAGTATGCTCTGGCCTAAGCAAGTTACATCTCCTTCCCTAAAGGTAACAAAATAAGCCCCATAAGGAGGCAGTTCGTCAGAATGAAGATCTTAGGTTTTAGAAATGAAGCACAGGGAGGCCAATCCAGGCCCCACAACATGTTAGCCCTGAGGCTTTGAGGATGGTAAATCATCTCTGAGCCTCAAATTCATTATTGTTGTTGCTGATGTTTTTTTATCTGTGAATGAAAATAAAAATCCTACCTTTTTGAAGTGTAGAGACAATATTAAAAACATGGGCAAAAATGAAACAAACCAAGCCAAAAATCAAAACCAAAAAAAAAAAAAATTTATATTGCATAATCTCAGTCCTTGTTTTTTTCCTTTTTCTTTAGGTATCTCTTGGGTGATGTAAAACATTATCAAGGCTTTAACTGAGAAAAATCTATGTGCTAGTGATGCCTGGGTTTATATCTCCAGCCCAGACCTCTCCCCTGATCTCCAGTGTCCTAACAACATCACTTGGATGTCTAATATAAATGTGAGATTTAATATGCCTACATGCTGAATCTCCTCTATGAACCTGACTTTATTACTCTCTTCCTCATCTCTTTTAGTTGCTTGGATCAAATATGATCAAGTATCCTGACATCATTTTGACTCTTTTCTTTTTATTGGTGAATTTATGTATTTATTTATTTAATTAAAATTTTAAAAACTTTTAATTTAAATTCCAGCTAGTTAACATACAGTGTAATATTAGTTTCTGGTGTACAATATAGTGATTCAACACTTTTGTACATCATCCAGTGCTCTTCACAGCAAGTGTACTCCTTAAATTTCCATCATCTAGTTCACCTATCTCCTCATCTCTCCCCTCTGGTAACCATCAGTTTGGTCTCTATAGTTAAGAATCTGGGGATCCCTGGGTGGCGCAGCTGTTTGGCGCCTGCCTTTGGCCCAGGGCGTGATCCTGGAGACCCAGGATCGAATCCCACATCAGGCTCCCGGTGCGTGGGGCCTGCTTCTCCCTCTGCCTATGTCTCTGCCTCTCTCTCTCTCTCTCTGTGACTATCATAAAAAAAAAAAAAAACCAGAGTGTAATTCACTGAGCATGATCCATTCAATGCCTATATCATGAGCACCTAAGACTTTGGTCCCTCTATTTATTGTAAGATGTTGTCCTCTAATGGACAAGAACGATATATATATATATATATATATATATATATATATATATATATATATCACTATAAAATAAGACAGCTAGCAGTCAATTGTTAAGTACAAAGTGAATACAACCAAGAACAAGTGGTTGGACTTCCAGAAAAAGTAGATAGAGTAGGAGGAACCTAAGCTCACCTCATCCCATGGACACAACTAGATAACACTCACATCAGTGTAAATAATCCATAAAATGATCCAAAGACTGGTAGAGCAAACTCCACAACTAAAGGTAGGTAAGAGTCCACATTAAAAAGAGTAGGAAGAGTGGAGATGCTATGGGGACCTAAATGGACAGTAGGCCATCAATGAGAGGGAGGGACCCATGGGCTCAGAGACAGGAGAGAAACAGATCATGACATTAGGAAGCCCACACAGAGAAGATGAATACTCATATTATTTGGCTGTAAAAACTAGAGGGGCCAGATTTCATGATTTCTTAAAACCAGTGAGACTTAAAGCCATGAGTTTAAAAAAGCAGGCTTAACTCTGAGAGAGCAATGAGAGCAATAGGAAACCAACTTTCTGCCCTTAAGGAGACAGCATGAAAAACAGACCTCTGCATCATAGTGCAGAAGCAGCAGTTTGAAAAAAGCCTGAAGTATAAGGGAGGCAGAGTTATTTACTAATCTCAAAGCATGTCCTGGAAGGACAGGGTTTGCTGAAGGACATCTTCAGGAACATCTCCTAGCCCCCAGTAGAAACACAGAGCCACCTTCCAGAGCCAGTGTGTGCTAAAATTCACTACCAAACAAATTCACACTAAAGCACCTCTCCACACACTTCAGGAGATACACCTTTTCCAGTCACACTTGTCTTAATCCCAACATTGTTGGTCCCCTCTCCCAGAGCACCATCAAACATGTTGCCAACACCATCTCTTCTGACCCACACACTTTGTGGGCTTTAGTCCAAGTGACAGTGGTGGCAGTGCCAGCAGCAAGGGAGTAGAAGACCAAAATGCACCTTCTTAAAATTGCTTCCACTCCTGCACACTAGTACTTTGCAGATCTTCCCAGGTGAGCCCCAGTCCTTGTGGTGGCAGCAGAAATGCTCACCTCCCAAGAAGACCAGCTCCATTTCCCACCATGGCTGGCCAGCTCCATTTCCCACCTGGTGGTGGCATCACATACTTTACCATTCACTCTTGGCCAAAACCTATTCAAACCAGAGTTACAAGCCTGGCAGTGTGCAAGCTGCCATGAGAGAGGCCAGCACGACTCCAAAGTGACTCCTTCCCTGGGGTGAGAGAAAGAAAACCACAAACCAATCAAACAGCAGTCCCAGTAGTGGGCTGGGGGCATGCAGTTGGTCTGATTGCAGACCCACCCACCAATGAAAATCTCTCTAGGGACTACATAGGCAAAGCATCTAGTAGTTTGGTTCTACTACCTCTCTGACAAATGCCTTGACTAACTCAACTCAAGCCCAAGGCAGTCCCAGACTGGTCTACTAACACCAAAGGAACCAAATACTATCCACAACTGGCAAAGAGAGCCACTGCAGATAACTGCCATCACCATCAAGAGCAGGAAACATAGCTGACTTTCCTAACACAGAGAAACAAGTACACAGGGTTAGACAAAATGAAGGGACAGAGGAATATGTCCCAAATGAAAAAACAGGAAAAGAGCATAGCAAATGACTTAAGTGAAATGGAGATAAGTAATAGGCTTAATAAAAAGTTTGAAGTAATTATAAAGTATCATAGTACTTGAAAAAAGAGTGGAAGGCATCAGCAAGACCCTTAACAAACAGATAAAAAACAAACACTCAGAGATAAAGAACCCAATAAATGACTTAAAATATATTAAGTGGAAAAAATACAGGCTAAAGGAAACAGAAGAACAAATTACGAACCTGGAGGACAGAGTAATGGAAAGTAATCAAGCTGAGCAGGTGAGAGAAGGAAAATATGCAGAATAAGAAGAGACTTAAGGAACTCAGTGATTCCATCAAGCATAAAAATATATCCATTATAAGGATCCCAGAAGAAGAATAGAAAGAAGAGGGTACAAAAATTTTACTTTAATAAATAATAGCTGAAAAATTCCCTAATCTGGGGTAGAAAACAGATATCCAGACTGGGAAGTACAGATATTCTTCCTACAAAATCAACGTAAAGAGGTCCACATCAAGACACGTAGTATTTAAGATGGCAAAAAAGTGTGATAAAGAGATAATTTGAAAAGCAAACGAGAAAGAAGACAGTTACATACAATGGGCTTTAAACCGACCCCCCCCCCCAACCACCCAAAGCTATGAGCAGATTTTTCAGCTCAAATTTTGCAAGCTAGAAGGGAGCAGCATGATATACTAAAAATACTGAAAAGAAAAGAATCCTCAGCCAAGAATACTCTATCCAGCAAGGATAGAGTAGGAGAGACAAGAGATTCCCAATCAAAACAAAACAAAAAGCTAAAGGAGTCATGACCACTAAACAAGCCCTAAAAGAAATGTTAAAGGGGATTCTTTGAGTGGGAAGGCAAGATCATAAGTGAGAGTATGAAAAGTAGAAAATACAAAAGCAGTAAAACTATTTGTAAAAATTGGTCAGGGGACTCACATAATAAAAGATTGTAAATTAAGACACCATATACCTAAATTATGAGTGGCAGAAGAGTAAAAAATGGGTTCAAACTTAAGCAATCATCAACTTAACATAGATGTTATATACAAGCCTAATGATAACCATAAATCAAAACCAGAAATAGATATGCAAAAAAATAAAGAGAAATGAGTCCAACAAACCATGAGAATGCCAGCAAACTGTGAGAGAGCAAGGGGAGGATCCGAGAAGAACTTTAAAAAGAACCACAAAACAACAAAATGGTAATAAATACACATCTATCAATAGTTACTTTGAATGGAAATGGACTGAACACTCTAATCAAAAGGCATAGGGTGATGGAATGGGTGAATAAGAAGACCAAGCACCATGGAATGCTTACAAGAAACTCATTTCAGATCTAAAAATACATGCAGATTAAAAGTGAGAGGATGCAGAAACATTTATCATGCAAATGAATGTCAAAAGAAAGCTGAGGTAGCATTAAATTAAATCAGACAAAATAGATATTAATTCAAAGACTATAACAAGAGACAAGGAAACTATATAATAATTAAAAGGGCAATCCACAAGAAGATATAACAATTATAAATATTTATGCCCCTACATGAGAGCACCATACATAAAACATTTAATCAGAAAAATACAGTAAGTAATCAATAGTACTACAATAAAAATAGAGCACTTTAACACTCCACTTACATCAATGAACAGATTATCTAAACAGGAAATCAACAAAGAAACAATGGTTTTGAATGACATACTGGAACAGATGGACTTAACAGATATATTCAAAACATTCCAGTATAAAGCAGAAGAGTACATTTTCTTTCTAAGTGCATACATAATATTCTTCAACATAGATCACATATTAAGCCATAAAACAAGTCTCAACAAATTTAAAAAGATAAAATTCATACCACGTATTGTTTCTGAACACAAAATTTTGAAATCAGAAATTAACCATGTGACAAATCTGAGGGTGTCTGGGTGGTTCAGTTGGTTGAGCACCTTGATTTCAGCTCAGGTCGTGATCTGAGAGTCATGAGATCAAGCCCTGTGTTGGGTTCTTGGCCTCTGTGCCCAGTGGAGAGTCTGCTTCACTCTCTTTCCCTCTTTCTCTCCCTTTGGCCCTCATCACACTTAATGCTCTCTCTCTCCAAAATAAGTAAATAAATCTTTAAATAAATAAATAAATAAAAAGAAAAAATCTGGAAAGACCACAAATACATAGAGGTAAATAACATGTTACTAATCAATGAATGATTTAATCAAGAAAATCAAAGAAGAAATAAAAAAAATTACACAAATACAAATAAAAGTGAAAAACAACAGTCCAAAATTCCAGGCATGCAGTAAAAGCAGTTCCAAGAGGGACATTTATAGCAACACAAGACTACCTCAAGAAGCAAGAAAAATCTTATAAAAACCTTATCTTACATCTAAAGGAGCTATAAAAAAAAAAACAAACCCTAAAACTAGCAGAAGGAAGAAAATAATATAGGTTAGAGCAGAAATAAATGATATAGAAAATAAAAAACAATAAAAAACAGATCAATGAAGCCAGGAGCTAGATCTCTGAAAATATCAACAAAATGAAAAAGTCTCTAGCTCATCACACAAACAAACTAGAATAAGAAATATGAAACAAACAATCAGGAAGAGGAGAAATAATAACTGACACCACAGAATAAGAAAAATTGTAAAATAATATTACAAAGTATTTTATACCAACAAATTGGACAATCTAGAAGAAGTGGATAAATGTCCAGGCACATATAACTACCTAAACTGAAGCAGGAAGAAATAAAAATGTATTTATTTATTTTAAAGATTTTACTTATTTATTCATGAGAGACACAGAGAGAGAGAGGCAGAGACACAGGCAGAGAGAGAAGAGGCTCCCGGCAGGGAGCCTGATGCAAGACTTGATCCCCGGACCCAGGATCATTCCCTGAGACAAAGGCAGACACTCAACTGCAGAGCCATGCAACCATCCCAAAAAAATAGAAAATTTAAACAGATCAATAATCAGCAAAGAAATTGAATCAATAACCAACACCTCCAAACAAACAAAAGTCTAGACCAGATGACTTCACAGGTAAATTCTACCAAATATTTAAAGAAGAGTTGAGACCTGTTCTTTTCAAACTATTCCAAAAAATAGAAGAGGAAGGAAAACTTCCAAATTCATTCTATGAAGCAAGCATTACCCTGATACTGAAACCAGATAAAGACACCACAAATAAAGAGAACTGCAATATAAATGGAAAGCATAGATACAAAAATCCTCAACAAAATATTAGTAAACAAAACTTAACAATACATTAAAAAATTATTTACCATGATCAAGTGGAAATTATTCCTGGGATACAAGGGTGGTTCAATATTCACAAATCAATCAATATGATACATCACATAAACAAGAGAAAGTATAAAAACCTTCAACAAAGATTTTTTTCTTTATTAATTATTATTTATCTTATTTATTCATTCATTCATGAAAGACAGAGAGAGAGAGGCAGGCAGGGGAGACACAGGCAGAGGGAGAAGCAGGCCCCACGCTGGAAGCCCCATATGGGACTCGATCCCAGGTCTCCAGGATCATGCCCTAGGCCAAAGGCAGGTGCTAAACTGCTGAGCCATCCCGGGATCCCCTCTTTTCTTTATTGGAGTTCAATTTGCCAACATATAGCATAACACCCAGTGCTCATCGCTCCAAGTGCCCCCCTCAGTGCCCATCACCCAGTCACCCCAACCCCCCAACCACCTCCCTTTACACTACCCCTTGTTCGTTTCCCAGAGTTAGGTGTCTCTCATGTTCTGTCACCCTCACTGACATTTTCACTAATTTGCTCTCCTTTCCCTTTATTCCCTTTCATTAATTTTTATATTCCCCAAATGAATGAGACCATATAATGTTTGCCCTTCTCCGATTGACTTACTTCACTCAGCATAACACCCTCCAGTTCCATCCATGCTGAAGCAAATGGTGGGTAGTTCTCGTTTTTAATGGCTGAGGAATATTCCAGTATATACATAGACCACATCTTTATCCATTCATCTTTCGATGGACACCAAGGCTTCTTCCACAGTTTGGCTATTGTGGACATTCCTGCTATAAACATTGGGGTGCAGGTGTTCCAGTATTTCACTGCAACTGTATCTTTGGGGTAAATCCCCAGCAGTGCAATTGCTGGGTCGTAGGGCAGGTCTATTTTTAACTCTTTGAGGAACCTCCACACAGTTTTCCAGAGTGGCTGTGCCAGTTCCCATTCCCACCCAGCAGTGCAAGAGGGTTTCCCTTTCTCCGCATCCTCTCCAACACTTGTGGTTTCCTGCCTTGTTAATGTTTCCCATTCACACTGGTGTGAGGTGGGATCTCATTGTGGTTTTGATTTGTATTTCCCTGATGGCAAGTGATGCAGAGCATTTTCTCATGTGCGTGTTGGCCATGTCTATGTCTTCCTCTGTGAAAAACCTGTTCACCTCTTTGCCCAGTTCATGATTGGATTGTTTGTTTCTTTGCTGTTGAGTCTAATAAGTTCTTTATAGATCTTGGATACAAAAAAAAAAAAAAAAAAACATAGATCTTGGATACTAGCCCTTTATCTATTATGTCATTTGCAAATATCTTCTCCCATTCTGTAGGGTGCCTTTTAGTTTTGTTGACTGTATCCTTTGCTGTGCAGAAGCTTCTTATCTTGATGAAGTCCCAATAGTTCATTTTTGCTTTTGTTTCCCTTGCCTTCATAGATGTATCTTGCAAGAAGTTGCTGTGGCCAAGTTCAAAAAGGGTGTTGCCTGTGTTCTCATCTAGGATCTTGATGGAATCTTGTCTCACATTTAGATCTTTCATCCATTTTGAGTTTATCTTTGTGTATGGTGAAAGTGAGTGGTCTAGTTTCATTTTTCTGCACGTGGCTGTCCAATTTTCCCAGCACCATTTATTGAAGAAACTGTCTTTTTTCCAGTGGATAGCCTTTCCTGCTTTGTCAAATATTAGTTGACCATAAAGTTGAGGGTCCACTTCTGGGTTCTCTATTCTGTTCCATTGATCTATGTGTCTGTTTTAGTGTCAGTACCACACTGTCTTGATGACCACCGCTTTGTAGTACAACCTGAAATCTGGCATTGTGATCCCCCAGCTCTGGTTTTCTTTTTTAATATTCCCCTGGCTATTTGGGATCCTTTCTGATGCCACACAAATCTTAAAATGATCTGTTCCAACTCACTGAAGAAAGTCCATGGTATTTTGATAGGGATTGCATTAAATATTCAACAAAGATTTAGAGGGAATATACCTGAACTTAATAAAAGGCCTGTAAGAAAAACCCACAAGTATCATCATATTCAATGGAAAAAAATTGACAGCTTTTCCCCTACGGTCAGGAACAAGACAAGGATTTCCAGTCTCACCACTTATATTCAACACAGTGGCAGAAGTCCTTGCCACAGCAACCAGACAAGTAAAAGATATAAAAGATATCCAAGGGTGTCTGGGTGGCTCAGTTGGTTAAACTTCTGACTCAATTTCATTTTGGGTCATTATCTCAGGGTTGTGAGGAAGTCCAACCCCACATCATGCTCTGTATAAGGCTTAGAACCTGCTTAAGATTGTCTCTTCTCCCTCTGTCCCTCTCCCCACTCTCTCTCTCTCTCAAAAGAAAAGAGAGAGAGAGAGAGAGAGAGAGAAAAGGCATCCAAATCAGCAAAGAAGTAAAACTTTCACTATTTGCAAATGATATGCTACTATATATAGGAAACCCTAAAGACTCCACTAAAAACTACTAGAACTGATAAGTGAGTTCAATTACATCCCAGGATACAAAAATCAATGTACAGAAATCCATTGTATTTATATACACTAATAATGAGGCAGCATATAGAGGAATTAAGAAAACAATCCTATTTACTATTTTACCAAAAGCAATAAAATAGGAATAAACTTAACCAAGGAGGTGAAAGGCCTGTACTCAGAAAATTATAAAACATTAATAAGAGAAATTGAAGACAAAACAAATAGAGAGATACTCATTCTATGCTCACAGATTGGAAGAACAAATATTATTAAAATATCCACACTACTCAAAGCAATCTACACATTTAATGCAATCTCTATCAAAGTACTAACAGCAGGACGCCTGGGTGGGCTCAGCGCTTGAGTGCCTGCCTTATGCTCAGAGTGTGATCCTGGAGTTTCACGATGGAGTCCCACATCGGGTTCCCTGGGAGGAGCCTGCTTCTAACCTCTGCCTTTCTGTGTGTCTCTCATGAATAAATAAAATATTTTTTAAAAATACTAACAGCATTTTTCGCAGAACTAGCACAAACAATCTTAAATTTTGTATGGAACAACCCTGAAAAGCCAAAGCAATCTTGAAAAAGAAAAAGAAAACGGGCTATCACAATTCCAGACTTCAAGTTATATTACAAAGCTGTAGTAATAAAAACACAGAAAGGCACACAAAAGGACACATAGATCAAGGGAACAGAATAGAAATCCCAGAAATAAACCCATGATATTATGGTCAATTAATCGTCAACAAAGGAGATTAATCCTTTAATCTCCTTAAACAATTAATCGTCAACAAATACACAATGGGAAAAAGACATTCTCTTCAACAAATGATGTTGGGAAAACAGCTACATGCAAAAGAATTAAAAATTACAGCATACACAATCATAAAGTCAAAATGGACTAAGAATCTGAATGTGAAAATTAAAGCCATAAAAGAAGAGAGCACAAGCAGTGATTTCTCTGATATTAGCCATAACAGCATCTTTCCAGGTATGTCTCCAGAGGCGAGGAAAACCAAAGCAAATATAAACTATTGGAAGGAACTACATCAAAATAAAAACTTCTGCATAGCAAAGGAAACAATCAACAACACTAAAAGGCAACATGTGGAACAGGAGAATATACACAAGAAACAACAGGGATTGGAGAGGATGTGGAGAAAAAGAAATCCCGATGCTGTTTTGGTGGAAATGCAAACTGGTGTAGCCACTGTGGAAGACAGTACTGAGTTTCCTCAAAAAGTTAAATATAGAACTACCCCACAACCTAGAAATGACACTATTGGGTATTTATCAAAAGAATACAAAAAACCTCATTTGAAGGGTTATATGCACCACTATGTTTATAACAGCATTACTGACAATAGCCAAGATATGGAAGCAGTCCAACTGCCCACTGATGGATGAATGTATAAGAAGATATATATACATATACATAATAGAATATTATTCAGCCATAAAAAGAATGAAATCTTGCCATTTGCAATGACTAGATGAAACTAGAGTGTATAGTGCTAAGCAAAATAAGTCAGTCAGAGAAAGACAAATAGGGATCCCTGGGTGGCGCAGCGGTTTGGCGCCTGCCTTTGGCCCAGGGCGCGATCCTGGAGACCCGGGATCGAATCCCACGTCGGGCTCCTGGTGCATGGGGCCTGCTTCTCCCTCTGCCTGTGTCTCTGCCTCTCTCACTCTCTCTCTCTCTCTGTGACTATCATAAATAAAAAAAAAAATTTTAAAAAGGGAAAGACAAATACTATAGATTTCACTCATATGGGGATTTAAGAAACAAAACAAATGAACAGAGGAAAACAAAAAAGAGACAGACCAAAGAACAGACTTTTAACTATTGAAAACAGAAGTTTCCAAAGAGGAGGTAAGTAGAGGGTGGGTGAAATAGATCAATTGGATTAAAAGTATACTTATCATGATGAGCACTAAGTAATATATGGAATCACTATATTGTACATCTCATACTAATATAACACTGTATGTTAACTACACTGGAATCATTTTTTAAAAAAATAAAGGCATTTCAGGAAAAGAAATGTTAAGCATTTAAAAGCAGAAATAAAAATATGATCATGTCTTTAGAAGTATGTCTGTCAAGTAAGAACAGTCTTCATATTAGGGAGGATTCCCAGCGTGCAAGGATAAAGGATCCCTTCCTCCAGCTGCCTACAGTGACATCATGAAAGGCCCAGAATCAAAGTCTCTAGGAGCTGCAAACCATGTCTGATCCCTATAAAGTAGCTTATGTCATATTTTGGTTGATTTCCAATGATTTCAGAATAATCTAGCTAATTATTATGTAACAACTTACTTCAACCCAATAATACAACACGACTTTAACAAACTAGCATCCACTTCTCTGAACTATCACTGATTATGTATTGATATTGATGGTATTAGTTTCTCTTTGTGTGGATATTTTCCCCACTGTCTATGAATACCTGAGAGTCAGGAACAGTGTCTTATATTTCAAGTAGTCACAGAACCTAGTCAATGCTTGGTGTATAGCCCATACAAACGAAATGTTTAATTGATAAATAAACTGATGAATGAGTAACAAGATCTATAAAGACAGTCAAGAAAATAGAATAAATATAGGTTGCAGTTCACTTGTTAAATGATGTCAAAGAATAAAATATCTGTGGTAGAAAATAAATGTAGGATAATTTAATATCAGTAGAGATCTTTTACACATCTTAGAGAGTGAGTGAAGAGGCTTTTTTTATGGAAAAAGAATGAACAAGCCTGTTTAAGAATGATAAAGGAGACCCAGGGATAGCAACTGTGACAGATATGCATTCTTCAAGTACTTTAAAATGTAGACTAAAACAGTGTTTTTAGGCTGCGTATTTTCAAATAAAAAGAAAATACAATTTGGCTTACTCTAAGGACTTATCTTCTCTTTGCCTTGACCATTATTCTTGCAAAATAGGAAACTGAAATGGTAGACTGTCTCCTCTGAGACTAACAGAAAAATTTGACTCCATCAAATCAATCCAGAGATATGCTGTTTACCACAGCAGTTCTAACAGGATGGGATTACACCAGCGGGGCCATTGTGTGAGAGTAGGGTAGAGAACATTCATAGCAGAGCAGCAATACGCATCCATATGGAATGTTGTAGGAATTTATCAGAGATTTCTCCAATTAGAACTGGAACCTTGGAGTTTAGCTCTGAGTGCACTGCCAGGAAGTAGAATCAGTACTAGCTAAATAAATGATAATAGAGTTGTCCTCAACACTCCTGCCAAGCAGAGTTTAAGACATATTCAGACTTTAACCCAAGGCAGCTGATGCTGAATAAGCAAATTGTTTGATTGTTATCATAAACATCAGCACTCACTACTGTACCAGCTGTCCAGAGCAGATACAAACATTCCAAACTATTATTGACCTCATGTTATTACTATTTGTATATTGGATGTAAAGTGATGTGAACATCAAACTAACATATATGAACACCACTCCTATAATTTTTAGCCTCTCTACTATGAATACATGAGACATATATCCACAGAAAATATATTCATATTTCCAACTGCAGATGGCTTTCTGCAGTTAATTCAATATAAGAAATTCTGAACTATCTTAATCTCCCAACAGAGCTATTTAGACTATTTGGTATTGTTCTTGAGATTTATATCTCTGTCATGCAAAAGTATATAAATTCATCAAATATTCGTGATCATAAAAAGCCTTGTACTGTATATGTGGGAGTAGACATTTAAAAAGTCAAATCCAAAGTGTCTGTAGTGTTAACATTTCCATTTAAGAGGAAACATGTTATACTTTAAATGACTTAGAAATTTGCAGTGCTTCTCATCAGGATGAAATAGCCTTATCTTTCATTAAAGGGCCTTATTTTAAGTATTTTAAGTGGATACTTTAGGAAGGAGAAAATATTTAAAATATATATTCTACTCTACAGAATTGTGGTTAAGAAAGACTGAATTCAGATTGTGGGGAAAATGGACTGATTATATTTG
This sequence comes from Canis aureus, assembly GCF_053574225.1. NCBI lineage: Eukaryota > Metazoa > Chordata > Mammalia > Carnivora > Canidae > Canis > Canis aureus. The sequence continues at coordinate 4,429,664 of NC_135615.1, read as the reverse complement.
ATCACAAAAATCCCAGAGGAAAATAAGATCACAAAATAAAATAAGACAAAATAGGGGGATCCCTGGGTGGCGCAGCTGTTTAACGCCTGCCTTTGGCCCAGGGCGCGATCCTGGAGTCCCGGGATCGAGTCCCACATCGGGCTCCTGGCATGGAGCCTGCTTCTCCCTCTGCCTGTGACACACTCTGCCTCTCGCTCTCTCTCTATGTCTATCATAAATAAATAAATAAATAAATAAATAAATAAATAAATAAATAAATAATCTATCTTAAAAAAAAAGACAAAATAGGCCAAAAAACAGAAAAAATAAAAACCCTTAAAAACAAATAGTATAAGTAAATAAGAGTAACAAAAAATTACAACTGATATCAATTTCTTTAATGTACAATGACCTCTACAAATTGAGAAAAAGAAAAGCCCTATTGAAAAATAGGTAGAGATCAGAACAAATAATTTTCCAGAAAAGGAACATAACATTTGCAAACATTTTAAAAAGATGTGCAGTATCTTTTAAATTTTTAATGCAAACTAAAATGAAATATAATGTCTTACCTATCAAAATCACAAAAATATAATAAACATTTGATAACACAGAATGTATGGCTAGGGGATCCCTGGGTGGCGCAGTGGTTTGGCGCCTGCCTTTGGCCCAGGGCGCGATCCTGGAGACCTGGGATCGAATCCCACATCGGGCTCCTGGTGCATGGAGCCTGCTTCTCCCTCTGCCTATATCTCTGCTTCTCTCTCTCTCTCTCTGTGTGTGACTATCATAAATAAATAAAAAAATTAAAAAAAAAAAAGAATGTATGGCTAAAAGAAAACAGACACTTCCATTTCTGGGGGTGTTGCAAAATATTAAAATCATTATGAAGTATATCTTTCAAAATTACAAATGAATTTACTCTGACCCAGGGATCTCACTCTAGGTAATTTATCCTAAATGTATATCTGCAAAAGTACAAAATAACACTGGCACAAGGTTATCATGGCAGCATTGATTACAATTACAAGATACTGTAAAGGGACTATGTACAAGAAACTATTTATACTATAGTATTTCTTCACACAGAAAAAGAAGTTCTGAATATATGCAACTGAAGTTCTTTATGCATTTATATTTAAAGTTCTGCAAGAGCTGCAAGGATACTAAAGGCAATATAGTAAGCTGCTATTTGTGTAAAACAGGATATAAAAAAACATACTCATGTTTGTATAATATGCACAAACAAAACTGAAGGTATACATTCAAAACCAATAAAAGTCATTTCTTTTTAGGGCAGAAGATATAGCAGGATCAACAGAGATAAGAATGGATGCAAGTGTTTTCAAAATATATCTTCTTATATAGTTTTCCATATGAGAAACATGCAAATATTACCTTCTTAAAAATAAAATTAACTTCAAAAGCTACAGTACAAAGTACATTGTAAAGGGAAAACAGAAAGCACTTACTTCCTGTAAGTTAATTTCACATATCAGTTCTTCTCCAAATCAGGATTTTCTATTACAGTATTCCTCAGGTTAATCTATCTGCCAGATAGCACATTATTTACAAATATAGAAATTATTAATGGATTGGTTTTTCTGTTTAACAAATCTGTAAATATTGTGAAGCCAACACATGCTATGCGTTTTATAAATGTTCCTATTACCCTGAATCAAATCACACATACGATCATTACTTCTAGTCGGATAATTATATGAATGTATGTGTTCACTGTTGTATGTTTGGCTGGTAAGAGTAATTTCTTTTTCTACTTAATTCTATAGAATACTTTAAAATTGTCTGCAGTAGAAGTATATTAATTTCATAATCAGAAAGAAAATAATAGTTACTCTCAAGATTTTATTTCATTGCTAACAAACCCAGTTCAAAAAAAGACCACTAATATATAGCAGCTACAATTAAAATGAGTGTAAATGTTATTCGGACTGGGATGTATTGAAGACCATGTGAACTTCAGCTCTCATGTGGTGCAGAAGGTGGCACACTTCCCTAACAACCTTGAGAAGCTAATCCAGCTCTACCAGCACAGTTAAAGTACTGGATTGTTTCTCAAATCAGAGAGATTTCCCAGAAACAAGTAATACTCTGGGCTCACCAGTCAAGGCTGAATTCTGAGTCCACTATTGTACTCTTTGCTAATGATATAGGCTTCCCATTTCCTTAACAAGCTGGGTTTGTTCATTGGAAAATGTAACAAATAATTTCAAGGTTATGTCACTCTTGGCAAGCACAGGAACTCTGGTGGAAAAAGGAAGTTTTCAGAGCAAGGCAAAGACTGAAGTCTTGTTTGGAATCACTGGCTGACAAAGCCTGCAGTAGAACCATATTGTTCAAACTCACAGGACTCTGATGCTTACAGATACGGAATGCCAATTGGCTGTTAAAATGTTATAAGTTAAAACAGATTAATTTGTTCAAATCAAGCTTATACCCCAAAGGAAGTAGTTTTATAATTTACATTTTAGTTAGTGCGTCTTTCCTTCAAATGTTTGCTTGGTAACAACTACATTGTCTTTGCTTCTAATCACAGCCAACTTTTAATTATTCAGGAGATGGTCATTTGCACGAACTTGACTTCTGTATTTCCTTCCTCTTCTCCACTTTCGTAGTTTTACTGTCTATTAGTCCTTCCTCCATTATGTAAGAAAAGAAAGGGAAATTGAGCCAAAAAAGTTTGTTACAGGCCAATTTTTATGTTAAGGGTGCTATTCCCTCACCGTGGATAATTGCTAATTCTTTTAGGTCAAATTTTATGATTAAACCTATTGAAACACTTTTTTTTTGTGTCTATGTGGTTAAGAGAAAGAGCGGTCATGCATCGACTTGAGCAGTCTGGTCTGATTCTGCCCTCACTTTTGTCCTAATTCACTTGATGACCCTGAATGGGTCATGTGTCTCATTATTCCTCTGTGTTTTAGGAGGATAGTTGTCCCACTGACTCTTAAAAATCATTGTGGAAAGACTGGGGAAGAGAATTTTAAATACCTATGAAATACACAAATTCCCCAAAGAAAGTACAAATATAAATTCAAGGGCACCTGTAAGCATATTTATTTCCTCCAGGGAGTCCTAAACTTTGGTCCTTGTCCATAACTACCAGCCAGTTAGCCATGCATGTAAATAGCAAATTGCCCATAGCCTCAAACACTCCATTTTGCTAAGATTCTATTGGGGAGTATTATTCTGACAGATAAAATCACATTGTGATCAACTTTATGGCTAAAATAAGATGTGATATGCTTTAAAATACAACCAGGGCCAGAGAATTATAATTTTTGGAGAGTTGTTTCTGTTCATAGCATATTCTGTAATTTGACTATTGCTGTCTTAATTATAAGGGTACCTGTCAATAACATTTGGCTAGAAAGGTGTTCTAAATCTATACTCTTAAAGGAATACATGGTCTCAATGGCTGAAAGGAGCCACTAGACTTTAAGAATAAAAAAAAAGTTTAGTTTTAGTGGAAGGAGAAGAGATATTAATTTCCTTTTCATATTCTTTTAGGAAATAGAGAAGCTGTATATGTGCACAGAAATGAAAGTCACTATCTTTGTTTTTCTGATATATATTCTCATATATTCAGTACCCTATATATTCTCAGTCTCCCTCATGAAATAAGATACCCCCACTCCATCAGTGAAAACTGATGACCAGCCAGTATGGAGGAAGGTTGGTGGCTTTATCACAACACAGAAGTCTTCAATATGTTATTCCCAAAGAAAGAAAGATTATAAAAAGAAGCTAAAGAAAACTTCGCAATTTGCTTTTTTTTTTCTTCTTATTTTTATACTAGAAGTCTATGAAGCAGTTTGAGGTATACTAAACAATAAATCCCATCTCTTACGGTGTGTGTATTTACTGACACCTCTTCCTGAGTGAGTATTTTGGTGAACATTCCAGAGAAAATTTAATTGTGTTCTTCTGATTAGACTTCTTAGTGGAAGATATTAGCTAAGAATTCACTTAGGAAATCAGCTGTCTTTGTAGTTGAATAATGGCTTTTACTGGTAATACATGAGTTTTTAGAAATATTTTATAGCTTCTGGAGGAAGAAGAGGAAAAAGGAAATCAAGTGTGGAATAACAACAAAGACGTTCTATCTTTATTACGGTATAATTTTATTTTTAATAGAAAGTACTAACCTTTGAAACAATAAAAACCTTGGAAAATCAAAGGTAAATAAGACAGTAATGTGAAATGGTCTGGAGAATTATGTCAAAAACCCTCTTTAACTTATACTTCACTTCTGACCTATAAAATACTTGATATGCTTCTATTATATCTTATGTTCCATACTAAAATTCTGATAAACTGAGACACATTTACATTTGAAGTAAAACTCAAACCTGAATAAACTTTCTATGCCTCCTCATTTTCCCAAACTCTGAAGCAGTGATGAAATATACCCTTGTCAAAATTGGGGGGAAAATGTGATAAGAATATAAAGGAGTAGTAAAACAAGTATTTTATATGTTAATCATCTCGTAATGAATTAAAAAGCAATATAGTCCCCTTTAGCTGGGCGTTTTCCATCGGAGTGCTTTCATATTTTCTATTTGTCTTTTCCTCTTTTCTATTATTGTTACCTGAAGACTAAGTATTAAGGCTAAACAAAGAATGTATTTTAATCAGACTGCAATTTTTTTTCAAATTACTCTTCATTTTATAAACATGAAAATAAAAGTCATCATGCATGACACAGACTCTAGATATTTTTTAAAAAATAGATTAATATGCATCCCTGTGAGTTGGGTTATGATATATAAGAAGAGAAAAATACTGAGGCTTCTGAAAGTCCAATGACTGTTGATAAATATAATTTTTATTACCCATGAAGAAGAAATATTTAGCTCCTGGGAAACAGACTGTAGAAGGCTGTGTTTGTACATTTATACACATACATGCAGAGCTCTATATAGTTTGTAGGTATAAATATACGTACTTACACAAAAGGATGTCATTTCAGGGTGAAAACTGAGAAAAGAGCATATTAGAGACAACCAGCTGAAAACTCATTAGACAAACTTGTTGACCAGACACTTTAAGAGGTTAAGTCTGGGAGCACTTAGATTTCCTTGCAGTGAAGGGACCTTTGTAAATGATATACCTGTAAATTACAAACCTATTAAAAAATTTAACTGTCGGAATCAAATCATGTCACTGAGACCAACTGGACAAGCACACTCATCAAAGCAGCTATTTGTACACAGCAAATAATGAGAGGAGGGGGAAGTAAAACTAACAACCTTCCAAATTAATTTTAAAGTTGTGGCCTATAGCCTTGATCAGACATAGAACATTATAGCCAGGCTTATAACAGAACAGATACTTGAAATAAGACCTTTACAAAAAAAAAAATTAAGAATCTATGACTGCTAGAGTTTTGGTTTGCTATCTATAAGGTATAGATATACTACTTCTGCTCTTTCCAATCATCACAAGCTGAGGCTTGAATACAGACACATAACATTATGTGGCTATAGCCAAATCATTCACCTATTTGAGCCTGATTTTCTCACACTAAAATCTGAACATTAAAATAGATAGCCCTAAAATAATTTTTTAAAGATTTTATTTATTTATTCATGAGAGACACAGAGAGGCAGAGACAAGCAGAGGGAGAAGCAGGCTCCATGCAGAGAGTTCGTGTGGGACTTGATCCTGGGACTCCACGATCACACCCTGGACCAAAGGGAGGTGCTCAACCACTGAGACACCCAGGCATCCACTAAAATAATTTTTTAAATCCAGAATGCATTTAATCTACATCATAGAGACTTAGGGCAAAAGAACAACAAATATAAAAATAAGATAAGGTTTTTGATTAATATACCAAAATCTATAAATTGAATGAGTGCAATTTTTAAAGTAGTACTAATGCTAATAATAATAAAATTGCCAAACACGAATAATGCTAACCCTATGTCAGATACTGTCTTTCTATACATGCTCATATTAATCTCCATAAAGCCCTATGACGTTGGCAAACATGTAGTACACAGAAAGGTTAAGTCACTTGAAGAGTTCTGTAAATACTAAGTAGAGAAGCTAAGAGTCAGATGCAAGCATGTGCATTAACAACCTGGGTTCTCCTGCATGTATAATTCTACCCATTCCAACATCTGTCTTCTCAAGGTGAATTGAACCATGTTTCTGGTATACCTTCTTCTCTACTTTGTCTTCAGCCTTATCAGATCCCCTTTCCCCAATTTAGGTTTTTTTTTTTTAATATTTTATTATTTATTTATTTATTTATTTATTTATTTATTTATTTATTATAGTCACAGACAGAGAGAGAGGCAGAGACACAGGCAGAGGGAGAAGCAGGCTCCATGCACCGGGAGCCCGACGTGGGATTCGATCCCGAGTCTCCAGGATCACGCCCTGGGCCAAAGGCAGGCGCCAAACCGCTGCGCCACCCAGGGATCCCTAGGTTTGTTTGTTTTTTTTTTAAGATTTTATTTATTTATTCATGAGACACACAGAGAGAGAGAGAGAGAGAGGCAGAGACGCAGGCAGAGAAGTAGGCTCCATGTAGGGAGCCCGACGTGGGATTCGATCCCGAGTCTCCAGGATCAGGTCCTGGGCTGAAGGCGGCGCTAAACCACGGATCCACCCGGGCTGCCCTCCCCAATTTAGTCTGTACTGATTCTAATTATACTTTAGGACTATATTTCAGTCTTGCCTCAAACCCTCCTCAATGCAACCTCAAGGCATAGAGGTTGAGACTTGGTACTTTTTCTGGAGTCAGTCACATCTGTTTCTCTTTCATACCTACATTTTAAAATGAGAATAATAGGCCACCGCCCACCGCTGCCGCTATCATGCCAGCCCCTCAAGTCTCAACGAGGCCGGGTGATGCTCCTGAATGGGAGACAAGCCAGTTTGGGAGCAGATTGGATCCACCTTCATTCAGCATTACTACCAGTTATTTTATAACGACAGAACCCAACTAGGTGCAATTTATATTGATGCATCATGCGTTATGTGGGAAGGACAGCAGTTCCAGGGGAAAGCTGCCATTGGGGAGAAGTCGTCTAGCCTTCTGTTCCAGAAAATCCAGCACAGCATCACGGCACAGGACCATCAGCCCACGCCAGATAGCTGCATCATCAGCATGGTAGCAGGCCAGCTCAAGGCTGATGAAGACCCCATCATGGGGTTCCACCAGATGTTCCTATTAAAGAACATCAATGATGCTTGGGTTTGCACCAATGACATGTTCAGGCTTGCCCTGCACAACTTCGGCTGACCTCTTCCCAGCCAGCCACTCATGCTGTTTCCTCCTCCCTCTTCTTCCTGATAACTAACTATTCACACTCCTCCAGATGCTCCAAATATACGCAAAAGAGCAGGGCCGCGGTGGGAGCGGGTGCAGTGCGCTGCTACTACCGAGGTATTGTGCATGATGTTTGGATACTAGACCAGTTGAATCTGACAGGAGAAGTTTGTGTTGTACCAGCGCATGCCTTGGAAAGACTTAAGTAATGCAAAAGGTTGTCTTTTTTTTTTTTTTTTTTTTTTTAATCTACTGAGAAGTTGCTCTAGTAACCCAAAGAAGTGAAGGAGAAAGCAGCTGCCTCACCGCCCAGATACTGATTTGTTTGGGATGTTTCAGTGGCTCATGATATAATAAAACCACAAAAATTTTCTTAAAAAAATAAAATGAGAATAATAATAGTAACTGCTATTAAGTTTACTGTTAGAATTTCATGCAGATTAAGCCTTTGTGGAATACCTAGTAAATAAATAGTGCTAGAGATATTTTTATCTCTCTTGTCTGATTCTGCCCATTCAGAGTAAACTTTCCCACCTTTTAGGTGGAATTAGTTTCGATATTTATTACAACCTAAGGTATGTCCTTTAGTGTTTAAATTATAACCATTGTTTTCAGTCAACAAACTTTCTTGAGGATCTGGACCTTGTGTAAAGGAGAATCATAAGACGTATCCTTGGTGTGTGCTTACAATCTGATTGAGGCAACAACCATGTTAAAATTCAATCCTGGCAAATGCTTTAAATATTGTGAGAGATGTAAACAAAAGTCTAGGGCAGTAGAGAGCGGGCTGTTTCTTGAGGTGTAGAAAAGCATACTTCTGAAGCTAGTCATACATGAATCAAACCCTCTGTCAATTTCAAACTCACTTCGACAATTTTATCTCACAAAAGTATGCTTTGTGTATTCAAGATAATGAATATTATTTGCATAAAATAGACAAGCATTTATGGCAAATAAGATGATCAACAACTTGATGTCATATTGACATTTGATGGATATTTTGGTCTTCCATGGGACCTATCACAATCCTAAGCCATGGGAAGCTTTCAACATGTAAGTGGACACATGTATATTTATGTCAATTTACCTTGTGTGTGTCAGTTTCCCTGGTTCTCCAAGTTCATAGACTTCTCTGATGAAGAGTACCTGCTTTTGTTCTGTTTAGTGTCACAAATGGAATTTATCCTTGTTGGAAAACATGGCTATCCATTTGCATTTTGTCTATATAAGGTCTAGTAAGGGCAGGAAAGTGGGAATGCTAAAGAAGTTTAAAAGTCCTACCATTAATCTCTCCTATTGTAAGAGGCCTTTGACATGTGTCCTAGAAAATCTGCGAATGACCCAGAATGAAGAGGGAACCTGAAAAAAGAGGGATGAGAAAGAAGTTCGTAAAAAGCTATGCTGTTTAACTATGGCTAACTTTTCTATTGCACCCTTGTTAGAAGCTATTTCTCATTGTCCAAAGGGTCAGAACATTGAGACCTGGAACTCTAGGAAAATGTAAGAAATATGTTGGTTCATCCAACAGTTGATTGTTGGTGATATTGACCAGTGTAACTAATGGGACCAGTGTAACTAATGGGAGCAGTTATTTCAAAAATAAGTGATTAGCAGTAAAATCACTGATGCTACTTAGGGAACCCCAAAAAAGAAGCCTTACTCTTGGAATTTGGTAAAGAGATCACTGTCCCTGGGCTCTGAAGTCTCACTTTGGAGTCCCTTGGAAGACTAAAAAGTTTATTGTTCAGCAAATGGCAATAAAAGCCATATGACCCAGAGAATATGGCAGATCACAGCAGGTGAAAAAGATATTAAACTGCAAAGAAAATAAGCCATGAAAAGAACGCAATAGTGGTAGAAATAGCAGCAATATCAAGAGTAGAGAAAATTTATTGTGAACCATCAAGTTCTAACTCTGTAACAGTTGAATATTGAACTTAAAAACCATTAAGACAGCCCAATGGAAAAATTGGCAAATGAGTTAAAGCAAGGCACTTCACAGAAAAGAACATCCAAATGACCAATAAGCATATAAATGGATTCTTAACATTACTAGTCATCAGAGAAATACAGATTAATACTAGAGTGAAATATTAGATACTCAACAGAATGAACAGAATTAAAACAAAACCTAACAATACCAACTATTATTGAATCTTCATTTCATTTCCATCATAATATCTGAAAACAAATCAAATATCTATCAGTAGATAGACATCAGAATGGATGAAAATTTGCAGTATATTCATATGTAGAATTACCGCACGGTACAAAAAAGAATGAACAACGTTAATGAATCACTCATAATATGAATGATCTCAAATTTACACTTAGTGAGAAACTCAAAGAAAAAGTGTTTATCATAGGATTCCATTGATATAAATTTCAACAACAGACAAAATTATTTCATGGGACTAGGAGTCAGAGTACTGTTAGGGAGTACTAATGGAAAAGAATACAAAGGGAGCCTTCCAAGATGCTGAATATGTTTTATATATTGCTATGATTAATAATTACACAGGTGCTTACAGGTGTCATGTGTGGTAAAAATATATTGGGATGTATACCTAAGATTTGTGTGCTTTACTTTATGTATATTATACCTTACAGAATTATTTATTCATTTTTCTGAATATTTTATTTCTTTAGAGAGAAAGAGTATGAACAGGGCAGAGTGGAGAGCAGAAGGAGAGGTAGAGAGAATCACCAGCAGAGTCCATGCTGAGCATGGAGCCCATCACAGGGCTCGATCCCATAACCCTGAGATCAGGACTTGAGCCAAAACCAATAGTTGGAGATTGAACTGATTGGGCTACCCAGGTCCTCCCAGAATTTTTCTAAAAACAAATCAAACAAAAAGAAAAATAATTTTAATCAAGAAGCCACTACTGCCAACCAGCAGAGGAAAAAATAGGAATCTCAAGGAAAGGACAACTCGTAAGAGGATTGAGCTTTGTGAAATTTGTATCTAGACACATACAGTTTAGGAGTTTTCCCACTTATTATTGAGAAGCTGTTGAACAAAGCCACATGTATCTCATATATGTAATAATTAATTATGCGTATGACTGAGATTAGTAGCCTCACCTGTAAGTTTTGGCTCATCTCAACTGATTGATTTTCTTTTTAAAAGTCTAAGTTAGTCCGCGCCGCCGCCGCGATGCCGCTGGAGAACCTGGAGGAGGAGGGGCTGCCCAAGAACCCCGACCTGCGCCTCGCGCAGCTGCGCTTCCTGCTCAGCCTGCCCGAGCACCGCGGGGACGCGGCCGTGCGCGACGAGCTGATGGCGGCCGTGCGCGACGAGCTGATGGCGGCCGTCCGCGACGAGCTGATGGCGGCCGTGCGCGACGAGCTGATGGCGGCCGTCCGCGACGAGCTGATGGCGGCCGTGCGCGACGAGCTGATGGCGGCCGTCCGCGACGAGCTGATGGCGGCCGTGCGCGACGAGCTGATGGCGGCCGTCCGCGACGAGCTGATGGCGGCCGTGCGCGACGAGCTGATGGCGGCCGTCCGCGACGAGCTGATGGCGGCCGTGCGCGACGAGCTGATGGCGGCCGTCCGCGACAACAACATGGCTCCCTACTACGAAGCCCCGTGCGAATCCCTCGACTGGCAGCTGGACACGGACCTGCTCCATAAAATGAGGAAGGCCGACGAGGACGAGTTGAAGCGTTTGGACGAGGAGCTGGAAGACGCGGAGAAGAACCTGGGGGAGAGCGAGATCCGGGACGCCATGATGGCCAAGGCCGAGTACCTGTGCCGCGTCGGCGACAAGGATGGTGCTCTGACAGCCTTTCGCAAGACATGTGACAAAACTGTGGCTCTGGGTCACCGTCTGGGTATTGTGTTCTATCTTCTTAGGATTGGATTATTTTATATGGACAATGATCTCATCGCACGAAACACAGAAAAGGCCAAAAGCTTAATAGAGGAAGGAGGAGATTGGGACAGGAGAAACCGCCTAAAGGTTTATCAAGGTCTTTATTGTGTGGCTATCCGTGATTTCAAACAGGCAGCTGAACTCTTCCTTGACACAGTTTCAACATTCACATCCTATGAACTTATGGATTATAAGACCTTTGTGACTTACACGGTCTATGTCAGCATGGTTGCTTTAGAAAGACCAGATCTCAGGGAAAAGGTGATTAAAGGAGCCGAGATCCTTGAGGTGCTGCACAGCCTTCCAGCGGTCCGGCAATACCTATTTTCACTCTATGAGTGTCGTTACTCTGTTTTCTTCCAGTCTTTAGCTATTGTGGAACAGGAAATGAAAAAGGACTGGCTTTTTGCTCCTCATTATCGATACTACGTAAGAGAAATGAGAATCCATGCATATAGCCAGCTGTTGGAATCGTATAGGTCACTGACTCTTGGCTATATGGCAGAAGCCTTTGGTGTTGGCGTGGAATTCATCGATCAAGAGCTCTCCAGATTTATTGCTGCAGGGAGACTACACTGCAAAATAGATAAAGTTAATGAAATAGTGGAGACCAACAGACCTGATAGCAAGAACTGGCAGTACCAAGAAACTATCAAGAAAGGAGATCTTCTACTAAACAGAGTTCAAAAACTTTCCAGAGTAATTAATATGTAAAACCACGTAAACGAGGGATTTCCTTTAGAGATAACTATTTGGAATTTTTATAGCTTACTTTACCCAGTTCAGCTGAATAAATACTGCATTGTTGTTTCTTTCAAAAAAAAAAAGTCTAAGTTAAAGAATACTACTCAAGTCATTAAGCTCTGATAATTAATTTGATGATTTTCTAAATAAAAACATTATGTTTCTAATTATTTACATTTCCAATTTTTGTAGTAATTATCTCAATTAAAAATATAAACGTTGGAGCACCTGGGTGGCTCAGACGTTGAGCATCTGCCTTTGGCTCAGGACATGATCCTGGGGTCCTAGGATCAAATCCCACATCAGGCTCCCCATAGGGATCCTGCTTCTCCCTCTGCCTCTCTCTCTCTCATGAATAAATAAATAAAATCTTAAATAAATAAATTAAATTAAGTAAACCATAAATGTTGAAATTCCTTAAGTAACTAAATATAGTTAAGTCTTTCCAGAGATTAAAAACTAAATGGCTAAAGTCTTCCCCCACAATGGGTAGTTGGCAATGTTGGCTCTTAGATATCTGTTTATGATCTAGGCAGGCTGGGATGACAGGGCACATTGACAGGTCATGATTTTGCCACCACCCTGCTCCCCATGGTGTAACACACTGGGGGCTTTTTTCTTTTAGTAAAAAGGTTTTTTTACTAGACTCATTCTTACTGAGAATCAAAATCATCCCTTATTTGATAGCTTATTCTCCTTAGTTTCTAGCACAGTTATATCTTAAGTTTTCCTCATTTAACCTCACTCTAGACATGATTTTAAAGAGCTTACAATGATATAATCATAAATATAGATATAGAGGACCTTGTTGATTTCAAAAAGGAGAAAAAAAAAAAAACGAAGGTGAGCATGTCAAATTGAGTCAGCATGAAATTTAAAGCATAAATCCTAAAGTGCTATGTACTTTCTAGCATTGAGCATTGTTCCACCTGAGTGCTAACCCCTAATCAGCAAAACATAAAAGATTCTAGGGGCTGCACTTAAATTTGGCTGTCAGATTTCCAGCAGCCAAATCTGATGTGTTGCTGTTAGTGTTCCACATACGTTGAATATTGCTGAAGGAAAATGAGAATGGAGACATTCAAATCTTATGTGTGTTGTTAGTGTTCCACATACGTTGAATATTGCTGAAGGAAAATGAGAATGGAGACATCATAGAGATAAAACTAGAAATCTGCACCTGGATCATGGCCTTCTCTGAGAGAACTTGAATTCTCTTTTTACAGCTTATTTTGACCTATGAGCTTAAGCTATCCTAGTTCCAAAGGCCTTTTTGTTTCTCACCTGGTTTCCTGCTCCCAATTATCCAGAGCTTACACTTCCAGTTCAGATTTGTTTTTATTCTTTATATTTAATATTTGGCTCTGGAATTCTAAACTTTGTAGTGAAGAATAAATATTGATACCCTGTGTCCCTTACCAAAATAACAGTAATTTAACACTTAAGGCAAACATATAATTCAATATTAGTATAGGATGTCATACTAAAGTGCCTTTTTATTTATTTTTTAAAGTGTGTTTTTAAATAATAGTGACAAAAATAAAACATTAGTAAAATAATTATAACCTGGCCTCTTGTGCAAAATTATGTAGGGGCTGGACATGATATTCTGTATAATTTACACTCCAGGTAACATAAGTTAATCACATATGGGGAGAAAAAAAGAGAATGAATTGCTGGCTGTGCATACCAAAATCTGAACAACTTAACAATTGTTATTAGATAAGTAGAAGTATGGAGCAATTAGTATTTTTCTTTCTACTCCTACATTTTTAAATTTTTTGTGAAGAATTTGAATTTCTTTTGTAATCAGAAAACACATATTGAACAACAAATACCTATTAATGAGCATACGTAACCCAAAAGAAATATCTTTAGTACATAAATTTTCAACCTCTATAAATTATCTACAAGTTCTAATAACAATTGTTATTAGATAAGTAGAAGTATGGAGCAATTAGTATTTTCTTTCTACTCCTACATTTTTAAATTTTTTGTGAAGAATTTGAATTTCTTTTGTAATCAGAAAATACATATTGAACAACAAATACCTATTAATGAGCATAAGTAACCCAAAAGAAATATCTTTAGTACATAAATTTTCAACCTCTATAAATTACCTACAAGTTCAAATTTTCAACCTCTATAAATTACCTACAACTTGTAGTTTAACCTACAAGTTAACCTCTATAAATTACCTACAAGTACTATAAAGTACCTACAAGTTCTATCATTGCTGTATAATAGGCCAAAAAAGATAATTACAAACATTGTATCAAATGAACAGACCAGCCAGTATCTCTCTGCTTATTTTCAGCCCAATTCACATAGCTGCATTCATCTACTTCTCTCTGTGTGCCTGCTCATATCTGACTTCCTCTCATACTGTTTACATAGACAGATGATAAAATCTTTTATGTTTTGCTGATTAGGGGTTAGCACTCAGGTGGAACAATGCTCAAAGTAGCTGCCATTAATGTTTTATTCTAGACAATCATCAAAGATTTAAAAAGAAGAAAAGAAAGAAAGAAGGAGGGAAGGAAAAAAGGAAGCAAGCAAGCAGAGAAAAAAAAGAACAGAAGGAAGAAATAAAGAAGAATGAAAGAACTAAGGACACTATTCTTCCATAGAGAGAGCAGGATTTAGATGACAAATTCCTATTACGTTAATGGTAGTTACAGGACTGAATTTCTTCCCACATTCACTGAGGTTAAATGGAAGATTTTGAGAGCCTGCTCCCTGAAACTTATACAGCAGCAAAAATTTTGTCTTTTCAGATTTTTCTATATGTATCCTCCCCAAAATACTGTACTTAATGTATCACACTAATTAAATTTGATTAGAGCAAAGTTGAATAATTTTTTTTTAACTCTCCACTAATTGTTTCATAACAATGTTGGGTGATTTGTGATTCAAAAAAGATGTTAGATTTCTAGTCAGGTAGGGCTCAGCTCACAGTTACTGATGGAAGAAAAGTAAGATACAGAATTGAGTTTCAGAAATCAATGCAAAATAATAAAAAATTAAAATGGAGAAGGAGTCTATCAATAGTACTGCTGTAACAAAGGGGAGGCTTGTTTGATATTGATTAGTTACTGTTAAATAATGCATCCACTGCTTCCCAACAGTGCAGACTCTAGCTGAGTTGTTTATTGCAAGGGGTAGTTGGACAGAATGAAGCAATCAATACTAGTGCCATAAACACACTTGAAGATGCAGTTCTGCAGCTCACATCACAGTAGTTCTCAGGCCAGTAAGCTGTAGTGGCCTGGAAGGTGAGGAGGCCATTTCTACACAAAATTCTTCAGAGTCCCCTATAGAGAGCACGGATATTTGGTTTCTGTCAAGATATAACTAACTCAAGATGTTATATCTGAATGCTTTCTTACTCTTCATATACTACAATTCATATACAGAATTCACAGCTCAAATGAGGTATGCACAATTTATCAGCCACTTAGAAGATATCAAACTTCCTGCTATACTTCATTAACATTGCACTATTCCTTTTTGAAGAAAGCTAAAGAAAAGTTCTAGAGAATCTTTCATGGGAAAGCTTATCTTCCAGACATTATTGTTAATGAAACCAAAGATGAAAGATAGATTTGGCAGATATCACAAAAGTTATGTCTTAAATTCATCTTCCTACTAATTAATCAGTTGGTCTTTATTTTATTTTATCTTACACCAGAAAGGATGCAAATGGTTTAATCTGTGATAAAAAATGTGATGAACAAAACACAAGCAAAGAAACAAGGGTAAGAAAATGGAAGGCTAGGAAAAATGCATAAATAGTATAAAATTAGGGCATAAATATAATGGATGGTCTCAGCAATACACTGGAGCTGTGCATACCAACTGCGCACATTTTTTTCTCGGCTCCATTGCTGTACCACCATCTTTGTAGCTTAAAATCACCTTGGTGGAAGAATTTACACTTCAGAAGTTGGTAAATACCACAAAGCAGAATTTTTCTGTTTTCCCCAGAGATCTAGTTGTGAAACATTTAGCAGCACCAAGAATGGGCTATTTGGCTGTAAGCTTAAGAGTACAAAAGAAAAGGGGAAATGTCAGTTACACAGTTCAAAGTCAATAGAATTATTTTATTTAATTTGTAAGAATTTCTGACTCATCTTGTCACTAAGCACAGGTACTTCTTGCTTAGGCTTCTCACAAAGAAAGTATTATATGAAGACACGGAAAATTCTCTCCAATTTCTGGGCTCTGACTAAATTCAGCAAAATCAACTGTGCTATGAGTAGGGAGGTTTTAATATCACACTTTTAAATTGCCATTGTACCAAAGTTATATAGGAAACTAGGCAAGATTTTTCTCATGAAAGAACATAATTTATTACTTTTTAAAAACTCACACTACTTTCCAAAATAATTCAAATTGAAATTTAATAGCAATGAGAAATTAAGTAATCTTGACAAGAGAAGAATTACGAGAGAAGAGAAGATAGAAAGTGTCACTTATATGAGTAACTCTCACAGCCTGGGCATGTTTTCTAACTGGATGTTTAATCTTTGGTTACTAATTTGATGGGTTTTATTTCTGGTGAATCTCTATATCCATCTTTTGTTGCTGTCAGAAAATTTCAAAGTAGTTTACAACTTGTTCTATATGTATTTACATTGACACACTAGATAACATTTTTAAAGCACAAATTTTATTCTTACTAAAAAATAGTCTGTGTTTTAAAATCTTTATTTTAATTGTGTGTATATGTACACATGTGAACATTTTCAGATTTACCTGACCCTTTAGGTCAGTATTTTATGTCCTTTCATTAAACTGATTTTTATAGAAGCGTAGAGAGAAAAGGAAAAAAATTCCATAATATTGATAAATCTCCACCCTTTCTTATAAGCTGATTTATTTTAGCTAAAAAAATTGGTCTATTTTTCTTCTCTTTTCTGTTTTTAATATTTTAATACAAGTGTTATTTGTTCAGACAAGGGTGTCAGTATCATTGGCACTTCAGAAAAGGAAAACACTTGTCAACACTTTTACTTTCCTTCATTCTCACTCCTTTATGCATTACAAATGCACCCATTGGAGCGCAAACACATACACACCTATCTTCCATGCCACTCACATGTAACAGTCAATTTCCAACTTCATCTTTTACTCTGCGTTAAACTGCAATCCATTCACACTCCTGATGAAAAAAACACTACTTAAAATATTGGGCAATCATCAACTCTACCTCTTTTACATTACAAGGAGTAATGGACAAAAATGATCTTTAGAAGTTTGGCAAGTACATTACAAATCAAAGGGATATAATATATATTTTATTAATATTATTGGTTGTGGAAATCAATACTCATTATAAGAAATTTTTAAAATAAAGAAATGTACCCCCCCAAAAAAACATAAAATAAAATTATACAACAAAGAGATACTCACTGCTAATATTTCAACACCGCTCATCAGAATATCTCTATACATATAAATATGCATTCAATTTTATAAACATGATTATGAGTGTTATTTTGTTAAGGTTCCTTACTTGAAAATATTGTAGATATTTCTTTGTACTATGGGTTTAAAAAAAACTTGGCTATTACTGATGATGAATCTCAAAGCTTATTGCTTCATAAATAAGAAAAAGATTCCTAAAAAAAAAAAAGAAAAAGATTCCTATATGCTTTAATAAAGGATAAATATAATAATCTATTATTAGGAGATTCCAAATTTCTTTATCATTTAAAATAGTGCTGGACTGTCTGTTAGGAACAAGATTGGGTAAGAGAAGAGCTTGTCATATATGGTTCACATCCCATAAAAAAAAGATACATTTGGAACTGATACACACAGAACAGAGTGAGTGCTTCCAAGTCTTCCTTTATGTGGAGCCATTCAACAACTAGCTTGATGCAGCTTACACCGGTGTCAGGGATAGATCTAAGTGCTTGATAGATCCTGCCTTCAAAGAGCCTGCAGAAGAATACAAAGATAGATGTAAAAAACAGAAAATTTAAAATAATGTGACAGAGAAATTGAATCAGGATTCTTCTGGGGAGAATTGAGAGAATTTAATGGTTGATTGGGTGAAGAAGAGTATTTCAAAACTCAATTTGACATTTTCAGCTTTAGAAACTCACAGGATGAATGAATAGTACAGATAGAAATAGCATGGATGTTTCAGGTTTGGACTATGTAAGTTTAAGATGCCTATGGAGAGGAAAATGTGTATGTGATTTAAAACTATGAAGAGGAAAAAAAATAAAAATAAAAAAATAAAACTATGAAGAGGGTAGATCACATGTTAACTGTTCTCACCATAGTTTTAAAAATAAAGAAAATTATGCCTATGAGAGTTCAAAGAAGTAATATCCAGTGGATATTTAGAAATATAGTTCTAGATTTCAGGAAGGAGTTCAGGCCTGGAACTAAAAGATCAACTAATTGGAACATGTTAATAATGGGGAAGTGTCTACAGATGAGTCAGTGGACCTAAGCAGGAATCAGATCATGACTTGGCTGGACTTTATCAAAGGGAAAGGGAGAGAAACATAAACAAATGCTAGAGAAATCATTCTGACTTCTACTTGGACAACCAATGGGACAGAAGGCAGAAGGTGGGAAATCAGTTAAGAGACCACCATGTAAATCTGGGTAAAAAGTTATTATGGCTAGTGGAGTAGAACAGTGGACATGAAAAGAGGTGGACTAACTCAAAAGGTAATAATAGTTTTCTAAGAATAGCCATACACTTCCCCACATTCATGCCTTCAATCAGTTGCAAAGTTGGGCTCCAATGTGAATTTTTTCTAAATAGAAATCTGGTTTTCCTCTCAGTATATTGCCGATATGCCAGGCTGGGAATTATTTATCAGCTAAGTTCATTTATCCCAGTAGCAGTCATTGCCACCACTAGTTAAGCAGCTTATCTCTTGGGGCACTAAGAAAACATGAAAACAGATAAGTGAGAGGTCTTCTTTCAGGACACACCTAAAGAAGGAATCTGAGATGCTCATTTAGGATGTTTAAATTCAGGGTGTTTAAAAATACCATATAGCTTTTGTACTGTCTTTTGCACTCAAGTGAATAAAGCAAGCTGTATAGAGTACTCTTGTTTCTTTCTGTAGGTACATTCCTGTATCACGAGAGAGCCTAGACATAATCAAAGGAATTACATAAGTTCTGCATACTTTTCATAAAAGGATACATAAGGCTAGAGGCTGATAGACTTTACCACCACATGGCAGAAGGCCAACAAAATATTAAGCGAGTTTCCAACAGCATATTTCAGGACCCCTTGGAAATTGTTCTAACTAGAAGCATGAATTATAAAGTTAATTTCCACTGTCAAATATGTGAAGACGCAAAAATGGGACCTGTCAGTGTATTTTGACAACTATATACTTGGCTTGGCTCTAGTAAAAATGTAACTATGGACTTTATAGATGATTTTTTTTTTTAAAGATTTTATTTATTTATTCATGATAGTCACACAGAGAGAGACAGAGAGGCAGAGACACAGGTAGAGGGAGAAGCAGGCTCCATGCAGGGAGCCTGACGTGGGATTCGATCCCGGGTCTCCAGGATCACGCCCCGGGCCAAAGGCAGGCGCCAAACCGCTGCGCCACCCAGGGATCCCTTTATAGATGATTTTAAAAATTGTTATTTTAAGGAGAAAGAGAAGATGGCAGAAGAGTGGGGGACTGACGCTTCATCTGGTGCCTTGAATTCAGCTAGATATCTATCAAATCATTCTGAACACCTGTGAATTCAACCTAAGATCTAAGAAAATAATCTGCATTTCTAAAAATAGAAAAGCAACCACTTTTTGCAAGGTAGGAGGTGCAAAGACATGAATCTCAGGGGATATATCAGAAGATAATCCACAGGGGATGGGAGACTCTGTCAGCTGGCTCCAGAAAGTGATGTAGCAGTAGAGTGCAAATTCTTAGAAGTCTGCTCCTGTGAGGGACTTCTCTGCTTGAAAGGTGCTGAGATGGTGAAGTGGGGCAGAATCCTAGGTGGGACAGTGTGGTCTCAGGATCCCCAGGGCCACAGAAAGAATGGGGGTACCTGAGTGTGGCAGAGTTCCCAAGCTTTGGAGTGGGGAAGCAAGCTACAATTAGCCAGCCCCAGAGTGGCTTCTCAGCTAGATGTTGCCATAAACCCCTAAATACTGCACTATTGGGCGGGCAATGGCTCTCTAAGCAGGGGCCCAGCAAGCGACAACCAAAGTGAGACCCTGTTCCTTCCACTGGGAAGAGCAGCAGTGGTAAGTGCATGACCAGGCAACCACTCCCCGAGCAGGGGGTTAGCAAGCCTGGGGCTGCAGTGAGACCCCCTCCCCGACCAAGGGGGATTACAGGTGTGCATAGCCAGAGTCTGACCTGAATTTGATGCACAAAAAAAGGATGGACTTCTTTTCACTGAGGGTGTACTAAAGAGTGAAGGCAGTGATTGTTCAGCTCTGGGGCTGGAGATTGGGGCATGTCCATTTTTTGGGGGGGGTGTCCATTTTTATAGATCACATACAACAGAAAAATTTTTGCACTAAGGGAAAAGTAGTATATAGAATTTGAGGTTATTTTTCTCATGAGTCTTTAGTCTTTTACTTTAAATTTTTTTCCTTTTCAATTAGTTTCTTATTTTATCAACTCTTTAAGTCTTTTTTTTAATATTCATTTACATTTTACAGATATATTCTTCAATTTTGGCTGCCTTTCACTGTATTCCATTTTATTTTTGTATATACATAAGTTTTTCTTTCTTTACAGTTTTGGGATTTAGTGTTTTTTTAACAAACAGACCAAAATACACCTAGGACCAAGTCGATCATCTTGTTTTGTCCACCTGTGAGATTATATTCTCTCTTTTCTCTCCCTTAGTTTTTCTTTTCTTTGTTGGTTTCTGATCTCTTCGAATTTGTCTAGTGTGTGTTTCACTGGGATCATGCTGATATTTTTTATTTTGTTCTCTTGTTCATCAATTTTTTCTCTGGACAAAATGACTAGAAGAGATATTCACAACAAAAAAAGAACCAGAGGTAATACTCTCTACTATAGAATTAACTGATATGAATATAAGTAAAATGTCAGACCTAGAATTCAGAATAACGATTATAAAGTTACTTGGTGGGCTTGAAAAAAAGCATAAAGACACTAGAGAATCTCTTGGTGAGGAAATAAAGCTAATCAGGCTGAAATTAAAAATGCTTTAACTGGGATCCCTGGGTGGCACAGCTGTTTGGTGCCTGCCTTTGGCCCAGGGCCCGATCCTGGAGACCCGGGATCGAATCCCATGTAGGGCTCCCGGTGCATGGAGCCTGCTTCTCCCTCTGCCTATGTCTCTGCCTCTCTCTCTCTCTCTCTCTGTGACTATCATAAATAAATAAAAATAAAAATAATAAAAATAAAAATAAAAATGCTTTAACTGAGATGCAGCCTAAAATGGATGCTCTAACAGCAAGGGTAAATGAGGCAGAAGAGAAAGTCAGTGACATAGAAGACAAAATGATGGAAAGAAGGAGGAGGAGGAAGAGAGAGAAAAACAACTAATGGACCATGAAGGGAGGCTTTGAGAAATCAGTGATACCATAAAGTGAAACAATATTAGAATTATTAGAGTCCCAGAGGAAGAAGAAAGGGGAGGTACAGAAGGTATATTTGACCAAATCATAGCTGAAAACTTCCCTAATTGGAGGAAGGAAGCAGACATTCAACTCCAGGAGGCCCAGAGAACCCTAATCAAAATCAATAAAAATAGGTCATCACCTCAACATATAATAGTGAGGCTTACAAATTTCAGAGATAAAGAGAAAATCTTCAAAGCATCTTGAGATAAGAGTTCCTAAACAAACAAGGGTAGGAATATTAGACTAGCATCTGACCTATCCACAGAGACCTGGAAGGCCAGAAAGGGCTGGCAAGACATATTCAGAGTAATAAAAAAACATTCAGCCAAGAATATTTTATCCAGCTAGGCTGTCATTCAGAATGGAAGGAGAGTTAAAGAGCTCCCAGGACAAACAAAAACTAAAAGAATTTGTGATCACTGAACCAGCCCTGCAAGAAATATTAAAGGGATCCTGTAAGCGAAGACAGAACCCAAGAGTAACAAGGACCAGAAAGAAACAGAGACAGTCTACAAAAACAGTTTATAGGTAAGTGATGCAATGCCACTAAATACATACCTTTCAGTAGTTACTTTGAACACGAATGCTCTAATTGCTCAAAGGCAAAGACAAGATGAATCAGGTGGGATAAAAAAGAAGACTCATCTATATGCAGCAGAATACACATCCCTCTAAGTGCACATGAAACATTCTCTCAAAACTGGTACCAAAAGATTGGGATTATTCCCTTCATACAATGCTTTGAAACTTGAACTCAATCTCCAGAGGAAATCTGAGGAACTCAAATATTTGGAAGTTAAAGAATATCCTATTAAAAAATGCATAGGTCAACCAGGAAATTAAAGAAGAATTTTTAAAAATTCATGGAAAGAAATGAAAATAAAACACACCTAAATCTTTGGGATGCAGCAAAGGTGGTCCTAAGAGAGAAGCACATAGAAATATAAGCCTTTCTTGAAAAATTAGAAAAATCTCCAATACACAAGCTCTCCTAAAGAAGCTAGAAGCTAGAGAAAAGAACAATAAATAATGCCTAAACTAATCAGGAGAAAAGGAATAATAGAGATTAGAGCAGAACTCAATGAAATAGAAACCAAAAGAACAATAGAATAGATCAATGAAACTAGAAGCTGGTTCTTTGAAAGCATTAATAATATCAATAAACCCTTAGCCAGACTTATCAAAAAGAAAAGAGAAAATACTTAAATTTAAAAAATCATAAATGAAAGAGGAGAGATCACAACTAATACCAAGGAAATACAACTTTAAGAACATATTATGAGCAACTATATGCCAAAAATTAGGCAATCTGGAAGAAATGGATGCATTCCATAACTACCAAAAATGAACTAGAATACCTGAACAGACACGTGGCCAGCAGGGAAATTGAAGCAGTCATCCAAACTTTCTCAACAAACAAGGATTCAGGACCAGATGGCTTCCCTGGGGAATTCTACCAAACATTTAAAGAACTACTAATACCTATTCCTCTGAAGCTGTTTAAAAAAATAGAAATGGAAGGAAAACTTCCAAACTCATATCCCTTATGAATATGGATCCCAAAATTCTCACCAACATACTAGCTATTAGGATCCAACAGTACATTAAAAGGATTATTTACCATGACCAAGTGAGATTTATTCATGGGATGCAAGGGTGGTTCAACATTCACAAATAATTCAACATGATAGACAACATTAATAAAAGACCAGAACCATATGATCCTCTCAATTGATGCAGAAAAATCATTTGACAAAATACAGTATCCCTTCTTGATTAAAACTCTCCACAGTGTAGGGATACAGGCAACATACCTCAATATCATAAAAGCCATTTATGAAAAGCCCACAGTGAATATCATTCTCAATGAGGAAAACTGAGAATTTTCAGGGATGCCCACTCTCACCAGTGTTGTTCAACATATTGTGAGAAGTCCTGCCTCAGCAATCAGACAACAAAAAGAAATGAAAGGCATTCAAATTGGCAAAGAAGTCAAGCTCTCACTCTTCATGGATGACATGATACTTTATATGGAAAACCCAGAAGACTCCACTCCAAGATTGCTTGAACTCATACAGGAATTCAGCAATGTGGTAGGATACAAAATCAATGCACAATGCACGGGATGCAAATAGAAATCAATTGCATTTCTATACACTGAAACAGGAAAAAGAGAAATTAAAGAATTGATCCCATTTACAATTGCACCAAAAACCATAAGATACCTAGGAATAAAGCTAACCAAAGAGGTAAAAGATCAGTAGTCTAAAAACTACAGAACACTTCTGAAATAAATTGAGGAAGACCAAAGAAATGAAAAACATTTCATGCTTATGGATTGGAAGAATAAATAGTATTGTTAAAATGTCTATGCTACCTCAAGAAATTTGCACATTCAATACAATCCCCATCAAAATACTACTGACATTTTTTCACAGAGCTGAAACAAATAATCTTAAAATTTGTGTGGGATCAGAAAAACCCCTGAATAGCCAGAGAAATGTTGAAACAAAACTAAACATAACAAAGCAAAGAACTCTACAACTGGTGACATCACAACACTGGACCTCAAGCTGTATTACAAAGCTGTGATCATCAAGACAATATAGTACTGGCACAAAAACAGACACATAGATCAATGGAACAGAATAGAGAATCCAGAAATTAATCCTCAACTATATGATGATCTAATCTTCAACAAAGTAGGAAAGAATACTTGATGGAAAAAGAACAGCCTCTTTAATAAGTGGTGTTGGGAAAATTGGACAGTCACATGCAGAAGAATGAAACTAGACCATTCTCTTACACCGTACACAAAGATACACTCAAAGTGGTTGAAAGATCTAAGTGTGAGGCAAGAATCCATCAAAATCCTAGAGAAGAACACAGGTATCAACTTCTTTGATCTAGGTCACAGCAACTTCTTGCAAGATACATCTATGAAGGCGAGGGAAACAAAAGGAAAAATGAACTATTGGGACTTAATCAAGATAAGAAGCTTCTGCACAGCAAAAGAAACAGTCAGCACAACTAAAAGGCAACCTACAGAATGGGAGAAGATATTTACAAATGACGTATCAGATAAAGGGCTAGTATCCAAGGTCTATAAAGTCTAGTCAAGGAAGGGGCAGAAGACATGAACAGACATTTCTCCAAAGAAGACATACAACTGGCCAACAGACACATGAGAAAAATGCTCCACATCACTTGCCATCAGGGAAATACACATCAAAACCACAATGAAATACACCTCACACCAGTCAGAATGGCTAAAATTAACCAGTCAGGAAACAACAGATGTTGGAGAGGATATGGAGAAAGGGGAACCCTCTTACACTGTTGGTGGGCATGCAAACTGGTGCAGCCACTCTGGAAAACAGTGTGGAGATTTCTCAAAGAGTTAAAAATAAATACCCTGCAACTTCACTACTGGGTATTTACCCCAAAGATACAGATACAGTGAAATAAATGCTGGGACACCTGCACCCAAATGTTCATAGCAGCAATGTCCACAATAGCCAAACTATAGAAAGAGCCATGATGTCCTTTGACAGATGAATGAATAAAGAAGATGTGGTCTATATATACAATGGAATATTACTCAGCCATCAGAAGAGATGAATACCTACCATTTACATTAACATGGATGGAACTGGAGTAAAATAAGTAAGTATTGTGCTGAGCAAAATAAGTCAATTAAAGAAAGACAATTATCATATGGATTCACTCATATGTGGAATATAAAAAAACAGCTCAGAGGATCATAGGGGAAGGGAGGGAAAACTGAATGGGAGAGGGAGATGAACTATGAGAGCCTCTTAACTATAGGAAACAAACTGAGGGTTGCTGGGGGGGATGGAGTAACTGGGTGATGGGCACAAAGGAGGGCACTTGATGTGATCAACACTGTGTTATATGCAACTGAAGAATTATTGAACTGTACATCTGAAACTAATGATGTACTATATGTTGGCTAATTGAGTTTTTTTTTTTTATGTTATTTCACTGTTTAGTTTCACCGCATCCCTGTATCCACTGCCTTTCTGAATCCTTGGTCTTCTGGGTGTCCTTATAAGTGCTTCCTTTCTCATATAGCAATCCACTCTTTCTATTTATTTCTACTTTCAAAATTCAGTTTCCTCAGCATATCTAATTGCATTTCAGACTTTTAGAAGGGAGCTGACTGTTATAGCTCTTTGGGGCCTTTCCCTGGGCATAGGGCAATCTTGTTGTCTGAAGCAAACACTGAAATAAATCACCCAATAAACAACTGATTTTAAAAAGGAACTATTTGAACACAAAGCCCTTATCCTCAAAATGCATAATTACCACAATCCTGTATCTGTAATACTGCTTAGTTGCAAGGTTTGGACATAATAAATGGCCATTTATTTATTTTACTTATTTAAAAAAAAAAAACAGACTTAACTAATTCCAATAAATGAGTGATTAACAGTATAATTTCAGACTGTGTGGAGGGGGTTCTTCTCATAAAATTGTATGCTTTGTGCCTGTATGTTATATGTATATAAGAGCATCCCTAATTTAAATGCACATACATACACCAGTCTTAAGGTCTTTCAGGGATGTGGTACAGTGCATGTGTATGAGTGAGGTGGAGGTATAGAGGTACTACCCATAAATGAGTAGTTCTTTGCTAGATGTTAGGGGAAAACTAGGGTTTAGTAAACACAAGACTCAGTTTTCAAGAAGACGAGGTAGATATCTAATTACAGACATACCTAAATACAGATAATTATTAATGTAGGATGTCTGGAGATTGTGACCATTATTGAGTATGATGACTGATACAAGAAGTGCCCAGCGTAGAGTCTAATTACTGAAGTGTCAAGAAATTAGAAATATAACATGTCTAATGCACGTTTGGAAACCAGAAACAAAGATTGTATGTTTTCAAGAAATTACTTAGAGTTAATTATTTAGTTGAGGGAAGGTAAAGAAGAGGTCTTGTTTGAAATGTTAAATGCATACTTTTCCTTTAAAATAAACTTTCCTGGGGGCACCCAGGTGGCTCAGATGGTTAAGCATCTGCCTGCCTTCCGCCCAGGTCATAATCCCAGCATCCTGAAACCAAGCCCCAAGTTAGGCTCCCTGCTCATTGGAGAGCCTGCTTCTCCTCTCCTTCTGCCTGCTGCTCCCTTGCTTGTGCTCTCTCTTTCTCTCTGTCAAATAAATAAATAAAATCTTTAAAAATAAGTAAGTAAAATAAACTTTCCTAGTGCATGAATATATATGTATATTCACTTAGGGCACAGATGAATATAGTTATATGTTCTATAATGAAGAAGAAAATAGACCAGGGGCACTGGTTACAACATTTTCATCAACCCATCAGTATGAAATCTAGTTTTTTGTGTGTTTCTGTTTCAAGATACCTTATTTCATATACACTTTGATTCATTAGCCTTGAACTCACAGCCAATAGCAATATAACTCAGGCCTAAATGAGGCTTATCTGACATATTTTCTCCTTAAGACACATCACAGGGATCCCTGGGTGGCGCAGCGGTTTAGCGCCTGCCTTTGGCCCAGGGCGCGATCCTGGAGACCTGGGATCGACTCCCACCTCCGGCTCCCGGTGCATGGAGCCTTCTTCTCCCTCCTCCTGTGTCTCTGCCTCTCTCTCTCTCTCTCTCTCTGTCTCTCTGTGTGACTATCATAAATAAATAAAAATTTTTAAAAAATGACACATCACAGCCTTTCTATTTTTAGGAGTGTTAGATAGTGTTTCAACACCATGCTCAAAGGCCATTTTAAACAGTGAAATCACCATCCAAAAAACAACAAAAAATCCAACCCACAAATATGCAAAAAATGTGACACTCAATAGACTGGGAAAAGAACACTTGTTTATGAGTGTGAGAACCAAAACAAAAAGACAGAGTATAGTCTTGGTCTTCAGCTGGGAAAGTGCATGTTGGGCAACTTAAACCTTCCCCAACCCTCCCTATGGCTGCAAATGATGCAAAAGCACTGCTAGTATAAATTTTGGAATCACAAATATATGTTAGAAAGCAAGTGAATTACAAAATAGAATTTGTAAATAAGGAAGTTTAACTACACATGAAAAAACAATGGACAAACATTGGACATTACATACCACAGGCGGAAAAGAAACAAATGAACAAACTTACCTCCTAGAGGTAGTTTTCAGGCTGCAAAGAAAAAAATAGAAAAGGAATGCATTATTGAGTTGAAGAGACAGACACAGTTCAGCAGAGCTGATGCAGCTAGAAATTATGAGGCAGAATACTAGAAAACAGGGACATATATGCACATGCACATACATACACATATACAAAGAGTTCTAGACATCAGCTGAGGAATCCTCTGTGTCTTTGATGGAGTAGTGACTAACGTCAATGCCTGGAATCTACGTTTGGAAAGAACATCCAGAAAGCAATCAAACAATTCTCAGAGCTTACACAGGGATGGGTACAATGCGTGTTTCTTCAGCCAAAGTGAAGGGGCCTCCTTCTGTATGGAGCATTAGAATGAGTCCTCAAAAGATGTGGCCACTCACTCTAGTGGAGAAAATTAGCCCAAGAGTAGGGACTGCTATGTATATGCCATACCCAAGATAATAAGTAAGCCTAACAGAATTGAAATAATCTGCATGTAACTGCATACTTGTTCAAAATTCAACATTTCTTAATGCACGGAAACAAACTCTAGTGCTCAACATATAAATTTACTATACCTGGTAATCAATAGAAACTTACCAAAGAAGTAGGAACATACTCATAATAGAAGGAAAATTAATCAATAGTAACAGGCACAAAAAGAAGAAACAGTGTAATTACAAGACAAGATCTGAAAGCAACCATAGATGAATAAAGAAGAATGAAGAAGATATAGATATAAATATAGATATAGATATGTATATGATGGAATATTACTCAGCTATAAAAAAGAATGAAGTCTTGTCATTTGTAAATACATGAATGGACCTATAGAGTATAAAGCTAAGTGAAATAAGTCAGTTAGGAAAAGACAAATACCATGCAATTTTCATTCATATGTGGTATTTAAGAAATAGAACAAATGAAAAAAACACCCAAAATAAGAGACAAACAAAAAAACCAGACTCTAAATACAGAGAACAAACTGGTGGGTGCCAGAGGGGAGGCCAGTGGGAGTATGGATGAAATAGATAAAGAGAATTAAGAATACTCTTGTCTTGATGAGCACTGATAAATGTATAGAACTGCTGAATCATCATATTGTACACCTGAAATTAATATAACACTGTATATTAATTATACTTCAATAAAATAGTAAAATAAACTGCTATTAGGGTATTATAAATATACTTAAGAATGTAAATGAAAATATAAACATAATAAAGAAATAGAAGATACAAAAATGATTCAAATGGAAATTTCAGAGATGAAAAATTTAAAATCTAAGAGAATACATAGGAGAAATAGACAAATAATAGAAATTTCAATACTCTTCTCTCAGCAACTGATAGAACAAGCAAGCAGACAAAAACTTTTATAGTGATATAGCCCTATAGCTATTAAAAAATTTTAATTCATAATTAAAGATTCTCCCCAAAGAAAATTCCAAACAGCTTAACCAGTGAGGTATATTAAATATCTAAGAAAAAAGTGTACTAGGTTGATAGACATTCTTTCAGAAAATAGAACTGAAGGCAACATCTCCCAGTTTGTTAAATAATGACAGCATTATTCTGCTAGGAAAACCAGAAAAAAAAATAAGAAGAAAACTATAGACATATACATAAAAATGCTTAACAAAGTAACTGTAGCAATATATAAAATAGATAATATAGCATGACTTGGGGGGGGGCAGATTATAGAAGGAATGCAAAATTGGCTTAATATTCAAAAATAAAACAATGTAATTACTATAATAATAGAATTTTTGAAATAACACGTGATTATCTCATTAGGTGCACCAAAGCATTTGAGAAAATTCCAACACATGTTCATCATAAAAATTCATAGCAAAATGTGAATAAAAGGGAACTCTTCAAGCTGATAAAAGATACAAAGAAAATCTTCAGTTAACATCTTACTTAACAGTGAAATACACAATGATTGCTTTGATCCCCTAAGACTGATAAGGTAAGAGGGTCCATTCTCATCTACTCCACTTATATTTGTCTTGGAGAACTCAACAGTGTAATAAGGTGATGAATAACAACAACAAAAAAGCATACAGATAGAAAAGAAAGACATAAAATTTCTAAATATGCAGACAACATTATTTCCTAAGATAGCATAAGGAATCTACAAACCAACTATTAGGGTGATTTTAGCAAAATCACAGGTAACAAAAATCAATTTATTATATATCAGAAAAAAATGAAGTTAAATAAACAAGACGATTTACAATGACATCAAAATTTAAATGCTTAGATATAGATTTAACAAAATTTATGTGTAAATTTCTGTGTAAAATATGACACAGAAAACTGTAAAACATTCCTGATAGGAATTAAAGGAGGCCTAATTTCATAGAGGGATATAACATATTAAACAGAACAGAGCACTCAATATCCATAAGATGTCAAATGTCCCCAAAACTGATCCATAGTCTCAACATAATCACAATTAGGAAATATGACTTACTGATTTAATATTTTTATGGAAAGTCACTGAACTTAGAATAGGCAGAAAAGAAAGAGAGGAATGAAAGAACAAATTTGGAGAACTTCCAGTATCTGCTACCAAAACTTACTAGAAATAAGTCAGTCAGAGCAAGACAAACACCATATGATTTCACTTCTATGTAGAATTTAAGAAACAAAACAAAGGAGCAAGAGGAACAGAAAGAGAGAGGGAAACCAAGAAAAAGATTCTTAAATGTAGAAAACAAATTGATGGTTACCAGAAAGAAGATGGGTAGGAGATGGGGTGAAATAGGTGGTAAGAATTAAGGAGTGCATTTGTGATGAGCACTGGGTGATATATGCAATTGTTGAATCACTATGTTGTATACCTGAAACGAATATAATATTGTTAGGCTCACTAATTGTAATCTAGATAAAACCTTAAAAACATTTTTACTAGACTGCTACAATTACTAAAAGAGTGTAGTTCTAATGTAAAACAAATAGATTAATAGAGTAATGTAAAGTCCAAAAGTAGATCCACATTGATGTAATTACTTGATTTTTGACACAAGCATTAAAGCACTTCAAAAGTCAAAGAAAAATCTTTCAATAAATAATGATGAAACAACTGGATACCCATATAGAAAAAGAAAGAAAAAATTTTGATTATTACCTGACATGATATGTGAAAGTTAAATACAGAATTATCATAAAAGTAAATCTAAGAGCTGAAGTGGTATAAGAAACAGGAGAACATCTTTGTGAACTTGGGTTAGGCAAAGATTTATAACAGGACGCAAATAGCTTGAACTATGTAAGAAATATTCATTAAATGGGTTTCAGTAGAAATATTCATTAAATGGACTTCAATAAAACAAAAAAAAATTTGTACTTCAGAAAACAATTATAAAAAAAAAAAATGAAAGTGCCAGGCATGGACTTGGAGAAAATATTTTCAAAATACACACACATTATAAAAAATATTGTTAAAAATTATTCTGCTACTTGTTAAAACAGTAGGGAAGACCTTGTTCAGAACTATTTCAAGTGGTGTTAGGATTATCACAACTAAGAGAAATCTGGCCCAAATCTAAATAAATACAGCAAAGATAGCTGGGGACTTACAGACATCAAGCAGGTGAAGGGGTTGGTGGATTGAAAATCACTTTTGAAGGGATTTAAGCGTAGGGGTATTCTTGCTAAATTGTTTTAAGACCATCTTGTCTGTACAAGATTCTTGCTGAAGGCAGGCCTAGGGCTTAGACACCAGAATGGAGAGTGAGGAATTTGATTAGATATCAAGGGTGATCAGATATCAAAGATAGAGGATTCTCTGTCAACTAATTTAGCAACATTCTTGCCCCAACTGGACTGTGAGGGCTGAAGACAGGGCCCAAGGATGAGGCCCAATCAGAAAGAGAGCCAGGAAAAAAAAAAGAAAGAAGAAAAAAAAAGAAAGAGGAAAGAAAGAAAGAAAGAAAGAAAGAAAGAAAGAAAGGAAGGAAGGAAGGAAGGAAGGAAGGAAGGAAGGAAGGAAGGAAGGAAGGAAGGAAGGAAGGAAGAAAGAAAGAAAGAAAGAAAAAAGAAAGAGAGCCAGGAGCGCTATGGCAGAAGAGGTGAGGTCAGAGGAAGTGTCAGGGGCAGGCCGAATCTCTGGGGCACTCCAAGGCCCCCAGCAGGCCACCTGGACCCTGTCATGGCACCCCAGCCAGTGGGTGCTCTAAGCCAGGCTGGAGCCCCTTTTATCCCCCCTCTCGACCCCAGCATCCAGGCCTCACAGGGCTGCTGAGTCACCCTGAGCTCCCTCTGGGCCCATTGAGCAGCTGGGGCTAGTGTTTTTCTCTGGTCTCAGGGCAAGAGAACACCCTGATGAAGGCCAGTGTCCTGATTGCACCCACCCTGGGCAGCTGCAAGAGATCAGGGGCTCCCTCTGCAGGAGCAGAGGAGACAGCTTACAGGTCATTTATAATTTTGACATGACCTTGAGCAGGTTTGCATGTAATGGAAAATGAACTTCTTTCAACATTCTAGATAGCAGCAAGATCACCAGTGAGCAGTCTTGGAATGAGCTCAAAAGGCTCCCTCACCGGTATTACCCAGTTGAGAATCACCCACACTGGACCATCATAGAGAAGTTACTTCCTATGGTGGATTGCTCAACCAAAGCACATGATCTCCCATGCCAGCAAAAATTCAGAAGTTTCAGATAGTCTAGGTAGTTAGAGAGCCCAATGAAATGCTTAGGAAGGGATGTGAGACGTTCTTCAATACCCGCTACCAAAATAACATTCCCCTTTTCATCTTTTCTGGAGGCATTGGTGATATCCTGGAGGAGATCATCCAACAGATGAGTGTTCCACCCCATCATCCACAATGTATCTAATTACATGGACTTTGAGAAAGAAAGTTTCCTACAGGGATTCAAGGGCCAGCTCATATGCACACACAACAGAACAGCTCTATTTGTGAGAACTCCTGGTACTTCCAGCAGCTTCAGAGCAAAACCAATATCCTCCGGCTAGGAGACTCCATGGGGGACCTCATTATGGCTGATGAAGTTCCAGGTTTGGAGAGCATTCTTAAGATTGGCTTCTTAAAAAAAAAAAAAAAAAAAAGATTGGCTTCTTAAATGACAGGGTGGAAGAGTGGTGGGAGTGCAACACAGACTCCTATGACATTGGATGTGGTCAACAGGCCACACTGTGGGTATTGGTTCATGACAGGGGGCTCCTGAGTGTGCAGGCATGGGGCTAGGGGCTCAGGGCTGCAGCTCGTGGAGAAGAGGGAAACTTACCTAGAAGCCACCCTGCTGGGAGCACTGTTCCATTCTGTGTGTACAAAGAAGAGTACAGGGTGGGACACTTGCAGAGCCCATGTTCCTCCCTCTTTTCATAGCACCTTCTGCTGTATTCTCCAGAAGCAAGTGGGAGTCCCTACCAGGTAGGAGCACCAATTAGATGAACACAGGACCTATGATGATAGCATTTTAGAGGCCAACTGGTCTAGGGATTCTTTTTTCACCAAATGTTTAAACATGGGAAGCTGTTCTTCAAACAAATCTAATGTATGAAACAGATCAAAATTTTAAAACAAAACAAAACAAAACAAAACAAAAATGAGGCTAGAAGATTCTGTCTGAAATTTGGTCAAAGAGAGTCCTTGTCAACAATTACAACTCAATGTCAAGAAGACAACTAGATTCTAAAAAGAAAGATCTGAATGAAAATTTAACAAAAGTTAGTAAAAAAAAAAATCACAAATAACTCAAAAAGTATCCAACAGTGTTATTCCTTAAAAATTCAAATTAAAACCACAATGAGATACTAGTTCATACATAAAGGGGTTTAAATTAAAGTGCTGACTTAGATGTGGAAAAAGTAAAAATCTTGTATTTTGCTATTGGAAGTGCAAAATGATAACTACTTTGTAAAATATTTTGGAACTTTCTCAAAAAATTAAATATGTGTTTACTATATAACACAGAAATCCCATACCTATATGCTTACCAAGACAAAGAAACATATGTCTACACAACAATTATACATGAACGTTTAGAATAGTTTTATTAGCCAAACCAAAAAACAACTCAAATGCTCAACTGACAAATGGATAAATATACCGTGTGTATCCATTCCATGGAATACTCCACAGCAATAAAAAGAAATGAACTTGTTTGATGACAATTCTCCATGGGTTTTCTATACTTCTAGTGGCAACTTTTTTCCCAGACTGTCTTTTAAAGGTTGTTTTTATGAAAAACAGCCTGAGACAACAAAGATAGTGTCTGTATTGTGGTGCTGTTTCCTGACTAACATAATGAAGATAATGTCTTCCTCCATGGTTAAAATTAGGCAAGTTTGCTAGCAGTTTTGCTGACAGATTCATAAGCTCACAAGTCTTCCCCTATGTTATAGTATTTAGTTAAATAACTTATTAGATCTGTATTTCTTGATCTTGAGTCTCTATAGATTTCTGTGAAATCTTCTCAATACAGAATTTTTAAATAAAGTTTTTCTGGGAGGAAAATCTTTTTTTCCCTATGAAGTATATATTTTAGTTGAACAAAGCCTTTTGATTTTGTAACATTGCAAAGCCAAGTATGCAGAGATTAGTAGGTTCTTGAAAAATTAAAAGTATTTTAAGATGTATTTGGTTAACAGAATAACTTGGGTTTCTCTCCCAACCTTGGCATTTGCCTCATTCTTCACATACCACTGATCTTAAATTACATAACGGACACAGATATAATGGACAGTCGGTCACAGCAGGCAAAAATAGATTCACCCAAACAACTAATTACATTCAAGACATTCTTTTCTGTTTGTAACAAACAGAAGCTTTGCCTGCATTTGACTAGTTCTGAATTTTTCCGTATATTGATATTTTTTTAAAAAGAATATTTTTAAGGATAGGTACAGCAATAGTAATGTAATATAACTTGATTTTACATAGTACTCTTAGGAACTGAATTAAAGTAATGCTACTTTAATTTGTAGGATACTAGACAATTATGTGCAAGTTTCCAAATTAAACCAATAGACCAAATCCTGCCACAAGATCTTGGCTTCTCTCAAGAGTGCAAACTCTCCAGCACATGACTCTTCTATGGAGTAGCACTTATAATGAGACATTTCAGATTCTAACAATGGAGTAGTCTGAAGAAAATCTATACTATGACTGAATAACATTGGTTTGCATTCCTGCCTTTGAATTTTTATAGTTCACGTTAAAAAAAATGGCAATATGGTATCCATGAAATGTGGTTGAGTGGAACGTTGGGAAAGCTGAATGCTAGAGCTGGTACAACCAATTGCTAGCTGTCAACTTTGTGCCAGTCTTTGCATTTTCTTGACCTCATTTTTCTCATCTGTAGAAGTAGAGAGTTAGAATAAATAACATGCTTCCTCTCATGCTAAAACTCTGAGGTAAAAAATGATTATACAAGCCAATCATCATTCTTTGCATTTTATGTGTAAGAACTCAGTCCTCAGAACCATCTTATGAAGTAGGAATTATTATTATGACCATTTTACAGATAAACAGAAGTATTATAATAAAACAACCAACTAATAAGTGAACCTGCCAAACATACGAACCTTTATTTGTATTACCTTGGAATCTTCCCATTTCCTTCCTGCCCATGTCTATCTCAGTCTCATCCTCCTTTCTCAACCTTCCACACAACCCTAAGAGTTATCTCTGGGATTTGTAAAACGTGGATGGATACACACTTGGACAAAGTGACAGAAATTCAGAAAAGAGATGAAGATTGTAGGTAGAGTTTTTAGATTTATCAGCTTCTAGGACAATCCCAAACCCTGACTCTGGATAAACTCTACCATAAGGATCAGACACATAAGAAAAGAGACCTAGGGCAGGAAACACCAATAATAAGTCAGTGGACAAAAAAAGAGCTTGGTGGTGGTGGTATTCCCCACTAGTATATGTTTTCTCTCCACTCCCAGAATGAGGATTGCATTTCCCTGCCCAGTGGGAGTCAGGCTTACTCATGTGACTAGCTTTGGCCAATGACAGGTGGCAGAAGTGAAATGGCAGAAGCTTTCATGTCCAGTTTATTCTTTGCTGGACTCACTTTTCCCTCTGCCACTGTGACCTGCATGTTTCAGAGAGACTGCCTTGACTGCCTGGCTACCTGAAGAGAATGAGACAAACAATGATTATACATCCTAACTGAGAAATCAGTCTTTGTTCTCTTCAGCACTGAGATATGAATGCATTGGTGAGAATAAGAAGGAGGGCCCAGAAAGGTAAAGGCTGAACAAATGGAGAATTGTGTCACCAAATTCACATTTGAAGGCATGGGGAGCAAAGTCAAGAGTGTCAAATGCTAAAAGAGACGGAGTTATAGAAGACAATTGTACCACCTTTTGATCTTATTGAGAGCATTTTCAGTGGAAGAGTAGGGGCTAAATCAGACTGCAGTGGTTGTTGCCAGTGCAAACGCAGGGAAATGAAAATAGTAATATAGAGAACTTTTTTTTAAATTAAGAGAATAAGAGAGATACATAGGGAGATAGAGTTGGGGAACACTGGAGCAATTTGTGTACATAGGAGGTGACAAGGAGTCTTGTTGTCATAGGTACTAACTTTACCCACTAGTGAATAAAGCATAGGAGACAAACAGAGCATATAGGAGTTGAGGGACTCCATTACGGAGCCAAGCTGCCTGTAATGCAGAAAAGTCATCAGACAGTGGGAGGAGGTATTTAGAACTATATGAATTTTCCTGTTTACAGTTACCTAAATAAAAATTTTGATTAATAAAATAAATTCAACATATTTTCTCTCCAATATACCTTTTCAATGGGTGAAATTCAATTGCAAAGAATTACTTTATTGTTATTACTCAAAACATGATAAATAGTTGCCAATTACTGGGTAAGCATCATAAGGAAGGAGATGGGATTGTATCATGACCCAGGGTGACTTAGAGTACAACATGCAAACATTTAAAATCAAGGAGTTAGTTGTGTATAGTACACAATTACTTTTTTCCTAAACACACACATCTTTTCCAGTGAGTTATGTAGTTCATGCATATCCCTGAATGCCTGTAGTATATGTAGGTCACATCTTTATAATTTGTAATGGGCTTATCTCTAAATACATGAGTGCACAGACCATGAGGCTATAAGGTAACAAACAGGATGTCTAATTACTTGTTTTTCCTTTTTATTTTTTAGAACAGGGGAAGAGACAGAGAGAATCTGAAGCAGGCTCCACTCCCAGTGCAGAACCCGACATGGGGCTCGATCTCACAACCCTGAGATCATGACCTGAGCTGAAATCAGTCAAATGCTTAACTGACTGAGGCTCCCAGGTGCCCTAGTATTTGTTTCTCTTTTAAGTCTGAATCAAAATGGAATCTAAGAGAATCTTAAGTAAGTTATAGGCCAGTACCCACCGTGGAGTTTGAATCCATACTCCACCACTTACTGTCTTCATATCACTAGTGAAGTTACTTTACCTCTTTTTATTTCTGTTTACTTATTACCCAGTCATAACTACAGAACTAACACACACATCATATTTATATAAACCCATTTTTTTAAACCCATTTTTAAATTGAAAGCTTATTAACAGGGGTATCTGGGAGACTCAGTCAGTTAAGCATCAGCCTTCAGCTCAGGTCATGATCCCTGTCCTGGGATCAAGCCACATGTCAGGCTCCCTGCTCAGTAAGGAGTCTGCTTTTCCCTCTCCTTCCTGCCGCTCTCCCAGCTTGTTCTCTCTCTCTTTCTTTCAAATAAATAAAATGAAATAAATAAAATAAAATAAAATAAATAAAAGAATAAAGTTTATTAACATGCCCAGAAATTTTCTATAAGGAAATTTATATTTAAAATCATTTGTTTGTTGGTAGAAGGTAGAGGACATGGAAGGAAGCTTGCTGAAAATGCAAATCATAAAGGACAAAGGCTGCAATCAGTGCTGAAGTCTCCCTACCTTAATCACACTTACAATGATGGAAAAAGCATGGGGAAGGAATTGAATGGTTTAGTTTTTTAAAAACTAGTATAGAAAGCCCAGAGGGAAAAATGATGAAAAATTGTTTCCCTTGTAGTAGTAATGCTAACATTTTATAAACATTATAGATTTATTCATAACAGTAATAATTCCTAAAGTTTATAACATATTTCTTACTTTTTCTAAAAAATGCTGTATGACTAATTTAAAATATGTATGAATTTAAGGTCATTTTAATTTCAGATTAACACTTCAGTTTTTTAAAAATGTGAAAGCAAAGATGAGTGGAACAACAGCTTTTTAAATTGGTCAAATATATATGATACAAGAGGAGTACTTAACTGAGTTTATGTTACTGTTGAGAACAGAAACTGATTCTGAAATTATTTTGTTTCATTGTCCCAATGATTATTATTAAGTCTTGACTTTAATAAGACCCCAATATTAGGAGAATATTTGTGACACTGCACAAATTGTAGAACCATCACTATAGTTTTAATTGGAACATGACTTATAATCACTGTCTCTGTCTGTCTCTTGCACATAAAGACACTGAGGCCTGGAAAGTTTTACTTCATAGAAGATCAATTATTCATACTAAATGTGAAATAAATGACCACAAATAGTTTTAATATTGCAGTATCATTACTTGTTACTTATAAGTAAGGCTGTATTTATAGCCCAGCTCTAGTTTCTAATCTTAATTTTTTCATTTCTATTCTTACCTCATAGAGAAAGAGCCCCCAACTCTATGACTTAAGATTCACGTTAATGACTGCCCTTTTAAAAAATATTTTATTTATTTATTTATTCATGAGAGACACAGAGAGAGAGAAAGAGAGAGAGAGGCAGAGACACAGGCAGAGGGAGAAGTAGGTCCATGCAGGGAGCCCAATGCAGGATTCGATCTCTGGACTCCCAGGATCATGTCCTGGGCTGAAGGCAGGCTCCCAACGGCTGAGCCACCCAGGGACCCCTCTGACTGCTTTTTTTGTTCTGTGATTTTACCTCTTTTTCTTCAGGCAAAGATCTCCCAAGAATGTCACAGGATGCTCTGCACATCTGATGCATTGAGAAGGGTACTCTTATTTCACAAAATATGCATGAGATCATTATTAACACATAATTATTTTGAGGAAATAAGCAGAGCATGAATTATAGAACAATAACCAAACGCACAGGTAACTAACTTTTACCCACTAGTGAACAAAGCATAGGAGACAAACAGAGGATATAGGGGTTGAGGGACTTCCATAAGGGAGCCAAGCTCTCTGTAGTGTAGAAAAGTCATCAGACAATGAGAACATGCATTTTCCTGTTTACAGTTACCTGAATAAAAATTTTAATTAATAAAATAAATCAAATATATTTTCTCTCCAATAAACCTTTTCAAAAGGTGAAATTCAAATTGTAAGAATTACTTTATTATTATTACTTAAAACATTATAAGTAGTTGCCAGTATAGAAATGGGAGGTGATATAATGGCATTTGATCTGTGAGTCCATCCACTGAAAAAAAATTGTCCAGATAGAAGGCATTGAAGGTGTGTGTGTCCTTTGTTACTTACAGTATATTTCACTCCAAATGAAACAAAGTGCTAAGGCTCATACACTGCTTGAGTGTCCCTCACAGAACGCCAATTAGCATCTGTGCCCAGTGGCAGCCCAGCTCAAGCACAGTCTATAGGCGCTCACCCATTACACACAGCGGGAAGTTGTATTGCTCTAAAACCACAAGCCACTGCTTTGATGGTTCAGGAGACCTTGGCCTTTTAAACGTATAAACAACCTTTCTTTTCTAATCTGGGCCATTAGAGGGAAATGCTGTGAAAGCCTGTATT
Organism: Canis aureus; assembly: GCF_053574225.1. Lineage (NCBI taxonomy): Eukaryota > Metazoa > Chordata > Mammalia > Carnivora > Canidae > Canis > Canis aureus. Next base: position 4,390,217 of record NC_135615.1, on the reverse strand, counting down.
CTGAAATAACCAGGTTTGCTCAGAGTCATGACAGTTTTCAATCTTGCTGCCAGTAACAGAAGAATAGTGTTAAACTAAAAATAACATGGGTGCAGAATGTGCCTTGGGCACCTACTGAGGCCTAAAGGGTTTCAGATTAATTTGAAACCAAGCGAAGGTGGATTTTCTCTCTGCTTTGGCCCTTTTGTGGGTATTGTAATCAGGGGGTAAATTCATCTGTCTAATGAGCTCTAGGCACAGAAAGAAAAGAAACTGTGTTCAAGACTAAAACACTCATCAGGCAACCCTATGGCTTTTCTTTTCTATGTTATAATCAGCACTTCTCTACTGATTCTGTGCCATTTCTTAGAGTTTTTTTCCCATTGCTTAGGATTCATTTGCAATCAAGCACTATAATTAAAATTAATTAATTAATTAATATGGTTCAGTTTTTAATACTTTGGAAGGTGCTAACAAATTAAAGACAGATAATGAGTATCATAATCTGGATATCCAATAACAAGCAAGTTAGTTATAATGAATGAAGTTGTAATTTTCACTCATTGTTTTTTGGGTCAATTGAATGGATGGATTATGATAGGTCTAATAAATAAGTCTTTGAATGTTCTGAAAAGCCCTGAAACTTAAGGTGTTTAAACTGTCTTTCCAAAATTAGAGCTATTTGTTAACTCTCATATCATTCCCTGAGTGCCACTTTCTAACATTTGCATCTACCAGAGCCTCAGTTTTGTGCATGTTAAAAGTGAAAGAAAAAAATGCTACACTATGTCCTTCTAAAAACAGAATGAAGCATACCCAAAGTCTGACTTTTAGACTTTGTAGGGAGAAAAAGGACAAGAGTCTGCAAAAGAATAGATGCTCCTTTGGTCTAAATATGAGACTTCAGTCCCACAATTCAATGCAAATCTTTTCCTAGGCAGGACAATGGGAGAAAGACAGAGTGGCCCAGTAAATTAGGGCAATGGAACCATCATGGATGAATCTACAGCAAAAAGCTAGTGCATGACCCATTTGGATAAATCTACAGCAAAAAGCACTCCTGTCCAGATCCAAAGATTGATCATGTAGAAAGATGAAAGATTTTAGAAGAAAGATTTTATAGCTTTATTGATGTTGGTCATTTTAGTACTGTTTATTTCATTTATTAGTTTCCTTTTTAGGAGGTATTTATTTCTCTCCAAAGGAGAACTTTCAAACGAATTCAGTACTTCAGCGCTAATGCATACAATTTGTTTTATGATACTAAATATACAATTTCAGGTGATTACGAATTTTTAGAATATGTTCAAATAGATTTATCTAAAAAAAAAAACAAATAGATTTATCTATGATGAATTATCAATTTATGATACAGAAAATTATTTACCCAAAGACTTAGAAAATAAAATGGTCTAGGGATTAAATATAGAACTCTTATTTTCTAAACCCTTTGAAAATCTTCCATAAATATTAACATAATGAATATATATCTTAATCATCTTTGTATATAATGGAATTTAATACAGTACTGACAAATAGGTGCTTGAGAAATATGTATATGTCAAGTTAATTAATTAAACCTGATGATAAATAGTAAAAAAAATAAATCTAATGATCAACATTTGCAAAATGCCCAGCATACATAGAGTTAAACTTGCATTTTCATATGCACAAAGATTTTATATCTAATATCTCTTTTTTTCAATGTCATTATTTATTCTTATAAGAACCCCTGAAAATAGGGGACCTGTTTTACTATCCTACATTGTATCAGATTTTGTCACATATAGTCATGTAAGTAACACTTTATGTTGACTGTATATTGAGAAGATATTCAACATCGGTTTGTTTTATGATTTCTTTATTTTCCTCTTAAATTTGATCAGAGAAAACAAGGCCAGTTAATAGACAATTTTTATTTCTTCTCCTACCTCCAGTTAGAGAGTTCACCACACATACACACACACATACTTACAGTCCCCCTATAACTGTCTACAATAGTAATTCTCAAACTTTTGGTCTCAAGGCTCTTTGACCAGCCTTAAAGATTTCTGAGGACCACAACAAGCTGAGTTCATGTGAATTATAATAAGCAATATTTACAGTATTAGAAATTGGAGAAGAAACCTTTTAAAAACTATATCCATACACTAAATAAAATGATAAATATATTACATGTAAAGATGAACAACATATTTAATGAAAAATAACTATATTTTTTAAAAAAAAGAACTTGGTAAGAAGAATCACATTGTTTTATAGTTTTGCAAATCTCTTAATGTCTGGCCTAATAGAAGATACAAGAGTTTTCATATCTGCTTATGCACTTAATTTGCTCTATGTTGTTTTGTTTAAAGTATATGAAAAGTCCAGCTTCACACATACATGTAGTTTAAAAAGCGAGAGGTATTTTAGTGTCCTACTTAAAAATCTTTATAGAAATTCTTCTTAATTATTGCATCAAACCTTGACAAGTGGGGGCAGCCCTGGTGGCTTAGCGGCTTAGTGCCGCCTTCAGCTCAGGGCGTGATCCTGGAGACCCAGGATCGAGTCCCATGTCGGGGTCCCTGCATGGAGCCTGATTCTCCCTCTGCCTGTGTCTGTGCCTTTCTCTCTCTCTCTCTCTCTCTCTGTAATAAATAAATAAAATCTTTAAAAAAAAAAAAAACTTGACAAGTGGTAGTTTCTTAAATGTTCATTGCAAAATGAATCTGAAACCCTTTCAATCAGCTTCTGTCTTCTCTTACAATAAAATCCAATGATCTATCTTATGCTTTGAAGAAATCTTTTAACTCACACCTGATTTTGTAACACCTTGCATTAGTAATTTGGAAAATATTGGTTTGCTAATTTATATAGACTTTACAAATGTTGACATAGTTCACTATTTAATATTTAAAAATCACATTGGTTAATATTGGACACTGATCTCATCAGAATAGTCTTTAAATATTGGAAAGCTGTCAAGCTCACAGTGGCAGATGTAAATTTTCCAAAATTATAATTTTAACTTGAAAACTCTAATTTTGTCGCTGGCCACAAATACACTCAGCTCTTTTCTTGAAATAATGGGTCACTTCCTTCATTTTCCCAAAAATGTCAGCCCAATATCCAAATTAAATGTGAGATGATGGATGCATTAATTGACTTGATGATGGAAGAAATCCTTTAACAATGTATACACATATATATCAAATCATCACATACCTTAAATATCTTACTCACTATTTTATTTGTCAATAAAACTGAAAATAAATTCTACCTCCAAAAAATGAACAAACATAATCATAGTTTGTAAGTTATTCGTTCAAATAAAATGACATTCCATTTAAAAAATGGCTACCTCAGCTCATAACTCAGTCACTCAAGTGCTTTTCCTAGAGAAAACCATCATTCTGTCATAGACAGTATATGTGCTTTATGAGTACTTTCCATTTGGTGACATGAAATTACAAAGATATACATTTGAGGGTTGAGATTTAATGAAATTTACAATTGTTACTGCTTCACCAAGGGCATTATTAAGTAAAACCAGCTTTTAATATTCCTGTGACTATGTGATGATGAAAAATGCAATGAGTACCAACTAGTACAATATGGGCTGGTGCCCTGATTTGGGCTTAGGTACCAGCAAGTTCATATCTCCCTTCTTCTACATTGTTTTTATATCATCATTGCAAATGTCATCAAGTGAAAGATACTGTATTATTATAAGGATATTTTTGACCTCATTAGACCACTGAATGTGTTCCACGGACCACGCTTTGAGAACCACTGGTCTACAAAACAAAGAGGTGTTTATGAAGGTAACATAATGTAGTTGAAAGAATTTGGAATCATAGTGACCTGAATTTTAAGTCCAGTAGCATTTCTAACTTGTTAGGCTATTTGGAGAAGCTTTCTTATCTGTTTAAGACTTGGTTATTTCATCTACCAAATGAAATCACAAACATAACTGATAGAAGGGGTTGGCAAACTACTGCTCATGGGCCAAATCCCACTACTGCTTTTTTAAATAATTTTGGTAAGAGACACTGAATTAATTTGGATTTACTGTGGTCATAATACTCAGTACAATGTAGTTTATGAACACAAATGCACATTTCAGTGCTAGATAACTGAAAGAGAAAGAAAGAGAGAGAGAGTAGAAAGAAAGAGAAAAGAAAGAAAATCAAATTTTCTAACCTTTAGAGCTGTGCTCTCCAAATGGTAGATACTAATCACTTCTTGATACTGAACAGTTGAAATATGGCTAATCCAAGTTAAAATGTACTTTGCCAGAGAATCTATTTCTACTCAGCTCTGTGTTGTTGTCTACTATAATTTCATTTCAGTTTAAAGGATTTCCTTTAGTATTTATTGGACTACAGTTCTAGTGGTAATAAACTATCTCAGTCTTTATCTGGGAAAGTATTTAATTTCCTTAATTTATTTTCTTCATTTTTTAAAGACAGTTGCCATACACAGTATTCTTAGTTGACAAGTTTCTTTTTTTTTTTCCTTTTAGTCCTTTGACTAGATCATTCGATTCCCTATTGCCCCTCTACTGAGAAATCTACTGATGTTTTATAGAGGTCACTTGTGTATGATGAATTGCTTTCTCTTGATGCTTTCAAGATTCTTTATTTATCTTTGACTTTAGACAGTTTAATTAAAATGTCTCAGTGTAGTTGTCTTTGGAATTTTTTTTTTCTTCTTGGAGTTCTTTGAGCTTCTGAACGTATATATCCATCTCTTTCCTCAGATTTATGAAGTTTTGACAATTATTTCTTCAAATAAGCAATCTGTCCCTTTCTCTCTCTTCTAGGATTCCCACATTGTGTATATAGGTCTTCTTGATAATATCTCATAAGTCCCTTGATCTCTTAGCTTTTCCTCATTTTTTTTCCTTTTTCTTCCTCCAATTTGATGATTTCAAATGAACTATCTTCAAGTTCACTGATTCTTTCTTTCTTCTGCTTCTGAGGTCTGATGTTGTACCCTTCTAACAAATTTTTCAATTCAGTTACTGTATTTTTCACTCCAGAATTTATTTGGCTCTTTTATATAGTTTCTGTCTCTTTGTTGATATTTTCACTTTATTCATTCATTGTTCCTTGATTTTTTTTAGTTGTCCATTTGTGTTCTTTTTTCAGCTCACTGAATATCTTTATGAACATCTTTATTTTGAATGCTTTGGCAGGTAGTTCAGAGATATGTTTCTTTAGAGTCAGAAACTGGAGTTCCATTTTGTTTCTTTGATTATGCCATACTAACCTATTTCTTTCTCTGTCTTGTGATCTTTTATTGAAATTTGGGAATTAAAAAAAAACTAAACTAAACATTATTTATGTGTTGACTGTGTAGAGGAAGACCTTTACCAATCACCCTAAGCTAGAGATTCTAGGACCTCTCAAACTTTTGCTCACATCTTGCTTCCCATGGTCTCTGCCTGAGAAACTGCAACTTTAATATGCATCATACTTACCTCTGTTTTCAGCAGCTTCCAAAGTATGGTGCTGTGTCCATCAATGCTCTGAATCAGGTGAGATCAAAACCAGTCCCTTAAGCAGCCCTCAAAGACAGAAGAATGTTGGATACATGGCCCATTCTTTTGTTTCTGTCTTAACAAAGGAGCCCCCTTGGAGGGCTTTCCTCTGAGTTTCTATGCAGTAAGCTACCATAGGAAGTGTACAGCCATATGACAAATGCTGCAAATTTTCCCACCTTTTTCACTAGAATCCTCTCTTGGTTTTACATGGCTGGGGTATTGTAGCTTCTCAGCTGGTCTCTAGAGTTCTCCCAGAGGTATTCTCGTTCATCTGTTGTCATTAATTGAAGGCCTACAACTTTCATTCTGCCATCTTGCTTTTTTGTAATTAAAGTTTTATTGTAACACAGTCATGTTCATTCATTTTTTTGTATTATCTCTGTTTTTGTACTGCAACTTCAGAGTTGGAAGTTGTGTCTATAAAGCCTAAATATCTAGTCCCTCGTAGAAGAAGATTTCAGTCTGTGAAAAAATGAGGTAGACTTTCAATCTTTTCCAAAGTAAAAGCTGAAGTCTTTGCCATTCCTCACAAGACCTTAGAGTCTGGTTTATGTTATATTTATGACCATCTCCCTTTCCGTCCTCCAGTTGACTCTGTTCACTTCAACAACACAGGTGTTTTTATTCCTCAAACACTCCAGGTACACTTCTACCTCAAGCCCTTGGCACATATTGTTCCACTGTCTGGAATGCCCTAACAACAAATACCCACAAGGCTAGCTCCAATGCTTTCAGATTTTTACTCAGAAGTCATCTTCTCAGTGACTAGCCATCTAATCTAAAATATCAACTCCAACTCTTAACATTTCTTGTCCTCCCCTCACTTATTTTTTCCCCTGAACATAATTTATTCACTATCTTCCCACCGACCATTTACAAAGCTTTTAACTCCCTCTATAAAATATAATCAGTGTGTTTATGTTTTATTTATTATAGTACCCCTAACACCTTAAATAGTATTTGATATATAGTAGGTGTAACAAAAAATATTGTATTAATAAATGAATAAATGTGAGAATACTTATATTATTAAAAATGCTGAAAAAAATAAGTTACATATTACTATACTTTTGAATTCAATATGCCTTAATTGTAAAGGGTTTCTAGTATACACTGGACCAATTAAGCAAGAAAAACAAATTCAATTTTAAGCTCTACTTGGTTTTGAAATAAAAGTATTTGTCCTACTCACAATTTCCAAAATTCCAAATCATGTCATCATAGTCCTATACAAATGGAGGAAATTTACTTGACTCTCTCTTTTCCTTCTTCCAAAAAAATGAAGAGTTCAATGCAAAGGAGTAAAATAAAAATTAAGCAAGGGCTGTGATTTAATTGTATTATATATTTGGATATTATACCTATTTGGTATTCTGCACTTCTTAATGCCATCTTTGGCATCTAGAATGGTCAGATTTGTTAGGATTTCTAAGAGAGCTTCAACAAAGCAATGTACATTCAATCCTTTTTTCTCGAAAAAAATCACAGTGTTCACAGCTGAGCTCCAACTATACATCCTGCAATCCATTTACCTCAGACCACAGAGGGCCAACTACGTTGTGTGTGGCTTCTCTTACAACCCAGCCATTAAACTTCAATAGGTTTTTCCTTTCCTTTTTAATTATATGTCATGGGTTTGATGTCTTTTTAGTTTTTTATGCATGTTGTATTCTATAGGAACACACCCACTTCTAAGTTGTATCTATCGTCTCTTTTTATGAAGAGAACATATTTTGATAAAAGAGAAGTATTCAAAATTGCACTTGGCATTTGTAACACAGCAAAAGGTAGCTGTAGTCCTGTTTTATTGTACAACAATCATGTAAACTCCAGCTGTCAAGTCGTCTGATCAGTTCTTCAATAGGAAAAAGGGGCTCTGCTAAATCCTGCCCACATGCTGATGTATACCCGTCTAATAACTGTTTTTTCCCTCTTTATGAATTTCATTTAGAATTTTTCTGGGACTTTCAAGGAATACCTTGAAAGAAAGATGTGACTGGAATTGCTAAATAATAACATTTTCTTTTGCGGGTGTGGAGAAAACACAATCTGTTTTAATTTATACTGAAGCAATGATGAAACCTATCTGCTGTTCTTGGGATAGTTTCTTAACTTAGTCCACAAAGGCTTTTTCTTTCTTTGAATTCTTGCAATAAAGACGTTAGAGATTGACTCTAAGACATCAACAGAGCATAGTGGGCAAACAGATCTATAAGACAGGATCTTTGGGAACTATTATTTTAAAAAATCCTCATTAAGCCAAAAACAGAAATATGGAGCCCAAATAACTTGCTCAAAGTTTCCCAGAATTTGCTGTGCTTTTTCTCCCCCAAAATCTAGCACTAGGAACCAGATCTTTAGAATTAAAATTCAAGTCCAGTTCCTTGAATTTTATATACATACACACCAGTGTGTACACACCTATCAAACACATTACAAAAAAATGGCTTTCTCACAGGAAAGAGAGATGGATTGAAAATATTGTTGCTTCTGCTATTGTTATTTTTCTACATATTGTTGTTATCATTATTAAGGAATAAGTGTTCAGGAAAAGAAGAAAGAATCCTCAGAGTCCCAAAGATTGAGAGCAAAGATAATTTTACTTTTGCATACAGATTGCCTATCTGACACATGGTAGATTGTAAATAAATGCAAATAGATAGTAATCTTTAGCCATTAAAAACTTTTAGCTTAGCATAACTGGTTCATTTGACATAAATGGAATTCAGTAGAGATGTTTTACTTTATTCTTCGTCATAGATTTGTATTCAGTGAACTAAGTAACACCGTAGTAGTTTGGAAGATTTCATTAATTTCTAACCAAACAAAATCAGGACATTTTCCAAGGATTTTGTAGTTTCTAACCTTTGGAACCCAACTAAGCAGTTGTCTTGTCTCAGATTATGCGTGGTTTTATAATTAATATAGTTATGTGATTATTTTTACTGATATCCATTAAACTAGGCTCAGCAATAGAACAAAGCAATCTTATAACTTTTCATTTTTTCTTTTTAAAGGAAACAGTGATATTTGGGTATGGGCCAAAGCCATATGAACATAATTTGTCAATAAATAAATCCATGTCAGTGCAAGAAATTATATTAGGTAGTGATAAATAAAGGAAATATATTATTTGGACACCTCCTTTCAAAGAATTTTTCAGACTAACCACATATTTAAAAACCAGCATGACTTAGTTTCACTTGGCTAAAAAGTTATACTTTATGAAATCTGACTAAAACAGTGAGGCTCATTCCACAAAAATGTGTCATGTTATTTTTCGTTTAGATATATAGGTTTGAATATAATCTGATTTCCAGATATGGTATGCTGATTTCTAAAGTCACTTGTAAAATTACCATTTTAAATTCCTAGAACGTCTGCAATTCCATTAGTGAAACATAAAGAGTTGTCTAAATTTCTAATCGGTAACAGCAAGAACCTCAAATTTTGACACTAATTTTCATAGCGTAAGTTGTATTTTATCAATAGCTATTTGGGCTATAAGATTTTTAAATAATGCTCTCTGAGATACCTTAAGGTATAGGAACTATGAAATCATCACATAAGTTACTCTTGTATGACTTCCAGATCTTTGTCACAATTACACGCTCATCACATATACCTTTGTTTCATAATTTATAGAATTTAAAACTGTGTGAAACATGTTTCCTCATGTAAAAGTAGTCATAAGGTAGATTGTGTTATAGCAAATGGAATTCCACTGAGTTGGTCTCATACTTGGATTTTGATCTAAAATAAGCTCAGTAAAATCCAAAGTTATCCATCTAAAAAGAATTAATAGCTTTTTAAACATGCAATTTTATCAATTCTCCAGCACCACTTAGCACTTGAAATTATTTTTCCAGCATTTAGTCATGCTAATATGATATTTTCAAAAATTTAAATATTATGCCAATTGTAAAGTTTTTATGGTCACATACATTGACGCTAGAATGGTAGGCAGAAATGTCTCCAACATAATCTCAAGTCACTGAGGAGAGACAAGTATAATATCAAGGATTTGTAAAAGGAATTTCTCAGCAGAATAGATTTTACATTTTTAATTTCTTTAAATATAATTGGGTTAAGCTAATAGAAACTATATTTTGTGAGCAGTAGAAGAGTACTGATAATGGCTTGGAAAGTAGAAAAATTAGTTCTGGATTTCCTATCACAGTTGGATGATTAAAATTAATTTTACAATATTTGTAGATGCTTAAATTCCTTAGGGAAGAGCAATCTAATTCAAAGAAATCTTGATGGTGTATACTAGACTGCTAAGAATTCATAGATAATGATGATGTGATTTTTACACCTCCCCTTTGGAAAGAGTAAACTGAAGACAAGTGGCCATCTTAACTGTAGTTATGATTAAGCTCATATATAAAGATTTTTTACTCGAAATGCCTAACATGTTATGGTTGAGTACATCTCTGCCAACATTAAAGCCTCATAATAAGCCTGAACTAGATTTATTCTGAGTTTGTTTTCTGTAAAAACTATGAACAATAAATTAACAAAAAAGAAAAATACAAACTACAGCAGCAGCAGCAGCAGCAGCAAAAAAGCATCGTTATAATTCGTTCTCCTTAGTGGAAAATGGACATGATCAAAGATGGGAGAAAGGCACTCAAGGGAGAATCCACTCAAGAGCTATCTTTGGCAGCTCAGTTCAGAAATGTGTTTGGGATGTTTTTATACCTGTGACATAGGTTAGGAAAGAATGGGGGAAAAAAGCCACTGAGAAAGTGGGATGTGCAAAAATAAGATTAATAGTTAACATTGGTACAAAGGCCCATTAAAGAACACTATAAAATGAGAAAATATTGTATGTGTGCATTCTACATTTTGCATTTGCGTGGGAATTTTAAAATTTAAAGTTCAGTTTGAATTAAGTAAGTATTATATAAGTTTTGAGATCTTGAGCCAGCAGTTTTTTCTTGAGCTGGCATTTTTTCAAATCTGCTGATTAACATATGGGTAAAATGCAAGTAAATATTATTTTCGGTGCAAACTGAATCTACTTCAGCAATCAGTGGCTGTGCTCTAGCTGGTATTCCCTTATTTATCCTATTCAGTTAGAACCATACCCTGTCTTAAAGGGTAATGTCAAAATTTGAATGACTCTTTCTGCTTTCTCAAAATTCAAGAAGGTAAGGTGTTGACACATAATTGAGAGCTTATGGAATATAACTAATAACCATTGGATCTTTTCAATTAATATCTTAAATCTTCCATCATTTTTAGAGCAAAATATTTTAAAAATAGTGAAAGAAACGGATTTGATTTTGTACCTTTCTGGTGTTCAAACTGTGATAGATGAAAAAAAGGAACAAAACTCAAAAGATAGGCAGTGAGAAGATAGAAAGAAAGAAGGACCTAGATTGTACGTGTGTAGATATAAGTGCCTAGTTCCGTCTGTGGTGTGTACAACCAACACTACATAAATTAAGCTAAGATTCATCCTTCTCATGAAAAGGTTTACATAAACCAAGGAAAGTATTTCATCCTAGCAAAGAGAGAGAAAGAAAAAAAAGCTAATAAAAAATGATTTTTCTTTATATCAAGTAGTCCTAATAAGTAATACTTTGATGACTTAAGAATAACCTCATTAAATGTCATATGTTTTTACTTTCCCATTGAAAGCATTTACATTTAAGGACTAATGGTGCTTTGAAAATAAATTTGGGTTTTTCCCAGCCCAACATGTTTAGATACCGAAGAAAAAGATTAAACCATAATTTCACTTATTTTACTAAAAGAAAAGGAAAGAAAAAGTTCTCCTAAGTAAAACTATTTTCTGTTTCTATTCAAATTGTTTTAATATTTCATTTCTTTCTTATTTTATGATATTCACTAGCTCAGATGAAATCCATAAGTATAAATGAGTATTGCATCATTTTTATTATTTATCAAGTGAAATTCTATCTGGATTTTGTAAACTTTTTGAAATGCTCCTGAAATGATTATTACCAAATTAGTTTAGGCATTTATAGTTAACTTTGAGAGATTTGAGATTTAAAGTCAAAAATAAATTTTGGAAATTAATATAAAACTGAAAACATGAAGCACATAGGAATTCAAAAAGTAAGGGAAAGAAATAATAGTATGGGAAAGAAGTAAAATATTGAATTTATTTTCCCAAAGATTGTATTAGGAAAAATAAAATGTTATATTGCAAAGATTAGCCATAATTTAAAAGAGGACCACAAAGAAAAGACAATGTTTCCCCAAAAGAAATGAATTGTTAAAGATAGAAATTCAGATCCCAAGTCCTTTTCAACTTGGCTTAGACTAGCTGCATAGGGATCTGACCCTAGTTAGATTTACCTGCTTAAAACAGAATGAGATGCTGCTGGAGAGGAGGGAGTGGGGCATGGGGTAACTCAGTGATAGGCATTAAGGAGGGCACTTAATGTAATGAGCGCTGTTATAGCAACTGAAGAATCACTAAATTCTACCTTTGAAAGCAATAATACACTAAATTCAGTTTAATTTAAATGAAAAAATAAAATAAACAGAATGAGATATGAATAAAAATTCTTATTGGTTTGTTTGACTGTAGGTAGACTATCTGGTCCTTCTGTGGAAGCACCGAATGAGTAGTGAATCAAATCAACTGTATCTTTCAGTTGCTTACAATTTTTGTTTTCCATAGGCCAAGGTAAGCTCTTAACTCTTAAGACTTCCATGAATATCCTTGTCCACTCTGAGGCATATTTTCTGTTTTGTGCATAACCACTCTCTTAATTCCTAGCTTGTTTATAAAAAAATTCTAGCTTTCTGTTTCAGAAAAATCTAGCTAGAATTTATATATCACACCATCTGCAATAAATTTATGTTGTCTGTTGTATATTTGTCATAGAATCAAATGCTGCATTCCAAAAGAAAATGAAGTGCACAGTGGTTAAGGACTCACACTCGAGAGTTCCATGAACATGAAATGATATCTTCACATTGATATCAAGTATTGGTTACTTTGGACAATGTGTTGAATACCTCAGATTTGCAGTTCATAGAGTTATTACAAGCATTAACCTAAATTATCTAAAGTGCTTAGCACCCTTTCTGGAGCACAGTAAGTGATTGAATGTTAACTATTATTATTATCAAGTTAAAATGAAGGAAATACCTCAAGAAGTGCATCAAGTAGCACCAACGTTAAAACACCAGTCATGTGGGCACAATGCAGTTCAAGTATACACAAAGCCTATGAGCCAGATCTGACTTATTGCCTGTTTCTGTAAATAAGGACAATATAGCTTACTGTTGACTTTACTGTCTGCACAATTTGACTTTGCAATTTGACTACCTATAATGCCTTTTAAAATTGTGTTCACTTCAGCTTTATTTAAGAATATTCTTTACCACTGCTCTCTATTTTTGCCTTGTTTCTAATCCAACTAATACTTACCCCATTTGTTATGTTACCAGCTCATCCTCATTTACTAATTTCCTAATGGAAACCATGTCTTCTCACACTTAAGTCAGAATTTAATTACTTTCTTTCTGCCTTTGGATCAAGGAATTGTTTGTTTGTTCATTTGTTTGTTTACAAATGCCTATTACCCTGAGTTCTACTGTCATCACAATACATAGTGAGTAAAAATTCAAATAGAACTTCTCAGTGACAGTAATAATCAAAATCAGCATTCAGTCTTGACCACTGAAGTGAGGATGATTGTGAGTCTAGGATCTTTGCCACATCATACTAAAAAGCTATACCACTTCTCTGACAGGTCACTTTCAAGTTGGCTCTAATTTAATGTGCTCTCAGAGCTATGTATAGGAGAAAGCTTCCAAAGATGTGGTATTTGAATAATTGTCTTTTCCAGCTTCTAAGGCTTATTTAGATCTTACTTTATTTTTACATTCTCAGCTATTTCTTAAAAAGTAAAATGGAAGATAAATAGGGTATGAATCAAACATAATGCCCTAAGCAGGTCTTTATTTGTCACATTGTATCAGTTCTGGGCTGAAAGTTAGACTCCACAAAATTACCAGCCACTAGAATAATTTGTTATTCAATATAACACACTGACATAACCTGAAAAGGCCTCAGATCATGCAAAAGGACGAGGAAGAATACAGAAGTCTGTGAGAACAAGATCCTTCCTAGTCTCTTCAAAGTTCTAGAATTATCTGCATATATTCATGCAAATCAGATATATTTTTATGACTATCCAGTATTTATGGAGTTGTTACTAGTATTATAGCTAGTTTTAAGAGTTAGAAGGAATCTGGGAATTGGAGTTATTTGAAAGGCAAACTTGAATCAGCTGGCAGGTTTCTAATCAATAAAATGAGGATGATAAAAATAATCTTGCCAAGCTTCTATGGGACTATTAGTAATTGATGTGAAGCTCCTCTCACAACGGCACTTGGTAGGTGCTAAAGCGAGGATGGCTGCCACTCCTTCTCCTGTCCTGTCCTCACTGGCAGTGCTATCTCTACCACCACCACTAAAAATACTGAAAATAGTGATACAAGCCATATACAGTATACTGGAAAAAACACATTTGGCCCTAAATATTTAAACTTGTAGCCTCAACTCTGAAAGTATCAGCAAAGATACACTTGATGCATTTCAGTTTACAAATGGAATCTCAAGTCAGCACTTAGAAAAGTGACACAACCCAACAGCCTATTTGGATGACAGCAGTGGGGAGGATTGATGCAGATGTCTCACTTGTGTAATCACTTGGTGTGAGGTCTGCAAACTGAAGCTCTCTTCTCTGAACCTTACCAATTGAACATTCCCCAAAGTAAAGAGATTTGGTTTAATTCCAGCACAAGCAACTGAGAAATGGCCTCTGTGAATCAAATGCATTCGGATCAGTTTGGATTAATTTATTGTGAAATGGAATGAATTAGATCTAGTTATTGTTCAGAAGGCTAAAAGTTGATTCTCTGTTAGAGGTTGTTCAAGGTAAAGATCAGTCTGCTTTATATCCAGCCTCAAATTTATCTGTCTTATCACTGGTGATCCTGCTGCCCCAGGGTTCATGGAATGCAGATGTTGTACATAAACCAAAGGGGAAAATGAGGATGTAGTAAACCAGAAATTCCTGTGTAAACCAGTTTGTAAGATCTGTGAGCAAATATACATGGCAAAATTGTGGAAAATACATAAGAATTATTTTACTAAAAAGTACATTATTTACTTAATGGTCTAAGTTAACAAATATAAATATATTTTTAACTATTCTTGTGAGTATAAATCATAGACTAATGTAATTTTTTCCACTTATATTCATTTCATTTAGAATTATTCTAGTCCCTAGAATATTGTGTTTCTAATTTTCTGTATTTTTTAAATCCATTGTGTTTGATAATATATATATATATTTAAACTATAGGAATTTAAGATATATATATATATATATATATATATAGTGATTTATACATGTTATCTATTTATTTTAAAAGGAAACTGATGTGAAATTTGTGGAACTGGTAGGTACTTTCTCTAAACTAGGGGTGATAGAAAGGGAGGTGGGCGGGGGGTGGGGGTGACTGGGTGATGGGCACTGAGGGGGGCATGTGATGGGATGAGTACTGGGTGTTATTCTATATGTTGGCAGATTGAATACCAATAAAAAAATAAATTAAAAAAAAGAAGAAGAAGAAGAAATAGGCTCTCAGGGCCAAGTCATTTGCTAAAGACCACGGGCCAGTTTGTAGCAAAGTAAAGGCCTAAACACAGTTGTTAGGATTGCCATGACGCGACTTTTAACTCCACCCTGAATCTGCCCAAGGATTCCAGATAATCCGGAGTAGATTCTGGGAATGTATTCAGTTAGTGTGCTCTTAGGGTAGGTAGTCACTTGCCACACCACTGGATTTTATATTCCAATATGGTAGCAGTCCAAAAGAAAACACTTTAATGGCACCATCTCTACAAAAGAGCATTACAAAATCTCTTCAAACACAGAAACTGCATACATGTTGGATATCCTGTGCTATCAGTAAATGAACCTTTCACATAGTCCCAGGCCTGACTTCAATCTCAGAGTCAGAGTCTTGGTTGACTGCAAAGAACCCAACAAAACTGTCTCCAAGTGGGATGCCTGGGGGGCTCAGCAGTTGAGCGTCTGCCTTGGGCTCAAGGCATGATCCCGGGATCCTGGATTAAGTCCCACATCAAGCTTCTTGCTTCTCCCCCTGCCTATGTCTCTGCCTCTCTCTGTGTGTCTCTCATGAATAAATAAAATCTTAAAAAAAAAAAAAAAAAGAACTGTCTTCAAGTTGGTAAGTGAGAACCAAAGACCTTCCCTGTCCTGATGATGTGCGTGGTGGTCATCAGGGGCCCAGGAAGCTGCTCAGCAAGGGAAGACCAAGGATACAAATGCTCCACAGTATAATTGTAATTCAGCAACTACCTGCTAAGGCATTTACTTAAAATACTGTCCCTGGAAGGACTGGGTCCACCAATTCAGACATGACCCGAAGTGTCCTCTCCCATACTTAGAAATACCAGAAACCAGAATTGTCATTCCAAAATTGAACTGTCTCTAATTTGGATCTGTTCTTTTGCATTCCAAATACCTCCCATGAAGCACCCTGAGTACAAGGCCGCATTCCAACACCTCAGAGCCTTTGGTCACATTCTTGGGGGAGGGGCTTGGGCTTCACATGCCACGTATGATTCATACCAGAGTAGTATGTTTTCATTATCTGAAGCTAAACAGATTAATATACATTTATGAAACCCATTTGTCTCTTGAAAATTTGGCTCAAGAGAATTTTAATAATCCCACTGGATAGTGGCTTAAAGAACCAACTTCAGCATCTGTGCATCAGTAAGCCAAGGAGCAAGGCACAAAAGAAGAAAGAAATGTCGGTAAACAGACCGAACTTTCTCTATTTTAGGGCTTTCTTGGAACAGCTGCTCACTGTCACGTTTCTAACTAAACAAGTAACCTCACATGCTTCTTGTGAGGCATAAGAACTACCATTCTCCAAGCAGACAGAATGCACTAAAAAATGGTAATGAAGCTTAATATCAGAACTTGCTAATTTCTAGTTGCTTAGTAGATGTAGTGAGGCAATGGAAAAGAGGTGTTTTGACAGACTCTACAGAAAACAGGCTTTATATGAATTTTACACTGGACTGGATAGGAGGTGAGGATAAGAAGGAAAATGGGAAAATACAAGCAGGAAATCCTTTTAACCTCATTCTTAAATTTCAAGATCATTTCTTTGATGAACTGAATCATAGGACAACCTACTGGTGTAAATATGTTATTAATTGGAAGATAATATTTCTCAGCTTATTACCTAATATGTGTCATTATGATAATCACTAAATTTGAATTAGGCACACGGTTTGATAATTTTTTTTTTCTGATTTGTGGGGTAAGCATTACAATCCAGTGTAAGAGTAAATTACCTTTGGTTATACACAATATAAATCATCTTCACAAAAAAGATATTACATTAAACTGAAACTGTTCCTGAAAGTTCTTCATGAACTTTTAATATGGGATCATAAAAGACACATATATTAACTTTACACAAAATTGCACCCTTTGGATTCTACTGCCTATGTTAACTTCATTTCCAATTCCTCAATTTTATGCATACGCTTTTCTCAATGATTCTAAGAGAAGAATGCTATGATAAGAAGGAATACAATAGTGAAGACCTATTAAAACATAGAACATGTGATCCTTTTTTTGTGAGAAACAGAAGTGGATTGTCTAGAAGCTAGATTGGCACACCCAATGCCCTGGATTTTCCCTGGCCCCAGTTTTTCCACTTGTGAAAGAGGGGATTAGCTTTGTCCATCTTAAATTGCTCTTCTACTCTTCCATGATTTTTGTGACTGAACTCACACTATGGGTGTTAGAAATTTCAATTTGTCAGCCAGCTTCCATGTGCATCAATTTATAGATTTGATTCTGATTCCCCTTGTTGACACCCCTGACGAGGAAAGGTAGGCAGACCTAAAGCAACTACTTCCCCATATTTTTCCTCTATCTACATGAAAGTATGCAAAGAAAATAGGTAATGCAAGCTATTTGTATTGTCGATAAAGAATGGATTATTCATAAGATTTTATTAAATCTTAGTAGAAAATATCATTTACTATCTTACTCAAAGATCTCATTTTTAAGGCTAAGACAGAAAATTTGTTTGTGTTTAAAGAAAAATGTTGTTTCCACAGACAAATGTGCATGCATTCATCTGTCAGGAAGTAGAATCTATACAATATGACATGTTTTCCTTTCTACTTTGCAGCCAGGAAACTGAAAGCTAGATTCAGTAACGAACTGCATTAATGTGACTATCTAGAGTGTCTAGTAGTATCCTTCTTCTCTGCTTCCTTCAAGCTACATCAATCTATTTTTTCCCTAATTGCCCTTTTTTCTTTGTATTTAATTTCATTAATTTTCAATACATTAGGAAGAAAATAAACCCTAGTTGCAATTGTAATAAACAATAATATAATTAGTTAAAGTAAATTATTTCCAGTAAACACAAATATAATACTGATTAACATTTTGAATATTCAAAATATCATGTCATTGGAGAAAATACCCTATAAAACAAAAATCATCATTGTAAAGGTATTTTCCTGCATATTTCTAAGCCATAATAATCAAAAAGTATAAACAGTCATTTGTAGTTTTAAGCCTATGGCACAAAACACTTGAAGTACTTTAGTCGACACCAAACTGATAAGTGAGTCTGGGACACTGAGAGACTACACCTCAATTATAGCCAGGAAAGGAGGAGGACAAGATAAATGTAAATAAAGCTTGGGAACAATTCAGCGAAGTGACTTGTTGGAGATACAGTATAAAATGTAAAAATTCTGCAGTTTTCCAGACATCATTTGCCTAATGTAGGATTTGATGTGATTCAGATTCATCTTAACCTTATTTAGGGGAGTAGGATCCAGAATAGACAGAGACCCTCAGAATAACATGTAAATATCTCAGGCCTGAGAAAAACAGGGCTCCAGTTTTTCTTCCTATGAAAACTATCTTATGAGTGAATAACAAACACATCATAAAGGAAAATTTAAGAAAACCTTGAACTTATAAGGTTGAAAAGTAGGGAGAAATAACATGAACAAAAACCATACTAATTTGGACTCCCATCCTCTGACAGCAAATCATTTACTGTTCTGACATGAAATATGAATTTGACCTAGAAAAAATTTTAAGAAAGTGAAAGTAGTATATACAGTATATAGGGTTTCTAAAAATTGTCTCCCTAAATCCATGTATACAGCCCTTGTATATAGTTCTTCCTAAAGTTTAATTCTGATGATTAATGTTCACATCCATTCAAACATTTTCAAAGCATTTTATTAGATTCTATAGGAAGAAACTAAGATGAATAAGATACAGCTACTGTCCTCCAATACCTAATCTAATTTATAGTCACCTCTTCATGCATATCTGAGTTTCTTAAACAAATGCAAGGACTTCCTTCCTTTTCTCTTTCCTTTCCTTTCCCTCTCTCCCTTCCTTTTGTCTCTCCTTTCTATTGTTATAGTTATTGTTGCTTGTTTTCCTTATTCCAAAATTCTTTATTTCTTTTTATTATCCACCATTATTCCTCAAAATATTCATTTCAAAAAAAAAGGTAAGCTTTTTTTCTTCCTTCAACTTTAGAATTTTATTCACTCCACCTACGCAGTGAGGACTTATCAACATAAACCATCTCTATGTACTGAAACCCTACTCATCTTTCAGGATCCACTCAAGTCATTCCTGTGTTGGGGCTTCACATTAAAAAAATGACATCCAAAAATAAAAAAATAAAAAATAAAAAATAAATAAAAATAAATAAAAAAATAAAAAAATAAAAAAATGACATCCATATGATTTCAAAAGAAAAGAAAACAAAACAAAACAAAAAAATGGCATCCAAATTATGGCTTTATTGTTTCCTACCTGTATGACACTGGACAAGCTACTTTACTTCTCTAGCTTCTGTTTTCTCAGTGTAAAATAGAGTTAACACTTGAAGGTTATTTTAAAGGTTAAGTGAATAAATATTGCTTAGCACAATGTAAATTGCTTAGCATAATGTGGTACATAGTAAATTTCTACAAATAGGGACACCTGGGTGGCTCAGAGGTTGAGAGCCTGCCTTCGGCCCAGGGCATGATCTTGGAGTCCCAGAATTGAGTCCCACATAGGACTCCCTGCATGGAGCCTGCTTCTCCGCCTGCCTGTGTCTCTGCCTCTCTCTCCCTCTGTGTCTTTCATGAATAAGTAAATAAAGTCTTTAAAAAAATGTTTTCTACAAATACTTGCTACCATTTTTGCCAATAATGCCAAAAATAAAATGACCGCTTCCTCCTCAGAAACCACATATTTATCCTTTTCTAATGTCTTTTATTAGTATTCCTTTTTCCCTAATCAGTTCCTCCCTCATCATGACATGTACTTTTGTTTTTATCTTGACATAAATTTGATGAATTATTTTTTAGGAACCTATGTATTGAGGTTTCTACCCTCTAGAAATGCCTCCAGAAACACTCCCATTTATCAATCTCCAGCTTAGATTCGCCCATCTCCCAAATCAAGCCATTGCTTGGCATAATTTTGCTTCATTCAGGATTCATAGACTTTAGCCTTAAGGTACTTTATCATATGTTTTTAATAAATAGTTTTGTGGATATTTCATTTGCCCTAGTCCATTATAAAATTTTTAAGGTTGGAAAATACTGTTTTTTAGTTTTTAGTATTTAGTTTTTAACCCCTTTTATTTCATAGTTTGTCCATACATTATTCATTGTTTAATCTATCCATTTGCTTTTCCCTTCACTCACACCAGAAACAATGGTTAAGAGTTCACAGTTGTTGAACACCTTGACAAAGATTTCAGACTTTGAGTCCCTTGGCCACCTGCTGTGTTGTCCCTATTATTCTGGTTTTCTCAACTGTTTTTATGTATGTTAAATTAAATATGTAAATATACAAATGTTATAGGATCACCTAGCAGAGTCACCACCGATGTTAAGTAATGTCAATATTCTTCCATCTTCATTAACAAATTATTTGTTTAAAAAAAAAAAAGGAACTCCAAGGAATGTGATACTCAAAATAAATGTCTCTGACAAGTAGTTAAAACCTTTTTAAAGGCAGCCATTGGGGGAAAACAAAGAAACAAACAAAAATCTAGGGAACAACAAAACTGAAAAACAAATACAGCAAACATCAACTTTTTTGTTGGAAACTGTTGTTTATTTTGTTTTGTTTTAAAAAATAAATAAGATAATTTGGATTGCTGGTAAAATAGAACTTTCCTCCTGTGACTAGAAAGCAGGCTATACTTTCCACAGATCCCAGTGTTAGACCACATTTCTGATAGCTGCAGGCTAGATCATTTGTGTGTGTGTGGCCTGAAGGAACCTTGAATTTCCCTCTTTTCTTTCAGTTTGCTGTGTCAGCAGAGTTGGCATGTACCAGATTCACATTCAAAGTCAAATTTTACTTACTTGATCTAAGGCCTCCAAAATCAACAGTCTACCAAATGAAGAGTACAAGGCGCATTTGCTTTCTGTCTTTCCAACCTAGAATTAAAATTATTTGAAAATATAAACAAGCATATGGGCAGCCTAACTACTGTCAATACTATTTAGAGAATATATCAATTTAGTCCAATTTTTAGTTTACATTTTAGTGATTCAATATTAACAAATAGGAAAGCTTTGAAACCTCATTCTATTAGCTTCCAAATCAGCTGCTCCCTTACAGATGTTTAGGTCACTTTAGAAGAAACAACTTTGAATAACAGTAAAAGTTCATACTTTACTTTTTAAATTTTTTATAGAGAAATTCTAGAATCAAAAAATATTAACGACAAATCACCCTTATGATTTCATTTCGAAGTTAAAGCTTAGGAAATTATTTTTTTCTCCCCATAAGGAAAATCAGACACATAAAATTCTAAATATGGTCTGTCCTCACTATACCATATACCTCTTTGTAATTTGAGCAACCTTCAAGAAGTATGGCATGCTGAGCTCCCTAAAGAGCTAGAGCATGCACCACCTGGCAGGGCCCCTGGGACCAGACAAGGTGGTGGCTCAGGCAGCGGCTCTGCATGGAGGGGGCTGCGCCAGTGGGGTGTAGCCCAGGTGGTGGGTCCGGGCAGAGGTGGCTGTGTGGCCCAGGAACGCGATTCCAGCAGTGGAGACCCCAGAGCCCAAGGCAACAGGGACACAGCCCAGGAGCCAGTGCTCCCCTTGGGACAGGTGGAGGCTGGGAGGACACAGGACAGCAAGGATGCTCCTGCGCTGGGTGACCCTGAGCTGTGCAGATCAGCTCCCCCTGCCCCCCAGAGCATCCAGGCCCCTGCTGACTGGGAGACTGCGATAGTTACTGCTGGAGCTGACTCCAGGGCTGGAGAGCTGACTCCGCCACTGTTGTTGTTCCTCCTGGTGTCACCTTGTGCCTGAGACTAAGCAGGGGCCTCATGGAACAAGGGCCTCATAGGATAAACAGTTTCCACTGAGCCACACAACTGGCAGGGGGCGGACAGCTCCTCTGGGTGCACACACCTGATAATCAGCACAGCAGGCTCCTCCCCCAGAAGACCAGCTAGAAGGACAGGGGAAGAGCAAGTTCTTGACCAAGCAGCATTGGAAAGTTCCAGGGGAGGTCGAGGGACTTACAGTATATAGAATCAGAGGATACTCGTCCTTGTTTTTTGTTTTTTGTTTGTTCCCCCCACCCTTTTTTTTTTTCTTTTTCCTTCCTTTGTCCAGAACAACTTGTTTTTAGCCACTCTGCACAGAGCAAAATGACAAGAAGGAAGAACTCACCACAAAGAAAGAATCAGAAAGAGTATTCTCTCCCACAGATTTACAGAATCTGGATTATAATTTGATGTCAGAAAGCCATTTCAGAAGCACAATGATAAAGCTACTGGTGGCTCTGGAAAAAAGCATAAAGGATTTAAGAGACTTCATGACTGCAGAATTTAGATCTAATCAGGCTGAAATTAAAAATCAATTAAATGAGATGAATCCAAACTGGAGGTCCTAATGATGAGGGTTAATGAGGTAGAAGAATGAGTGAGTGACATAGAAGACAAGTTGATGGCAAGGAAGGAAACTGAGGAAAAAAGAGAAAAACAATTAAAAGATCATGAGGAAAGGTTAAGAGAAATAAATGACAGCCTCAGAAGGAAAAATCTATATTTAATTGGGGTTCCATAGGGCACCAAAAGGAACAGAGGACCAGAAAGTGTATTTGAACAAATCATAGCTGAGAACTTCCCTAACTTGGGAAGGGAAACAGGCATCCAGATCCAGGAGATAGAGAAATCCCGCCCCTCCCCCAAAATCAATAAAAACTGCTCAACACCTCAACATTTAAGAATTGCAAATTCCAAAGATAAAGAGAAGATCCTGAAAGCAGCAAGAGACAAGAAATCCCTAAACTTTATGGGGAGAAGTATTACATTAACAGCAGACCTCTCCACAGAGACCTGGCGGGCCAGAAAGGGCTGGCAGGATATAGACACGGTCCTAAATGAGAAGAACATGCAGCCAAGAATACTCTATCCAGCAAGGCTCTCATACAAAAATGGAAGGATAGATAAAGAACTTCCAAGATAGGCAGTAACTGAAAGAATATGTGACCACCAAACCAGCTCTGCAAGAAATATTAAGGGGGACTCTGTAAAAGAAAGAGGATGACCAAAGAAATAATCCACAAAAACAGGGAATGAATAGGTATTATGATGAGACTAAATTCACATCTTACAACAGTGACTCTGAACGTGCATGGGCTTAATGATCCCATCAAAAGGCGCAGGGTTTTAGACTGGATGAAAAAGCAGGACCCATCTATTTGCTGTCTACAAGAGACTCATTTTAGATATGAGGACACCTACAACCTGAAAATAAAAGGTTGGAGAACCATGTACCCTTCAAATGGTCCTCAAAAGAAAGCAGGGGTAACCATCCTCATATCAGATAAATTAAAATTTATTCCAAAGACTGTAGTAAGAGATGAAGTGGGACACTATGCAACAAAGGATCTATCCAACATGAGGACCTAACAATCAAAAATATTTATGCCCCTAATGTGGGAGCTGCCAAGTATATCAATAAATTAATAACCAAAGTTAAAACATACTTAGATAATAATACAATACTACAAGCAGATTTCAACATAGCACTTTCTGCAATCGACAAATCTTCTAAGCACAACATCTCCAAAGAAACAAGAGCTTTAAATGACACACTGGACCAGATGGATTTCACAGATATTTACAGAACTTTACAACCAAATGCAACTGAATACACATTCTTCTCAAGTGTACATGGAAATTTCTCCAAAATAGACCACATAATGGGTCACAAATCAGGTCTTAACTGACACCAAAAGATTGGGATTGTACCCTGCATATTTTCAGACCATAATGCTTTGAAACTAGAACTAAACCACAAGAAGAAGTTTGGAAGGAATTCAAACACGTGGAGGTTAAAGACCATCCAGCTAAAAGATGAAAGGGTCAACCAAGAAACTAGAGAAGAATTAAAATTACTCATGGAAACTAATGAGAATGAAGATACAACTGTTCAAAATCTTTGGGATAGAGCAAAAGCCGGCCTGAGGGGGAAATACAAGCATCCCTCAAAAAACTGGAAAGAACTCAAATACAAAAGCTAACCTTGAACCTAAAGGAGCTGGAGAAAGAATAGCAAATAGATCCTACACCCAGCAGAAGAAGAGAGTTAATAAAGATTCGAGCAGAACTCAATGAAATAGAGATCAGAAGAACTGTGGAAGAGATTAACAAAACCAGGAGTTGGTTCCATGAAAGATTTAATAAGATAGTTAAAACATTATCTAACCTTACTAAAAACAAAAGAGAAAAGACTCTAATTCATAAAATCACAAATGAAAAAGGAGAGATCACCACCAATGCCAAGGAAATACAAACGATTTTAAAAACTTATTATGAGCAGCTATATGTCAATAAATTAGGCAATCTATAAAAAAATGAACGCATTTCTGGAAAACCACAAACTACCAAAACTGGAACAGGAAGAAATAGAAAACCTGAAAAGGCCGATAACCAGGGGGAAATTGAAGCAGTCATCAAAAACCTCCCAAGGCACAAAAGTCCAGGGCCAGATGGCTTCCCAGGGGAATTCTATCAAACGTTTAAAGAAGAAACAATACCTATTTCACTAAAGCTGCTCCTAAGGATAGAAAGAGATGGAATACTTCCAAACTCCTTTCATGAGGCCAGCATCACTGTAATTACAAAACCAAAGACCCACCTAAAGGAGAATTCTGGATCAATATCCCTGATGAATACAGATCAAAAATTCTCAACAAGATACTAGCCAACAGGATCCAACAAACAGTACATTAAGATTATTCACCATGACCAAGTGGGACTTATCCCCGGGATGCAAGGCTGGTTCAACACTCATAAAGCAATCAACGTGATAGATCATATCAACAAGAGAAAAAACAAGAACCGTATGATCCTCTCAATAGATGCAGAGAAAGCATTTGACAAAATACAGCATCCATTCCCGATCAAAACTCTTCAGAGTGTAGGGATAGAGGGAACATTCCTCAGCATCCTATAAGCCATCTACAAAAAGCCCACAGCAAATATCATTCTCAATGCGGGAACACTGAGAACCTTTCCCCTAAGATCAGGAACAAGACAGGGATGTCCACTCTCATCACTGCTATTCAACATAGTACTGGAAGTCCTAGCCTCAGCAATCAGACAACAAAAAGACATTAAAGGCATTCAAATCGGCAAAGAAGAAGTCAAACTCCCCCTCTTTGCAGATGACATGATCCTGTACATAGAAAACCTAAAAGCCTCCACCCCAAGATTGCTAGAACTCATACAGCAATTCGGCAGTGTGGCAGGATACAAAAGCAATGCCCAGAAATCAGTGGCATTTCTATACACTAACAATGAGACTGAAGAAAGAGAAATTGATTAATTAAGAAATTAATCCCATTTACCATTGCACTCAAAAGCTTAATTACCTAGGAATAAACCTAACCAAAGTGGTAAAGGATCTCTACCCTCAAAACTATAGAACACTTCTGAAAGATATTGAGGAAGACACAAAGAGATGGAAAAATATTCCATGCTCATGAATTGGAAGAATTAATATTGTGAAAATGTCAGTGTTACCCAGGGAAATTTATACATTTAATGCAATCCCTATCAAAATACCATGGGCTTTCTTCAGAGAGTTGGAAAAACTCATCTTAAGATTTGTATGGAATCAGAAAAGACCCCAAAAAACGAACAAGGGGTGGTGGAAGGGGAGGTGGGTGGGGGGTGGGGGTGGGTGACTGGGTGGCGGGCATTGAGGTGGGCACTTGACGGGATGAGCACTGGGTGTTATTCTGTATGTTGACATGAACACCAATAAAAAATAAATTTATTTATTAAATAAAAAAAAACAAGCCCAAATAGCAAGGGGAATATTAAAAAAGAAAACCAGAGCTGGGGGCATCACAATGCCAATTTCAAGTTTTATTACAAATCTGTGGTCAACAAGACAGTGTGGGCCTGGCACAAAAACAGACACACAGATCAATGGAACAGAATCGAGAATCCAGAAGTGGACCCTCAACTCTATGGTCAACTAATAATCAACAAAGCAGAAAAGACTATCCACTGGAAAAAGAGACAGCCTTTTCAACAAATAGTGCTTGGAAAATTGGACAGCCACGTGTAGAAGAATGAAAG
The DNA here is from genome assembly GCF_053574225.1 of Canis aureus. Taxonomy (NCBI): domain Eukaryota; kingdom Metazoa; phylum Chordata; class Mammalia; order Carnivora; family Canidae; genus Canis; species Canis aureus. Next base: position 4,363,987 of record NC_135615.1, on the reverse strand, counting down.
TAGACTATTCTCTTATACCATACCATACATAAAGATAAACTCAAAGTGGATGAAAGATCTAAATGTGAGACTAAATCCATCAGAATCCTAGAGGAGAACACAGGCAACACCTTTTTTGAACTTGGCCACAGGACTTCTTGCAAGTTACATCCATGAAGGCAAGAGAAACAAAAGCAAAAATGAATTATTGGGACTTCATCAAGATAAGAAGCTTTTGCACGGCAAGGGATACAGTCAACAAAACTAAAAGACAACCTACAGAATGGGAGAAGATATTTGCAAATGACGTATCAGATAAAGGGCTAGTTTTCAGGATCTATAAAGAACTTATTAAACTCAACACCAAAGAAACAAACAATCCAATCATGAAATGGGCCAAAGACATGAAGAGAAATCTCACAGAGGAAGACATAGACATGGCCAACAAGCACATGAGAAAATGCTCCACATCACTTGCCATCAGGGAAATACAAATCAAAACCACAATGAGATACCACCTCACACCAGTGAGAATGGGGAACATTAACAAGGCAGGAAACCACAAATGTTGGAGAGGATGCGGAGAAAAGGGAACCTTCTTGCACTGTTGGTGGGAATGTGAACTGGTGCAGCCACTCTGGAAAACTGTGTGGAGGTTCCTTAAAGAGTTAAAAATAAATCTGCCCTATGATCCAGCAATTGCACTGCTGGGGATTTACCCCAAAGATACAGATGCAGTGAAACGCTGGGACACCTGCACCCCAATGTTTATAGCAGCAATGGCCACGATAGCCAAACTGTGGAAGGAGCCTCGGTGTCCATCGAAAGATGAATCGATAAAGAAGATGTGGTTTATGTATACAATGGAATATTACTCAGCCATTAGAAATGACAAATACCTACCTTTTGCTTCCACATGGATGGAACTGGAGGGTATTATGCTGAGTGAAATAAGTCAATCGGAGAAGGACAAACATTATATGTTCTCATTCATTTGGGGAATATAAAAAATAGTGAAAGGGTATAAAGGGGAAAGGAGAGAAAATGAGTGGGAAATATCAGTGAGGGTGACAGAACATGAGAGACACCTAACTCTGGGAAACGAACAAGGGGTTGTGTAAAGGGAGGTGGGCGGGGTGTGGGGGTGACTGGGTGATGGGCACTGAGGGGGGCACTTTGGGAGAAGAGCACTGGGTGTTATGGTATATGTTGGCAAATTGAACTCCAATAAAAGAATAAAAATTAAAATTGAAAAATGAATGGGCCCAGGGCCTCTTGTAATGCTGTCATTATATGGTGTTCATGTAGCATGATCCAAGTTTAAGAAGAATGAACTTATAACCATTTATCACCCAAGATAAAAGCTAGAATGTCAGAAAATTGGCAAACTATTTTGCTATTTTTTTATTTCAGTATTTTAAAAAATTAAATTGCTTTATTCTCATGGTTTTGCATGAAACAGAATGGATCAATATATAGATAATGTTGTTTCACTTGCATTTGGATTGGTTTAGGTTCAGAATGCAAAATAGATATCAAATATGTGTAAGATATCAAATTTATGACTTGGAATAGCCAAGTGAAAAATGTTATATGTGGAAGGAAGGATACACACTCGATTATGTAGTATAATTTTGAAAGTTATTATGGCTGTGTAATAAATTACACCAAAACTCCATGACTTAAAACAATTATTTATTATGCTTGCAGTTTTTGAGGATAAGGCATAACATATATGGTTTATCTTGATCCATGATGTCCAGATCCTTAACTTCATAGACTCAAAGGCAAGAGTCCAGAATAATCTCTAGGCTTATTCACCTGCCTGGCAAAGCAACCTGCTTGTCGGAGTCTGTCTGGATGGGCTTCCTTGCAGGATAGTGGCTGAGTCCTAAGGGAAGCATCCCAAGAGAGAGGGAGCCGACCTTGCTTTAAATGAGACAAACCCACCCAGGTTTAATGGAAGTAGACTTTTCAGGTATGTTTCTCTTTTCTTTTTTTCTTTGAATGTAATTGACACACCATGTTACATTATTAGTCTCAGGTGTACAACACAGAAATACAAGTTTATACATTGCGCCACGCTTACCACAAGTATGCCATCTGTCATAGATCACTATTACAATATCACTGACTAAATTCCTTATGCTGTGACTTTTCCCCCCTTAATTCATTCCATAACTGGAAGACTGCATATTCCATGTCCCTTTTTCTGTTTTCCCCATCCTCCCACCACCTCCCCACTCGCAACCATGGTCAGTTTGTTCTTTGTATTTATAGATCCGATTCTGCTTTGTTTCTTTATTTTTTTAAGACTCCACATATGAGTGAAATTATGTAGTATTTGTCTTTTTCAGTCTAACTTATGTACTTCTAGGTCTGTTCTTGATGAGGGTAGCAAGGTCCTAAAAGACATGGAAACAGGAAATATTCCTCTGGTCATTCTTGGATAACACAAGCCACAAACACTCTTATCAAGATATAGAGCATTTTTATTACTCCAAAAATTTCCTCATGCACCTTCCAATCAATTCTAACCCACTATCTCCCCCAGTTAATGACTTCTTATTTATCGAACCATTAGTGCACCAAAACTTTGTTCAAAATGTGTTATGTTTATTTATTATATTCACTATTTTAATAAAATGTTTATTTACTACTATTATAGTAACTTTTCAGCACGATATATTTCCTATATCTTCTATATCTTGCATATGTGGTAGGTTTTTTTCTTTTTTTTACTTTCTCTTATTACTGAGTAGTATTCCATTGAATACACATTTTTAATCCATCCTCCTGTTAATGGGCATTTGAGAGCGTTCCAATATGAGATCATTTATGAGATATGATGCCATGAAATTTGTTACAAGTCCTTTCTTGATCATATATTTTTTATTTTTTTGAGATAAGTATCTAAAAGAGTAATTTTTTGACTCATGGGTGTATATTCAACTATATAAGAAACTGCAAAAACATATTCTGTGGTAGTTGTAACATTTTACACAGCCACCAGAAATGCATCTTCGCCATTTGTTGTCAGTCTTTTTTCTTTTTAATGTCAGCCAGTCTTGTGGATTCATAGTAGTAGCTTACCATGGCTTTCATTTGGATTTCTTTAATTACTAATAATGCTGAGCACCTTTAAATATGCCTAATTGATACTCAGATGTCTTCTATTGCGAAGTACCTTATTTTGATCTTTTCCTATTTTTTACTCTTTGTTTTTGTTGTTGTTGTTACTGAGTTATAGGAATTCTTTACCTATTCTGAATATGTTTGGGTTTTTTTTTTATGACTATGTTTTGAGAATATTTTCTTCTTCTAGTTAATGGCTTTATTTTTCTCTTTCTTGATGTCTTTTGATGAAGTTTGAAATTTTATGTAATCTATGTTTTTTTTTTTTTTTTTTTTTTACTGGTTACTAGTTTCTGGGTCTTATACAATAGTTACCTCCATTAAAGTCATGAATATATTATTCTATAATCTATTTTAGAAGATTTATAACCTCAGCATTTATAGTTTGACATATAGTCCATTTCAAATTAATTTTGTTTAGGGTGCCTGGGTGGCTCAGTTGGTTAAGCGTCTCACTCTTGATTTCAGCTTAGGTCATGATCTCATGGGTTGTGGGATCTCCATGTTGGACTCCCCACATAGCAGGGAGTCTGCTTGAAGATTTTCTCCTTGCCCTTTCCCCCCACATTCATGCTCTCTTTCTTTGTGTCTCTAAAATAAATATATAAACTTTTAAAATAAAAAGTAATTTTGTTTATTGTAGAGGTACAGGCTATAGCTCCAGTTGTTTCTGCATCATTTGTTAAGAGGTATGTGTATCTAGTATACATATATATATTGTATATATGTGCAAAATATGCATATATGTATGTGTATGTATATATATCAAGTTGTTTCAGTGTCATTTGTTAAAAGAACTTAAAGATTTGTTTTGCTAGCTTTATTGAAAATCAATTAACAATATGTGTATAAGTGTACTTATGGACTACATATTATGTCCCATTTAAACTACTCAATTATTCTTACTCCAGTGCCACTCTATCTTGCTTACTGTAACTTATCTAGCAAGAGTTAAAAGTCTAACATTTTGTCTTCAAATTTAATTTTCTAAGTCATTTGTTTTCTATATAAATTTTAAAATCAACTTGTCAGTTTCTACATATATAATTCCAGGATTTTTATTGGTATTGCATTAAATCTGTAAGTAAATTTAGGAAGAATTAACATATTAACAATATTGAGTCCCCTGACCCTTGAAGGTGGTTTATTTGTATACTTTTTGAGATATTCTTTACCTAATAAAGGTTTTAGACTTTTTCTTGTGGAGGTCTTCTCTTGCTTTTGTTAAATATATTAAGTTTTCATTCTCTCTAAGGATATTGAAAACTGCATTAGTTTTTGTTCTAATTAAAGCATTCTAGTATTTAGACATACAATTGAGGTTGGCTCAGTCAGTTAAGTATCTGCCTTCACTCAGGTCATGATCCCAGGGTTCTGGGAACAAGCCCTTCCTATTCCTTGCTCCTGCTTGTGCTCTCTCATGCTATCTCTCTCTGTCTCAAATAAATAAATAAATAAATAAATAAATAAATAAATAAATAAATAAATAAAGATTTTATTTTACATTTTATTAAGGTTTTCATTTTAATGCCAATATACTTAACATGCAGTGTTATATTCATTTCAGGTATACTGTATAGTGATTGGACAATTCCATGTATCATCCAGTGCTCATCACAACAAGTGTCCTTCTTAATCCTCATCACGTATTTCACTCCTTCCCATACACCCTCCCCTCTGGGAACCATCACATTGTTGTCTATAATTAATCTGTTTTTTGATTTGTCTCTCTCTTTCTCTTTGTTTTTTCTTTTATTTGTTTTCTTTCTTGAAATCCACATATGAGTGAAATCATATGGTACTAATTTCTTTCTCTGATTGACCTATTTCGCTAGCAAAATATTGCTATCTCATGGCAAATGGAAAGACTTCATTCTTTTTTATGGCTGAATAACATTCCATTATTCTACTTCTTCTTTATCGATTAATATTACATTGTATTGATCGACATTTGGACTGCTTCCATATTGTAAACAAGCTGCAATAAACAGAAAGTTATATGTATTCCTTTGAATTAGTGCTTTTGAATTTTTTGAGTAAATACTCAATACTTCAATTACTGGATTGGAAGGTAGTTCTATTTTTAACCTTTTGAGGAATCTCCATCCTATTTTCCACAGTGACTGCTACAGTTTATATTTCCACCAATAGTTCACGAGTGTTCCTTTTTTTTCAATATCCTTTCCAATACTTGTCATTTCTTGTGTTTTTTATTTTGGTCATTCTGACAGGTGTGAAATGATATCTAACTGTAATTTTCATTTGCATTTCCCAGATGATGAGCAGTGTTGATTATCTTTTTTGTCTGTTGGCTGTCTATGTCTTTGGAGAAATGTCTGTCCATGTCTTCCACCTATTTTTAATTGGATTATTGTATTTTGGGTGTTAGTTGTATCCATTCTTTACATGTTTTGTATACTAAAGCTTAAAAAGGATTTTAGAATACGTAATTGTTTCTCTTACAAAAGCCCTAGCCCAGGGCAGTTTAATATTAAGGAATTGGGGCACCCTGGTGGCTCAGTGGTTGAGCATCTGCCTTTGGCTCAGGTCATGGTCCTGGAATCCTGGGATGGAGTCTTGTATTGGGCTCCCCACAGGGAGCCTGCTTCTCCCTCTGTGTGTCTCTCATGAATAAATAAATAAAATCTTTTTTTAAAAATAAACAAAATCTTTTTAAAAATTAAGAAGGAATTGATGAGCAAAAAATTATATTCACTTTTACATTTTATCTGGTAACAGTTATTTTTTATTTGTATGTTGATTTTTAATTTTATTAGTCAAATATATTGGCACAGGTAGAAAAATAGAGTGAAATAGATATAAAGAACTTATATCAAACGGCAATTCTTGTCCAAATTTATCTGATCTATCCTCCACATTCCATTCACTAGTCCAACTCTTTAGAGCAGATAACAGAACAATTTCTCATGGTCAATATTCTAATTGTTTCCATTCTAACATTCTATACACCATATTTAAAATTGCTCCATTATTTTTTATTTGCACTAATTTGTTTGCACAAAATATTATTTTTTTCCTAAATGACCTAACACATCTATCAAATGCCTGGGTACAGCAACTAGTCAATCACATTCTTCTCGGTGCTCTCTATCTTTCTAGCCCTGGTGCCCTAGCCTGAGATTGCTCTTTGCTTGTCTTCTATGCTGAATCCCCTATTTCTTTCATCATTCATTTTCCTTAAACATGTCCTCTAGTAGCTTCCCAAAAATGAATAAGGAGAATGCATTAGACAGGTCTTTTTTTTTTTGAGATTTGTATGTTGTAAATATGTGTTTAGTCTCTCTCTGCCTTTGTTTTTTTTCTTTTTGAAAAAGAATTATGAATTGTAAAGAGATTTAGCTCGGAATTATAAAGTCATTATTTCACTGTCTCCTAGCTCTCGATGTTGCAGTAGATAGAAAGGTTTTTGATTTTCATTGCTTTGTATATGAAATAGTTTTCCCTCTGAAAGTGAGTAGGGTCTTTCTGACACAATAAGGCTCCTTTACATGAGAGATTTGCATTTCTGGTGCCAGGATCCAGTGTCATTTATCAGGATGAGATTTGTGGCATTCAGTTCTGAGAGTTACTTTTTCGATTTGTGGATATTTCTTTCCCTCTAATTGTTTCCTATTTCCTCTTTTATTTTTTATTTATTTATTTATTTATTTATTTATTTATTTATTTATTTATTTTTCTTTTATTTTTTAATAATAAATTGATTTTTAATTGGTGTTCAATTTGCCAACATACAGAATAACACCCAGTGCTCATCCGTCAAGTGCTCCCCTCAGTGCCCGTCACCCATGCACCCCCACCCCCCGCCCTCCTCCCCTTCCACCACCCTTAGTTCATTTCCCAGAGTTAGGAGTCTTTATGTTCTATATCCCTTTCTGATATTTCCCACACATTTCTTCTCCCTTCCCTTATATTCCCTTTCACTATTATTTATATTCCCCAAATGAATGAGAACATACAATGTTTGTCCTTCTCCGATTGACTTATTTCACTCAGCATAATACCCTACAGTTCCAACCAAGTTGAAGCAAATGATAGGCATTTGTCACTTCTAATGGCTGAGTAATATTCCATTGTATACATAAACCACATCTTCTTTATCCATTCATCTTTCGATGGACACCGAGGCTCCTTCCACAGTTTGGCTATTGTGGACATCGCTGCTAGAAACATCGGGGTGCAGGTGTCCCGGTGTTTCATTGCATCTGAATCTTTGGGGTAAATCCCCAGCAGTGCAATTGCTGGGTCATAGGGCAGGTCTATTTTTAACTCTTTAAGGAACCTCCACACAGTTTTCCAGAGTGGCTGCACCAGTTCACATTCCCTCCAGCAGTGCAAGAGGGTTCCCTTTTCTCCGCATCCTCTCCAACATTTGTGGTTTCCTGCCTTGTTAATGTTCCCCATTCTCACTGGTGTGAGGTGATAACTCATTGTGGTTTGGATTTCTATTTTCCTGATGGCAAGTGATGCAGAGCATTTTCTCATGTGCTTCTTGACCATGTCTATGTCTTCCTCTGTGAGATTTCTCTTCATGTCTATTGCCCATTTCATGATTGGATTGTTTGTTTCTTTGGTGTTGAGTTTAAGAAGTTCTTTACAGATCTTGGAAACTAGCCCTTTATCTGATACGTCATTTGCAAATATCTTCTCCCATTCTGTAGGTTGTCTTTGAGTTTTGTTGACTGTATCCCTTGCTGTGCAAAAGCTTCTTATCTTGATGAAGTCCCAATAGTTCATTTTTGCTTTTGTTTCTTTTGCCTTCCTGGATGTATCTTGCAAGAAGTTATTGTGGCTGAGTTCTAAAAGGGTGTAGCCTTTGTTCTCCTCTGGGATTTTGATGGAATCTTGTCTCACATTTAGATCTTTCATCCATTTTGAGTTTATCTTTGTGTATGGTGAAAGAGAGTGGTCTAGTTTCATTCTTCTGCATGTGGATGTCCAATTTTCCCAGCACCGTTTATTGAAGAGACTGTCTTTCTTCCAGTGGATAGTCTTTCCTCCTTTATCGAATATTATTTGACCATAAAGTTCAGGGTCCACTTCTGGGTTCTCTATTCTGTTCCATTGATCTATTTGTCTGTTTTTGTGCCAGTACCACACTGTCTTGATGACCACCGCTTTGTAGTACAACCTGATATCTGGCATTGTGATGCCCCGAGATATGGTTTTCTTTTTTAAAATTCCCCTGGCTATTCAGGGTCTCTCTGATTCCACACAAATGTTAAAATAATTTGTTCTAACTCTCTGAAGAAAGTCCATGGTATTTTGATAGGGATTGCATTAAACGTGTAAATTGCCCTGGGTAACATTGACATTTTCACAATATTAATTCTGCCAATCCATGAGCATGGAATATTTTTCCATCTCTTTGTGTCTTCCTCAATTTCTTTCAGAAGTGTTCTATAGTTTTGAGGGTAGAGATCCTTTACCTCTTTGGTTAGGTTTATTCCTAGGTATCTTATGCTTTTGGGTACAATTGTAAATGGGATTGACTCCTTAATTTCTCTTTCTTCAGTCTCATTGTTAGTGTATAGAAATGCCACTGACTTCTGGGCATTGATTTGTATCCTGCCATGCTACCAAATTGCTGTATGAGTTCTAGCAATCTTGGGATGGAGGCTTTTGGGTTTTCTATGTAGAGTATCATGTCATCGGCGAAGAGGGAGAGTTTGACTTCTTCTTTGCCAATTTGAATGCCTTTAATAATGTCTTTTTGTTGTCTGATTGCTGAGGCTAGGACTTCCAGTACTATGTTGAATAGCAGTGGTGAGAGTGGACATCCCTGTCTTGTTCCTGATCTTAGGGGAAAGGCTCCCAGTGCTTCCCCATTGAGAATGATATTTGCTGTGGGCTTTTCGTAGATGGCTTTTAAGATGTCGAGGAATGTTCCCTCTATCCCTACACTCTGAAGAGTTTTGATCAGGAACAGATGCTATATTTTGTTAAATGCTTTCTCTGTATCTAATGAGAGGATCATATGCTTCTTGGTTTTTCTCTTGCTGATATGATGAATCACATTGATTGTTTTACGGGTGTTGAACCAGCCTTGTGTCCCGGGGATAAATCCTACTTGGTCATGGTGAATAATTTTCTTAAGGTACTGCTGGATCCTATTGGCTAGTATCTTGTTGAGAATTTTTGCATCCATGTTCATCAGGGATATTGGTCTGTAATTCTCCTTTTTGGTGGGGTCTTTGTCTGGTTTTGGAGTTAAGGTGATGCTGGCCTCATAGAACGAATTTGGAAGTACTCCATCTCTTTCTATCTTTCCAAACAGCTTAGTAGAATAGGTATGGTTTCTTCTTTAAACGTTTGATAGAATTCCCCTGGGAAGCCATCTGGCCCTGGACTTTTGTGCCCTGGGAGGTTTTTGATGACTGCTTCAATATCCTCCCTGGTTATTGGCCTGTTCAGGTTTTCTCTTTCTTCCTACTACAGTTTTGGTAGTTTGTGGCTTTCCAGAAATGCGTCCATTTCTTCTAGATTGCCTAATTTAGTGGCGTATAGCTGTTCATAATATGTTTTTAAAATCATTTGTATTTCCTTGGTGTTGGTAGTGATCTCTCCTTTCTCATTCATGATTTTATTAATTTGAGTCTTCTCTCTCTTCTTTTTAATAAGGCTGGCTAATGGTTTATCTATCTTATTAATTCTTTCAAAGAACCAACTCCTGGTTTTGTTGATCTGTTCCACAGTTCTTCTGGTCTCGATTTCGTTGAGTTCTGCTTGAATCTTTATTAACTCTCTTCTTCTCCTGGGTGTAGGATCTATTTGCTGTTTTTTCTCTAGCTCCTTTAGGTGTAAGGTTAGCTTTTGTATTTGAGTTCTTTCCAGTTTTTGGATGGATGCTTGTATTGCGATGTATTTCCTTCTCAGTACTGCTTTTGCTGCATCCTAAAGATTTTGGACGGTTGTATCTTCATTCTCATTAGTTTCCATGAATGTTTTTAATGCTTCCTTAATTTCCTGGTTGACCCTTTCATCTTTTAGCAGGATGGTCCTTAACCTCCACGTGTTTGAGCCCTTCCAAACTTCTTGTTGTGATTTAGTTCTAATTTCAAGGCGTTATTTTCTGAGAATATAGGGGACTATCCCAATCTTTTGGTATTGGTTCAGACCCGATGTGACCCAGTATGTGGTCTATTCTGGAGAAAGTTCCATGTGCACTTGAGAAGAAGGTGTATTCAGTTGAGTTTGGATGTAAAGTTCTGTAGATATCTGTGAAATCCTCTGGTGCAATGTAACATTTAAAGCTCTCATTTCTTTGGAGATTTTGTGTTTAGAACACCTATCGAATGTAGAAAGCACTAGATTGAAGTCACCAAGTATAAGTGTATTATTATCTAAGTATATCTTAACTTTGGTTATTAATTGATTGATATATTTGGCAGCTCCCAAATTTAGGGCATATATATTGAGGATTGTTAAGTCCTCTTGTTGGATAGATTCTTTAAGTATGATATAGGGTCCCTCTTCATCTCTCACTACAGTCTTCGGGGTAAATTTTAGTATATCTGATATAAGGATGGCTGCTTTCTTTTGAGGACCATTTGAATGGTAAATGGTTCTCCAAACTTTTATTTTCATGCAGTAGGTGTCCTTCTGTCTAAAATGAGTCTCTTGTAGACAGCAAATAGATGGGTCCTGCTTTTTTATCCAGTCTGAAACCCTGCGCCTTTTGATGGGGTCATTAAGCCTATTCACGTTCAGAGTTACTATTGAAAGATTTGAGTTTAGTGTCATCATGATATCTATTCAGTCCTTGTTTTTGTGGATTGTTCCACTGGACTTCTTCTTGAAGGGGAATTTTAAGAGTCCCCCTTAAAATTTCTTGCAGAGCTGGTTTGGAGGTCACATATTCTTTTAGTTGCTGCCTGTCTTGGAAGCTCTTTATCTCTCCTTCCATTCTGAATGAGAGCCTTGCTGGATAAAGTGTTCTTGGTTGCATGTTCTTCTCATTTAGGACCCTGAATATACCCTGCCAGCCCTTTCTGGGCTGCCAGGTCGCTGTGGAGAGGTCTGCTGTTACCCTAATACTCCTCCCCATAAAAGTCAGGGATTTCTTGTCTCTTGCTGCTTTAAGGATCTTTTCTTTATCTTTGGAATTTGTAAGCTTCACTATTAAATGTCGAGGTGTTGAACGGTTTTTATTGATTTTAGGGTTGGGATCTCTCTATTTCATGGATCTGCATGCCTGTTTCCCTTCCCAGATTAGGAAAGTTTTCAGCTAGGATTTGTTCAAATACATATTTTGGCCCTCTGGCCCTTTCGACGCCCTTGGGAACCCCAATTAAACCTAGGTTTTTCTTCCTCAGGCTGTTGTTTATTTCCCTTAATCTATACTCATGATCTTTTAATTGTTTGTCTCTTTTTTCCTCAGTTTCCCTCTTTGCCATCAACTTGTCTTCTATGTCACTCACTTGTTCTTCTAACCCTCGCCGTTAGGACTTCTAGTTTGGATTGCATCTCATTCAATTGATTTTTAATTTCTGCCTGATTAGCTCTAAATTCTGCAGTCATGAAGTCTCTTGAGTCCTTTATGCTTTTTTCTAGGGCCATCAGTAGCTGTATAATAGTGCTTCTGAATTGGCTTTCTGACATTGAATTGTAATCCAGATTTTGTAATTGTGTGGGAGAGAGGACTGTTTCTGATTCTTTCTTTTGAGGTGAGGTTTTCCTTCTAGTCATTTTGCTCAGTGCAGAGTGGCCAAAAACAAGTTGTATTGGGAAAAGGAGAAAAAGAGAGGAGAGAAAGAAAGAAAAGAGAAAAAGAAAAAAGGAACAAAAAAAGAGAAGAAAAAGAGAAAGAAAAATAAAGAAAGGAAAAAAGGGTGGGGGAAGCAAACAGAAATCAAAAAGCAAAAACAAAACAAAACAAAAACAAAACAAAACAAAAAAACACACGGGGGAGTATCTTCTGATTCTGTATACTTTAAGTCCCTTGACTTCCCCTGGAACTTGTCCGTCTAGCGGGTCTTCTGGGGGAGGTGCCTGTTGTGCTGATTTTCAGGTGTTAGCACTTGGGGGAGCTGCTCTGCCCCTGTTGGTGCAGGGCTCAGTGGGGGTTGTTTACCCCGTGAGGCCCCAGGAGGAACAACCACAGTGGTTGCTGCAGCTCTGGAGCCCTGGATTCAGCCCCCGCAGTAACTCCGGGGCTCTCCGTCTGCGGGGCCTGGAGGCTCCGGGCGGGGCCGCTGATCTGCTCAGCTGGGGCAGGAGCGTCCTCGCTGTCCTGGGCCCTCCTGGCCTCCGCCTGGAGGAGGCGGGATCCTGGGCTGTGTCCCGGCGCCCTGTGCTCCGGGGCCTGCGCTGTTGGATTTGCGCTCCCGCCCCGAAGCCCCCTCCGCGGAGCCGCCCCCGAGCCCCCCGAGCTGCTCCCGCCCCGCAGCCCCCTCCGTGGAGCCGCCCCCGAGCCCCCCCAGCTGCTCCCGCCCCGCAGCCCCCTCCGTGGAGCCGCCCCCGAGCCCCCCGAGCTGCTCCGGGTCCCGCCGTGCGCGCTGCAGCCCTTAGGGAGCTCGGCGCACTCTCCCGGGGCGCAGGTGCCTGTCAGTGTCCCCGGAGCCCGAGGGCATCCCCGCCCTCCTGGGTCCTGCTCCACCTCCCTGCGAGCCCCTTTCCCCCGGGAAGGTCGGTGCAGCTCCTGCTCCTCCGGGACGGGGCTCTCCTGTCCTGGGGACACTCGCCCCGGCCTCAGCCCGGCTCCTCGTGGGCCCCTCCCCCTCGGAGGCCTTTGTGTCTTTATTTCTTTTTCCCCGTCTTCCTACCTGGATAGAAGCGCGAACTCTTCTCACTGTAGCGTTCCAGCTGGTCTCTCTTTATCTCAGGCCGAATTCGTAGATTTTCAGGATGATTTGAAGGTTATCTAGGTAATTTGGTGGGCACAGGTGATCTGGGGACCCCACTCTTCCGCCGTCTTGCCCCTCCCTCAACCTATTTCCTCTTTCTAAAGTGTCTATTAATTTAATTTTGGACCTTCTTAGCTCAATTTCAATTTTCAAATTTAGTATTCTAAATATTTGCATTACTTTTTGTCAATTTTTCCTTCTTCTCTGAAAGATATTATCAACATTATCTTCTTCCAATTTTTTTTCCTTAAGGTTCTCGCTTTAAATATATTATTTAGCCACAGATTTCCTCTTATTTTAAGGACATCTCTTTTAGAATGTTTGCAAGTGTTTTGTTTAAAGTTTGTTTCTCTGATCCACCCCCCCCCCCCCCCCCCGGTAATCTGTTTCCTTCCTTCCTTCCCATCTTCTTTCCTTCCTCCCTCCCTCTTTTTCTTAATTTATGTTTTACTCCTGCTAGTTTGAAAGGTTTTCTTCTTTTTCATATTTCATTAGTCATTTTACATTTAAGGGTGAGATAGTAAGACTGCTCAAAAGTCCTGAGTGAACAAGTAGAAATTATTGGATGGGAGTTACTGTTGGGCAATTAAGTAGGACCTTTATCTTATTCTGGAGAGAAATGTCAAATTTGTTATATGTTTGCTTGTTTCACCATTCAGTTTCTCCAGGATGGATTTTTTCCAGATTTCTGTCTATGGGAGTGGCATTTTAAATCTGGTGAGAAGGGTTCTTCTCTTACTCCTCCTATTTTTAGTCCCACACAACATCTCTGCCTTTCCTTATGACTGGGGCTTCAGTAGCTTGCTTTCTTGCATAGAATGAGGCTGTGGTATCTGACAAGAGTTAGGGTCAAGCCAATCCCTGTCTGGGAAGAGTAGGAGAAACTACTTGGAGATAGATTTCAGTCAATGCCCTGTTCTCAGCTGCCTCCTGTGGGGCCTGCATCTCAGAATGGTGGCCTTCTCAGAGGTTCTGTGGAACAAATTGACTTCTGCAGACTCTCAAATTATAATTTTTATAATTACTCTTACTTTGTCAAACCACACATCACTTTTCTCTGTTTTTCTAAAATTAGTGTAAACGTTTTGCCACCAGAAGACTCCCCATTGTCTATGGGTGAAAAGATGTTTTTGAAAAATTCCTTTGCTATCATTTTATTTGGGTTTTAGTAGGAAAAAAAGATTGACACATGTTGTTAGTACTCCATGCTTAATTAGGACTCTGTTTGAATATGAACTGATTTAGAGTCTCACAATATTATGATGTTAATTTAGTTAACCTCCCATGAGAATGCAATATCCAGATATATTAGTGTTGCAATTAATGAAGATGAACCTTAAAAAGGAGATATGTATAAATTAAATAGCTATGTTCAGGAATGTTAAGCATAACATTTTCTTTATATAAATTCAGAATATAAAATATGTGATCTTTTTCAGCAATTTCTGATTTCAAATATATTATCTCAATTATCTAGATGTTAGATGGATAGACCATAGATAGATTGATAGACAGATGTGTATGTTGTGTACCTCACCACTGCTGAAATTTTTAAAATGTGACAGACCTATTCTTAAAAGACATGAATAAAAATGCAGATAGATGAGACATTCTTGTCATTGCTGTCAGTTTCTGATTTATAGATGATAAATATAGCCTAAAAATTAAGTTGTTAGGAAACTCACTTCTCTCTGCAAATCATAGGCTGTCATAGCATAGAAATAAGGAAATGGTGCTTAGGATGGACTTCATGCTATAAAGTGGATTGTGCAGCAGCTTCATTCCAAAACTAAAACATGGAGAACACTGGATATATAATTATGTTTGTATTTGGCTCCTTTTCACTTGTGTTCTTTTTCTTGGCTTCAGATTATATAAGAATTAGAATGTCTTTGGTCATTTATTTACTAATGATGTTCAAAATTGGCAGTTTGTAGATTTAGAACTATAGAACAAACCCTAGATTAACTGAGCTATTAAACATCTTTTGTTAGAATATAGATGGTTCTATTCTATCTGCCAAAACAGATATTAGGCACATTCTTTTCATTAAAGCCTGCCCACATCTTTCAGTAAGGAAGCACAATTAGGAATCAAATCCACTGATCTTGTTACAAGAGCAATGTTTACCCCATAACAAGATATTTTGATGTTAGTAATATATGAAGCATATTTCCAAAAGGAACCTGATTAAAGCATAGGTAAAATTCAGAGATAAATAAACATCCAAGATACATCTTTAAAATAACTGGGACTCCTTCTCAGGATAAATAACCATCAGTTCAAATAACTGAAAATTATCTGTAAGTCATAGTGAATGGAGAAAAATTTAGTTACTCTCTGATTATTATCTTAAAGCTTATGGCAAGATAAAACTCAAAGTTTAATTTTTAATCTCCAAATATATCAATATATATTTAATATAAACAGATGTATTAAAGTTTGATTTTAATATTGAAATATGTCATGTAGGGCTATCCTGAAGAGCTAGCTTTCTCTCAGACTAGATGTGTATGTTGTGTATGTTGTTGTACAGATAAATACTCATCTACTGGTCTTTACGGTTCAAGTGGCCCTAAATAGTAAGAGAATGGTAGACTTTCCCTGAGACTTTCTGACAAGCTGATCCTTAAAATCCATATAACCTAGGAACTATGCTCTTACAATTAAAGGAGCAGGTAGCCTGTCCTGAAAATTTTTCTCAGGCATTTATAAAGTTCAGGCTTACAGGACATTTTTTACTTTTACTACTATCATAATCTTTAAAAAATCAAAATAGCATATGCCAGTAAAAGTAAGCAAATATCTGAAAACTCTCATACAGTGTTTGTATTTTCTGGTTCAAATATTGTTCATCACAAGTTCTGTCAAATTTTGATCAAGAACCTTTGGGAAAATGTGGGAAAATATAAGAGATATATAATAAAAATTTTAAATGGAAAAATAACTTTAAAAACAAATATAAAAGGAATTAATATCCAACTTTCTCCTTCTTGGAGAATATATGAAAATGTTCTTATTTATCCAAATTAGTTTCCAGAAACTTAGTGATGGAAATTTAAGAACTTTGCCCTCTTATTCTACATTTAAGCCAGCAAATGCATAAGAGTACTGTGGGAGAGCTACATCACCACAGGGTTAACTTTGTACTCCAAAGTATCCTATCCTATGCCTGAAACACACTGTTCCATCAAGGTTCATCCTGGTTATTTCCACTCATGATTAAATAATTCTAAACGGATAAAAGTAATGGCATTTTATATATACATCTTTTCAAACAACGGTGCTGCTTTCAGTTTCTAAGCTATAGAAACCTGGACAAAGTCATAACTTGTTCACTCCACCAATATTCCTTTCAATATATTTATTTTTATTTTAAAATTTCAATTTATTTATTTTAAATTAAAAAAAGATTTTATTTATTTATTCATAAGAGACACCGAGAGTGAGGCAGAGACATAGACATAGGAAGAAGCAGGCTCCCTACAGGGAGCCAGATGCGGGACTCAATTCCAGGACCTCAGCATCACAACCTGAGCTAAAGGCAGACAACCACTGAGCTACCCAGGTGTCCCTCCTTTCAATTTATTTAAATTCTCT
This sequence comes from Canis aureus, assembly GCF_053574225.1. Classification (NCBI taxonomy): domain Eukaryota; kingdom Metazoa; phylum Chordata; class Mammalia; order Carnivora; family Canidae; genus Canis; species Canis aureus. Next base: position 4,347,410 of record NC_135615.1, on the reverse strand, counting down.
TTGCTCAACCATGCTAAGTGAGCAAAACTGTGTGAAAGTGATGACTGCATGAAACAAATTCAGTATGACAAAAAATTAACAGAGAAGTTTATTTTTCTTTAATTATTTATTTATGATAGTCACAGAGAGAGAGAGAGAGAGAGAGAGGCAGAGACATAGGCAGAGGGAGAAGCAGGCTCCATGCACCGGGAGCCCGATGTGGGACTCGATCCCGGGTCTCCAGGATCACTCCCTGGGCCAAAGGCAGGCGCTAAACCGCTGCGCCACCCAGGGATCCCCAGAGAAGTTTAATGTTTATTTAATTGTATTGTATTGGACAATTGTTACTATGCTGCCAGGTAATTGGAGATAAATTAGAGTCAACCTCATGAAAGATAGTAAAATGTATTTGCTCTCGACTCCCAGGTAGGTTTAAGATCAAATCTCAGCTCTGCTACTGACAAACTGCACAATCTGGGTTCTTAACCTCTCCAGGACAATCTGGGTTCTTTTTTTTTTTTTTTTTTTTTTTTTAATTTTTTTTTATTTATTTATGATAGTTACAGAGAGAGAGAGAGAGAGGCAGAGACACAGGCAGAGGGAGAAGCAGGCTCCATGCACCGGGAGCCCGATGTGGGATTCGATCCCGGGTCTCCAGGATCACGCCCTGGGCCAAAGGCAGGCGCCAAACCGCTGCGCCACCAGGGATCCCGACAATCTGGGTTCTTAACCTCTCCAGGACTCAGTTTCCTAGAAAATGGAGATACACCTAGTTCTATGTTGTAGGGTTTACTAAGGGAACCAAATGAAATGATACAATGGAAGGCTTAGCTTGAAAATTGCTAGCATCCTACAGATATTGGTAATTCATTTTGGCTATAATTAGCATCACCTTTATATAATCTGAGTGTTTATGAAGTCATATGGGAGAAAGAAATTGGAAAGATTCACTTTCTCAGACTCCCTAGATTCATTCCCTTCCTTCTTAGAGACCATATGTTGGTACAAGTATGAAGCTGAATTCTGAGGTTTACACAAACAGGGACAACTTCTTAGTGGACAACAAACTAAAGAAGAGGATCAGATTAATCCTGTTGTTGCAATTCAGGAATTGGTTCCAGCCAGTACTATCTCTATAAGTAATTTGCTTAACAAGCTAAAAGTTTCTGCCCAATAGCTTCCTCTCCTCTCAGAAACTCCTATCCTTGATACAAATATTAATCTTTCTTCTCCAACCAGGCCCACTCCCAAATTAAAGTGTATCCTTTCTTCTGTTCAAATTAATTTAGACTAGACTATTCAGCTAAATTATCTATGAATTATCTGAAAGTTGGAATAAAGCTTAATCCTCCTGGGATTAAGCTATTTATTGTTTCCCCCAATTTACCACCTGTCTAGACCTTCACATCTTATACATGCTACTCTCTCAACCTATCCTCTTCACTTACCTACTACAGAAATTCCTCTTCATCCTCTAAGACACAGTTCTGATTTTACCTTCCCTCTAAAACATCCCAGGAAGACCAGGACGGAGCTAGTCACTTTTCCACTATGTTTCCATAGCTATTGTTTTGTAGTTTCAAATCATAGTGTTGATCACCATATCAATTAACATATATATTTCTCTATTAGGCTGTTTGATTCTTCCTTGTAGCTTTTAGGTACCTAGCCCAGGCCTGGAGTACAACAGGTTCTCAATAACAGCTATACAGATGAGTGTTATTGATTATTCTCTTCTAAAATCAATGGAATGGCTTAGGACGTAGAGAAATATTCACCAAGTAGCATATTCTTTTCTCGCCATTGCAAGAATAGGTACAAATGAACCTAAAACCAAAGCACTTAAATCTCTGGAATAGAGACTGGTACCTTTGATTTGTAGAAATGCTGTGGAAGAGTAGTATCATAAAGAGGATGGGACAGAGATTTTAAAGTCAGAGAAACTGGATATAAGTATCATCTTCAACTCTGCTACCTAAGAGCTGAGGAGCTTTGCACATATTACCCTCCCCACTAATCATTAGTTTCGTCTTTTACAAAAATGTAGAGACATTGTGAATATTAACTGAAATGATGGATAAAAAGAGCTGAGCAAAGGTTTGGCACAAAGCCTGAAAGAACATACAGTGATTGCTGTAAAAGTTTTGCCCTCCATGACCTTGGCCCTGGGCTAGGGGGTACCCGGTGTCAGGGAGGGGTGCAAGTGAAAAAAATGTGTACCACTAACAAGGAATGTAGCACAGGACTGCACATAAGTACTAATTAAGGAAGAGCTATACCCAAACTTCTTATTTAGAGAATCAAATTCAAAATGCACACTTTATGTTGTGTAGAAGCTACCCATTGATGGCATCTAATCTATATGTGTGTGTTTTGTTTTAATTTTTAAAATAGAAATCTTTACTTCTTTCCCCATAAATATTTTGATACATTTTGGTTTCCAATTTAAGAGAAGACATGGTACAATAATATAAGTATTTTATCAGATTCCCACAAGAGCCTATTTTTAAAATAAGATATTTAGTATAAGTTTAAATAAGATTATGTTAAAAAAGTCTTGAAAAAACTTTCACCGTGCAAAAACAGACTTCATCTTAGTCAAACAGAATCAAGAAATTTCCTTAATCACGAGTATGTTATTATGCCATAAGATGCCAGTTAGTAATTTTTTTGATGTCTCTTTGAATCATTGGCCAATTCTATTGTCTTCAGACATAAACTAACCTTAGAAGATAATGGTGCTCAGAATAATGTTTTATTATGAGTACTGTTTTGCATCCTCCATTTTACACACTGGCCTCTGCTCAGTAAAAAACTCTTTTTTAGCCCATCCTACAGCCAGAGTCAGGGTCCTCCCAGTACTGTGCTGAAGGAGCCACGGCCACGGCTCTGACTTCCCTGGTGGCCGTGGGCCATGCGTTACTCCACCACCAGACTGTGTCCTTAATCTTGCTGTGTGTCCCAGGAGAGTAGCTGTGAGGAGAGACCAGCATCAGTTTGTAGAGATTCTCCCCACAGCACAAGCTGATCAAAGTATGCAGTTTACTAAAGGACATTTCAGAGGGTCAATTTTAAATTACAGGCCAACACAATATATTAATAATCATTTACTTAATGGATTATGGTCAAATAATCTATTTTAAGACTTCATTACCACCTAGCAGAAAAAACATCCTAAAAATGTGCCAAAGTTTGTGCACCACAAACTTTGCAACCACAAAGATAAAAATTCTACTTAGAGATAACTCTTAAAGTCCATCTAGGGTTCCTTCCTTCTTTCCCTCCACAGTTATTTATGCACTGATTAGAATTTTTCACTGAAATATGTTGCTTTCATTTTTTTGTGTGTGTCAAACTCTCTTAATAGCCAGCTTCCCATGAAATAATTTATTCATGTAGTCAGCAAGCTGATGAACACATTTATTAAGCACCTATTATGAGCCAGGCGCTCTTGTAGGTGCTACTCAGAGCAGTGATTCTCAAACTTTAGCAAGAATCTTCTTAAAACAAATTCTGATTCAGAAAATCAGGGCTGCAACCCAAGATCCTGAATTACCAAGATTTGAAATTAATAGTTCTGGTCCACAGACCACCTAACCTATTATAAAAACTTAAAATAAGATGCCTCAGAAGAGACCCAGTTTCCAATCCAGTGTTTGTTCATTAGATAACAGAGAAAACTATAAATAGGGTCAAGTTTTTCAACTACACATTGGATTTTTTATGTATGTTTAGCTGATTTTAATGTAATTATTGAAAAGAAGACTAAACACATGAAAAAAATCTGAAGCGTTTTATTTTTTAGGCTGCAGAATCATTATCTAATGACTAACAAAGTGATACCCAGAAAAGATCTTTTCTTGGATTACATGAAGAAATAAGATTTACTTTCAACCCTTATATTTAACTGTATTTCTTCAATTTTAATTGCAAACAGCCTAAAAATGTTAATGTGTTTAAAACACTGGAATTGTGTTTTCTTCCTAAAAATTGCATACAGTTGTCACAGAACATTTTTTCTAGCACCATATTAACAACCTGAAGTTCCTAACCTACTTTTTGAAAGCAGAGATCCACTAACCAGAAATTTCAAATGTAGTTTTCCATCTGGAAGGTGAGTTTGGCAAGCAAGACCCCAGAGAAGACAGCATGGCATCATTCATGCATTCCTAATTTATCATTTAAATTTTCAGGCCTGGAGAAATTTTTGTTGGAAATTTTACAATCCTAAAATGAATGCTGAATAAGGCACAGTTATTTCCAGGTTTTTGGGAACATTGCAAAACCACCCCAGTTAATTATTATAAAAGGCCTATGTCATGATGACCAATTTCATTTCATTTTGATGCATAATGCTTTTTTTTAACACCAAACACTGTGCTTTATCTCACTAAAATCCATGTTTTACATTTCTTATGTGGTAATATAAAAACTCAAGGGGAAACTAGCTAATCTGTCTCTGAGATTAATACGAACAGAATGGTAGCTCTAAATTTAGATTTCTCTGAAGTTGTACAATGTTATAAATTTAAGTACTCTAGAATTTTTATGATGTATTTTTACATGATTCTCTACAATTGTAATATATACTAACATGCTGAATGCTCTGATTTCCAGATTGTTTTCCAGCCTTTGCTTCAAATGCTATCTAAAATTTGCTAGCAATCAAAATTTTGAAATGTATTTTTAAATATTAAGCCTACAGATAATTACTAAATAAAAAATACACGGTTTTTACTCTTAAATTCTGCTTTGGGGCATCTAGCTGTAGTTTTAAAGCATGTATCCTACAAACAATTTCTTTTTATAGAGAATCACCTTTCATCAGCTATCTCTGTCTCTAAAATGATAAAATAAAGGCTGTTCCTCTTCAAATATGAGGTTTTATGCAGTCCAACAAAATGTAAGACACAGACATGTTTGCCATTCCCCTAGCAAATATTTATCAAAATTGGCTACGGTTTGAGAGAAATTTTAAAATATGCTAAAAATGATATGCCTACATTCTCCTATATTCATTCTTGTGAGGGAAAAGTGGCTGAACATTCTTAGTTGGCCTCTTCAATTTTACTCTGAAAATTCCCTTATGCTGTAGGTTCATTCAAAGTCAGGAATATGGCTACATAGTTTTTCATTGTACTCAAGGGAAGTTTATGGAAATGTTATAGAAATAAGCTACAAATGGAAACCTGGCCTTCTGCCAAACTGCATCTCTCTCTCCTGCTCTCATAACATTTCTTTTCCTCTTCCACACTCAATGTGTTCTTAGCATACAGAACATTTATCTAAAACTAATTTTAGAAATACAAAATATATCAATTACATCTCAAACAATATTAATAACTGATAGTTATAAAATATAGCTGTGTCTCAGGCATCTTTCTAAATGGGTTATGTTTATTTAATATAAATGATTTTCTAAATGTTTCTTATAGACTAAGTCATTTAACCCTTATGATAACCCATGAGGTGAGTACTGTTGGATCCCCATCTTATAGATGAGGAAATTAAAGCAAAAAGGAAAGACTTGCCCACAGTCACTCAGCACGCTGGTGGCAGATGTAGAACTGGAGCCCAGGTCATCCTACACCAGAGTCCAGGCTCCCTGTACTTACTATATAGATTGTTCATGACAATTTACTTCTGTCTATGGAAACCTGAATGAATCATAAGGAACTCAGAGCAGTTATTGGGAAAAAAGGGCTAGATATGTTTTATATTTGACTTGACTTATATTACCTAGGTCTTACACTAAGCAATTATACAATTTTTCTTAGATATTTTTATTTATACAATATGATCAAAATAGCATATAAAACAAAATGGTTTTTAGAAATAAAAAAAAAAAGTGTAACATTTGCTTGGATAACTTTCACTTTAAAATTACATTTATTTTTTTGGAAGAGTTGTGTTCCATGCCTTGAAATTACTTTTTAAAGAGCAAGAAGAGGGATCCCTGGGTGGCGCAGCGGTTTGGCGCCTGCCTTTGGCCCAGGGCGCGATCCTGGAGACCCGGGATTGAATCCCACGTCGGGCTCCCGGTGCATGGAGCCTGCTTCTCCCTCTGCCTGTGTCTCTGCCTCTCTCTTTCTCTCTCTCTATGATGACTATCATAAATAAATAAAATTAATAAATAAATAAAGAGCAAGAAGAAAATAAGAGAAAAGAAGTGAAAAGTAATATTTTCCAAAATTCATATGAATGAATGACATTGGAAATGCCTGTGTTATGCTTACTATTGCTCAGTCATAAAATTAAGATTAAAAACAGGAATTCTCATGAGATTACTAAGCCTTCCAGGTTTAATAGGAAACAAAAACAGAAGTATATGTCCAATGTGTTTTTCCCTTATGAATGTAGTTTAGTTGAAAAGAAGAGTCACAGCCAAAAATTCCTGAGTAGTACTCCAGTCCTGACACTGACTTGTTCAGTGACCCTGGCAATCTGCCAGGCCACTGATTTCATTTCCTTCTCTGCAAATTTATCAGAATACTTACCTACATCCCAGATGTTGGAAGACTTAATTAATGTCAATGTTTGTGTAAAAATGAAGTACTGTTACCCAATAAATGTTCAGTAATTCAGATTTTTTACTCCCACTTTTTGAAGTACTGTTACCCAATAAATGTTCAGTAATTCAGATTTTTTACTCCCACTTTTTTTTTTACTAGAGTACAGAAGAAACAACTTACTAAAATAGTTGGTAATATCAGACATTCTTGAACCTTTCTTTGCAGCAATAATTGTTAAAAATCATTTATTAACCCCTCACATAGTTATGAATTTCTGCATATAGTCACCAAATTTAACATACATTGCACTAAACATTTATAGATGAATATGTCGATTATATATCAAGAAAGCTGAAAAAAATGTTTAGTGGGGCAGCCCGGATGGCTCAGGGGTTTAACACCACTTTCGGCCCAGGGTGTGATCCTGGAGACCCAGGATTGAGTCCCATGTCGGGCTCCCTGCATGGAGCCTGCTTCTCCCTCTGCCTGTGTCTCTGCCTCTTTCTCTCTCTCTCTCTCTCTCTGTCTCTCATGAATAAATAAATCTTTAAAATAGATAAATAAAAATAAGTAAAAAGTCACAAGGCAGAGTAAATAGGTGAAAGACTGCAGCTGGGGGCGTAGATTCTGCTGAAAAGGTGCTTCTTGTGAATGGGAGAATAAAATAGTATCAAGACATTCAGCAAGGACACTGATTGCAAGACTATCAACAACTGAAACACAGAGAACTAAGTAAGAATTTGTAAGTTGGTAGATAGAACAAGTTAAAAATAATGAAATGCATTGAATTGTTTTCAGATTTCTCACCAGCAACACTATAGGTTAAAAAAACGGAGAAGTGCCTTCAAAGTCCTAATGGCAAAAATTTTGAATCTAAAATTCTATATCCCATGAAGCTATAAAGTATGAAAGAAAAATAAAAGTAATTTTACAAGTGCAAGGATTTAGAAAGCTTATTTTTACACAATTCCTGAAAAAAAATCTACATAATATTCTCCAGCAAAATGAGGAAAAAGAAGGTATAGTATCCAAGAAAGAGTAGATTTAATTCGAGATTACAAAGAAAAGTAATTTCAGGTTGGCAGTGGTCAGTTAACTTAGATCCAAGTAGAATATCTTCAGGAAGAAATACTTGAACAAATACTATAATTAAACATTTGAATTATTTTAGTGCTAGAGTGAAGTCATAGACTTTATTTGTCACTAAGGAAAAAAAAAGCAATTAGAAATAACAGGGGGAGGGATGCCTGGGTGGCTCAGCAATTGAGTGTCTGCCTTGGCTCAGGTCCTGATCCTAGGGTCCTGGGATCGAATCCCGCATTGGGATCCTAGGAGGGAGCCTGCTTCTCCCTCTGCCTATGTCTCTGCCTCTCTCTGTGTGTCTCTCATGAATAAATAAATAAAATCTTTTAAAAAACAGAGAGAGAGAGAAAAAAAGGAATAACAGTGTGAGGGAGAAATCTAATAAATCATTACACAAATATAAACCGGCATCAAGAAATACTATTTAAATTTGATAGATCAAGAAAAATAAATTTAAAAGTAATATTTAAAATGATAAAGTTATCACTAATAGATGTACTAAAAACAGACTAGTAACAAAAATTGGGGAGAAGAGTGAGCAAGAAGAAATAGAAAAAATGTATTTACTGTAAATTGAAATTCTTAATCTTTCATACCAGAAAATATTGTTTTACCCTTCCTGTTTTATGTAGTTAACAAATGAGCGTAGAAGTTCATACCTACACAAATTCAGAACTGGCACTCTTTCTTTATGTGCAGTGGTTGAGTGAAAGCAGCACATATTTTAAAATAAAATAAATAGACTTTAAATCCTGGGTCTATTACTTATAGGCTGTACATTCATGGGACATTTATATAAGCTCACTGAACCTTAGTTGGAGAATAAATTACACTGTGAATATTAAGAGCCCTGTACAGTGTTTTCTAAATAGTAGACTCGAATATTTATCAGTATTGCTATTATTATTTATAGAATCCTCTTGAAACAAGAACTCAGCATGTGGTATGGTTGATGACTACTTATCACAAGAGATGTGGCTTTATTATGCAAGTTGCAAAATAAGTTTTCCTGTTTTGCAGTGACATTTAATGTAACTAGTTGTCTGAGTAAAATGAACAAAAACTGATTTACTGCCTCAGAAAATGAAGGGGGAATCCATAATACCTTGATCTTTGGAGAGCCCCCAAAGTACTCATGATTATCACAGACCTAGATGAAGTATTTCAAAAATTTAAGTAACACTTTAATGGAGGCTAAATAATATGCCAAATTTCTTTATTTTTATTTGAAATCATATGGTTATCTGTTGGTCATCCCTTTAATGGGCAGTTAATTTTATACACTTTGCTTAATCAAATTGGAAATTCTATTTACTAGCTAATAAGTGAAGTTCCTTTGGTAGAAACAATTATTCGATAACATGGAGCACACATAAGGGAAATAATTGAAGTGGCTTCTTGGGATTTTTTTTCCTATATCTCTGATTACATGAAGAGGGGGCAGGTTCCCCTAGATTCCCTGGCCTCTTGCTTCACTCTTGGATCTCCAGGGAAATAGAGTATAGCTTGGGAAGAGGAACTGGATACTCCTACCTTTGCGCCTTCTGCTTCTCCATCCTGAGCCAGAGGAGGGCCCACAGTCATCTGTTCTCTTAGTGTCCTTAGTAGTAACAGAGAGGTTTCAGCGACTCATTGCAGCCTGTCCTATGTGGGTAAGTTCAATTTTGGTGTTCCAAGAGTTGGGAGATCTTTGCTGCAAAAAGTAGAGTCTTATCTTCTAATTTCAACTTTTATCAGTTGAAAATTTGAACTCTATCCACCTAACTTCATTGCCTTTCTCTCTCTCTCTCAAAAATTTTAACTAGGGCAAAGGAGGTTATATTTGCTAAGCCTGCTAAACTCTCAAAGTAGTACTTACTGGGAACAATTATATTCAAGCCTTACATATCATTGAAGCAACTTGTTAAACAATTACACACCAAGAAAAGGAGATAAACATAAATGTGAAAACTAGTAGTGAATGTAAGTAGTTGACCACTCTGTACTTCTATTTCAAGATAAATTGGCATGTTTTGATTCGGGGCATCCTATCTTAGTCTCCAAAAAGTGATGAACTCAAGCAATAAGGTCCCAGATGTCCATCCTCACCTTTTTGCCCTGAATTGTGGAACTCCAGTACTCAAGGGGATCTATCCATAAGTTTCTCATTATTATAAATTTAACAACAGATTTGTAGCTGCTGTTTCATAATTCTTGCAAAATGTTTCCATTTTTGACCTAACAAAGGTTTAATAAAAACAAATTAAAAATAAGTATAAATGAATTCATGCTTATGTTCAGGGTACAATAATATTTGAGAATCAAATATATATTACCTTTTTATGTTAATGTTGATGGTACTAGACAAAGTTTAATTTTTCTTTCTAATGAAGTTAAATAGGGATGTCTAGGTGGCTTAGGGGTTGAGCATCTGCCTTCAGCTCAGGTCGTGATCCCAGAGTCCCAGGATCCCAGAGTCCCAGGATCCAGTGGGCTCCCTGCATGGGGCCTGCTTCTCACTCTGCCTGTGTCTCTGCCTCTCTCTCTCTCTGTCTCTCATGAATAAATAAATAAAATATTTTTAAAAAAATAAATAGATATAGTTAAATAAATTAATAAAATATAACTTCTCCTAGATATCTTCCTTAGGTCTAAGTATTCTAACAGCTTATTAATTAAAAATACTTTTGATAAATTATTACAAAGATAAGATAGTTCTTTTGAGGTAATACAAATTGATTTTGTTCTGTTAAAAATTATTTTTTAGGTTTGAAATATTAACTAAAACAGACTGTAAACAGAAAGCATATTTAATAACTGTAGGAGCTCAAGAAAGAAAGAAGAAAAGAAGAAGAAGAAGAAAGAAGAAGAAGAAAAAGAAGAAGAAAAATAAGAAAGAGAAAGAAGAGAAAACAAAGAAAAGAAAAGAAAAAGAAAGAAAAGAAAAGAAAAGAAAGAAAGAAAAGAAAAGAAAAGAAAAGAAAAGAAAGAAAAGAAAAGAAAAGAAAAAAAGAAGAGAGAGAGCTTTAAGACCAGTCTTGACCAGTTATCAGCTAATGATACAGAGAACAGTATTCTGTTATTCATATTCTTTACTCAAGGCATTATCAATTATATTCATTTTTAGTTTAAAAATTGTATGTAATTAATATCTGTGTATCTTAATCATTTTTTAATGTAAGAGAATTAATTCAACAACAAAAATGGTATATTAGGATATGTGACATGACATTGAGGCACTACCATATAATTCTTTAATTTTTGTTAAGTTAGTAAATAATTAATTAGTTAATTATGGCTTGATACTTATATAGAACCAGGAACTCAGTTTCTCATAATAGTTATAAATTTATTAAGAATTATTATTAAGAATTTTCTACCATATGATTTCACTCATATGTCGAATTTCAGAAACAAAACAGATTGAACATAGGGAAAGGGAAGGAAAAATAAAATAGGATGAAAATAGGGAGGGAGGCAAACCATAAAAGACTCTTAACTATAGGAAATGAACTAAGGGTTGCTGGAGGGGAGGTGAGTAGGGGGGGGATGAGGTATTGGGTTACAAGCATTAAGGAGGACATTTAATGTAATGAACACTGGGTATTATATGCAATTGATGAATTGCTAAACACTACTCCTGAAATTAATAATACAGTATATATTAACTAAATTGAATTTAGAGAAGAAGAAGTCAATAATTTCAGCAAACTTTTTGGTCACATACAAAAAACCATGAGCCTTATTTCAACTATAATTAGGTAAACTACTTTTCATTCAAAAATAAATCAGCATTTATGATTGATTTTAGATTTTAAGTAGTAAAACTTCCTTTATGATGGCAAACCAATTATAATATTTTAAAATTATTTAATTGTCAATTATTTCACTTCAGTAGTGGACATGATTTAAGGGCATATTCATAAAAAACAGATTTTTAATAAAAATTGGTTTCAAGGGGCAATGGGTGGCTCAGCAGGTTACACATCTGCCTTTAGGTCAAGTCATGATCTCAGGGTTCTGAGATTGAGCCCAGTGTTGGGCTCCCTGCTCAGTGAGGACTCTGCTTCTCCCTCTCCTTCTGCGTGCACCACCCCCCACTCATGTTCTCTCTCTCTAATAAATAAATGGAATCTTTTTTATAAAAAGTTAGTTTCAAAACCTTGGTAGCATAAAAGGCGATAGCATAATTAGAATAGCATAATTGAAAAAAATACAGTTTAATTGGGAGAGATCGAAGAGACTTCAGATTCAATTCTGTGTTGTTGTTTTTTTTTTACTGCTTAAATCTATAAAAATATTCAAATGATAATGGGCTTAAACTTTATTTTTTTTAAAAGCAACATTTCAATCTGCCTAGATATATATGTTACTTCACAAGGGCTTTCCAGGCATTCATTAGTGATCCTGAGGGTAAACTTTCCACCTCCCACCTTCATAGAACAGAACTCCATTCATAAACACAGGAGGCCCACACAGATGAAAATACAACATATTTAATTTTTCTTGCACATCAGAAATTATACAAATTTTATTTGAATTTTAGGGAGAAATCTGTAAATTTGTAAGCCCCCAGGAATGTAAATCAGTCTTAATGTACATCCATTAAAAATATTTTAAAGCACATAAAGTGCAAAAATAAAGTCAAATTATTTTCTTAAAGTTTTTAAAGAGTAAAATATGTCACCAATGTTCTTAGATAAAAAAAAAAAAAAAAAAAAGAAATCCAAAACACAAACTGGGTATTTAAACCTATTTTATGAAGAAGAAAAAGAGAGAAAGTAAATAAAAATGTGAAGGAAAGAAGTTGGAGTCAATAAAACAATAAATCACTAGTTTGATCCAATTTTTTAACTTTCTTTATGGTTGTGTTGGCACCAAGTAGACACATACCATGTGTATGGGACAGGTATATGACTTATCTAGGGCTACAAACGTTTTTAGTGTAAAAGGAAAATAAGTCACCTAGTTTCATGCGCCCAAGTTTCCTGGGAGGTATACTCAGTGAGTTACTGGTTTGTGCAAAACACTGCTCAATATACAAGCTCTGAAGCATCTCACAATGCTTCAACTGGAAATAGAAAAGAATAATCACAAATGGGCCCTAAAATATGAAAAGTTTGCTTGAAAAGAATATATTTTCCTATAAAATTTTGAAGTCTAATCAGTTATGCAAGGCAATTTGCAATTATGTATACATATATAATTTTCAGATCTTATTATGTATGATCTTCTGATCCTCTTCCTCAAAGGCATGCAAAAACATTCTCAATGATTCATGTCTATTCTATTTTCCCATAAGTTTCATATACAGGATTTGTTGCGTCTTTGTCTTCTTGGTCATCCCCTAAATGGGAACGAGAGAAATAGATGAAGAAAGGAAAACACTTACTTTTTTGTTGGCTATTACTACCCAATCTTATTTCTCTGAGTGGGCTGACAAGCTTGTACCTTTACCATCTTTCTCTTATCAACCTTCATATGCAACTCAATTTGAGCACATCATCAAGTGATTTTATTAAGAGAAAATCACAACAAAAGGCTAAATTATAAATAAATAGAGTGTTGTATTGTTAACCAAAATGCATTACTTTTATGTAAAAGTTCCTCTACTTCTTTTTAACATTTTTGCCACCATATTATTTTACTACTGGAACATCTAACTACAATATTTCCAATATCAAGGAAAGAAAATGCACAATGTGTAATGGAAATAGGAAATAAAATCACAGTTTAGATTAAATTCACATACAAAATGTTACTTCCTACATTGCTGACTTTATTATTATTTATAGTCTTCGTTGTTTCATGAAAGAAATTGAAGCAACATACAAAGTTACATACCCTAAAACAAAGGAAAAGAGCAGTAATACAAGGAAAAAGGGAAGGAAGAAAGAAAGAATGGAAATCAAGAATTCTTGGTCATATGTGTGATTTAAACTTTCAATCTCTCATTTTAAAATGATATTATTTACATTTTAGACATGAGCAAAGTTGTAGAGTTGAATATAAGGGCAAGCAAGATGTTCCTGGAGTTTTCATTGCTTTAGAATCACATTGAAGATGAGTATGCTGATCCAGGCACTTGCAGCTTTGCCCATCCTTGCTTTCATACCATCACAGTAAAAGTGCACAGTGGAAAATCAAATCGCATCTGAGTATTACTTTGCAAATAGTGTGATCTTACAAATACCTTGAAACATTTACAGAGATTCCCAGGGGTCCGTGGACAAGGCTTAAAGAATCTCTGCTCTAGGGTTTTCATGCTTTAACCTTTGTCAGCATATTCAAGGTAAAAAGAAATTGGAAGACAAGGACTTTTCTAGGAAGGAATAACAGTTAAGGAAAGTCCCAGAATAAATCTGGAAAGTTGGAAGATTTTGATCACATGAGGTTTTGATAAGGACCCACTCCTGAAACAGAGAATAAGAGTGAGAATTTTGAGCTGTTTGGAAATTGATTCCAATATTTTTGAGTTTCAGCTAAAATGATACACTCTAGTGAAAACAGCAGGGCTAATGAGAGGTGGAGACAAAGCCACTGATGTTTATCACAGATACCTTTTCTGCACAAATTCAAGAAGCTATTAGTGTGGATGGTAATGTGGTCTTTGTTTCTATGTCTTGGTACCTACTCAGGCTTCACTTTTTACTGTGACCTTCTAAATCCATCCTCCAACCTAGCGGTCAACGAATGTTTTCTGTAAAGGGCCAGATAATCTGTAAATATTGTATATCTTGTGGGTCATACAGTTTTTATTGCAAACTGGTGAGTTTTTAAAACTTTACGTATGGACACTGAAATTTGAATTTCAAAGAATTTTGGTGTGTCACAAAATATTATTCTTTTTCTTAAGATTTTATTTATTTATTCATGAGAGATACAGAGAGAGAGAGAGGCAGAGACATAGGCAGAGGGAGAAGCAGGCTCCACCCAGGGAGCCTGATGTGGGACTCAATGCCAGAACCCCAGGATCATGCCCTTGGGCCAAAGGCAGGCGCTAAACCACTGAGCCACCCAGGCATCCCAAAATATTATTCTTTTAATTTTTTTTCCAACCATTTAAAGAAAATTCTTAGGGTGCCTGGGTGACTAAGTCAGTTGAGCATCTCACTCTTGGTTTTAGTTCAAGTCATAATCCCAGGGTCATGAGATTAGCCCCATGTTGGGCTCCCACTCAATGTAGAGTGCGCTTGTTCCTCTTTTTCTGCTCCTTCCCCACTCACCCTCTCTCTATCCCTCTAAAATAAATACATAAATAAATAAACAATTTTTATGAAATAAAAGTAAACAAAGAACATTCTTAGATTGTGTGCTATATAAAAGTAGATGGTGGTCTGGATTTAAACAGAGAGCACAATTAGCATACCTTGCTCTTACCCAAAAGAGACTCTAATGATTAAAATTTAGAGTACTATGAAGGGTAAGTTGGATAAAGACCTTTTAACAATCTTTAATTCCCTATCTTTATTTCAGGCTGACCTTATGTTTGTTCTCTTATATATATATTATTATTCTAACACTGCTGATAAAAAGTCACAAGCTCCTTTGACAAAAAAGAAGTCATGGAATATAAAATATATGGCATAACATAGCATAATACAATGAAATAAAGTGTGATAAGACAGTTGAAATTTTTAGTGAATTCTGTCAATTTTCTGACAAAGCTACAAAACTATTCCACAAAATTGTGTTTGCACAAAAAAAAGGGGGGGGCGGGGAAGAAAGTAAACAAACTTCCCACTGCATTTGGCCCAAGACAGATTTAAAAAAAACTGAAAGCAGAAACATGAGTTTTTTAAGCAAGTCGGTTCTGAAGTATCTAACTTATTAAACAATACCATTAGGAAACCTCAGATTAAGTAGCTGAGTTTGCTTTATGCCAGAAATGCTCTCCTTGCCCACCCACCTCTTATGCATCTAGGGGATCTTCCAGCCACATTTCAAATCTTCTCATCTCAGTAAAGTCTTCCCTTGTCTAAGTCATCTCTCCTACCTGAATTCCTAGTCTTCATTTATGGTACTATTTATTTGACAATTATACTGACTTAGTATTGTCTTTCTGGTATTTTCTTAAACTGTTTTTTAACTCCTGAATGTTTAACTGCAAACTTCTGAAGAATCATAATCCTCTTTTAGTTTTCTTGTAATTTCTACGTTTAGCATAATGTCTCATTCACTCACTGTAGGAGCAACTCATCAAATACTTGGTTAAAATCAAATGCAAAAAAAAAAATAAATAAATAAAATAAAATAAAATAAAATGCAAGTAAAATAAAACAGTTTTTGTTTATGATTCTTCATGTTTTATCCGTTCAGTTTCTTCCTCATTCTCTCAGGAAGAAAATTTCCCTATTAGTATTTACCCTGCTTTAGATTTTTTTTTAATTTTACTCAAGAAATTTTAAAAATCTAACATGAAATTTACAAACTAACATTATTTAGTTTATTCAGCACATTTATACTATTGCCTAATTATGTGCCCTTCCTTTTTTTTTTTTTTTTTTTCAAATTCTACTAATCTAAACTACACTGAGGTAACTTTTGATGTGTAAGAGGTTTTGAGTCATGCTGAGCTGGATTCTTACCGTGAACCAGGTTATTTAGATCATTCAAAAAACTTCTGGAGTATAGGATTCAAATACAGGTAGACATTTAACATACAAATAACGGTGTTGGAAAGCACAGATTTGCTATATCAATTTTGAAAACCAAATAACAATGCTCATCACAATTTTGCATGCAATATCCTTTGACCCATCAATTGTACTTTTAGCATTTGGTTTTAGGTACAGCTTACAAAAGCATTTCAAGATATATGAACAAGAATGTTTACTGTATTATAATATAGAGTAGGAAAAATATGCAACAACCTAAATGCCCATAAGTAGAATTTGTTAAATACATATGCCATTTTCATAAAATAAAACACTGCATTGTATTTAAAATAAGATAGGTCTGTATGTGCTGATGTTGAAATATTTCTAAAATTTATTATTTAGTAGTTTAAAAATCAAGGTGGTATGTGGGGCAAATAGTTTGATTTCATTTAAAAATATAAAAAGGACATTACTTACACAGGTTTATGCAAAAAATATTATTTTCCCTAAGAATACATACAAAATTGTTACCTGTGATAATATTTAGTGAAAAATACTAGAAGGTCAGAGAAGGAGACTTCTGCTTTTTATTTGGTGCCTCTGTACACCATTTGCCTAAAAATTATCTCTTATAGAAGTATCATGAACATTGAATCTGAATTTGTAGCAGTGCTTGACTAGTAGCAAATGCTCAACAAATGCCCATTTCCTTTACTTCATCCACATGGCTAGTCATTACTCAGTTTTTTCCAGGAAATATTTTTTCCAAATTAGAAAGTACATAAGTAATGATGAATCACCAATTGGTGATGCTATTCTGCATACTTAATTTGCAAACCTAGATTTTTTTACTACCCCTACACAAAATTTATTCTTTTATTTTCTGGTTTGTTTTGAATTGACAAAACAAAAAAGTAAATCTACATTTGAACAGGTTTTTTGTTTTTTTTTTCTCTTAAAGACTCTTCTTGTCTAAACTGGTATCTATATTTAGACGCAGACAATTTTAAAAATACTCTTATTGATGATATTTCTTTAGGTAAAAACAGTTATATGATGCTGATTCAGCATGACTAATGAAAAAATAATTTATCTCACATCCTAATAGCCTGGTTAATCCAAAATAAAAATTCCCTTACCAAACCCACATGAAAGGAAACAGAAGGAAAGAAAAGAAAAGGGAGAGGAGAAAAAGGAAAAGGAAGGAAATAAATTAAGAAAAATCCTCTCTTCTTGGGAAGCCAGCATGACATATGCCAGAACAGAGGTCAGAGTGCATTAGAGAAAGTATAACCCATCCCATGTGCAGTAACTCTTGCTACATTTGAACTATTTCCTTTATACTCTATAAGACATTTTCACCAAAAAGAAAAAAAGATTTTTAATTATTTAGTCTAATTTGGATTGCCTACCAGAAACTGATAGAAATTACCTAATTTCAGTGTATTTCTATGACAACCAAGGAAAACCAAATATTATTTAGTCTTAGTTATTCCAAAGTACTAAGACTCAGCCCTTGTAGATATTGACCTTGCCACCACACGTCTGCTGCCAACTGTACCTCATGGCAACAATGAAGGCTTTGTGAAAGAAACGTGGATTCCTCAGGAGTCTGTATAAGGCTTTCCTGGAATGTAGGTGGACAAATTCTAGTAAATACATAAGGCTTTATCAAACTAAACCTCCACTTAAGGCATACTCAGAGTGAGGGAAAATTTTAAAAAGCAGTATGTTGAAATTCTTTTATAAAAGGGCATAACCTGATATAGTAATGTTACAGAAACTTACTTCATGCTGTTAGAGCTTGGAGGGAAAAAAAGGCCCACAGAAGAAATCTCTAACATGGTCGTTTCACTTAAAACTGAATATGCAGGAAATTTTTCTGACTTTCCTAAATTGGTACAAGAAGTTGATATATCTAAAAACAAAGAGCTGCAGGAAATGAATGAATTAGAGAATACATTTACCTTCAACTTCTCATATAAACGTAATCATGGAATATTCAAAATAATCCAATCTAGAATCAATCTTAAATCTTGTTTTGACCATTTTGACTCCCCTTCCCACCAACCATTATCAGAGCTAAAATATTAATCTGAATTTACTTTTTCTTTCCACATGGATTTAGCTAACTCTATGGAATAGAGAGTAATTTTTAAAAACTGAAGTCATGGTCTAATAGACATACTTGCGAATCATGGAGTATTAACTATTAGAAGTATGTGGAGAGTGCTAACGCAATGTGTACAGAACAGTAATATAGTTGGGGATATCATAAAGGTTTCCTAGAAGGAATACTCTACTACAATTCAAAGAACAAGTGGCAGATAGTCATGTAGGTAAGACAGGACATCCAAGTAGAGAAAATAGCATATGTAATGACCCAGAAATATGAAAGTTTTCATGAAAATTTATATTACAGCACAAGTTGCAAAAGAATAATCTTGATCATGAGGTTAGAAAAGCTTCCACAGACGGGGTCCCTGTGTGGCTCAGCCAGTTAAATGTCTGCCTTTGACTTAGGTCGTGATCCTGGGACTCTGGTATCGAGCTCTGAGTCTGACTCCCTGCTAACCAGGGAGTCTGCTTCTCCCTCTGCTTCATGCTCTCTCTCTCTCTCTCAAATAAATGAATAAAAATCTAAAAGTAAGGAAGAAAGAAAGAAAGAAAGAAAGAAAGAAAGAAAGAAAGAAAGAGAGCTGCCACAGAGTTTTGTTGCCACATTGAGTTTCAACTTGTTGTGAAGATTGACCTGAGACTTTTGAAACAGTAATTCTGCACCTATATAAAAGATGTGGTACAAGAAACACAGGCATCTTTCCATAGACAACCAAAGTAAGATTAATTCATAATCTAAGGACAGGTGAGTATGGTTAGAGAGGAACAGATAACTGTGAGAAAGGTCAAAGGAAATACATGAGTATCAATCAACTTTTCTTGATACAGGCAATGCATTTTACAAAGTGGAATATATATAAAGTGACAATGGATGAAAAAGACACTTTCCAATTTTATTCTTTGTTCTACTTTGGGTTATAGAACTGGAAGAGTTGCTTAGGCACAGTAATTTTCTCAGTATAGCTAAATCTACCCTATAATATTTACTCAATTTTTGCAGTGCTTTTATAATTTAGTATTTTGGGTTTTTTTTTAAAGATTTTATATATTTATTCATGAAAGACACACAGAGAGAGGCAGACGCAGAGGCAGAGGCAGAGGGAGAAGCAGGCTCTCTGCAAGGAGCCTGATATGGAACTCAATCCCGGACCCAGGGATCACATCCTGAGCTGAAGACAGATGCTCAACTGCTGAGCCACCCAGGCATCCCTATAATTCTATATTTTGTTACCTCTATGATGTTTGTGAAGGGAATTATTTGTTGTTATCTATTTGTCATTTTAACAGGAAAGTCACCATTTATCCTTCTCTTATCCTTTTACCTACTTGCCTAACCAGTTTTTAAGTTCCTATTTAATGGGAAAAAATTATATAAATTCATATTGTTAGCATAGCATCTTAGATAATGTAGGATATCAACTCTCTCTCCATTTTTTGTTTTCGGGTGTTATTTGGAAATGACGATCCATGACGGTTTTCTTTTAGCAAAACTCTGTACCTGGAAAATAGCTACCTGTCATTATCCAAAGCATAATATAATTTCATACCTGTTAGATTTTCTCTTATCATAAGTCATCAGGAAGCCTAGAGCTGTTAGGAGATCTACCTTTATTAACTGTGTCAAGCTATGGGAAGGGCATTTTGTATATTAATTTTCACACTGATTGATTCTCTTACTCAAGTTCATTTAAATGTCAAAAAATCATGTTTGTATAATTGTCTCAAATCCTTTATGAAAGCAGTGGGGTATAAATCAGAAGATAAACTCTACATACTGCAACATTCAATAAATATTCATGGTTAGTGACCATAGTATATGCAGTTGTCAGCCCAGCATAAGAGAGAATATGAAAAATTTTGGTGATATAACTTTGCTGTGGCCATCCACTGCACTGTCTATTCAAGAAAGTATTTCCTCCCATTCTGCTTCACAGAAATAATGAGATACCAGTATTAGAGTTTCTTCCATGGAAATTTCCCAGACTGAATGGAATAATTAAATAAGCCAAGTATCCTGAGGTTATCCAGGCTTCACTAATGAGGAACTGTCTTCTCCTTAAAGTCTAAACCTTTCAGTTTAATGGGGTTACAAGCATTATCATAAGCCTTCCCTTTTGAGTTCATATGAAAATAAAATATGCCCTCTGCTAAATAATGGTATAAATAACTAATCCTATGCTGCTTCAATGGCTGGTTGAGGCACTAAAGATGAGAGAGAAAATAATATTGCACTTTTTAGAAAATGAAAGAATTTTTTAAATTACTATATTTGGTCACTGCGCTAAAGACTCCTGGCAGAAGAGTCTTTTCAGAATGACTCAAACTCTAACTTTAATATAAAACAATTAGCTAGAGTTTCTCTCCACCTCTTCTTCCTTCCCTACTTTTTTCCTTATAATAGATTGTTTATTTTAGTGGATGGTATGGTATGTCATCAAGATCCCCGCTCCAGGGGTGCCTGGGTGGCCCAATTGGTTGAGCATTTGATTCTTAGTTTTGGCTTAGGTCATGATCTAGGGGTCCTGGGATTGAGCCCTGAGTGGAGCCTATGTGGGTCTCTGTCTCGGTGTGGCATCTGCTTGTCCAGCCCCCTCCCCCACTGCCCTGCACCCCCTTAGCCACCCCCCCTTCCTGCATGCATGTGCTCTCTCTCTCAAATAAATAAAATAAAATCTTAAGAAAAGAAAAAAGACCCCTGCTCCAGAATTGAGGCATTCATCCCCCACCCCACCCAAGCTATTTAGAATATTAGGGCTGATGACTCACAATAAGTCCTTTTATGAGGAACTGATTTCAGCTGAAGACTTCTCAAAGGCAACAGTAGAAGCCAGGAGAAATGCAATAATATGCTCAAGTGCTGGAAATAAATATCACTCTAAAATTCTATGATCTGTTAAATGATGATTCAAAGGTGAGGTTGCTGTATGCAATGGACTGAATATTTGTGCTCCCCCATTCATATGTGGATTCCCTAATCCCCAGTGTTATGGTAATTAGAGGTGGACCATGTGGGAGGTAAATAGGGTAATTCAATTAAGAAGGTAAGATCCCTCATGTTGCGATTAATGTTCTTAAAAGAAGAGACATGACAGAGCTTGGTCTCCCTCTGAGCTCTAAAGAAAAGGTCATGGTGAGCACATTATAAGACAATGAACACTTATAAGCCAAAAGAACTCTCATAATAAAACCTCCCTTGATGGCACCTTCATTTTAGACTCCTCAGTCTCTAGAATTATGGAAATAAATTTCTGTTGTTTAAGCCACGGAGTCTATGGTATTTTGTTATAGCAGCCTGAACTGACTAAAACATTGGTAGTTAACTAGGAAGTGTTTAATAAGGCTAGACAATATTATGCATCGTATATGAAAATACTGAAAGCATAAAAAGAAAAAAGAAGCTAAAATTGGAATAGCTTGTTTTACCTCAAAGAAGACTTTGGAATAAGGTGATCTGAAGTTTAAACTTGAGAGATGAATAGGACACTTGTCAAATAGGGTAGAATGAGATACAATGCCAAGGAGAACATGAGCCAAATCACAAATGTGTGGCAAACTGCAAATAATCTACATGGGATGATACGTAATTGAAGCTGGCAGCAAATAGGACTGGAAAGATTTGACCTAGCCTAGGCAGCTACTGATTTTACTCAGTAGTATGTAATAGGAAATATCAATGCCCTCATAAATGAATATACATGAATAGATTTGCATTTTTAAAAGGTAATGCTCACTACAGTGGCAAGGATATATTTTAAAAACTAAGGAGAATCTGAAAGCCAGGAGACATGCAAGAAGCCTGTTGCATTGGTCCCAAGCAAAAGATGAGAACAGGCTGAACTAGGTTAGTGGCAGAAGATATTGATAATGAATGACTGATTTTAAAAACACTTAGGAGGCAAAGTCAAAAGGATTTAGGATGCATGGGTGGAAGTAGATAAAGAAAGAAAGTCAAAGCCAGTTTCCAAGTGTTCTAACTTAAATAAAAGGTTGAGAAATAGGAGAAACTTTTATCTTGAACATGATCAGTTTAAGATATTAGATTAACAAAGAATTATGTAAGAGAACCAGAGTTTAATAGGCTAAATAAATCTCAAATAAAACAAAACTTGAACAGTGGTGTCTTTGTGCATGGAGAAATAGCCTCCATCTGTCAGTGTGTCTGCAAAGTAATTTTCTACCTGGTTAGATTAGCATATGGAAATGTGTGTTTCTCCTTCCATGGAGAAAGAATGCTTAGGCAGAGAATGCATAACAAGTCATAATACTTCACTCTGAATACCTGAATGTGGGTTTTCAATGGATAATTCAGACTGTATTTCATGCACTGTTCACCAATAATTTACAATATGTATAAATAGCCTTCTCTATTAGATTTACATCCATGCATTTAAATTAAGATCCACTTAGTCTGATGCCTCAGAGTCTAGCTGAAAATATGCCAAAAGTTTGGCTTTTAAGTTCTCAAGCTTTGGGGGGATTAATTCATCTACCAGAAGCACCGTAATTCCATATGTCCAAGTTTAGATATATTTGCTACTTTTGAAAGAAACAATGATGACACTATGCTGACTTCCAAAATGAATCAAATAAAAGGAAAAGCATAATTCAAAGCCAAATTGGGATTCATTTGCACATATTTGGGACTTAAAAGATTTTTGTCATCATTTGACTGGAGCCCTGTTGGAAATTATTTATGAGTCATTTCCAGAGAGCTCTTTTCAGGATGCTCAGCTTTAAATTGCACTAAAGCCTTGTTTTGCTTTCCCTGATCATGCAACCAACTGACTGCTTTTTTATAATTGTGTCTCTGAAACCCTGTCAGCAGGACAACTGCAAAGTCATCTTTAATTTAGTGAAAACATGAAGTCCAAGATGAAATTTAGTACTTGAATTCCCAACTCAAGAGGCTGTATTGTAAAAGAAGGCAGACTAAAACGAAATTAGAAAATTTCATCTGGACATAAAACCATTCATTCCTAAGACCCTAAAACGGCTGCCTGGGAGAAACTGTACCTTTTAAAATTTTTAATAGGACTCATAAATATCAAAGAGTTCTAGTGGCAAGTCTACAGAAAATTTTATAATTATTTCATGACAAAAACGAACTTTTTTGTCAAATTGTATATATTGCTATTTTTCACTCATTCAAGAATGGATCTCTTTTTTTAAAGGTTATGTTATATTGTCTGTGCTGATGTTTCCCCAACCAATCAGCATACATTCTCTGAGTTCCTAGGGATGCTAAAATGTTCTTGAAGAAACAAAACTAAAATATTTTTATACATATGTATAAACACTTGTTTTAAAAAGGATAGGCAGCTCTGGTGGCTCAGCGGTTTAGCACCACCTTCAGCCCAGGGCATGATCCTGGAGACCTGAGATTAAGTCCCATGTCGGCTCCATGCATGGAGCTTGCTTTTCCCTCTGCCTCTCTTGGTCTCTGTGTCTCTCATGAATAAATAAATAAGATATTTTTTTTAGAAAAAAAGGGTAGACTATCACATAAGACAAAAAGGAGGAGAGAGATGCTCTGGCAGTGACAAAGTTACATAGAATTATGTATATTGATCATTATTTATAGAGCTCAAAGTGAGCCATCAGGGTCATTATTTCAGACAATAGTGCTACTTTTAGCAATTCTGTCTTTTTGAAGTTTCTAAAAAAGTTTCTTCTATTCTGCTTTTCTCTGATTTTCAAAGTCCAGAATGAATAGTATCCTATCAGTGCATCTGTAGAGATTTGAAACATATCCTCAAAGATCTCTTCTTTCTGAGAGATGGAGTTAAAGTTTTCTCCTAGAGTTTGAGCTCTGATTGCTTGACCAGTGGAGGTGATACTGTGCTAGTGTCTGAACCCAGGCCTTACAAAACTCAAAACTTTCACTTTCTATATCTTGGCACACTTTCTTGAAATTCATACATAACACTGTGAGGAAGTTAAGCTGTCCTATGGGGACACCTGTGCAAAGAAAAATCTACAGTTAAGAAAAAAAAGGTAGATATTACCACCATAGTTGTGTTGACCCAGCCAATGCCAGGTTAAATGGAGATAAGATATTCCCACTGAATCCTCTCTAACTGAAAATTCATAAGAAAAAGATTTAAAAAATCAAATTTTTATATATGTGTGAGTGTGAAAGTATAAATATATATATATAGTGTATAGTGTATAAAGTATATATATATATGTATAGTGAAATTTAAAACTAAAATAAAAGTTAATTAGCTGATTAGATATAATTAAAGGGAGGTGAATAAACAAGAAGTAAAAAACTGGAAAACTGCATCTAATGTGACACCAAAAGCAAAAAAAGAATAGAAAATCATGAAGGAATGGTAAAGAAAAGTGGAGCTTTGGCGGCACATAGGTGGATCAGTGAGTCAAGCATCTGCCTTTGGCTCAGGTCATGATCTCAAGGTCCTGGGTCGGAGCCCTGCATCAGGCTCCCAGGTCAATGGGGAGCCTACTTCTCCTACTTCTCCCTCTCCGTCTGCCTGCCACTCCTCTACTTGTGCTCTCTTTCTCTCCCTGTCAAATAAATAAATAAAATCTTTAAAAAAAGAAAGAATAATGGAGCTTTGTATTGATGAATGACAAATAAATAATATGGAATAATGGCTGAAAATTATCCAGAATTTAAGAAAGATATAAATTCTCCATTAAAATATCCAAAGTATTAATAGCAAGATACATATCAGGACATACATATTTAGAATTTCAGTCTAAGTGAAAACCATGAAAAACAAAAATGAAATTTTAAAAAATACATCCAGGGATCCCTGGGTGGCGCAGTGGTTTGGCGCCTGCCTTTGGCCCAGGGCGCGATCCTGGAGACACCGGGATCGAATCCCACGTCGGGCTCCCGGTGCATGGAGCCTGCTTCTGCCTCTGCCTGTGTCTCTGCCCCTCTCTCTCTCTCTCTCTGTGTGACTATCATAGATAAATAAAAAAAATAAAAGTAAAATAAAATTAAAAAATACATCCAGAGGAAAAACACAATTTACCTACAATAAACTAAAAAAAAAAAAATTTGATTACCTATTTCTCAAAAGCAGTAATAAAAGACAAAAGATAGTGGTAAAATATCTTACACATATTATGAGAAAACAACTATCAAACTAGAACTGTATTTACAAAATACAATTATTCTAAAACTGAAGAAACAAAACCAAACCAAACAAAAACTTAGAGAGTTTATTATTATTAATTAGAAACACTATTCGCTGTCTCATGACATGTCACTCATAATAGCTTCCTCCAAAGAGATATAAACTAGTACAAATCTGGACCTCTATCTATCCCTTTAATCAAGAACATTCAGGAAAATTTAAGAGCAACATCTTTGCAGAGTGAATCTCTTTTATTGGTTAGGAGTGAACTAACCACAGAAAGCATATCTTCTGTTCAGCTACTAAAGACATCACCTCTGCCCACTGTTTTATAGCCTCCCTAGCTAGTGAAGAACATATTGTGTCCTTTTATATGTATCCAAATGCCTTTCTCAATTGTCAGAACACGGGGAGGCAAAAAAGTGCATAACTTAGTAGGGACCATATGAAAACTCCAAAATCACCTATAGATCACCCTCACTAAAAGAATATGTAAAGGATAAAAATATTGAAGAAAAATAACTGTGGAAGGAAATTCTTGGATTCCAGAAGGAATTGTGAATACATTAAATTATTTAAAATGTGGGTAAGAATAAACAAATAGTCGTTATATAAATCAATTATATTAATGTTTAATTTGTTGGATTTTTTAAGTTTCCAGAGTTTAAGTCTAGATAGCATTACTGTGTAGAACTGGGAGGAGAATGGTGACCCGAATTAAAATATCATAAGATCCTTTTATTGTTCAAGGAAAGGGTAAAAATTCTATTAATTTTAGACATTATAAAGTATAAAGTATATAAAGAATAATACAATTTTATTGGCAATGATCAAAAGATTTTAAAAGAAATTACATTGTCCAAACACAGTGGAAAAACGAAATCAGAAAAAAGAAAATGACAGATCCTAAACAAAGGCAAGAGGGTAAAATTAGAACCAAAAAGCAAAAAAAAAAAAAAAAAAAAAAAAAAAAGAACAAATAAATAAAATTTCCAAATAAAAAGGTAGGATTACATATTAGTATTAGAATTATAAAAATGTTTCAGAAACTGTAACAGAAATAAACTAGGAATTGATCACAACAGGTTTCAGATAAATATCCTAAATGTGTGAAAATTAGAAAATATTTTGAGCCAAATAAAACTATAAGTACAATGTGTCAAAATTTGACATAGAGACACAAAGGGGATATGGAGGGGGAAGAAGGTGATGTGAAGATGGAGGTAGAGATTGGAATGATGCACCTACAACCAAGAGATGCCAAGGATTACCACAACTAGAAGTGAGGAGAAATACATATGATTGTTTCTCTCTCAAAGCTTCCAGAAGGAACCATTCCTACCAACTCCTTGATTTCAGACCCTAGATTCTACAACAAATTGAGCCAGCTCTGTAAACCATATTAAAGTTTACAGAGGAAACAGTTGTGGCTAACTAGAGTAAGTGGCAAAATAGCACCTGTAAATGCCACAAGTGTTTACCAGAAACAGAGAGAAGACTTTTCTCTATACACCTTTGAGTATGTCAAAAGTTTTGCATTATGTAGAGGAGTTTATTTTCTACAATCACAATAATCCACTGGGTTAATCTACAAAAATCGCTGCAGGTAGTGCTGATATTGCAATGGCAGATCCCCCCCTAACTTTCAGAGAAAGGTCTCAGAAAAATATCAGAAACCATCAACTTCCTGACTGGGCAGGATTTTGCTGTGCCCTCCCTTAGTTCCCTCATGGAAGAACAGATGACAAAATGTCTTAGAGTGAAGATATGCAAGTTTATTTCAAGATACACCCAAAACTTGGCAGGTGAATTTCTCTATTACATGTAATATGATGTTAGGCTAGACTGTGAATGCTAGCTACAGATACTATTATATAACAAGAAAAGACCTTGTAGGAAATTTCTTTAAAAAAGAAATCTCTTAGTAGACTGCTGCAAAGTTATAACCCTCCATTCCAAAACAGGGTTATCCTTGGCCTAATTTTCAAAATAAATAATACAATATCTCAACAACAATTAAAAAAAGATGGTGAGACACAGCTAAAGAAGTGCATAGAGAAAGATCTGTAACACTAAATTAGCACAGTAGATAAAATGAGTCTCAAATCAATAAAACAAGCTTACATTTTAAAAATGTAGAAACAGTTGAGTAAAATGAACCCAAAGGAAGCAAAAGTAAGAAAACACATAACATAGACTAATAAAATAGAAAAAATAATTTAAAAATGCAACTGAAATCTGGTTGTTTAAAAATGTCAACATAAATAATAAACTTCTAGCCAGACTATTCAAGAAATAAAGATAGAAAATACAAATTACCATTATCAAAAATGAAAGAAGTAATATCACTATAGATACTAGAAATAAAAGTCTAATAAGAAAATGCTAAGAACAACTCAAGGCCTGGAAATTAGACAGTTAGATAACTTAGATAAATTAGATGAGTTTATTTAATGATATAAAATAACAAAATTTACTTAAGAAGAAATAGATAATTTTTTTTTAAGATTTTTTTTAATTTATTCATGAGAGACACAGAAAGAGTCAGAGACACAGGCAGAGGGAGAGCAGGCTCCTTGCAGGGAGCCCGACATGGGACTCATTTTGGGACTCTGGGATCATGCCCTGAGCCGAGGCAACGCTCAACCACTGAGCCACCCAGGAGTTCCAGAAATAGATAATATGAAGGATTTATTATTTAAATTTAAATATTAGTTTAAAAATGTTCCCACTAAGAAACAAAAACATAAAAAAATCCTCCAGTGCTAAGTGATGTCACTAGTAATGTATACAAAACATTTAAGGGAAAAAATATAAATTCTACACAATTATTTCCAGAAATTAGACAAGAAAATGAAAATTTCCAACTTATTTTATAATGCCAGCATTATCCTAATACCAAAATACACCAAACACATTAAAGAAAACTACAAATAAATACTCTTCATGAACATAGACACAAAAATCTTCTACAAAATATTAGCGAATCAAGTCAGCAACATATAACAAAGAGTATTTGTTATATACTCTTGTCATGTATATATGTTATATATATACTCAGTCAACTCATGACTGAGTTGAGTTTATCTTGGGAGTCCAGGCTAGTTTAACATTTAAAGATCAATGTAGTTTAATATTGGTAAACTAAAGAATAAAAACTAAATGATCAATCAATCAAAAGAGAAGAAGTGGCCAGCTGTGGTGGCCCAGAGATTTAGTGCCGCCTTTGGCACAGGGCATGATCCTGGAGACCTAGGATTGAGTCCCACTTTGGGCTCCCTGCATGAGCCTGCTTCTCCCTCTGCCTGTGTCTCTGCCTCTGTGTGTGTGTGTGTCTCTCATGAATAAATAAATAAAATCTTAAAAAAAAAACACACACAAAGGAGAAGAAGCATTTGAGAAAATTCAATATTCATTGATGACAAACACTTTCAGTAAACTAAGAGTTAGAGTGAATCTCCTGAACAACATCAAGGGCATCTATAAAAAAAAAATCTACCATTGACTTTATAAAATGAAGAACAAGATAAAGATATCAACTCTCACATTCTTATTTGACATCGTACTGAAAGTGATAACGTATAAAAATGAAACAAAAACAGATTTGAAAAGAAAAAACAAAACTTTCTCCATATTCATAGAGAACAAATGATTGTCTAGGTGGAAAACCCCAAAGAAAACCATTAGAATTCACAATTGAATTTAGTAAAATCACAGGATACAAGGTAAATATACAAAAATGATCTATATTATTATACTAGAAATAATCAAATAAATAATTTCTAATAGTACTATTTTGGTAGCATCAAAAATACGAACTACTTAGGTAGAAATCTAAGAAACATTATACATACAGCAGAGATTAAGACAATATTATTTGATGAAGATGATGATGATTATGCTTAAAGATAAAAATGATTACAATAAAAGCAGCTAATATTTAGATAATGTCTATTCTATATCTAGCCCTGGTCTATGTAATGTTTATGGATCTGCTTGTGTAATTCTCACAACCTATGAAGTAAATATGATTACATCTCCATTTTACAAATGAACATATAGAGACACTAGAAAATATATGAGATGTGACTATCGTTACACAGGTAGTAAAGAATGAAATCTACATTTGAACACAGGACATCTGATTGTCTCTCTCCTCTTACTCAATGAATTATGCTGCCTTAATATGATCATTTTGTATTTTTAACCTTGCCCAGAAAGCAAATAAATATGTTTTGTTTTTTGACAGAATACTAATATAGGATTTCAACATGAATGACTCTTAGAAAGCAAGAAACCAATGAACATTTTATAACATCAGTATACCATTTATAAAAATTTAAAAGCACAGAATAAAATGTACATTGTCTAAGAACATGTGGAATAAAATTATAAACAAACTCCAAGCAATTTCACTTTAGGAGGACTTACATCACAACTAGGGCCATGGAATGCAATGAGAAGTACACATGGAACTTCACTGTCAGTGAACTATTTTTTATATATAATATATATAAATATATATATTGGAGTTTGATTTGCCAACATATAGTATTACATCCAGTGCTCATCCTGTCAAGTGCCCCCCCTCAGGGCCCATCACCCACTCAATCCATGCCCCGCCCACCAACCCTTCCACTACCCTTTATTCGTTTCCAAGAGTTAGGAGTCTCTCATGTTTTGTCACCCTCTCTAATTTTCCCACTCATTTTCTTTCCTTTTCCCTATAAAACATTCACTATTATTTATATTTACGTATGAGTGAAGGCATATAATGTTTGTCCTTCTCCGATTGAATACTTCACTCAGCATAATACCCTCCAGTTCCATCCACGTCGAAGCAAATGGTGGGTGTCCTTCGTGATTGCTGAGCAATATTCCATTGTGTATATAGACCACATCTTCTTTATCCATTCATCTTTCGATGGACACCGAGGCTCCTTCCACAGTTTGGGTTTGTGGACATTGCTGCTGTGAACATTGTGGACATTGCTTGGGGTGCAGGTATTCCAGCGTTTCACTGCATCAGCATCTTTGGGGTAAATACCCGGTAGGGCAATTCCTGGGTATTTACCCCAGGTAATTCCTGGGTAACTCTATTTTTAACTCTTTGAGGAACCACCACACAGTTTTACAGAGTCGCTGTACCAGTTCACATTCCTACCAACATTTGTTATTTCCTGTTTTGTTAATTTTCATCATTCTGACTGGTGTGAGGTGGTATCTCATTGTGATTTTTGTATTTCTCTGATGGCAAGTGATGCAGAGCATTTTCTCATATGCTTGCTGGCCATGTGTAGGTCTTCTTTGGTGAAATTTATGTTCATGTCTTTTCCCCATTTCATGATTGGATGATGAATTTAATAAGTTCTTTATAGATCTTGTATACTACCCCTTAATCTGTCATTTGCAAATATCTTCTCCCATTGTGTAGGCTGTATTTTAGTTTCGTTGACTGTCTCTTTTGGAGTGCATAAGCTTTTTATCATGATTAAGTCCCAATAGTTCATTTTTGCTTTTGTTTCCCTTGCCTTCATAGATGTATCTTACAAGAAGTGCTGTGGCCAAGTTCAAAAACGGTGTTGCCTGTGTCCTCCTCTAGGATTCTGATGGATTCGTGTCTCACATTTAGATCTTTCTTCCATTTTGAGTTTATCTTTGTGTATGGTGTAAGAGAATAGTCTAGTTTCATTCTTCTGCACGTGGCTGTCCAATTTTCCCAGCAACATTTATTGAAGAGACTGTCCTTGTTCCAGTAAATATTTTTTCCTGCTTTGTTGAATATTAGTTGGCCATGGAGTCGAGACCCCATTTCTGGGTTCTCTATTCTGTTCCATTGATCTATGTGTCTGTTTTTGTCAGTACCACACTGTCTTGATGATCACAGCTTTGGAGTACAACTTGAAATCTGGCATTGTGATGCCCCTGGCCTTGGTTTTCTTTTTCAATATTCCTCTGCATATTTGGAGTCTTTTCTGATTCCACACAAATCTTAAGATTATTTGTTCCAACTCTGTCAAGAAAGTCCATGGTATTTTGAAAGGGATTGCACTGAAAGTGTAAATTGACCTCGGTAATACAGAAAATTTTACAATATTTATTCTTCTAATCCATGAACATGGGAAGTTTATACATCTTTTTGTGTCTTCTACAATTTATTTCAGAAGTGTTCTGTAGTCCTTAGGGTATACCTTAGGGTATATATATAAATTTCCCTGGGTAACACTGACATTTTCACAATATTAATTCTGCCAATCCATGAGCATGGATGGATTTTTCTATCTCTTTGTGTCTTCCTCAATTTCTTTCAGAAGTGTTCTATAGTTTTCAGGGTATAGATCCTTTACCTCTTTGCTTAGGTTTATTCCTAGCCATCTTATGCTTTGGGTACAATTGTAAATGGGACTGACTCCTTAATTTCTCTTTCTTCAGTCTCATTGTTAGTGTATAGAAATGCCACTGTTTGGATTGCATATCCTGCCACATTGCCAAATTGCTGTATGAGTTCTAGCAATCCTGTGGTGAACTCTTGGGTTTTCTATGTATGGTATCATGTAATCTGTGAAGAGGGAGAGTTTGACTTCTTCTTTGCCAATTTGAATGCCTTTTATTTCTTTTCATTTTCCTGATTGCTGAGACTAGGGCTTCTAGTACTACGTTGAATAGCAGTGGTGAGAGTGCACATCCCTGTCATGTTCCTGATCATAGGGGAAAGGCTCCCAGTGTTTCCCCATTGAGAATGATATTTGCTGTGGGCTTTTCGTAGATGGCTTTTAAGATGCTGAGGAATGTTTCCTCTATCCCTACACTCTGAAGAGTTTTGATCAGGAATGGATGCTGTATTTTGTTAAATGCTTTCTCTGCATCTATTGACAGGATTATGGTTCTTATTTTTTCTCTTGTTGATATGATCTATCATGATGATTGCTTTACAAGTGTTGAACCAGCCTTGCATCCCAGGGATAAATCCCACTTGGTCATGGTGAGTAATCCTCTTAATGTCCTGTTGGATGCTATTGGCTAGTATCTTGTTGAGAATGTTTTGCATCTGTGTTCATCAGGGATATTGGTGTATAATTCTCCTTTTTCGTGGGATCTTTGTCTGGTTTTGGAATTAAGGTGATGTTGGCCTCATAAAATGCTTTTGGAAGTATTCTGTCCTTTTCCATCTTTTGGAACAGCTTTAGTAGAATAGGTATTGTTTCTTTTTGAAATGTTTGATAGAATTCCCCTGGGAAGCTATCTGGCCCTGGACTTTTGTGTCTTGGGAGTTTTTTGATGACTGCTTCATTTTCCTCACTGGTTATTGGCTTTTTCAGGTTTTCTATTTCTTCCTGTTCCAGTTTTGGTAATTTGTGGTTTCTAGAAATCCACTTCTAGATTGCCTAATTTATAGGCATATAGCTGCTCATAATACTTTTTTGAAATCTTTTGTATTTCCTTGGTATTGGTTGTGATCTTTCCCCTTTCATTCATGATTTCATTAATTTACGTCTTTTCTCTTTTCTTTATAATAAGACTGGCTAGAGGTTTTTCTATCTCAATAATTTTTTCAAGGAATCAACTCCTGATTTTGTTGATCTTTTCTACAGTTCTTCTGGTCTCTATATGATTGAGTTCTGCTCGATTCTCCTCTTTAGGTGCGAGGTTAGCTTGTATATTTGCGTTTTTTTCGGAATTTTTGGGTGAGGCTTGTATTGCGATGTATTTCCCTCTTAGGACTACTTTTGCTGTATCCCAAAGATGTTGAACAGTTCTATCTTCATTTCCATTAGTTTCCATGAATCATTTTAATTCTCCTCTAATTTCCTGGTTGACCCTTTCATCTTTTAGCAGGATGCTTTTTAATCTCCATGTGTTTGAGTTTCTTCCAAATTTCTTCTTGTGATTCAGTTCTAATTTCAAAGCATTGTGTTCTGAAAATATGCAGGGGACAATTACAATATTTTGGTATTATTGGAGACCTGATTTGTGACCCAGTATGTGGTCTATTCTGGAGAAAGTTCCATGTGCCCTTGAGAAGAAGGTTTATTCAGTTGTGTTTATTCAGTGATGTAAAGTTCTGCATGTATCTGACATCCATTTGGTCCAGTGTATCATTTAAAGCTCTTCTTTCTTTGGTGATGTTCTGCTTAGAAGAGCTATCATTTGCAGAAAGTGACAGGTTGAAGTCTCTCATTAGTAGAGCGTTATTATCTAAGTGTCTCTTTACTTTGGTTATCAATTGATTAATAAACTTGGCAGCTCCCACATTAGAGGCATGTATATTCATGATTGGTAGGCCTTCTTGTTGGCTAGACCCTTTAAGTATGATATAGTGTCCCTCTTCATCTTTCACTACAGTCTTTGGGATAAACTTTAATTTATCTGATATGAGGATTGCTATTCCAGATTTCTTTTGAGGACCATTTGAATGGTAAATGTTACTCCACCCTTTCATTTTCAGGCTGGAGGTGTCTTTAGGTCTAAAATGAGTTTCTTGTAGACAGTAAATAGATGGGTCTTGCTCTTTTATCCAGTCTGAAACCCTGCATCTTTTGATAGGATCATTTAGCTTATTCCAGTTCAGAATAAGTATTGAAAGATTTGAATTTAGTGTCATCATAGTAGCTATGCAGTCCTTGTTTTTGTGGATTGTTTCTTTGGGCTTCCTCTCTCTTTTACAGAGTCCCCCTTATATTTCTTGCAGAGTTGGTTTGGTGGTCACATATTCTATAATTTCTGCCTATCCTGGAAGCTCTTTATCTCTCTTTCTATTCTGAATGAGAGCCTTGGTGGATAAAGCAATCTTGTCTGCATGTTCTTCTCATTTAGGAGCCTGAATATGTCATGTGAGCCCTTTCTGGCCTGCCAAGTCTCTGTGGAAGGGTCTGCTGTTAATCTGATATTTTCTCCCCATGTAAGTTAAGAATCTCTTGTCTCTCACTGCTTTAAGGATTTTCTCTGTATCTTTGGAATTTGTAAGTTTCATTATTAAATCCAGAGGTGTTGAATGGTTTTTATTGATTTTGGGGAGGGGGTTCTCTCTATCACCTGGATCTGAATGCCTGGTTCCCTCCCCAAATTAGGGAAGTTATCAGCTATGATTTGTTCAAATACACTTTCTGGCCCTCCATCTCTTGGCATTTTATGAAATCCCAATTATAGGTAGATTCTTCCTTCTGAGGCTTTCATTTGTTTCCCTAAGCCTTTCCTCATGGTCTCTTAATTGTTTTTCTTTTTTTTTTTTTTTTTTTTTTTTTAAAGATTTTATTTATTTATGATAGTCACACAGAGAGAGAGAGAGAGGCAGAGACACAGGCAGAGGGAGAAGCAGGCTCCATGCAGGGAGCCCGATGTGGGATTCGATCCCGGGTCTCCAGGATCGCGCCCTGGGCCAAAGGCAGGCGCCAAACCGCTGCGCCACCCAGGGATCCCTCTTAATTGTTTTTCTTTCTTTTTTTTTTTTTTTTCCTCAGCTTCCTTCCTTACCAACAACTTGTCTTCTATGTCGCTCACTCTTTCTTCCACCTCTTTAACACTAACCAGTTTGGATTGCATATCATTTAATTGATTTTTAATTTCAGCCTGATTAGATCTAAGTTCTGCAGTAATGAAGTCTCTAGAGTCCTTTATGCTTTTTTCTAGAGCTACCAGTAGCTTTATATTTGTGCTTCTGAATGGCTTTCTGACATCAAATTGTAATCCATATTCTGTAACTCTGTGGCAGAGAGTCCTGTTTCTGCTTCTTTCTTTGTAGTGAGTTCTTCCGTCTAGTAATTTTTCTCAGTGAAGAGTGGCTGTATGAGCAAGCTGAGTTATGAATATCAATCACGATTTAAGTAAATTTCAGCCTAGATGAGTCTGTCAAGGTCAGAGACTAGAAAATGAAAAACAAAGATCAGAACAAAATAAAACCATAGGACCACTAAAGTGAAACAAATTTGTTTTTGAAAGACAAATTTTAAAACAAAGTATCAAATGCTAAAAGTCCAAAAATCCTAAAGAAGAAAAAAAAGAGAAAAAGAAAAAAGAAGAGAAAAATAAATAAGTAAATAGGAAAAAGAGAAAAAAAGACAGAAAAACAACGGGACGGGGGAGTGGGAGGTGTTGGTGGTGAAGAAGTTGTAGTGAAGGGAGAATGTAGTCTACCTGAGGGGTTCTAGAGGGTGATCCTCTTGATTCTGAGGGTATTAAGTTCTGTGTGTTAAGAGATGCTCAATCCAAAATTTAAATAAACCAGTAATACTTGTAGAAAGCCCCAACATTAACCATCAAAACATAAACAAGATAAAACAGAGGGGCAGAATGGGCATGAAGAGAGAATAAAATCTCACAGAATGAACCAGCGTGGTATTCCACTTGGTTGTGGGTGCATACCCGTCATGTTTTAGAAGGTAGTAACTTCCACCATTGTAGAACAAAACAAGACAGAGAAAACAAAAAACACAAAACAAAAACACATATCTTGTGTTACTCCCAAAATTGAGGATGCTGAAGGGAATCCAGAAGTGAGAAATATATCTAAGACGTGTAATTATAGAAATATGAAAGTCAAAAATCAAGAAACTTAAAAATGAGGAGGTGGTAAAATATTGTAGTTGAGGTGGAAAAAGAGAAAAAATATTGGAAATTTTTAGTCTGATATAAAAACGAGTTATAATGGGAAAAGGAAAAAAAAATTGTAAAAGCAGAGGACCCTCTATTTCTATATATTATAAGTTCCTTGACTGCCCCTGGACCTTTCCAGAGCTGCTCAGTCAAGAACTAGCTCATCCTCTATTCTTCCAGCTTGTGTTTTGGGGAAGGGGTCTGTTGTGGTGATTCTCAGGTGTGTGTACCTGGGGGAGATGCCCCACCCCCTGCTGGGTACAATGCTCCGTGGGAGCCGTTTACTTTGTTTACTCGTGAGACCTTTGTTCCCTGGTGGCCCTGCCTATCCCAGGCACAAGATGAAACAAGGAAGAACAACAATGGTGGTGGCCAGATCCCCAGCTCTGGAGTCAGCTCCCCAGTAGTAACTAATGCAGTCTCCCAGTTTGCTTTGGCTTAGATGCTCCCCCAGGAGGGGGTGGGGGGAGAATCTAGGGATCTGCACAGCTTAGGGGTGCTGAATGGCAGGAGAGTCCTCTCTGTCCTGTGCCCTCCCCATTTCCATCTGTCCCAGGGGGAGTGCAGGATCGTGGGCTTTGTCCGCTTGGTGCCTTGGGATCCTGGGCCCTGTGCTGCTGGAACCGCACTCTAAGGGCCGTGGCTCCCAAAGGCAGCAAGGTACAGACACCTCTGTCTATAGCCGGCCCACCTAACCCAATGGTTTCTCCCAGATGCCCCGCTGGGTGCTCGCTCCAGCCCTTTACTGAGAAGGGGCCACAGTTTGCCGTGTGCTTTCCCCTTGGCGCACCTCCTCTATTAGTGACTCCAGGGAACTGGAGGCTTCACTGCCCCTCCTGCGACTCTGCCCGATTTCCCTGCTAAGTGCCTTTCTGTCCAGGAAAAATCCAGCTTGGATTTTTAAAGTTCCTTCTTCTCCAGGGCTGGGCTTTCCTGTCCCAGAGTCTTTTGCCACCCTGCCATAGCCCAGCTCCTCACAGTCCCCTACCCCACTTGATTCTTTTTTATTTTTATTTTTTTTTCACCTTCCTACCTTGCTAGAAGTAAAAACCCTTCTTTCTGTAGTGTTCTGGTTGTTTTCTCTTTAAATTTCAGGTCGAATCCATAGGTGTTCAGGATGTTTTGAAAGTTATCTAGGTAAGTTGGTGAGACCAGGTGAGTTGAGAACCCCTACTCTTCTGCCATCTTGCCCCCTCCCTGGCAAAGTGAGATTCAGTGATCTATTTCTTAAATCAAGTGATGAGTTTATAGGTTATACTTTCATTATACTTAATAATATATTATATGTGTATAATATATTATACACTACAATAAAAAAATAGAAAAACACTCAGATCCTACATGCGATACAGTTTTTCAGTTAATTATATAAAAATTAAGGTAACAGGATTATTGACTTTATAAATATTTATTGAATATCTATTATGGACTTAGCATTGTGCTAACCAAAAGGAATTCAGAATTCTCAGATACATATCATATGATGAAAAGTTGTATGTAAAAAAATAAAGTAAGAATAGAGTTTGATCATAGATAATAGATAATAGATGATAGATAGATGATAGATAGATGATAGATAGATAATAGATAGATATACAGATTGATTTACTTATCTTTCCTAGGAGTTTTTAGTTTACTTGAGGAAATATTAAATCACAAGCAAATAATATGTCATAATATGTCATAAATAACATGTCAAAATGAGGTGTAGCAGGTCAATGGAGACAAAAAATCTGAATGTTTATGGGGTAGGAATACCCCTAAAGTATTCCTAAGGGGTAGGAATCAATCATTCAACAAATGTTTACTGATGGTTCTTGTACATCAGACCCTGTGATATGCACCAGAAATAAAGTGACTGGCAAAGATGGTGGCTTCTGACCTCAAAAAACTTATCTTAAAAATGGTGGAGTAAGATAGCAGTTAAATAATCATAATCAAGTATAAAAATATCATAGAGTAGTACAACTGGCTAAGACAACTTATAGTTGCAAGGATACCTAGTTAAGAAAGTCAAGGAATGCTTTCCTATAGGAGGAACACTGACACTGAGGTCCAATGAAAGAGTAGAAAGATTAAAAAACTGCATGTGACAAAGGAAGAGCAAGGCAAAAGAAAGGGACTGAAAGATCTCAGTACAATGGGCACCTGGATGGCTCAGTAGGTTAAGCACCTACCTTTGGCTCAGGTCATGATCCCAGGGTCTTGGGATAGAGTCCCATTTGGGGATCCCTGTCAGTTGGTAGTCTGCTTCTCCCTTTAACCCTCCATCCTGCTCATTCTCTCTCTCTCTTTCTCTTTCTTTCTTTCTCATGTTTGCTCTCTCTTATGCTCTCTCTGTCAAATAATTAAAATCTTTTCAAAAAGAAAAGAAATCTCTGTGTAGTGAGCAAGGGGAACCCATGGTCAGGATGGAGACATGGGCAGCATATCCCACACCATTCAATGTAAGGTTCAAGATCAGAAAGATCTTGCCAGAAGAGCACTCCATAAATATTCATTAAATAAGTGGAAGACTCTGTAGTAATTGATTAATGGGGCAGGGGAGGTCTTTTATTCTAATAGCATAATAGCAATTGGAAGTGATTAAAGATTTCTCAGAAGGGAAGATAGTTGATATAAACAAATTTCTTTCATCAAATATTACTCTGCTTCAGTGTAGAGGAAAAAACAGAAAGGGGCCCCACTGTACAGATCTTTTGTTGTTTGAAGGCTCTACCCAAGTCCAAACAAGTGCCAAGGTGGCAGCTTTACAGTTGAGGTATAGTGGAAGGAAGTGGGAAAGTGGACAGGTGCTATGAAACTTTAGAAGGTAAAATTGTCAGAATTTAGAGATTCATATCTACTATTCATCAGTCATAACTCATAAGAAACCAGTAGAGAAAAGACTTTTTCCAGAGTCCAACATAGCCAATACTTTGTTGTCACAATAATGTTGAAAGCCAAGATTAGCTTCCAAAAAAAAAAATAAATAAAAAGAAAAGGAAAAGAAATCAAGATAGTATGGAGTGATAATTCAAATAAGAATGCTGGGTAGCTTTATAAGTCTTGCTGAAGCAGAACTCCATTGTGTTGAACAAGCACTTTCAATCTAGATGGCTAATTACCAAAATTTATACCACTGTCTTGTCAAGTAATTTCTCCATTCTATCACACAGGAAATAACCAGAAGATGTAACTTACTCCAATTGGAAGATCTCACAATCAATAGTATCTTTTGCCCATCCTGACTTGTAGGCTCAGTCTAATCCAATAGATACTCCTTCAAGAGTGAAAGGACATTTACTTCAGACTGAGTGACAAGATTGGTACTCTAAATTCTGTGGAAAAACAAAATGTTCTCTACTTAAAACATTAGATATTACAAACCTGCTTCATTAGTGGACAAAACAGAAATACTAAGCCAAAACACATAAAGCCCTGATTTTTTTTCTCATCTTACTCCCAGCACATAAGTTCTGGCACTAACTAATAACTATTACCCAGGGGCTGACAATATATCTTACTATGTTACAAAAAAATAGCAGACATATTCACAGACTGTCAAATCTCTGTTGCAGAACAAAGAGGGCTATGATTGTACTCCATAAAATAAAATAGTGCCCAAGGAATGAGCTAGATAGAGAAACTGTGAGTGCAAATCTGTAAAAAGTAAGAAACAGAAGTCTAAAGTTATTTTATTGGGGTTGGGTATGTTGGATGATTAGAAATAAAAGATTTAGACCTCAGGTTTTCTAGCTTAAGTGAACTGAAAGCATGAGTAACTTAAAATATCAGAAAACATATTGTGCTCTCCTAATACTCAGATAAAATTATGTATCTGAAAAATATGGTTGTTACTCTGCTTCATGGAAACTTTGGAATGTTTATTAATAACTGAATTGTTCCTTGAAAAGTATAGGAATTTAGAAAGCTGTTTTTTCTATGAAGCATTATTCAAAAGTATTGCTATTCCTAACACTACTGCCAAATCCATGTTTTTTGAAACATGGAACTCTCATCTATGGAAACAATTCTTATTTTGACATAAATGGCATAAGTAGGCCATGTCTGCATCTTTTGACTAGCAAATGTTTGGATATGAACCAACTTGTCCCCTAACCCCCAAACCCACCATAATTAAATTACCTTTCTGTGGGATATTTAATCAATATTTCTAAAGACAACACTAACTTAATGCTTTATCTAAGTCAACCGAGTTGTAAAATATTTTCTACTATGACCATAAGCAAGGAAAAGAGTTTAAAGACTTGAAATTTTGTATTGCTCTGGTCATTCAAACAACTGGTATCCTTTTTGGTTTTGTTTGTTTCATCTTAGTGTTTTTAATATAATTTTCTCCTATCCTTAACAAAGATTTTAATTCTCAAGGACTGAAACTTTATCTTCTATCTTCAGTGTTTTTTCTCTAGCATATAATGAATAATGGTTATATAGTTAAGAGTTATATCAATTGTAACCTTATGGTAATTTTGTTATAATTGCTTCATTTTTATTTCTTTTTTCAGAACACTAGTGAATAAAAATGACTTGCTTATATTTAGAGAAGGCAGAAAACCATCTAAAACCAATGGAGGGCACCTCGGTGGCTCAATTGGTTAAGCATCTGCCTTTGGCTCAAGTCATGATCCCAGGATCCTGAGATGGAGCCCCCCATCAGCTCACTGAATGGAGAGGAGTCTGTCTCTCCCTCTCCTTAACCACCATTGTGGAAGTGAATGTGCACTCCCTCCTCCAATAAATAAATGAAATCTTTGAAAAAAAACACCAATGTAGCAAAGACTAATTAATTCACACTAATTATTAAGAGGAATGCCCTGTTTGAATGAGTTGGGCATACAAATTATGGAATATTTTTACAAATATATTGTAATCAGTTCTTTCAATTACATTCTGAATTTTAATCAAGTAACAAAATAGTACCAACCTGATATTTTTAAAGGAAATAGATGCAATGTTTTGTACAATAGTATAACATGAGGCGTTCCATGGGCTTGGAAATCATCTCTCTATTAAGTTATACATTAACCAGAATTACTATCTTGCCATTTTCCAGTTCTGTTGCCAGCATACCAGCATACCAGTCTTTGTGTATAGTAAATAAAGCAAATTATTTTGCAAATTAATGCTAATAGTTTGTTTTTTAACCTTGTGTAGGAGAGAAAACATGAAAGACAGAGAGGCCGGGAACACCTGGGTGGCTCAGCAGCTGAGTGTTTGCCTTCGGCTGGGGGGTGTGATCCCAGAGTCTGGGGATCGAGCCCCATGTCTCTGCTGCCTGCATAGAGCCTGCTTCTCCCTCTGCCTATGTCTCTGCTTCTCTCTCTCTCTCTGTGTCTCTCATGAATAAGTAAATAAAATCTTAAAAAGAAAGAAGAAAGAAAGAAAGAAAGAAAGAAAGAAAGAAAGAAAGAAAGACAAAGGCCAACACATTTTATCCATAAAAAACAGCTAATAAATGTTTCAGGTTCTGAATTTCATTTTTTTTTAAGATTTTGTTTATTTATTCATGAGAGACAGAGACAGGCAGAGACACAGGCAGAGACACAGGCAGAGGGAGAAGCAGGCTCCATGCAGGGAGCCCAATGTGGGACTCGATCTGGGGACCCCAGGACCATGCCCTGGGCTGAAGTAAGACACTAAACCGCTGAACCACCCAGGGGACCCAGGTTCTGAGTTTCTGTTACAACTACTCAACTCTGATGGAAATATATAACTGGTGTTCCAATAAAATTTTATCTATAGACCTTGAAATTTGAATTTCATATAATTTACATATTCTATGAAACATTATCTTTTTAAATTTATTTTGACCATTAAAACATATCTTAAAAAGCTTTGGCTTATAGGCCATACAAAACATGAGATTGCCTGGATTTGATGTATAGGCCTAAATTTGCCAATATAATTCAACTTTTTCATATACATATACATAAAATTCTACCACATTAAAAACAAAAAGACAAAGACAAAAATATTTTTAATACATTAAAGATGGCATTTAGTAGCTAAATATATATGTGCAAATTAGTGTTGAATATTATTTAGCTCTTATCTACAAATCTAAGACTTTTGTTTCTTTTTAAAATAAAGATGGTCAGCATCTTTTTATCAGAAGTTGTAATCTTACTTAACTATTTTTATTCCCTAAGAAACATTGTCAGGGAGGAAGAACTTTCTCAGCCCTTCAATGTTTTTCTATTAGGACTATGAATCAAACATGAGACAGATTAACAGAAGAAAATCAAATTTAATAGCATAAGTGTGGGAAATCCACATAGACATGGAAATTCCAAAGACAGGCAACATAATGTTTAATGAACTAAGAAGAAAGTAAGGCACCTTAGGAGGAAA
This sequence comes from Canis aureus, assembly GCF_053574225.1. Taxonomy (NCBI): domain Eukaryota; kingdom Metazoa; phylum Chordata; class Mammalia; order Carnivora; family Canidae; genus Canis; species Canis aureus. The sequence continues at coordinate 4,305,086 of NC_135615.1, read as the reverse complement.
AGGCAAAAAAGATGATTATTAGCAAAAGGGTGAAAAGAGCTGTTTGGACAACAAAGGTTGCCCTATTATGTAGGTAATGTGGAGGCTGAGAAAATAAAGGCCATTCCACCTTAAGTTCAGCGTTAGCACAAGTACAGCCATCTTAGGCCCCTGTGAATAAGAGCTGAGCTTTAATTACTTCAGTTACAGAAAACAAACAAACAAACAACAGCTTACAGCTTAACGCCCTAGAAAGCCCCATATTAGAATGAGAACAGAGCTCAACTCCTGTGGTAGAAAGTCTCATATCAGAATGAGAACAGAGCTCAATGCCCTTGAAAGCCCCATATCAGAATGTAAACAGAACTTGAGACATTCCTCCACCCCTTCTGGCGGTCCCCTAGACGAGCCCATAAAACTAAGCTGGAACCCACCTCGGGATCCAAGTCCCTGCTCCGCTGCACCGGGTATACTTGGACCCAAGCTCGAGTTTGTAAATAAACCCTCGTGTGTTTGCATCGGTGTCGGCTCCTTGGTGGTTTCTTGGATAGGTGATCTTGGGCACAACAAGTAAGTTTCTTAGGTAAAGAGGGGTCTCTGTTAATAGTTTTCTTCCTAATATAAGCAGGAAGTTGAGGGGGAGGTAAAGGGCGCTTCCTGAATCTGTTGGATTTTGATTACTTTTAAGTCAAAATAATGTTCATGCCAAAGTGGGCCATCTTGAGGTAGTCTGTCTTTGGCTTCTACAACTTCAATAGGCAAAATGTTTTTAATATACTTAGCTTTCTAAAAAGTGAAAATGATTGCCTAGCTTATACTTTTTTCTGTTAAACTCAAATGAAACTCACTTTGGTGAGGAAAACATTGGTTTGCTCTCACTCTGATCTTCTCAGCAACCAGGATTCTAATCAAATTTTGGGAGAACAAATTAGGATATAGCACACCCCTGCACCAAGAAGAGATGTTCAGGGCTTTCCAATGATAGTCACTTTCTTTGTCTGCTTTAGAGATCACTACTTTACAGAAACAGCATTTAAGACTCCCAAATTAGAGTCTCTAAAATTTGTAGCCATTTATAGAAGCAACTTCACAGAAATAATTGATTTGTCATATATGCCATAGAGTTATATAAGCTACAGTTTGAAACTGTCCTTAATGGTTATTTACCTAAACCACCATCACTCTGATGAAGTTTTGGAATATAGGTGAGATCCAGAGCTGATGATCAAGAAAGAATTCTTGAGACATCTTTGGTGCAAAATGGTGATTTTTAAAGCTTGGGGACAGGACCAGTGGGTGGGAAGATCGGCTGCCCTGGGCCTGTGAAAGGTGGCTAATTATATATAATTATATACTTGCAGAGTTGGGGGGTGGTAAGCAAAAGGGAGATTTCAAAAGGATTTTCATATGCTAAGGAGGACCTACAAGGTACTGGAGACTTTGCCATTGTCAAATTAAAGATTGCTTTTCCCTCTAGCAAGGTATTAACATTAAGACAACTGGAAGCTTCCTGAAAAATGTCACAGTATCCCATTCTGGGTGGAGGTTGTTTGCAGGACATCAACAGTGCTTTGTCCTCAGCTAGCCCAGCTCCCTCATCTACTACCACCACCACCACAGGAACTAAAGATTAAAAAGTTAGGACACTTGAAGATTGATTTGCCAAAGATTAGAAAATTATTAAGTGATTAGAATAGCTCTAGGACACAGCCTGGGTCGGGAGAGTCTGAAATGCAGTGCTCTCCCATCTATGAGAACTGATATTGGGCAAGCCATAGAGAAGTTACTGGTGTTCATTCTATTGTTTTGTATTTAGTACCATAGAGTCACTCTTGTCATTTCACTTTGTAGTGAAATGATGTATAGGCCTAAATTTAGGAAGACACCTTGATGAGCTTTAATTTTCTTCAAGTTATCCATATAAATCATCCTTTCTAATATGCCTTTTGAAAAAGCACCTACAGCTGCTACAGTGCTTAAAAAATAAAAATTAAAAATTATAGTATTTTATAGATACATAATTTTAAAAGCACTTAAATATCCTGATTTTCAGCATCAACTAGATGAAATATCAAGACTTCTCATTTCATTTGTCTCCTGAATGTTTACTTATGTAGTTATGTGTAGAAAGAGACTAGACCTTAAATGAGGTAGATAAGTAGATTCATTAAATAAAATATATATAAATATATATAAATAAAATATTGCTGATACATTATATATACATGCCCAACCAAGCATGTATATATATAATGTACCAGCAAACTAAGGACAAACAAAATAAATGTGGACTTTATATGAAATATACAAATTTTTAAAAACTATTATAATTGGGGATCTCAACACCTTGCCATAAGTATTAGTAGAACTGCCGGAAAAAATAGCAATGATTTGAAAAAACTGAGCAATATCATTAACTAACAATATGAAGTTGACATTTATAGACCAAGGTCCACCCAATAATATCAGAATACATATTATTTCCAAGTTCTCAAGGAATAATCACCAAAGGAGACCCCCTGGATCACAAAATAGACTTGATAAATGTGAAAGAATTGAATTATATATAGATTATGTTCTTTAACCATAATCAAACTAGAAATCAGTTAAAGAAAAACACAACAGGAAAATCATCAAACACCTGGAAATTAAACTACATTTTTAAAAACCCACTTAGACTAGAAAGCAGTCCCAAAGGAAGCAAAAAGATATACAAAGTAATTGAAAACAAAGCCACAATATATCAAAATTTGTGGGATGATGGTAATGCAGTATTGAGACGGAAGTTTATAATACTAAACACTTAACATTACAAATGAGGAAAGATTGCAAATTAAGTATAACTTAAATTCCAATCTCAAGAAACAAGATAGAAAGGAGCAAAATAAACACAAAATAAGCAGAAAGTATGAAATAATAAAGATAATAGAAATCAACGAGGCTGAAAATCATTTGTAAATGTTCTTTTTTAAATTTTGGTTTCCATATGTTTTTTTGTGAAGTAATAGAGAAAACAAAGAAACCAAAGCTTATTTACAAAAAAATACCAATGAAATTGAAGACCATCTAGCTCTTGCTAGCTATGGTATTTTACTGACAATGATAAAGATAGAAGACATGAGGACGCCTGGATGGCTAAGTGGTTGAGCTTCTGCCTTTGGCTCAGGGCATGATCCCGGGGTCCTGGGATTGAGTCTCACATTGGGATGGAGCCTGCTTCTCCCTGTCTCTGCCTTGCTCTCTGTGTATCTCTCTTGAATAAATAAATAAAATCTTAAAAAAGACATGAGTCACCCATATCAGGAATGAAATAGGGGATATCACTATAGATCCTCTAGTTATTAAAAGAATAACAAAAAGAATCTTACAAACAACTTTATACCCATAAATTAGGAAACTTAGAAGAAGAAATCAATCAATTTTTCAAAAATTACAATCTACCAAAATGCAAGCAAATGAAATAGACAACAGTATTAGCCCCATAGCCATTAAAGAGAGTTAATCATTATAATTGAAACGTTTCTGAAAAAGAAATCCTCAGGATCAGATGGCTTCACCCATCAAACATTTAAAGAACAATTAACACAAACTTTATACAATCTTTCCCAGAAGAGGAAGAAACAAGTGCCAACTCCCTTTATGAGACCAGTATTACCAAAACCAGATAAAGACAATACAAAAAATTAAAGTAAAAACCAACATCTCTCATGAACTTAAACAAAACAAAACAAAAACAAAAAAGAAACAAAATTATAGCAAATCTAATCACACAATGTATTTTTAAAAATATCCAACATGACCATGTAGGATTTACTCCAAGTATAAAATGTTGGTTTAACATTTTAAAAGCAAGTAATATGGGGTGCCTGGGTGGCTCCATTGGTGAAGTGTCTGCCTTCAGCTCAAAGTCATGATCCCAGGTCCCTGGGACCAAGTCCCATTTGGGTGTGTGTGGGGGGCGGAGGGTGGGGGGAGCCCTGCTCAGTGGGGAGTCTGCTTCTCCCTCTCCTCCATGCTCATGCTCCCTCTCACTTGCTCCCTCTCTCTCAAATAAATAAATAAATACATAAAATCTTTTTTTAAAGCAAGTGATTAAATTCATAATATCAACAGAGAAAAAAAGAAAAATCATATGGTTATATCAATTGATGCAAAAAAAATACACCCCGCATATGAAAAACCCAGCATCTATTCATAATCAAACTCTCAACAAGTTATGAGTAAAGGAAAATTGCCTCAACTTAATAAAGAGCACCTTCAAAATCCTATAGTTAATATTACACTTATTAGTAAAAGACAGAATTCTTTCCCCCAACATTAAGAAAAAGGCAAGATGTCTACTCTCATCACTCTTAATCTACATAATACTATATAAATTTAAGTCACTGAAAAAAGGAAAAAAAGAAATATGGGAAATATGTATTTGAGGGGAAGAAATAAAACTCACTCCATTTGTAGCTGACAAGAGTGTCTATGCAGAAAATCCCAAGGAATCTAAAGACCAAAAACAAAAACTCCTAGAACTAATATGAGTTCACCAAATCAACAAACAAAAATCAATTACACTTCTATATACTAACAATAAACTTGTGGAAACCGAAGTGAAAAACATAATATCATTTATAATTACTGCAAAGAACATGAAACAATAAGAATGTAGAGGGTCTATGTGCTGAACATTATAGAATATTGATAGACTAAATCAAAGGAGCCCCAAATTAAGGCTTCATGGATTTGAAGACTCAATACTGTAAAGCTATCAATCCTTCCAAAATAACATGAGTTTAATATAATTTCTAATTTCAGTAATTTGTAACTATGCTTAAAACTTATTCTAGAATTAAATGCTAGACACAAACCATAGAAGAGCTAAGTAGAAAAAGAGAAATAAAGTGGAAGGAATCAGTCTATTCAATTCCAAGACCACATATAGTCCCAGTAATAAAACCTGCACAGTATTGCTAGAGGGATAGACACATGGATCAATGGAACAGAGAACTCAGAAATGGTCAAACACATATATGTCCACTTACTATTTGATAGAGATGCAAAACAATTCAATGGAAGAAGGGTAGCCTTTAAAAAAAAAAAGGTTCTTGAACAATTGGGCATCCAAAAGCCAATAAAAATAAACATTGATCTAAACTTCACTCCTTATATAAAATGAATTCAAAATGGATCAAGGACTTAAATGTAAATGAAAAACTTTTAGAAAACATTTAGAACATTTAGAAAAAAGGAGAAAATCTATGGGATCTAGGGGTAAGAAAAGAGTTCTTACGCTTGACACTAAAAACATGATGAAAAAAGGAAACATTGATAAATTGGATCTCATAAATATTAAAATATTTTTTCTGTGTGAAAGACTCTATTAAGATGTTGATGTTGAAAAGAAAAACTACAGATTGAGAGAAAATGTTTGCAAACTAACACCAACAAAGAATTACCAAGACCACATAGAGAACTCTTAAAACTCAATAGTTTTTTTTTTTTAATTCACTTAGAATTTAGGTAAAAAATAAAGAAAGAAAGAACATTATACCAATAAGGATATACAGATGGCAAATAAGAACATGAAAAAATATTTAAGTTTACTATTCACCAGAGAAATGCAACTTAAAACAGTAATGAAGGGACTTCTGATTTCTAGTCCAGCATGTAAGCTTAGAAATTCCCACTCCATCATAACAAAAAGTAAGAAGCTGAAAAAACTGAAAAAAAATCAATAACTCTTTGTAGATCCATCAGAGAAGTAAGATCACAGGGCAAATTACTGCCTGAAAAATTGCAGAGACAGGCAAACACAGAGAATCACAATTTATTAGAGTGAAAATCCATGGGCAGAAACGTTGACAAGAACCAGTACGAGGGTAACAAACCTTGAGCCATATTAATAAATTGCCAGAGGACCAGTGTAGATAAGCCATAGAGTTAAAATTCACAGAGGTACCATTTTAAGAAGGCCCCACACTTTGATGAGTTACCTCCAGGAACTCTACCATCTTCTCACAGTAAAGATCAGAAAAAATACCCTCAGACTTAGGGCAGGGGGAGGGAAAACTAACCATTAATTTTTTTTTCACTCTTCAGTGTTATTTTTCTAAATTTTTATTTTAATTTTATTTCAATTCCAGCATAGTTAACATACAGTGTTATATTTGTTTCAAGTGCACAATATAGTGATTCAAAAATTCTATGTATTACTCAGGCTCATCCATTTAAGTGTACTTTTTTTCCTTTTTTGTTCACATACCCATGTTTTATTAGTTTCAGGTGTACAATATAGTGATTCAACAATTCCACACATCACCCAGTGCTCCTCACAAATGCGCTCCTTAATCCCTTCACCTATTTAACCCATCCCCATCCACCTCCACTTTGTAACTATCAATTTGTTGTCTAAAATTAAGAGTCTGTTTCCTGATCCATCTTATTCTCCTCTTTTTTTCCTTTGTCTTATTTCTTAAATTCCACATATGAGTAAAATCATATGGTATTTGCCTTTCTCTGACTTAATTTGCTTAGTATAATACCCTCTGGCTTTATCCATGCTCTTGCAAATGGCAAGATTTCATTTTTTATGTCAGACTAATATTCCATTGTATAAATACACCATTTCTTGTTTATTTATTCTATAATTGATGGACACCTGGGCTGCTTCCATATCTTGGTTATTATAAAAAATGCAATAACCATAGAGATACATGTGTCCCTTTGAATAAGTGTTTTTGTATTCTTTGAGTAAATACACAGTAGTTTGATTACTGAATCTAGTGTAATTCTATTTTTAACTTTCTGAGTAATCTCCATACTATTTTCACAGTGGTAGCACCAGTATGCATTCACACTAAGTACAAAAAGTGTTCCTTTTTTTCCATATCCACACCAAACCTGTTGATTTTTGTGTTATTGATTTTAGCTATTCTCTCAAGTAGGAGGTGATATCTCATTGTAGTTATGATTTGCATTTCCCTGAGGGTAGGCGATGCATCTTTGCATATATCTGTTGGCCATCTGGATGTCTTCTTTGGAGAAATGTCTGTTCATGTTTTCTGCCCATTTTTAATTTGATTATTTGGTTTTTTGGGTGTTGAGTTGTATAAATTTTTTAAATAGTTTGGATATTAACCCTTTATCAGATATATTTTATATAATTGTAATTCTCTGTGTTTGCCTGTCTCTGTTTTAACCCTTTATCAGTCATTTATAATTATTTCCTCCCATTCCATAGTTTGTTGATTGTTTTAGTTTTGTTGATTGTTTCTTTCATTGTGCAGAAGCTTTTTATTTTTATGTAGTCCCATAGTTTATTTTTGCTTTTCTTTCCCTTATCTCAGGAGACATATTTGAAGAAAATCTCTATAGCCAATGTCAAAGAGATTACTACCTATGTTCTCTTCTAGGATTTTTTGGTTTCAGGTCTCACATTTAGATTTTTGACCCATTTTGAGTTTATTTTTGTGTATGGTGTTAGAAAGTGGTCCAGTTTCTTTATTTTGCATGTTCCTGCCTAGTTTTCTCAATACCATTTAGTGAGAGACTTTTTCCCATTGGATATTCTTTCCTGCTTTGTAAAAGATTATTGACCATATGGTTGTGGGTTTATTTCTGGGGTTTCTAGTCTATTCTATTGATCTATGTGACTCCTTTTGTGCCAGTACCATACTGTTTTGATTACTACTATAGCGTTGTATTATAACTTGTAATTCAAAATTATGATATCTCCAGATTTTTTTCTTTTTCAAGATTGCTTTGGCTATTTTGAGTCTTTTGTGATTCCATACAAATTTTAAGATTGCTTGTTTTAGTTCTATGCAAAATGCTGTTGGTATTTTGTTACAGATTGCATTACATGTGTACATTGCTTTGGGTAGTACAGACATTTTAACATTTGTTCTTCCAATCCATGAGCATGGAGTGTTTTTCCATCTATTTGTGTCATCTTCAATTTCTTTCACCTTTGTTTTATAGTTTTCAGAGTACAGGTCTTTCATCTCTTTGGTTAGGTTTATGCCTAGAAATCCTATTGATCTCAGTGCATTTATAAATGGGATTGTTTTCTTAATTTCTCTTTCTGGTGTTGTAACAGATTTCTGTACATGAATTTTGTATCCTGCAACTTGACTGAATTCATTTCTAACTTCTAGCAGTGTTTTGGTGGTCTTTCAGGTCTTCTTTATACAGTATTATGTTATCTGCAAAGAGTGAATGTTTTACTTCTTTCTTATCAATTTGGATGCCTTTTATTCCTTTTTGTTGTCTGATTGCTGAGATGAGGACTTCCAGTACTATATTAAATAACAGTAGTGAGAATGGGCATCCCTGTCATGCTCCTGACTAAAGAAGAAAAGTTCTCAGTTTCTCCCCACTGAGGATGATATTACAGTGGGTTTTTTACAGTGGCCTTTATTATGCTGAGGTATGTTCCCTCTAATCCTCCATTGTTGAGGGTTTTAATAATGAGTGGATGCTGTACTTTGTCAAATAGTTTTTCTGCATCTATTCAAATGATCATATGGATTTTTTTTATCATATGGCTCTTATACTTTCTCTTATTGATGTGATGTATCACATCGATAGATTTGTGAATGTTGAAGCATCCTTACAACCCAGGAATAAATCCCATATGATCATGGTGAATGAATTTTTTTTATGTACTGTTGGATTTGATTTACTAATATTTTGTGGAGGATTTTTGCATCTATATCTTTAGGGATATTGGTCTGTAGTTCTCTTTTATTTTTTTACTGGTATCTTTATCTGGTTTTGGCATCAGGATAATGCTACTAGCCTTATAGAATGATTTTGGGAATTTTCCTTCCTTTTCCATATCTTCTATATTTGTTTGGCAAAATAGGTATTAACTCTAAATATTTGATAGAATTCCCTGTAAAGCCATCTATTCCTGGATTTCTGTTTGCTGGGATTTTTTGATTAGTGATTCAATTTCTTAGCAGTCTGTTCAAATTTTCTATTTCTTGCTATTTCAGTTTTGGTTGGTTATATGTGCCTAGGAACTTATCTTTTTCCTCTAGGTTGTCCAATTTCTTGGCATAGAATTTTTCATAATATTCTCTTATAATAGTTTGTATTTATGTAGTGTTGGTTGTTATTTCTCCTCTGTCTTTTGTGGTTTTATTTATTTGAGTTATTTCACTTTTTCTCTTGCTAAGTCTGGCTGGAAGTTTATTAAATTTATTATTTTTTTCAAACACAAGCTTCTACTTTCATTGATCTGCCCCATTATTTTCTTAGTTTTGGTACCATTTTTTTCTCTTCTAATCTTTATTATTTTCTTCCTTCTGATAACTATGAGCTTTGTTATTTTTTCCTAGTTCCAGTAGGTATAAGGTTATGTTGTTTATTTGAGATTTTTCTTTTTTCTTGAAGTAGGCCTGCATGACTAAAAATATCCCTTTTAGAACCATTTTTGCCACATCCCAAAGGTTTTGGAATGCTCTGCTTTCATTTTCATTTGTTCACATGTAGTTTTTAAAAATTTCTCCTTTAAGGAGCATCTGCATGACTTAGTAAAACATACAATTCTTGATCTTGGGGTTGCATGTTTGAACCCCATGTTGGTGTAGAGATTATTTAAAAATAAAATCTTTGAAAAAATTTTTAATTAAAAATTTATTTATTCTTTTATTTCCTGGTTGACTCATTCATTATGGTGGGGTGTTTTTTGTTTGTTTGTTTTGTATTGTTTTATGATTTATTTATTTGAGAGAGAGAGCAAGAGAGCATGCAGCAAGTGCAAATAAGTTGGTGGAGGGAGGGACAGAGAGAAAGAATTCCAAACAGATTCTGTGCTAAGCATGGAGCCTGACATGGGACTCAGTCTCACAACCCTGAGATCATGACCTGCCTTGAAACCAAGAGAAGATGCTTAATCAACTAAGCCACCCCAGCACTTCTCATTCGTTGTTTAGTAGCATGTTACTTAACCTCCATGTATTTGTGGTCTTTCCAGATTGTTTCTTGAGGTTGCCTTCTAGTTTCATAGCTTTGCAGTCAGAAAAGTTTCATGGTATGACTTCAAACTTCTTGAATTTGTTGAGGATGTTTTGGAGGGTAATATGGGATCTAGTCTGGAGAATGTCTATGTGCAGGTGAGAAGAATGCATATTCTGCTGTTTTAGAATGAACTGCTGTGAATATATCAGTTAAATTCATCTGTCCTGGTGTGTCAATCAAGGTCTTTTTTTTTCCTTGTTGATTTTCTGTTTTGATGATCTGTCCATTGATGTAAGTGGGGTATTATAGTCTCCTACTATTGTTGTATTATTATCAATTAGTTCCTTTATTTTGCTAATAACTGTTTTATATATTTGGGTGTTCCCATGTTGGGTGCATAAATTTTTTCAATTGTTATATCTTCCTTTTGTATTGTTTCCTTCTCTGTCTCTTGTTAGAATCTGTGTTGTTCTTTTTAAAGATTTTATTTATTTATTCATGAGAGACACAGAGAGAGGCAGAGACACAGACAGAGGCAGAAGCAGCCTCCTCACAGGGAGCCTGATGCGGGACTTGATCTCAGACTTCCCTGAGCTGAAGGCAGAGGCTTAACTGCTGAGCCACCCAGGCATTCCAGAATCTAAGTTTTAAAGTCTATTTTGTCTACTCAGACTTTCTTTTGCATGATAAATGTCTCTCCATCCCCTCATTTTCAATCTTCAGGTGTCTTTAGGGTTAAAATGATTCTATTGCAGGTAACATAAATGGGTATTATTTTTTTTCTTTTATCCATTCTGTTATCTTATGTTTTTTAATTGAAGCATTTATTCCCTTACATTCAAAATAATTGATAGGTGTGTATTTATTGTCATTTTATTATTTGTTTTGTGATTGTTTCTGAGGATTTTCTCTGGTCCTTTCTTGTCCTCTCTTTCATGGTTTGCTGATTTTCTTAGTGATTTTTTTAATCTTTCTTCTTATTCTTTGTATATTTATCAGTGGTTTTTGATATAAGATGACTGTTAGGAAAAAAAAAAGATGACTGTTAGTTTCACCCCCTTGTCTTTCTTCTGGGACTCCTATAATATGAATGTTATTACATTTGATTGAGTCACTGATTTCCCTGAGTCGATTCTCATTTTGCATAATTATTTTTTCTCTTTTGTTTAGCTTGATTACTTTCCATTACCCTGTCTTCTGGGTCACTAACTTGTTCTGCTTCTTCCATCCTGCTATTCATTTCATCAAGCATGTTTCTCATTTTGTTATTGAGAAGTTTGTCTCTACTGTTATTCTTTGACTCTGTGTTAAGGGTCTCATTCATGCCTTCCACTCTTAAGTACACTGGTTCTCCTTATGATCATTGCTTTTAATTCTCTGTCAAGCATGTCACTTAGGTCTCTGGATGTGACCTCTCTCTGCCCTTTCATTTAGAATAAATTTCTCTGTCTTCTTATTTTGTCAAAGTGTGCCTATTTCCATCTTTTAGAAATGTCAGCTACATCTCCTCTTCCTGAGGGTAATGGCCTTTTGAAGTAGAGGTTTTATATTGCCCTGCCATGTATCCTTCCGGGTTCCCCAAGGCCTGGCTCTTCCAGGAGTGTCTCCATTGTGTGCTGCATGTCCTCTGCTGTTTTGTTTTCTCCATTTTATCCTTCAGGCCAGTCATCTGTAGATGCTCTCTGCTTATTGTGGTAGTGTTTGATTCCTGGCCTGAATATGGTGCATTTTAACAATGTGTGCTCTGGTCTGCTTGCAAAATGAGACCTGCCACCACCACCACCACTTGATTCAAAACTCCACCTGACTCTTGAATCAGGTGATAAGGTGTGACCAGGGGTTTAGGCTCAGGGGAGAGGTGCCATGGTGGGACTGAGGCAAGAGAGATGGAAAGGGCCATTCTATCAGAATGCAGGAAGTGGGCATTGGTGTAAGCAAGTTACATAGCAAATGTTGGCACTATGCTGGTTCTCTCAGGTGACCCTGTGCTTATGTTTAGTGTCTTTAATGGGAGAGAAATAGTGCTGGCTAGTACTTTTGTTCCCAAAGGGAGACCCCTTTGTGAAAACTGCCTCTCTGGGATGTGGTCCAAAATGAACAAATAACCTCTCTACCAGAGCCTAGGGACCTCTTCAGATCACTGTTTCCATGCTATATGTCCATATGTTGTTTGCCTACCTTCTGTCCAAGAGAAATGCAATGACCTGTGGGCTCTATTCCAGGCAAACCCATTGACCTTTAAAACTCCAGAGTTTAAGCCTTTCTGGTTACCAGAACTCACAAGATTCAACCCCTCCTTGATTTCCAAGCCAATTGCTATGGGGATTTATTTTTCCTGTGCAACTCCTCTTTGTGCTAATCTGTCTCTCACCCTTCTCTCCACTTGTGGCTCCCTGCCCACTGCAGTAGCCATGATTCATTTCTCTCCCAGATCCTTATTTTTTAAGATTTTATTTATTTATTCATGAGAGACACAGAGAGAGACAGAGGCAAACACAGAGGCAGAGGGAGAAGCAGCCTTCATGCAGGGAGCCTGATGTGGGACTCGATCCCAGGTCTCCAGGATCAGGCCCTGGGCTGAAGGCGGCGCTAAACCACTGAGCCACCTGAGCTGCCCTCTCTCCCAGATCTTGTCTCCACAATTCCTACATTCTTTGATGTAGCCTCTTCCTTATCTTTAGTTGTAGAGCATGTTCTCCTACTCTTCAGGTCAATTTCTGGGGTATTTAGGATGACTGGATAATTATGCAGTTGTATTCTTGGGACAAAATGAGCCTAGAATCCTACTACTCTGCCACCAACTTCCAACATGAAAAATGTACTTTTAATCCCCTTCACCTGTTTCATCCATCCATTCACCAACCTCCCTTCTGGTAACCAACTCTTTGTTCTTATAGTTAAGAGTTTGTTTTTTTGGTTTGTGTCTCTTTTCTTTTCCCCCTTTGTTCATTTGCTTTGTTTCTTAAATTCCACATATGAGTGGAATGGTATTTGCTTTTTCCTAATGATTTATTTCAATTGTCCATTCACTTGGGCTGCTTCCATAATTTGCTGTTGTAAATAACACTGGGGTGCATGTATCTCTTTGGATTACTGGGGCTATGTTTTGAGGGGGTAGGAAATGCACAATAGTGTAATTACTGGATCATAGGGTAGTTCTATTTTTCAGTTTTTGAGGAACTTCCATAGTGATATACACAGTGGCTGCACTAATTTGCATTTCTACCAACAGTTCAGGAGAGTTCCTTTTGCCCCAGATCTTCTCCAACACTTGTTGTTTCTTGTGCTTTTTATTTTAGCCATTCTGACATATGTGAAGTAATATTGTAGTTTTTGACGTGCATTCCCCTGATTATCAGTGATGTTTAGTATCTTTTAATGTCTGTTGCCCATCTATCTGTATGTCTTCTTTGAAGAAATATCTGCTCATACCTTTGCCAGTTTTAAATTTTGGTGTTGGATTATATAAGCTATTTATATATTTTGAATACTAACCCTTCATTAGATATGTCATTTGTAAATATCTTCTATGTCACATTTTAGTTCTGTTGTTTCCTTAGCTGTGTAAAAGCTTAATATTTTGATGTAATACCAATAGTTTATTTTTGTTTTTATTTCCCTTGCCTCAGGAGACATACCTAGAAAAATGTTGTTATGATTGTTATCAGAGCCATTACTACTTTTGCTCTATTCTAAGATTTTTATAGCTTCAGGTCTCACGTTTAGGTATTTCATCCATTTTGAGTTTATTTTTTTATATGGTGTATGAAAGTGGTCCACTTTTATTACTTTGCATGTAACTGTCCAGTTTTCCCAATACCATTTATTGTAAAGATTGTCTTTTCTATTGCATATTCTTGCCTCCTTTGTTGAAGATTAATTCACCATATGAATTATGTTTCATATGTATGTTTATTTCTGTTCTTTTTTTTAAGATTTTATTTATTTTATTTATTTATTCATGAGAGACACACAGAGAGAGACAGAGACATAGGCAGAAGGAGAAGCAGGCTCCCTGTGGGGAGCCCAATGCAGGACTCCATCCTGGGACCCTGGGATCATGACCTGAGCCAAAGGCAGATGCTCAACCACTGAGCCACCCAGTACCCCTATTTCTGGGTCTTCTATTCTGTTCCATTGAGTTACATGTTTATTTTCTGTCAGTATGATAGTATTTTGATTACAAACATTAAAAGTAAAACTTGAAATCTGGAACTATGATACCTTCAGCTTTTTTTTTTTTTTCCTATTTCAAGATTGCTTCAGCTATTTGCAGTGTGTTATGGTTCTTTTCTTTTTTAAGATTTTATTTATTCATTCATGAGAGACAGAGAGAGAGAGACACACACAGAGAGAGGCAGAGACACAGGCAGAAGGAGAAGCTGGCTCCATGCAGGGAGCCGGGCGTGGGACTCGATCCCGGGTCTCCAGATCAGGCCCTGGGCTGAAGGCGGCGCTAAACCGCTGAGCCACCTGGGCTGTCCTCATCAGTATTTTATAGTTTCAGAGTGTAAGTCTTTGACCTCTTTAATTAGATTTATGCCTAGAAATATTATTATTCTTGGTGAGTTTACAAATGGGATTGTTTTCTTAAATTCTCTTTCTGCAGCTTCATATTAGTGTACAGAAATGCAACAGATTTCTCTGCATTGATTAGGAAGTCATTTATTAGTTTCTATTAATTTTTAGATGTAGTCTTAGGGTTTTCGATATATAGTATCATGTCATCTGCAAATAGTAAAAGTTTTACTTCTTCCTTACCAATTTGGATGCCTTTTATTACTTTTTGTTTTCTGGCAACAGAGGCTAAGACTTCCAGTAGTATGTTGAAGAAAAGCAATGGAGTAGACATCCTTATCTTGTTCCTGACCTTAGAGGAAAATCTCTGTTTTTTCACATTTGAGTATGATGTTAACTGTGGATTTTTCAAATAAGACCTTTATTTTGTTGAGATTTCTTTCCTCAAAACCTACTTTGTTTTGGGTTTTAATCGCAAATGGATATTGTACTTTGTCATATGCTCTTCTGAATCTAGTAAAATGATTTTTTTTCTTTTTCTTATTGATGTGATGCATCATGATGATTAATTTGTGAATATTGAAGCACCCTTCTAACTCAAGAATAAGTCTCATATGATCACGGTGAATATTTTTAATGTGTTGTAGGAGTTGGTTTTCTAGTATTTTATTGAGAGTTTTGTTTTTGTTTTTTGGGGTTTGGGTTTTTTTTTAAGATTTTATTTATTTATTTATTTACTTTTAAAGATTTTATTTATTTATTCATGAGAGACATACACACACACACAGAGAGAGAGAGAGATTGAGAGAGAGAGAGGCAGAGACACACAGGCAGAGGGAGAAGCAGGCTCCATGCAGGGAACCTGAGTGGGACTGGATCCTGGGTCTCCAGGATCATGCCCTGGACTGAAGGCAGGTGCTAAACTGCTGAGCCACCGGGGCTGTCCTATTGAGAGTTTTTTATATTGGCCAGTGGTTCTCTTTTTATGTGGTGTCTTTATCTGGGCTTTGGAATCATGGTAATACTGGCTTTACAGAATGAATTTGGAAGTTTTCCTTCCTGTTCTATTTTTTGAAAATGCTTGTAAAAAAATAGGTATTAACTCTTTTTTCAATGTTTGGTAGAACTCACCTGTGTAGTCATCTGGTCCTGGACTTTTCTTTGCCGGGAATTTTTTGACTACTGATTCAGTTTCATTGCTGGTAATTGGTTTGTTAATTTTTTTTTTTTTAATTTCCTGATTCTGTTTTGGTAGGTTATTTTTTTCCTAATTGTTTTTTTTTCCCATTTCTTCTAGGTTATCCAGTTTCCACATAATCTTTTGCAACATTCTCTTATAATTCTTTGTATTTCTAATGGAATATTACTCAGCCATTAGAAAGGACAAATTTGCTTCGACGTGGATGGAACTGGAGGGTATTATGCTGAGTGAAATAAGTCAATCGGAGAAGGACAAACATTATATGGTCTCATTCATTTGGGGAATATAAATAATAGTGAAAGGGAATAAAGGGGAAAGGAGAGAAAATGAGTGGGAAATATCAGAAAGGGAGAGAGAACATGAGAGACTCCTAACTCTGGGAAACGAACAAGGGGTGGTAGAAAGGGAGGTGGGGGGGTGGGGGTGACTGGGTGATGGGCACTGAGGGGGGCCCTTGGTGGGATGAGCGCTGGGTGTTATTCTATATGTTGGCAAATTGAACACCAATAAAAAATAAATAAAAATATATAAAAAATAATTCTTTGTATTTCTGTGTCGTCAATTCTTATTTCTCTTCTTTCACTTGTGATTTTGCTTATTTGAGTCCTCTTTTTTTATTGTCTGGGTAAAGGCTTATCGATTTCTCTGATTTTTCAAAGAACTAGCTCCTCATTTCATTGATCTGTTCTATTGTGGGTTGTTTTGTAGTTTCTATTCCATTTATTTGTGAACTAATCTTTATTATTTCCTTCCTTCTGCTGTATTTTTTTTATGCTTATTATTGTTGCTGTTTTTCTTCTTCCCCTTATTCCCTTAGGAGTAAGGTTAGCTATTTCTTGGGGATTTTTCTTTCTTCTTGAGGTAGATCTGTACTGCTATACATTTCCCTCTTAGAAGAGCTTTTGCTACATCCCAATGATTTTGGGGCCACTATGTTATTTTCATTTTTCTCAGTGTATTCTTTTATTTCCTCTTTGATATCTCGGTTGACCCATTCTTGTTTAGTAGTATGTTATTAACCTCCATGTATTTTTGTAACTTCTAGATTTTTTCTTCGGGTTGATGACTACTTTCATAGCATTGTTTTCAGAAAAATGTATAGTATGACTTTGATCTGTTTGAATTTTCTGGGACTTACTTTGTAGTCTAATATGTGATCTATTCTGAGAAATGTTCCTTGTGTGCTTGAATTAATGCGTATTTCATTGTTTTCAGTTAGAATGTTCAGAATATATCTGTTAAATTCATCTGGTCCAATATGTCATTCAAAGCCATTGTTTCCTTGTTGATTTTTTGTTTTGGTAATCTATCCATGGATGTAAGTGGAATATTAAAGTCTCTTACTATTATGGTATTATTATCAGTTATTTCCTTTCTGTTTTTTATTAACTGTTTTATGTATTTGGGTGCTCCCATGTTGGATGCACAAATATTTAGAATTGTTACATCTTAATATGAGATTGCCTTCCTTAATGATTATACAGTGTCTTTGTTGTCTTTTGTTACAGTCTATGTTTTAAACTCTGTTTTGAAAAAAATAAATAAATAAATAAACTCTGTTTTGTCTGGTGAAGTATTGCTACCTTGGCTTTATTTTCATATCCATTTGCATGCTAAATATATCTCCAATTTTCAATCTGTTTCTTTAGGTCTGAAATAAGTCTCTTGTAGGGGGCATATAGTTGGGTCTTGTTTTTCTTATTCATGCTATGTATTTTGATTTGAGCTTTTAATGCATTTGCATTCAAAGTAATTATTGGTGTGTCTTTATTGCCATTGTTTATGGTTGTTTTTGTACTTTTTCTCTATTCCTCTTCCATTACTCTCTCCTCTCTTGATAAGTAAGCTTTCTTTAGTGATATACATGGATTTCTTTTTCTTTTTTTCTTTGCATATCTCTTACAGGTTTTTGTGTGTGGTTACCATTAGGATTGTATATTACATTTGTTGCATATGGCAATCTGTATTAAATTTGATTATTTAACTTTGAATGGATTCTTACCTCAGTTCCTGCCCACATTTTAGGTATATGATATATACTTTCTATCATTTTATTTTGTGTTTCACATGACTGATTTTCACTTATTTTTACTACTTTCATGCTTAATTCTTTTACTGTCACTTATTGTCTTTCTTTTCCATTCAAAGATTACCCTTTAATATTTCTTGTACAGTTAGTTTAGTAGTTATGAAATATTTTAACTTTCATTTGTCTTGAAAATATTTTATCTCTTTTTCTATTCTGAAAGACAGCTTTCCTGGATAGAATATTTCTGACTGCAGATTTTTCCTTTCCTTTTAGCATTATGAATATATCATGCCACTATTCCTGGCTTGCAAATTTCTGCTGAAAAACCCACTGATAGCCTTATAGGATTTCCTTTGTATGTAACTGTTTCTTCTTTCTTGCTGCTTTGAAAATTCTCTATCACTAATTTTTTTCCATCTTAATTACTATGTAGTTGCTGTGCACCTCCTTGGGTTGATTATGTTGGGGAATCTATGTGCCTCAAGAATCTGGATTTCTGTTTCCTTACTTGATTTGTAAAGTTTCCAGCTATTATTTCTTCAAATAAATATTTTTACATTTGTTTTTATTTAAGTTTTATTTGCCAAGATATAGTATAACACCCAGTGCTCATCCCATCAAGTGCCCTCCGCAGTGCCCATCACCCAGTAACCCCATCCCCCAGCCACCTCCCCTTCTACAAACCTTTATTTATTTCCCAGTTAGGAGTCTCTCAGGGTTGGTCCCCCTCCCTACTGTTTCCCAATCGGTTCCCCTCCTCCTCTTATAATCCCTTTTACTATTTCTTATATTCCCTGTATGAGTGAAACCATATGATGATTGTTCTTCTCTGATAGACTTACTTCACTCAGCATAATACCCTCCAATTCCTTCTACATCAAAGCAAATGGTGGATATTCATCCTTTCTGAGGGCTGAGTGATATTACATTGTATATATTCTTCTTTTCTTCAACTTCTTTTCCATTCATCTGGAGAAGGACATCATGATTCCTTCTACAGTATGGCTATTGTGGACATTGTTGCTATAAACATTGGTATGCAGCAGTCCCAGCATTTCACTACATCTGTATCTTTGGGTTAAACACCCACTAGTGCAATTGCTGGGTCGTAGGGCAGGTCTATTTTTAACTCTTTGAGGAACCTCCACACAGTCTTCCAGAATGGCTGTACCAGTCACATCCCCACCAACAGTGCAGGAGAGTCCCCTTTCTCCACATTCTCACCAACATTTCTTGTTTCCTGTCTTGTTAATTTTAGTCAATGTCACTGGTGTGAGGTGGTATCTCATTGTGGTTTTGATTTGTACTTCCCTAATGGCAAATGATGCGAAGTATTTTCTCATGTGCTTGTTAGCCATGTGGAGCTCTTCTTTGGAGAAATTTCTTTTCATGTCTTTTCCCCATTTCATGATTGGACTGTCTGCTTTGTGCGTGATGAGTTAATAAGTTCTTTATAGATCTTGGATACTACCTCCTAATCTAAGATGTAAATATCTTCTCCCATTCTTCTCCCATTCTTTAGGTTGTCTTTTAGTTTTGTTAACTGTTTCTTTTGCTGTGCAGAAGCTTTTTATCGTGATTAAGTCACAATAGTTCATTTTTGCTTTTGTTTCCCTTGCCTTCATAGATGTATCTTACAAGAAGTGCTGTGGCCAAGTTCAAAAAGGGTGTTGCCTGTGTTCTCCTCTAGGATTTTGGTGGATTCTTGTCTCACATTTAGATCTTTCTTCCATTTTGGTTTTTCTTTGTGTATGGTGCAAGAGAATAATTTAGTTTCATTCTTCTGAATGTTGCCATCTAATTTTCCCAGCACCATTTAATGAAGAGACTGTTCTTTTTCCAGTGAATACTATTTCCTGCTTTGTTGAATGTTAGTTGACCATGGAGTCGAGGCCCATTTCTGGGTTCTCTATTCTGTACCATTGATCTATGTGTCTGTTTTTGTGCTAGTACCACACTGTCTTGATGATCACAGCTTTGTAGTACAACCTGAAATCTGGCATTGTGATGCCCCCGGCCTTGGTTTTCTTTTTCAATATTCCTCTGCCTATTTGGAGTCTTTTCTTATTCCACACAAATCTTAAGATTATTTGTTCCAACTCTGTGAAGAAAGTCCATGGTATTTTGAAAGGGATTGCACTGAAAGTGTAAATTGCTCTGGTTACTACAATTTTACAATATTTATTCTTCTAATCCATGAACATGGGAGGTTTATCCATCTCTTTGTGTCTTCTACAATTTATTTCAGAAGTGTTCTGTAGTCCTTAGGGTAAAGATCCTTTACCTCTTTGCTTAGGTTTATTCCTAGCCATCTTATGCTTTGGGTACAATTGTAAGTGGGACTGAGTCCTTAATTTCTCTTTCTTCAGTCTCATTGTTAGTGTAGAGAAATGCCACTGATTTCTAGGCATTGATTTTGTATCCTGCCGCACTGCCGAATTGCTGTATGAGTTCTAGCAATCCTGTGGTGAACTCTTGGGTTTTCTATGTACAGTATCATGTCATCCGTGAAAAGGGAGAGTTTGACTTCTTCTTTGCCAATTTGAATGCCTTTTATTTCTTTTTTTGCCTGATTGCTGAGGCTAAGGCTTCCAGTACTATGTTGAATAGCAGTGGTGAGGGGGGACATCCCTGTCATGTTCCTGATCTTAGGGGAAAGGCTCCCAGTGCTTCCCCATTGAGAATGATATTTGCTGTGTGCTTTTTGTAGATGGCTTTTAAGATGCAGAGGAATGTTCCCTCTATCCCTGTACTCTGAAGAGTTTTGATCAGGAACGGATCCTGTATTTTGTCAAATGCTTTCTCTGTATCTATTGAGAGGATCATATCGTTCTTAGTTTTTCTCTTGTTGATATGATCTATCACGTTGATTGCTTTATGAGTGTTGAACCAGCCTTGCATCCCGGGGAAAAATCCCACTTGGTCACGGTGAGTAATCCTCTTAATGTACCATTGCATCCTATTGGCTAGTATCTTGTTGAGAATTTTTGCATCTGTGTTCATCAGGGATATTGGTGTATAATTCTCCTTTTTGGTGGGGTCTCTGTCTGGTTTTGGAATTAAGGTGATGCTGGTCTCAAAAATGAGTTTGGAAATATTACATCCCATTCTAACTTTCGTGAATAGCTTTAGTAGAATAGGTTTTGTTTCTTCTTTAAATGTTTGATAGAAGTTCCCTGGGTAGGCATCTGGCCCTGGACTTTTGTGCCTTGGGAGGTTTTTGATGACTGCTTCAATTTCCTCTCTGGTTATTGGTCTGTTCAGGTTTTCCATTTCTTCCTGTTCCAGGTTTGGTAGTTTGTGGTTTTCCGGAAATGTGTCCATTTCTTCTAGATTGCCTAATTTATTGGTGTATAACTGCTCATAATATGTTTTTAAAATTGTTTGTATTTCCATGGTATTGGTTGTGAACTCTCCTTTTCCATTTGTGATTTTATTAATTAGAGTCTTTTCTATGATTTTGAATAAGGCTGGCTAATGGTTTATCTTTCTTATTAATTCTTTCAAACCAACTCCTGGTTTTGTGGATCTGTTCTACAGTTCTTCTAGTATCGATTTCATTGAGTTCTGCTTGAATCTTTATTAACTCTCTTCTTCTGCTGGGTATAGGTTTTATTTGCTGTTCTTTCTCCAGTCCCTTTAGGTGAGAGGTTAGCTTGTGTATTTGAGTTTTTTCCAATTTTGGGGGCAAGGTTTGCATTGTGATATACATATCCCAAAGATGTTGAACAGTTGTACCTTCATTTTCATTAGTTTCCATGAATCTTTTTTAATTCTTCTCTAATTTCTTGGTTGACCCCTCACCTTTAATAGGAAGCTGTTTAACCTCCAGGTATTTTAGTTTCTTCCCGATTTCTTCTTGTGATTGAGTTTGAGTTTTCAAGCCTTGTGGTCTGAAAATATGCAAGGGACAATCCTAATCTTTTGGTATCAGTGGAAACCTGATTAGTGACCCAGGATGTGGTCTATTCTGGAGAAAGTTCCATGTGCACTTGAGAAAAATGTGTATTCAGTTGTTTTCGGATGTAAAGTTCTGTATATATCTGTGAAATCCATCGGGTCTGGTGTATCATTTAAAGCCCTTGTTTCTTTGGTGATGTGCTTAGAATATCTGTCATTTGCAGTAAATGCCATGTTGAAGTCTCCTACTATTAGTGTATTATTATCTAAGTATCTCTTTACTTTGGTTATTAATGGATTGATATACTTGGCAGCTCCCACATCAGGGGCATAAATATTCATGATTGTTAGGTCTTCCTATTTGATAGACTCTTTATAATATATTGTCCCTCTTCATCTCTTACTACAGTCTTTGTTATAAACTCTAATTTATCTGACTGAGGATTGCTAACCCCACTTTCTTTTGGGGAGTTTTGAATGGTATGGTTCTCCATGCTTTCTCAGGCTGGAGGTGTCATTAGGTCTAAAATGAATCTCTTGTAGACAGCAAATCGATGGGTCTTGCTTTTTTATCCAGTCCAAAACCCTGCATCTTCTGATGGGATCATTTAGCCCATCAGGTTCAGAGTAACTATTGAAAGATGTGAAGTTAGTGTCATCATATTACCTCTTCAATCCTTGTGTTTGTGGATTATTTCCTTCAGCTTCCTCTTTCTTTTACAGGGTCCCCCTTAATATTTCTTGTAGAGTTGGTTCTGTGGTCACATATACTTTCATTTTCTGTCTGTCCTGGAAACTCTTTATCTCTCCCTCTATTCTGGATGACAGCCTTGCTGGATAAAGTATTCTTGGCTGCATATTCTTCTCATTTAGTACTGTGAATATATCCTTCCATCCCTTTCTGGCCTGCTAGGTCTCTGTAGAGAGGTCTGCTGTTAATTTGATATTTCTCCCCATATGTGTTAAGAATCTGTTGTCTCTCACTGCTTTAAGGATTTTCTCTGTATCTTTGAAATTTGCAAGTTTCACTATTAAATGTTGAGGCATTGATTTTTTTTTAATAATTATGGGTGGGGGGGGGTCATCTCTATCTCTTGGATCTGAATGCCTGTTTCCTTTCCCAGATTTGGGAAGTTCTAAGCTATGATTTTTTCAAATATACTTGTCCTCTTTCCCTCTCAACTTCTTCTGGAATACCAATTACACATAAATTCTTCCTTGTAAGACTATCATTTATTTCCCTAAGCCTTTCTTCATGGTGTCTTAATTGTTTTTCTCTTTTTTTCCTCAGCTTTCTTCCTTATCATCAACTTGTCTTCTATGTCACTCATTTCTCTTCCACCTCATTAACCATCGCAGTTAGAGCATCCAGTTTGGACTGCATCTCATTTAATCTATTTTTAATTTAGTCCTGATTAGATCTCAATTCTGTCCCAATGTAGTCTCTCGAGTCCTTTAAGCTTTTTTTTACAGCCACCAGTCACTTTATAATTGTACTCCTGAATTGAATTTCTGACATTGTATTTAAACACAAATTATGTAACTCTGTGGCAGAGAGTATTGCTTCTGGTTCTCTCTTTTATGGTGAATTCTTCCTTCTAGTCATTTTGTAAGTGCAGAGTTGCTATAGGAGTGGGCTGAGTCAAAAATACAACCATGACCTAAGTAAAATACACTCCAGATGATTCTGAAGATGTCAGAAACCAAAAAATAAAAGAAAAGGAGAACAGAAATAAAAAATAAAAAATAAAAAAAGAAAAGGAGAACAGAACAGCATAAAACAAAAAGACCACTAATGTGAAAAACAAATTTTAAAATAAAGAAATAAATATAAAAAGAAAAAAAAAGCAAAGAAACAGAACAAAAGGATAATGAAAAGAGAAAAAAAGGGGATAGTGGTGGTGAAGAAGTGGTAGTGGAGCAAGAATGTAGTCTACCTGATGGGTCCTTGAGGGTGATCCTCCTGGTTCTGAGTGCATTTTGTTCTGTATGTTAGACGATG
The DNA here is from genome assembly GCF_053574225.1 of Canis aureus. Taxonomy (NCBI): domain Eukaryota; kingdom Metazoa; phylum Chordata; class Mammalia; order Carnivora; family Canidae; genus Canis; species Canis aureus. Next base: position 4,281,500 of record NC_135615.1, on the reverse strand, counting down.
CTCAGTCCCAAATTTATATAAACCAGTAATACTTATAGAAAGCCCCAACATTGACCACAAAAACATAAACAAATAAAAGAGGGTGACAGAATGGGAAGGAAGAGAGAATATAATCTTACAGAATGAATCAGCATGGTGTTTTGCTTGGTTCTGGTTGTATTTGGTCACATGTTAGAATGTACTAACTTCTACCATTGTAAAACAAAATGAAGTAAAAAAACAAAAAACAAAAAAAACAAAAACAAATACCCATATCTCTTATATCTACCAAAATTAAGTTGAATATGTTGAAGGGAATCCAGAAGTGAAAAATATATCTAAGACATGTAATCATAGAAATATGAAAGTCAAAAAGGAACAAACTTAAAAACGAAGAGCTGGTCAAATATTGTAGTTAAGGTAGGAAAAGAGAAAAAATCTGGAAAATTCTGGTCTGATATAAAGGCAGGTTTTAATGCAACAACAACAACAAAAAAGGACTCTCCCTCTACTTCTATATCCTATTTTCCCCTGGTCTTGGAGCTTCCCAGCACTGTTTGGTCAAGAACTTGCTCTTCCCCTTTTCTTCCAGTTGGTATTCTGGGAGAGGGGCCTTCTGTGCTGATTCTCCGGTGTGTGTGCCTGTGGGAGATGCTCTGCCCCCTGGCCAAGTCGGGGGCTCAGTGTGAGCTGTTTATCTTGTGAGGCCTCTGTTCCCTGGTGGTCCTGCCCCTCCCAGGCACAAGGTGAAACAAACAAACAAAAAAATGACGGTGGCCAGATTTCCAGCTCTGGGGTCAATCTCCCTGCAAGTAACTAATGCAGTCTCCCAGTCCCCACTGACCAAGATGTTCCTGTGGCACAGCGGGTGCACTGACATGCACAGCTTGCAGGGTGCCCAGTGGCAGGAGAGCTCTAGCTGTCTTATGCCCTCCCCACTTTCGCCTGTCCCAGGGGGAATGCAGGATCACTGGCTTTGTCCGCTTGGGCTCCCTGGGATCTGGGGCCCTTCACCACTGGCCCCCACTCCTTGGTACTGCCTCTCCTGAAGGGAACACAGTACAGCCACCTCCGTCCATTGCTGTAAAGTTTTCTCTGGAGCTGGCCCTCCTAACTGACTGGCTTCTCCCAAATGCCCTGGAGGGCTATGGCACTCCAGCCCTTTACTGATATTGGACCTTGGTTAGTGGTGAGCTTTCCCCCGGGTTTCCTTACTCTAATAGTGACTCCAGGAATTTTGAGGCTTCACTGCCCCTCCTAAGATTCTGCCAGTTCCCCTGCTAAGCATTTTTCCATCAGGGAAAGTTCAGGCACGGATTTTTAAAGTTCCTGGTTCTCCAGGGCTGGGCTTTCATGCCCCAGAGGCTTTCGCTCTCTGCTCTGCTTTAGCCGGGCTCCTCATGATGCTTCTTCCCCACTTTCTTCTTTTTTTTTTTGCCTTCCTACTTTGTTAGAAGTGAAAACTTTTCTCTCTGTAGAGTTCTGGCTGTTCTCTCTTTAAATCTCAGGTAGAATTTCTAGGTGTTCAGGATGTTTTGAAAGTTATCTAGGTAAGTTTGTGGGGCCAGGTGAGTTGAGGACCCCTACTATACTGCTGCCTTGCCCTTTCTCTCAAATTTTCTACCTCCTTTTCTTTCTCTTCTCTTTTGCAATCCCTGTTATGCAAATGTTATTACACATGGTGGTGCCACTGAATTCCTTAAGTCTATTCTCATTTTGCATAAATTTTTCTCTCATCTGCTCAACTTGATTACTGTCCATTAGTATATTTCCAGTTCACTGATTTATTCTCCTGCTTCCTCTGTCCTGCCATTTATTCCATCTATTGCATTTTAAATTTCATTTATTGTATTCTTCATCTTGACTGGTTCTTTTTTGTCTCTTTGTTAAGGGTCTTACTAATGTCCTCCATACTTTTCCCAATTCTACAATTGAGTATCTTTATGATCATTACTTAAAATTCTCTATCAAGCATATTATTTATCTCTTTTTCACTAGATCTCATGATGTGTTTTTTGGACACATCTTTCATTTGGGACATATTCATTCATTTGGGACATATTTTTCTGTCTTCTCATTGTGTCTAACTCTCTGTGTTTGTTTCTCTTTCTTAGGAATTTCAGCTATATTTCCTGATCTGGAATATAGTGGCCTTAGGAAGAAGAGGTCATAAGTGTCCCCTGTATGTGTGGCATATGTCCTGCTGTTGTGGGTCAGCCACTTTTTCTTTCAGTCCAGTTGTCTGCCATGGCTTTCTTTGCCTGTTTTACACAGTGTTTGTTTCCTGTAGTGTTATTGGAACAGTCTGGGGCTATTTTGGTCTTGAATTGAATCGGCCCAGGTGTTTGCCAGCAATGCAGTATCACTAAACTGATGGGCACTTTCTCCGTGTTGTTTCCTGATAACCCATCATTGGTGGACAACTCCTGCAATGAAACCAGCCGTCTGCCTACAGCCCACTGTTGGATACATAGTATGACTGGTCTATGTGGTTAATTCCCTCTCCTCAGGGCAGGAGTTATTTGGAGTGGTGCCACTGCCAGGTTTGTGGCACCACTTTGGATGGGCACTGGCTGAGAATGTATTGGAGGGTGTGGATCTTTAATGTGTGTGAAAAGCAGAGTTTCAGTAAGGTTTGTGTGCAAGTCTTCTGCAAGAGGGGACCAGCCACTGTTGCCAGAACCTAGTAATGCCGGGATAGAAAGAGTGGATCCACCAAAGCACAGGTGGGCAATGTAAGCAAATTACATAGAGTGTAGGTGCTGTGCTGATTCCCAAAGGTGTCTGTGTGGGAGGCAGATAGGCAAATAGCTTCTGCCAGCTCCTTTGTTCCTGAAAGGGCTCCCAGTGATCTCTGTTCCTTGAGTACATGTTCTGAGATTAATAACTCTCCCTCCTGTATGCCCTAGGCATTTTTGAAACTGCTGCTGCTATGCTGTACCTCCTTGAGCTGTCTATTTAATGGCATGGATACAGTTTCCACTAGCCCTCTTGGCTGTCCCAGAGATGAGCCCACTGTTTTTTTAATTCCAGGCTTTAAGGCCCACTGGATATAAAAACCCCTGCAACTCAGCCTAGTCTCTAGTCTTTAATGCCAAATGTTATGGGGATTTGTCTTCCCTGTGTGAGCTTCCTGGTATGATTGTCTATTTCTCTCCCTTCTCTTGCCCATAGTGTCCTTGCCTCCCTCAGACAGACCCATGGGTTCACTTAGCTCCAGACTGCATGTCTACCTTTCCTACTCTCTTCAATGTGGCTTTTTCTCTACATTTAGTTGTGGAGTTTTCTCTTCCAGTCTTTGGGTTGTTTTCTGGGTTATTTACACTGATATGAGGGTCATCTAGTTGTATCCATACAATGATGTGAGTCTAGGGTCCTTCTACTCTGTCATCTTCCCAGCCTTCAATTCTTTCCCAAAATAAAAAATTTTAAAGTATTCCAGAGCATACTTTTTTATTAATAAATATGAGAAGCTATTTTACCAGAGCCTATATTATTGGAGGCTAATTTATTGGAGTTTTATCAGACCTAACTCCAGTCTCTTCTAGCTATTCTTTAACAACTAAGGGGAGGATAGAAATACTGAGAAGCACTTGCAAATTTCATACCTCATGGCCACAGACTCAGTAAAGGACTGAGGACAAATCACATAAATTTAGAAGACTTTCTTAACCCCCACATCATACAGCTGTACTATTGAAGATTTACTTACATTATAGTCACCTGTCAACAACAACAAAATTAAAAGACATATCACAGGCAAAAACCATAGTTTGAGGACACAGATTGTCAGACTCAGACCCAGATAAGGTAAGGATAATGGAATTATGGATAGTGAACCTAAAATAACTATGATTAATATGCTAAGGGCTCTAATGGACAAAAAGGAGATGATATCCAAGAAGAGATGAGTAGTATGAGCAGAGAGATGGAAATTCTAATGAAGAATCCAAAAGAAATGTCAGGGATCAAAATCTCTGAGAGAAGTGAAGAATGCCTTTGATGGGCTCATTATGAGGCTGGTTATGGCTCAAGTAAAAAAAATCTCTTAAGTTGATGAGATGTCAGTAGAAAGTTCCCAAACTGAAAAGCAAAGAGAAAAAAAAAAAAAAAAAAGACTGAAAAACAGAAAAGGAAAAGAATATCCAAGAACTCTGGGACAAATATAAAAGGTATAAAATATGTTAATGGAAATACCTGAAGAAGAAGAAAACAATAATGGGGAGAAATATTATGAATAATGCCTGAGAATTTCTCCAAATTTAGTGTCAGACATAAACCACAGATATAAGAAGCCCAGACACACAAAGTAGGATATAAGCTAAAACAAACAAACAACAAACATTATACATGAGCATATTAGATTCAAATTACAAAAAATTAAAGGTGAAAGAGGGAATCTCAAAAGAAGTCAAAGGAAGAAAACACCTTACATATGGAAAAGTAAGGGTTAACATTACATCTGACTTGTCCTCAGAAACTGTGCAAGGAAAAGGGGAGTGAAATATTTAAATTGTTAATACAAACAATATCAACATCAATAACTTGAATCCTGTATTCTGCAAAATTATCCTTCACAGTGAAGGAGAAATAAAAACATTCTCAGACAAATAAATATTAGAGAACTTATTGCCAATAGACCTGTTTTGCAAGAGATGTTTAAAGAAATTCTGTACAAAAACAGAAAATTATAAAGGTCAGAAACTCAGAAATGCATAAGAGAAAGTAGGAGTAGACATATTAATTTCAAACAGAAGAAACTTAATTACATGATGATAAAGAGCCCAATTGTCCAAGGAAACAGAAAATCCATAATGTGTATGACCTGAAGAATAAAGTATCAAAATCCAGTTTACAATTGCAGCAAAAAGAATGATACTTACAAATAAATTTAATAAAGAGTGTGAAGAACATATATACTGAAAACTAAAAGATCATGATGACAAAAATGGAAGAAGACATGAAGGAATGGAAAAATGTGCCATGTTCATGGATCAGAATTAATAGTTAAAATGTCCATTCTATCCAAAGCAATCTGCAGATTCAAAGCAATCCCTATCAAAATTCCAAATGTATTTTTCTCAGATACAGAAAAAATTTCCTAAAATTTATATGAAACTACAAGGACTTGTATGGAAACCCAAGTAGCCAAAGCAAACTTGAGAAATAAGATCAAAGCTAGAGGCACTACACATCCTAACTTCTAACAATATTTCAAAGCCATTCTAATTAAGACATGAGAGTATTGGCATAAAAACAGAAACATAGATCAATGGAATATAATAAAGAGCTCAAAAATAAACCTATGGATAAGATGAATTAATTTTCAACAAAGGAGTTAAGAATATACAGTGAGGGAAAGGAAAATTTTGGGAAAACTGGAGAATGATATGCAAAGCTTGATACTGGACTCCTTTTTTATATGGCAAGTGTGACTACACCAAACTAAGATGCTTTTGCACAGCAAAGGAAATCATCAACAAAATGAAAAGGCAACCTACCAAATGGGAGAAGATATTAGCAAACCACATATCTGATAAGGGATTATTACCCAAAATATACACAGAACTCATAAGCAGTTTTAAAAAATGGCCAGAGGACCTGAGCATTTTTTAAATGCAAATGGCCAATAAGACATGAAAAAAAATGCTCAATATTACTAATCAGCAGGAAAATGTACATCAAAACCACAATGAGATATCACCACACACTTGTTAGAATGGCTGTTATAAAAAAGACAAGGGATGACAAATGCTGGAGAGGATGTGAATAAAAATCCCTTGTATGCTGTTGGTAGGAATGTAAAATGATAAAACCACTGGAGGTTTCTCAAGAAATAAAAAAAAAAAAAATAGAACTATATGATTCATTAGTTCCACTTGTGGGTATATGTCGAAAAGAAATAAAACCATTATCTCAAAATACACACACACACACACAATGGAATATTACCCAGAATTAAAAAAAAAAAAAAAAGAAAATCTTACCATTTGCTATAATATGGATAAACCATGTTGAAATTATACTAAGGGCACTTTGCTAAGTGAAATAAGCTAATGAGAGACAAATACTACACAGTATAACTTACATATAGAATAAAAAAGAGTTGAACTTATAGAAATAAAGAGTAGAAAAGTGATTTCAGGGATCCCTGGGTGGCGCAGCGGTTTGGCGCCTGCCTTTGGCCCAGGGCGCGATCCTGGAGACCCGGGATCGAATCCCACGTCGGGCTCTCGGTGCGTGGAGCCTGCTTCTCCCTCTGCCTATGTCCCTGCCTCTCTCTCTCTCTGTGACTGTCATAAATAAATAAAAATGTTCAAAAAAATTAAAAAAAAAAAAAGAAAAAAGAAAAGTGATATCAAAGGAATGAAAATGAGAAATAGGGAAAAATTAATTAAACAGTACAAACTTTCAGTTACAAGATAAGGTCTGAAGAACTAAGATAACATGGTGACTGTAATTGATAACACTGTATTATAAAATAGAAATCTGCTAAGTATTAAAATTTAAATGTTTTTTAACTTGATGAAGGAAATCCTTTCATTTTGTATCTATGTATCAAATCATCATATTGTATATTTTAAATATTTTATAATGTTCTTTATTATACTTCAAAAAAACTGAAAAAATAAGAAATACTTGGACAAGAAGAAATAGAAAATCTGAATCAGTCTATATCTTTTTTTTTTTTTTTTTAGGATTTTATTTATTTATTCATGAGAGAAAGATAAGCAGAGACACAGGCAGAGAGAGAAGCAGGCACCCCTGCAAGGAGCCCAATGTGGAACTCAATCCTGGATCCCGGGATCATGTCCTGAGCTGACGCAGATACTCAACCACTAAGCCACCCAGGCATCCCTGAATCTGTCTATACTACTAAAGAAATTGATTTAACAATTAAGAACTTTCCAGAAAAGAAAGTACCAGGAGCAGATGGCTTCACTGGTGAATTCTAGCAAACATTTAAGGATAATTTTTTTCCTAATATCTTCTATTTCAAAAGATAAAATCAAATGAAATATTTCCTAACTCATTGTATAAGGCCAGTATTAACCTAATAGAAAGATCAAAGACTTCAAACGAAAAGAAAAGAAAACTATAGCCCAATATTTCTTACAGCTGCAGGCACAAAAATTTTCAATGAAATATTAACAAACTGAATTACAATAAAATATAAAAACAGTTATATAAAATGACCAACTGGCATTTATCCCAAATGTGCAAAGCTGGTTCATTATTTGAAATTTGAAAAAAATTTATGGAATCTATCACATTATAAAGCTAAAGAAGAAAAATCATATGATCATATCAATAGATGCAGAAAAGGTATTTGACAAAATCCAACACTGTTCTATGATTAAGAAAAAAATGTCAGCAAACTAGGCATAAAGGAAAAATTCCTGAACTTGATTTAAAAATGTACAAAAAACAAACAGCTGACATCATACTTCATCGTGAGGAAATAAAAGTTTTCCTTAGTATAATAAAAGTTTTATCTTAGTAAGATAAAGAGTAAAGAAGAATGTCCCATTTCACCATTTCTTTTTAGTGTCATTCTGGAATTACTAACTAATTCAGTAAGACCAAAAAAAGGTAAATAAAATCTATAGAGCTTGTGAAATAAGAAATAATACTCTGTTTTCAGATGACATGATCATCTATGTTGAAAATTTGAAAGATTTAACAAATAAATAGGAAACAACTCCTGGAACCAACAAGAAATTACAGCAAATTGTAGGATATGAGGTTAATATACAAAAGTACATCACTTTCCTATATATTAGCAATAAACAAGTTGGATTTGAAATTAAAAACTTAATACTATTTATATTAGCACTCAAGAAATAAAACATGTAAGTATAAGTCTAGCAAAAGACATGAAGTACCTCTGTGAAGAAAACTATAATACTCTGATAAATGAGTTAAAAGAACTAACAAATGTTCATGGATAGGAAGACTCAATATTGTCAAAATGTCAGTTCTTCCCAATTTGATCTACAGATTCAGTGCAATCATAATGAAAAATCCCAGCAGATTATTTTGTGGATAGTCATGAACCAATTCTAATGTGGAGGGATAAGAGACTAGGAATAGCCAACTCAATACTGAAGGAGGAGAACAATAATCAAGACAATGCCTTTCGGGAGAAACACCAGACAAATAGATCAATATAACAGAATTTAAGGCTAGAAATAGACCTATGTAATATGATCAACATTTCTATAGCTGGTGTGAGAAGAACTGGATATGATATCCACAGGTAAAAAGAGGAAAATCTGAACACAGACCTTTCACCCATCATAGAAGTTTACTCAAAGTGGATCATAGGCAAAAATATTAAACTCCTGGAAAATAACATAAAAGAAAATCTAAAGTTGAGTATGGTGATTACCTTTTAGGTTGAGCATGATTCATGGAAGAAATAATTGACAAACTCTACTTTATTAAATTAAAAATTTAAAAATTCTGATCTGTGAAAGATACTGTCAAGAGAATTAAAAGACAAGGCACAGACTGGTTGTAAATATTTACAAAAGACATATCTGATAATGTAGTGCCATCCAAGATATAAAACTTAAAATTCAACAAGAAAAAAACCTAACCTGATTAAAAAATGGACCAAAGACATGAACTTTTTTGATATCACATCAAAAAAAGACGTACAGATAGCAGGTAATTAAAGGAAAAGATGCTCCACCTCATATGTCATCAAGGAAATGCAAAGTAAGACAAGGAACTACAACCACATACCTATTAGAATACTCAACATTCAGAACACTGATCACACCAGATGCTGGTGAGGATGTGAAGCAATAAGAATTCTGATTTATTGCTGGTAGAAATAAAAAATGGTATAGCCACTTTGGAAGACAGTTCCTTACAAAACTAACCATACAATCCAGCAATCTCACTCCATGATATTTATCCATGGGAGTTGAAAACATGCCCACAAATAAAACCTATTTTGGCCCTTAGTCATTTATTTCTTCAGAAAAGGCTAAGACTCATTACTGCAAAAGCCTATTGGCATGAAATTTAAGTTTTCACACATTCGGTTTTTTTAAACATAGCTCAAGTAAGTAGATTTTTAACCATTTAGAGTCTGCTTCCTTTTCATACCCCACAAAACTGCACCTAACATCTGCTAATCACAGATAAACCCTTGAACTATAAAGACCCCAAGCCAGTGCTACCTTTCAGAGCTCTATGATGAAAGGCTTCCCCTCTGTGCTACTAAATGACAATACTGAGACATGTACACTCTCTTTCCAATTTCCCTCTCCTCTGGAGCTCTTTGTCCTCCTCTCCTTCTGAATAATGACCCCCATGCAGAAGTTCCTGATAGTTTCTTCTGGTGAAGGACCTTCAAGACATCCAAATCTGGCCAAGCGTCATCCAGTAAACTTGTGTGGGCTATTGCCTCATGGTCATACCTTTTTCCTTGATCAGCCCTCAAATCCTTCTAATCCCCAGTGTGTTCATAAAATGCAATCACTAGGAATCCTTGTGGTGATAGAACTATTTTTTATTTTGACTATAGTGGTAGATGCACAAAACTACATGTGATAAAGTAGCATAGAATTGAATAAACACCCTCAATACAAATAAAACTTAGGAAATCTGAATAAGATCAATGGGTTGTGTTAATGTCAATTTCCTGACTGTGATATTATGTTATGGTTTCTCAAGAAATAATTATTGAAGAAAATTGGATTAAAAAAACATAGTATCCTTCTGATTTCTTACAACTGCATGTGGGTTTTCAATTTTATATATAAAAAAAAAACCATCATTTAACTTTAAAAGAATCACCATGAAAAAATTTTAGGGTTACTTCTTACAGTTTAGTAGCATTTTAATTTTGAGGTATGTATGTTGGGGACACCACAATTATTCTAGGACTTAGAGCTTTTTGAAGGTCCTGATATAAGGGTCTACATTGCCTAGGTAATTTCCAGAAGAAAACACACAGAGATATGCAGACATACACAATGCCTGAACTCTGAGAATTTACAGTACAGCACAGAGATGTAGCATCCTACCCATGAAACCTCTGGTAGCCCTCTTAGGCACAGGTTGCATTTATCACTTCCTTGCTCTGAAGGACCTCAGATATTCAGCCACTATTTACTTACTTACTTGCTTATTGCTGAGGCCATCTTTTTTCTTAATTTAATTCCAACTTCCTAATCCTGACTCTCCTCCCCCAAAACTCTCTGGAATAGATTCTTAATTTTGCTCTTACCCTCCTATTTTCAAAGCAGACCCATGTCTCCCTTTTCAGTAGTATTCCCTCATCTCAGTCCAGATATAGAAGATACTTTCTTTATCACAGTGCAGCGAGGACAGATTTTCAAAGACATTGTTTAAGAGCAAGAGCTCTTCCATTCACAAATGTAGATCAGGTTCTGGAATATCACATCTTCCATCAGGAGAGGATTTGAAATAATCACTTGCAGGAAAAATCAATATTCCACTTGGTTCCCTGAAGAACTTTTCAATGTTCAGCTCGTCTCTTCTTCCAAATTTTAAGTCAGAAGACCAACAAGAAACACCTGAACAATAAAAAAATAATAATTCTGGTTGAGTAATTTAATAAGTATTTAAAGGAGAAAAGAAAAAAACCACAGGAATGATGCTATGCAAGTGTATCATGTAAGGCCTATTGCTAATGATGACATTAGATTTTTTTGTTGTATATTTTTTATTGGGGTTCAATGCCAACATAACACCCAATGCTCATCGCACCAAGCCCCCACAGTGCCCGTCACCCAGTCATCCCACCCCCTGCTCACCTCCCTTTCCACCACCCGTTCTTTGTTTCCCAGAGTTAGGTGTCTCTCATGTTCTGTCACCCTCACTGATATTTCCCACTTATTTCTCTCCTTTCCCCTTCATTCTCTTTTACAATTTTTGTATTCCCCAAATGCATGAGACCATATAATGTTTGTCCTTCTCTGATTGATTTACTTCACTCAGCATGATACCCTCCAGTTCTGTCCATGTTGAAGCAAATGATGGGTATTTGTCGTTTCTAATGGCTGAGTAATATTCCACTGTATACGTAAGCCACATCTTCTTTATCCATTCATCTTTCGATGGACACCGAGGCTCCTTCCACAGTCTGGCTATTGTGGACATTCCTGCTATGAACATTGGGGTGCAGGTGTTCCAGCATTTCACTGCAACTGTTTCATTGAGGTAAATCCCCAGCAGTGCAATTCCTGGGTCGTAGGGCAGGTCTATTTTTATCTCTTTGAGGAACCTCCACACAGTTTTCCAGAGTGGCTGCACCAGTTCACATTCCCACCAACAGTGCAGGAGGGTTCCCCTTTCTCCACATCCTCTCCAACATTTGGTGTTTTCTGTCTTGTTAATTTTCCCCATTCTCACTGGTGTGAGGTGGGATCTCATTGTGGTTTGGATTTGTATTTCCCTGATGGCAAGTGATGTGGAGCATTTTCTCATTGCTTGTTGGCCATGTCTATGTCTTCCTCTGTGAAAAAATCTGTTCATGTCTTTTGCCCATTTCATGATTGGATTGTTTGTTTCTTTGCTGTTGAGTTTAATAAGTTCTTTATAGATCTTGGAAACTAGCCCTTTATCTGATACGTCATTTGCAAATATCTTCTCCCATTCTGTAGGTTGTCTTTTAGTTTTGTTGACTGTTTCTTTTGCTGTGCAAAAGCTTCTTATCTTGATTAGGTCCCAATAGTCCATTTTTGCATTTGTTTCCCTTGCCTTCATAGATGTATCTTGCAAGAAGTTACTGTGGCCAAGTTCAAAAAGGGTGTGGAAAAAAAAAAGGGTGTGGCCTGTGTTCTCCTCTAGGATTTTGATGGACTCTTGTCTCACATTTAGATCTTTCATCCATTCTGAGTTTATCTTTGTGTCTGGTGCAAAAGAGTGGTCTAGTTTCATTCTTCTGCATGTGGATGTCCAATTTTCCCAGCACCGTTAATTAAAAAGACCGTCCTTTTTCCAGTGGATATTCTTTCCTGCTTTGTCGAATATTAGTTGACCATAGAGTTCAGGCGCCATTTCTGGATTCTCTATTCTGTTCCATTGATCTATGTGTCTGTTTTTGTGTCAGTACCACACTGTCTTGATGATCACAGCTTTGTAATACAACCTGAAATCTGGCATTGTGATGTTCCCTGCTCTGGTATTCTTTTTCAATATTCCCCTGGCTATTTTGGAGTCTTTTCTGATTCCACACAAATCTTAAGATTATTTATTCCAACTCTCTGAAGAAAGTCCATGGTATTTTGATAAGAGATTGCATTAAATGTGCAGGTTTCCCCAGGTAGCATTGACATTTTCACAATATTAATTCTTCCAATCCAAGAGCATGGAATATTTTTCCATCTCTTTGTGTCTTCCTCAATTTCTTTCAGAAGTGTTCTGTAGTTTTTAGGGTATAGATCCCTTACCTTTTTGGTTAGGTATATTCCTAGGTATCTTATGCTTTTGGGTGCAATTGTAAATGGGATTAATTTCTTAATTAATTAATTTCTCTTTCTTCAGTATCAGTGTTAGTGGGTAGAAATGCCAATGATTTCTGCACATTGATTTTATATCCTGCCACACTGCTGAATTGCTGTATGAGTTCTAGCAATCTTAGGGTGGAGTCTTTTTGGGTTTTCTATGTACAGTATCATGTCATCTGTGAAGAGGGAGAGTTTGACTTCTTCTTTGCCAATTTGAATGCCTTTAATAATGTCTTTTTGTTGTCTGATTGCTGAGGCTAGGACTTCCAGTACTATGTTGAATAGCAGTGGTGAGAGTGGACATCCCTGTCATGTTCCTGATCTTAGGGGAAAGGCTCCCAGTGTTTCCCCATTGAGAATGATGTTTGCTGTGGGCTTTTCGTAGATGGCTTTTAAGATGTTGAGGAATGTTCCCTCTATCTCTACACTCTGAAGAGTTTTGATCAGGAACCGATCCTGTATTTTGTCAAATGCTTTCTCTGCATCTATTGAGAGGATCATATCGTTCTTAGTTTTTCTCTTGTTGATATGATCTATCACATTGATTGCTTTATGAGTGTTGAACCAGCCTTGTATCCCAGCGATAAATCCCACTTGGTCATGGTGAATAATCTTCTTAATGTACCATTGCATCCTATTGGCTAGTATCTTGTTGAGAATTTTTGCAACTGTGTTCATCTGGGATATTGGTGTATAATTCTCCTTTTTGGTGGGGTCTTTGTCTGGTTTTGGAATTAAGGTGATGCTGGTCTCAAAAAATGAGTTTGGAAGTAATCCATCCCTTTCTAACTTTCGGGAATAGCTTTAGTAGAATAGGTTTGTTTCTTCTTTAAATGTTTGATAGAATTTCCCTAGGTAGGCCTCTGGCCCTGGACTTTTGTGCCTTGGGAGGTTTTTGATGACTGCTTCAATTTCCTCTCTGGTTATTGGTCTGTTCAGGTTCTCTATTTCTTCCTTTTCCAGGTTTGGTAGGTTGTGGTTTTCCAGAAATGTGTCTATTTCTTCTAGATTGCCTAATTTATTGGTGTATAGCTGCTCATAATATGTTTTTAAAATCGTTTGTATTTCCTTGGTATTGGTTATGATCTCTCCTTTTTTCATCATGATTTTATTAATTAGAGTCATTTCTCTTTGGTTTTGAATAAGGCTGGCTAATGGTTTATTTATCTTATTAATTCTTTTAAAGAACCAACTCCTGGTTTTGTGGATCTATTCTATAGTTCTTCTAGTCTCGATTTCATTGAGTTCTGCTTGAATCTTTATTAACTCTCCTCTTCTGCTGGGTGTAGGTTTTATTTGCTGTTCTTTCTCCAGGTCCTGGAGGTGCAAGGTTAGCTTGTGTATTTGAGTTTTTTCCAATTTTTTTGAGGGATGCTTGTATTGCAATGTATTTCCCTCTTAGGGCTGCTTTAACTGTATCCCAAAGATTTTGAACAGTTGTATCTTCATTTTCATTAGTTTCCATGAGTATTTTTAATTCTTCTCTAATTTCCTGGTTGACCCTTTCATCTTTTAGCAGGATTCTCTTTAACTTCCATGTGTTTGAATTTCTTACAAATTTCTTCTTGTGATTGAGTTCAAGTTTCAAAGCATTATGGTCTGAAAATATTTTAGGGACAATCCCAAACTTTTGGTTTCAGTTAAGACCTGATTTTTGACCCAGTATTGGTCTATTCTGGAGAAAGTTTCATGTGCACTTGAGAAGAATGTGTATTCCGTTAAGTTTGGATATAAAGTTCTGTAAATATCTGTAAAATCCATCTGGTTCAGTGTATCATTTAAACCTCTGTTTCAATAAATAAATAAATAAGTAAATAAATAAATAAAGCTCTTGTTTCTTCGAATATCTGTAATTTGCAGAAAGTACCATGTTGAAGTCTCCCAGTATAAGTGTATTATTATCTAAGTATGTGTTTACTTTGGTTATTAATTTATTGATATACTTGTCAGCTCCTGCATTCAGGGCATAAATATTCATGATTGTTAGGTCCTCTTGTTGGATAGATCCTTTAAGTATGATATAGTGTCCCTCTTTATCTCTTCTTTGGGATAAACTTTATCTGATATGAGGATAGCTACCCCTGCTTTTTTTTTTTTTTTTTTTTTTTTTTTTTTTTTTTTTTTGAGGACCATTTGAATGGTAAATGGTTCTCCAATCTTTCATTTTCAGGCTGGAAGTGTCTCTTAGGTCTCATATGGGTAGACAGCAAATAGATGGGTCTTGCTTTTTGATCCAGTCTGAAACACTGCACCTTTTGACGGGATCATTAAGCCCATTCACATTCAGAATTACTATGGAAAGATATGAATTTAGTGTCATCGTAATATCTATTCAGTCCCTGGTTTTGTGTATTATTTCTTTGGGTTTCCTCTTTCTTTTACAGAGTCCCCCTTAAAATTTCTTGCAGAGCTGGTTGGTGGTCATATATTCTTTCAGTTTTTTCATATTGGAAGCTCTTTATCTCTCCTTCTATTCTGAATGAGAGCCTTGCTGGATAGAGTATTCTTGGCTGCATGTTCTTCTCATTTAGGAACCTGAATATAACCTTTGGCCTGCCAGGTCTCTGTGGAGAGGTCTACTGTTATTCTAATATTTCTCCCCATATAAGTTAGGTATCTCTTGTCTTTTGCTGCTTTAAGGATTTTCTCTTTATCTTTGGAATTTGCAAGTTTCACTATTAGATGTCGAGGTGTTGAATGATTTCTATTGATTTTAGGGGGGAATCTCTCTATCTCCTGGATCTGGATGCCTGTTTGCCTCCCCAAGTTAAGGAAATTCTCACCTATGATTTGTTCAAATATGCTTTCTGGTCCTCTGTCCCTTTCGGAGCCCTCTGGAACCCCAATTAAACGTAGATTTTTCCTTCTGAGGCTGTCATTTATTTCCTTTAACCTTTCCTCATGGTCTTTTAAATGTTTTTCTCTTTTTTCCTCAGCTTCCTTCTTTACCATCAACTTGTCTTCTATGTCACTCACTCGTTCTTCTACCTCATTAACCCTCATCGTTAGGACCTCCAGTTTGGATTGCATCTCATTTAATTGATTTTTAATTTCGTCCTGATTAGATCTAAATTCTGCAGTCATGAAGTCTCTGAATCCTTTATGCTTTTTTCCAGAACCACCGTAGCTTTATCATTGTGCTTCTGAATTGGCTTTCTGACATTGTATTGTAATCCAAATTCTGTATTCTGTGGCAGAGAGTACTGTTTCTGTTTCTTTCTTTTGTAGTGAGTTCTTCTTTCTAGTAATTTTGCTCAGAGTGGCTAAAAATGAGTTGTACTGGAAAAGGAAGAAAAACAAAAGAAAAACAAACAAACAAACAAAAAAACACAACAAGGAGGGGTATCCTCTGATTCTATATACTGTAAATCTCTTGACTTCCCCTGGAGTTTCCACTGCTGCTCGGTCCAGAACTTGCTCTTCCCATCTCCTTCCAGCTGGTACTCTGAGGGAGGGTCTGCTGTTCTGGTTCTCAGGTGTGTGTACCTGGGGAAGCTGCCCCAACCCCTGCCAGGAGCCCGGTTCAGTGGGAGCCGTGTATCTTGTGAGGCCCCTGTTCCCTGGCGGCCCCGCTCATCTCAGGCACAGGGTGACACCTGGTGGGACAACAACACTGGCCACAGCCAGCTCTCCAGCTCTGGAGTGAGGTCTTGCAATAACCACCACAGTCTCCCAGTCCTCACTGGCCTGGATGCTCCTGGGACCCGGGGCTCTGACCTGCACATCTTGGTGGTGCCCGGCAGTAAGAGTGTCCTTGCTGTCCTGTGCCTTCCCTGCCTCAGTCTGTCCCGGGGGAATGCAGGATCCTGGGCTTTGTCTGCCTGGCCCCCTGGGACCCAGGGCCTATGCTTCTGGAATTGTGTTCCCAGGGCCGCATCTCCAGAAGGCAGCAGCCCTTCTGATCTTCTCCCAAGGCCCCACTGGGTGTGCACTCCAGCCCTTTGCCGAGCTCGGCCCACAGCCTGTGGCATGCTGTCCTTGGGCACACTTCCTCTGTTAGTGACCCTGGAAACCTGGAGGCTCCACTGTCCCTTCTGCGGTTCTACCAGAGTTCCCTAAGTGCCTTTCCCTCCAAGAAGAATCCAGCATGAATTTTTAAATTTCCTGCTTCTCTGGGACTGGGCTTTCCTGTCCCAGGAGGCTTTTGCCACCAATCCCCCTTCGACATTTAGAATTTGATCTAAGATGTGAAAGTTAAAGAGCCAATCATAAGAAGATGGGAGGGAAGTGGCAGTAAGAAGTAGCTGTGTCCCAAGAATGAATACAGGGTACAAAAAGCCCTGGGATAGGAGCATAGCCAGGACTAGGTAAGGGAAGCAAGGCATCTGGGATGTGTAATATAAGGAGGTGCTCACTCTCAGGGGTTGACTCTGAACCTGTGCAGGCCTGAGAGCAAGCATCACCTCACTCATAAGAAGCACTAAGTCTCAAGGCTATGTAAGCAGAATCAACCCCTGAGAGTGTCTTTTTAAATTGCATGCCTTAGTGCCTTACTTGCTTCATTAGTTCCAACCATAAATAAGGACAAGCTTGTGGTTTTGAGGAACAGAGAAAAAAAAAAAGCCAGTATGTCTGGACGATGTTAAACTGTTGCTAAAGCAGTAGATATGAGCCAGGTTGAGTATGGATTTACAGAAAAAGGAACTTATATTTTGACAGTGATATGAAGTTACCAGAAAGTTTTAAGAAAGAAAATGCTATGATCTAGTTTGTATTCTGAAAAATTCACACTAACCTCTTTGTGGATTTAAGTGGGTAAGTTTGGAAACAGAAAGATCAGTAAGGAGACTATTGTTGGGACCCAGGCAAGAAATGATGATAATTTGAACAATGTGATAGCAGGAAATGGAAAGAAGTATGCAGATTAAAAATGAATTTTGGTAAAGTGTGAAAGTGACCACTTGGTTATATGGATGTGGTTGAAGGTGTGAAATGTGGAGAACTGCAATTGTGAAGTACATTTTTACTACATGCTTTGAAACTCAACTGTGGATCAAAGGGTACTTAGAAAGAACACACAGCCAGATGGACAAAATTAATTCAAGTACATATCGTTGTATTATGAGGAGTTTTCCTCTTAGAAAAAGATTGCTAGCATCAGCTGCGTTACAGGATTATATGCATCTTCAACTTCATTGAGTATTGAAAAATTACTCTAAAAGAGATTGCATCAAACTTAATCTCCCAAATGCAATGTCTATTAGCATCACTAAAGAAAGATTCTAAAGAAAACACATGATTTTTTAAACCTCAGCTGGTGCATGTTTACTTACAAGTTTAACAATTTCTCTCCTGCATCCCTTTAGATTTTTTTTTGTACTTTAACCCTCTCTTTTCTATCCTGTCACTTCTCTCCTCACTCAGAATGTAGCCTAGCACATTTTTTCCACATAATATACTGACTAAATTTGAATCTTTTTTTCACTTTTATTTTCACTATGCAGTGGGACCTTAAGCAACTTACTTTACCTGACCATGTTTTAGTTTCCTCATTTATAAAATGGAAATAATACCAATACCTATCTCTGTTATTAGGAATGAAGAATAAATGTGAAAATATATAATAAGCACCTACAAAACTGCTTGGTACATAGTGTATGCTTAATAAATTATTACTTCACAGATAAAAGTGAAAGCTTTTGATAAAATTCCTAAATTACTACCTGTAAAGTGCCCGGATCATGCTTATTCATAATTCCTTTATTCTTCCATAACTTGACAGTGTTATTCTTCTGACCCAGTTTAATCTTTCCAGCCCCTTTTGGGTCTATGTCCCACTAGGTATCTTCCATTTATGTATCTTCAGTCTCTCTTAACTAATGTTTCTCCCAGACACAAAAAATATAAACATTCAGTCTGCATTCTCTGTTTCTGATTTCTTATTCTCTTTAACTGGGTCTTCTATTGCAATAATTCTCTCTTTGATTATGTCTAATCTGTTATTTTATGTAGCTACAAATTATTTTTTTCAAATTCAATGATTATATTTTTTATTTGTATATGTTATATGTGGTTATTTTTTAAACATATCTATTTTAACTACATTGTTACTGTTCTTTTTTCACATTCCTATTTCTTCTTTGATGTCTTCAATCATTTAAACATGTTTATTTATAGCCTACATAGCTTTATTATTTGAAGTTCTTGGAGGTGCAATTCAGCTGTTTACCATATTTGCTGACTCTTATTCATGGTATATTACTTACTCATATTTTTCACAGCTTTCTCATTGTAAATTCATCTTCAGTGACATTTCATCTGTGTAATTCTTATTTGACCCAACTTGAAGAAGTGAGGTTTACTTTTAGCTTTAGGGGTTGTCACTGGCCTGGGACCATGTTTGAATTTTTTCTCAGCTTTCAGCTTCTAAGACAGTGAGGGATATATAAAATGGAACCAAAAGCCATGGGAAGCAAAGACAGAAACTCTCAGAAAGAGTTTTTTTCTCCTCACTTACTACACAGAATAAGATGAGCTTCTCTCTTTTCTCCTTTTACCTCGTATCCCTGGGAGAATTTTTCTCATGCATCCTTTAACAGATGTTTTAACCCTTCAGAGGTCCTAGCTTTATGTGGCAATGTTAATTCAACCCAGTTGGGTCCAAGGCCTTATCTCCTGCCATGTTTGTCTTCTAGGTCCCCAAAACTTGCAAAGTAAATGTCCCTTTTTGTCCGTCTATATGGTCCTGCCCACACTTCTTTCATTATATCCTGCATAATGTGATACTTCCTATCCTCATCATGTACAGACACCCTGTACGACAGGGACTGCTTTTCCTCTAGCACAGAACTGAGCACGTTGCTGGCATTTGATAAATGTTCACTAAATGATTCAATGAATGACTGAAATGTGACCCATTTAGTCAGAAAATATGGGGTGGGATCACAGAAAACTAAATATAAAATAGCCTCAAGTTAGCTAATCATCTGTGGCTGGTAGAATAATTACTTTGTCAATCCATTCAAATCCCACTGTATATACAGTAAACTTAACTCTGAACATAATATATGCTAAAAAATATTCACTAAAAAGTATTTTTTTTATTTTTTAGTATCTTTTTTTTTAATATACATTTGAAAAGGTGTGAAATGAGGGCACGTAGGGTGGATGAGGTGGAGTAATGCTGCTTCCCAGTTACTCTAGTTCAATACAGCTGATGGGATATGGAATCTGAATGAAGGAGGGGCAGAGAGCCAGAATTTGTATCTCACAGATATTCTACTGCATCCGCATATCTCCACGGCCTTCTGTTTAACAAGCCCCCTTCCAGATATATTTTCCCAAGAACATGCTCTGAAGAACAACAGTCAGGATTCTTTCTTTCTTTCTTTTTTCTTTTAACTAAAGTATATTCTAAATCTCCCGAAACCCCTTCTGGTATTGTTCTTTAATTCATGTTATTGCTTTGTATCAGGGTATTGATTTTGATTTTAATATTCACTGAAAGTGAAATTAGACATTGTAAACTATGAGCTGTTGTCATATGTGAATCACTCAATTATATTTTAATAACTGTTTTGCAATGAGATAATATTCCTGTTTCTCTCCTTTGGGGAACCAAATTCTGTAAGATTTTCAGAACCCAGCTATCTCACAATGGATTTGCTTCCTCTCATTACCCTTATCCTGTCACCATATTTCCACTCTACTGTTTAGCATTCTAAGTCTGTGTGCCAAAGTAAATAAGTAACGGTTCAGAATATCCAACAACTCTACCTTAATAACCACATAGCCACCAAATTAGAGAAATGCCATTTACCAGACATAGCTCACTTTTTTTTTCCTTTCTTTAATTTCTGTAAGTTCTTTGGCAGTTCAGTCTGGAAAATAAAACCTCTTTACCCAAAAGACATTTGGTAATTTTAAACTCCCCTTTCAGATGGTCTCAAGAAAGAAATGGAACAGAGGTGGGGAGGTGGGGAGGGGCTCCTACGCCAGCTGTTAGAAGCAATCTTGGCTTTAAGAAGAATGTCTAATCCAACAACAACAGACTGGAAACGTTGGAGCTGTCAGTATCAGTGGAGCAGTTCCACAGAAGGCCAAACACCCACTGCCCAGGCTTTTCACGAACAATTCTCATCCTTATTTCTCTCTGTTTAGCTGGACCCCTTCAGCAGGGGCTCGGATTTATACAACAGAAGGTAATGTCAACAACAGCCAAGGCTGCCTCTTCAAATTACCTCTCTGCTGCCCCAGGCAGTGCTCAGCTCAGTCCTCTGGCTCATACTTCAAACCTGGAAACCCACTGAAAACCCCTGCTATGCGAGCCTTTGTATTTAGATTCAGGTGGCTTTATTTTCACTTTTCTTCCTTCCATTATGTGCAGGATACTCTTTCTGAAAGGCAGATTAGATGTTCAGCCACTCTGACTACATTTGATTAAAATCCCAAGAGATGCCCATTAAAAATCCACACAGGCTTTGGGGGAGCTTCCAGGGGGGTTGTTGTTGCTTGTTTTTGCTTGAAGCATAAACCAGTTTCTGGGCTTTTCTGTGCCTGGTGCTGCCCAGCTGGTGAGAGAGCCCCTGTCAGGCACTGAGGAGTTACATATTACATCAATTAATCTCAGCCACCTTTTTTTGTTCTAATCACACAATTAGAGTGTGTTTGGGGATGTGAGGTCTTGAGTTTCTGCATCCTGCTTCTATCAACTGCTTTTACTCTCACATCTGCAATAACCAACATCTCAACTGGGAGTCTCTGGGGTGAAACTGAGCATCCAGAGGAAGAGCTGTTTTGATTGAGAGCCAGAAGGTCTAAATGTCTTCCAGTGGAGATGTACCTCTTTAGCCGAATATTACCATATTTAGCAACAGATGTAAAACTCATCTCTTCCCTCAAGGGTATGAAAAAAGAGCAAAAATCCCAGAAGCAGGACTACATTTTCACCCAACCCAGCTCAGATAGGCTGAGAGCTAAATGAAGAATGTGTTTCCCATTTGTATTCCCTCCTGGTGTTTCTGACAGGGGAGAGATCATTCATGTGCCTGGATAGAGGCAGAGGGGGAAAACAGAAAGAAATAAGATGGTATTTCATCTGGCATGTTCTGCAGAAGCCAAATTGAGAGAAATGGCATTATCGAGCATCAGTTATTTATTCATCAGAAATTTATTAGGCATTTGCTATGTGCTAGGTTAATGTGCCTCATGGTATGGGATTATTTTATTTAATCCTCAAAAATAACACTATATTCTTGTCCTAAGGCAAAGATGATTCTAGCCCACATTTTAACCTGAGGCTTTTCCAGCCATACAGCCATTATGTGACAGAACAGAAATGTGAAGCCAGGTGTGTTTTGAGTTCAAAGTCTGTGCAATTTCTAGCTTATTATGATGCCACAAAATAATGTCAAAAAATTAAGGTTACTATTTCATTGAGTTGCAATGCCATTTAAATACTAAAATCATGGTGGTGATATAATCCAAAGAAAAAAGCTTGTTGTTAGGGTCATGGGCAGCCATATGTACAATAACTATCTTTTCAATATTGGATATAAAAGTAAAAGAAAGTAAATAAAACTTTAAAAATTAATAATGTTTGTTGTGACTCTGCTTTTGTGTAGGGAAAGCACTGCATTAAGCAGTGTTGGTGCTACCACAATAAATTAAGAAGGACCAAGAATACACAGCCTCATACATAATAACAAAATTGCATAATCAAAAAGGACAAATCAACAGCTTGATTTTTTGAATATCAAAAATATAAATATTTATACTCGTATGTGTACTTAATTGTGAAATTTTGTTTACATAGTTTTAAAATCTTTAACTCGGGATCCCTGGGTTTCACAGCGGTTTAGCGCCTGCCTTTGGCCCAGGGCGCAAACCTGGAGACCCGGGATCGAATCCCACGTCAGGCTCCCGGTGCATGGAGCCTGCTTCTCCCTCTGCCTGTGTCTCTGCCTCTCTCTCTCTCTCTATGTGACTATCATAAATAAATAAAAATTAAAAAATAATAAAAAAATAAAATCTTTAACTCAAGAAAATGTAAGACAGTTAATTATCCAAATAGTTAATGAAAATCTACTTCATGAGAAACTATGGTTGGCCTTGGAAATACAGAGATTAAGATACCTGTTTTACCCTGAGGAGAATTATAATTTACAAAAGTCTTCACAACAATTTTGCTTTCAATGGTCTTTAATAAACGCACCTGAGTGGCTCAGCACATTAAGCATCTGACTCTTGATTTCAGCTCAGGTCATGATCTCAGGGTCATGAGATCCAACCTGGAGTCTAACTCTCCAATCAGCCAGGAATCTTCTTGGAATTCTCTCCCTCCCTATGGTCCTCCCCTGCCTGTCTCTCAAACTCTCTCTCTCTCTCTCTCTCTCTCTCTCTGTCACTCTCTCTCAAATAATAAATAAATAAATCTTAAAAAAAAAAAAAAAACCATACTCCATCCAACTGGGTGCTGGATTGTCGTAAGCACTATGACCCTTGGAAAATCGGGGTAGTATGGTGGAAAAACTGTCAAATTAGGGCTTTGGACCCTGCCCTCAGTCCTCAAACTTCAATAAATGATGACTATTTTACTCACTTAGCATAATTCTCCTTATATCTTTGGATGATAATTTCCACATCTATAAATCAAGAGGTTTGATAGATAAGAATGCCCTCTTGGAGTTATTATACCTTTAATTCTTTAAAATTATATTTTGAAAAGGCTCACCCATAGATGATGTTGAAGACTTTGTCACAGTCAGCCACAAATATCAGGGAAAGAAAAGTAAGTTAAGACTAATTTTCTACCACAGCTACTTTTCTTACAAAATAATAGAATTCATTTCCTCTCTGCCCATTGCACCTCTGCATGGCTGTTAACCAGACTTCAACTTGACAGGTATAAAATTCCATCTCATTTCTTGCCCATCCTAAGCTCAAGTAGCTAATGAGCAGAAAAATGACCAGAAGACAGGGAAGAGGATAAAAACAAAGAACTAGGATGATAACAAAGAATGTGACAGTTGAGAACTAACTGATTGCCACTTGTTGACCTTTTCAGGGAGCTTCTTGAATAAATACATGTGGTTTAATTTTTTAACAAGGTTTATTTTTTAAGACCCTCCCCCACCAGAATAGGAGAAAAAAATAAAACATGATCATTTATTAAAATGGTTTCCATCATTCAAAATCAGAAGAAGGAAAGATGAAGCATAAAGAAAAATCCAGGGCTTCCTAGAAAGACAACAGATAGTAAAAGATTAAAAACCTCTAAATTATAAGCATCCTCTGGCATGAGCTTAATCTGTTGCCCTCTGTGACGATCACAGTTACAGTCTCACAGGAAGTTTCTGTCAGTGGTACCCAGTAGCACCTATCCGTGGGTGTGTGGTCACCAATGAAGCCTCCCTGCAGTTGGTACAGCTGTCACCATGTTGCTCTTATGTGGTGTCACCCATTGATAGCAGTTACCAGCTTTCCAAGCCCCTGCCCTTTACCCTGTCATTT
The DNA here is from genome assembly GCF_053574225.1 of Canis aureus. Lineage (NCBI taxonomy): Eukaryota > Metazoa > Chordata > Mammalia > Carnivora > Canidae > Canis > Canis aureus. The sequence goes on along the minus strand of NC_135615.1, from coordinate 4,257,579 downwards.
GGTCACCAACATTCTGAAGCCATATTTCTGTACAATACAATTCTCTCCACATCACCTCTACAGAATGCCTCCATCAAAGAACCTAGAGTTTTAGAATGCTGGTCCTGGAAAAAAGCTAGAGATTGTTTTGTTTCTCATATCTCTCTACCTCACCCCTGTCAACACTCAACACACACACACACACACACACACACACTTTTTTTCATGAAAAAAGCCAAGGTCTCAAAGATATAAAGCACTTTGCCTCAGTGCACTAGTCCCTCAGTGTTCATTCCACCATTTACATCTCCAAAGAAAGGTAATTATAGGAGCTCTTTGGCAGGCAGCTTCATCACTCAAAAGAGTTATACTAGGGAAGACACATAGTGCTGCACAACTTCACACTCTTTGCTTTCACTTCATTCTTATTTCACAGAAACAACTGCACAGGCCACAGAAAGTGTCCCAAGGAAATGTACTATTTGTCACTTCATAAAGGCCATGCATTAAATGACATTAAACTTGGGCATTAAATGACAATGACAAAGGAGAGGTAGAAAGAGCATGGTACTTGGCGACAGCAGGTTGTGTCATTACTACTTATTAATTTTATAGCCTTATATAAGTCACACAAACATCTTCATGTTCTAAACTTAAAGATGATATATTAAAATAATTTTTGAACAATAAATGTGTTGGGAATACCAGATTAGGCAAAAGCCCCATTTTAAAAACATACACCCCCTCTGCAGAAGAAACAAAAAGCAGATGTGGAAACAGTTCAAGCTACACTCTTGATTTTTCTACCATTTCCAAACTAGTTATGCAAACTAAGTTCAAAAAGTGACCCTAAATTTTTAAGAAAGAAAGTGTTTTCTTCAATAATCATAGCAGTTTGTCAAATGCACCCTAAAAGCTTTTTCTTTCATGAATTGCAGTCATAGCATTATTAAGCTGTGAACCTGGCTTTAAACCAGGTATTCTAACTCTTATTCTAGTATCCTTATCAGTCCCTCAGTATCTGAAAATTGTGTGGTGAATCTGAAATATATTATGTTTTAGGAATGGTGTCCATGTGAATTTAGGATTGTTGTTTTTAAGTAGACCAAATAGAGCGTTAATGGCTGAAGGGACCTTTTACTACTAGAAAGTCAACACCACGTTTTATGCACAGATAAATGGAAACCTGCATAGGAAATTGACTTGCAAGTTAGCAGCTGTCACATTCTTGGCTAAAATTCTTGGCTAAAATTCAGATTTCCTGATTTCAGATAACCTAATGACTATTTACATCCACCCTAGGCACATGTACACCCCCATACTAGCACACAGATCCATGATTTAAATTTTCTCCAACCAAGAAGAGCCTTCTTAGCTGACTCACTTTGAGGATCACATATCCCTTGCCAATACTAAACAAGTATATTAGCATGCATTGTAACTCAGGTCAAGAAGGAGGGAGAAAAGGTGTGATGAGGGGCTTTTGGGTACAGTTTTCTCAAAAGACAGGGACCCAAGATAGAGGCAACACTTTCTTCTGCCTTTGGATGTTGTTAGCTGTGGATGAGATGTCTGCAATTGTTGAAGCCAGATTGTAATCCTTAGAAACCAGTCTTAGAATGAAATCAAGTTAGGAAATGAATGAATCTTGTATTATTTAAATTCAGAGTTTTATCTAGCAACATAATGCATTCTTACTGTTTTAAATCACTTTGAGTTGTAATACCAGGCATTGTGCTTATATAATGATAAAACATCTGTATGGATGGATGGATGGATGGATGGATGGATGGATGGATGATAGCTGGATGGGTAGATATATGACCTAATATAATTATGCAACTATAACTATATATTATTTAATCCTCATGACAATCCAGAGCCAAAATTATTATGTGCATATTACAGAAAACGAAGATTCACCTCAGAGGGGTTAAATGACCTGCTTAAGGTTATATAGCTATTGAGTGACACAACCAATTTATACCCAACCTTACCTGATGCAACTTCTACTGCTTCCTAATACCATTTGGAAATACAGGGAATACGTGAACAATAACAAATTGCTTCCATTTCAAGGTCTAACAACACCAATAGTTATTTAATAACAAAACTAAGGGTGATTATCCCAGAATAACTTTTTCTAAAAAAAATAAAACTAATTCTCTATGTATCAAACAGTTATCCAACAGTTCAACAAGCAAGATGACTAGGATGACTACACCATTTATCATTTAATGCAGAACACTTTTGAGAGTGAAAAGACATGATTAATAATTAAGCTGTCACAATAGGCATATACCCAAATGTTCTGTTAATAGGGATATATGGTCAACCTAAACATAACCAAAGTACATGCCCTGGGTCTCTCTGTCTTGGTTAAAGGCCTCATCATAAAAACACAAATGAAATGATAAGAATTGTCTTATCCTTTCCTGTGTAACTGAATCACTCTATTTCTGTACCCTTCCCTATTAGACCTAATAATTAATAATTTGTTCTGAAATTCAGAGGAAAAAATACAGTTCAAGAGTTTGGGGGTGAGTCGGGGGTTGGAAGCAAATAGTTCCAGAAAGAACTCAAGCTAGATAAGCAGTAATAATGGTACTTATCATTTTACCAACTGACAGGCAGGGAAGAACAATGTAGGCGAGAGGAAACTGTGCCATGAAAAATTGAAATAAAGAAGAAAACAAAATAGAGAGAAAATACAAAAGAGCTGGTCCTGAAAGAGAGCCGGTATCCAGGAGCGTATTTTACTTGCCCTATTTCACCATAACCCTGGGATACTTTTAATTACTTGGCTCTTTTACAAACAGCGCCTGACTATTTTGTCAGAGGGTCAAGGATAACAGCGGGACCTGCCCTTTCCTTGTGCTTAAAGGGACACCACCCCCATATACTTTCAGGGACACCCAACCTGGAACGACTAGTCAAGGACACGCATTTTTCCTGAGCGATCTTTCCCCAAAAAAAGCCTCTCCCGGAGACTGTGCTTGCTAAACCCGTGAGAAGAAGTCGGCATCATCAGAGGCTGTCTAATAAACCAGAATAAGATTTTGTCTGAGGTGCCTAGTCGATCTCATATTTAGTACTCACACTGAGACATGTCCAGACAATGGAATTAGAGGACATAAAAAGGAAACTAATGAACAAAATGCTAGTGATAAAAGCAAAATAAAACAAAATAAAAACAAACTGAATTTTGGAGAAAAATAAGACATGATATTTTTCTTTTGCCTTTTTTTCCTTCCAATTGAGGAAATGCACCTTTTTCCTTAAATGACACCAATTGCACTTTATTAATAAGCCATTGGATTAAAACATTCATTTTAAAAGGATCCAATAAGATTTAATCTGGGCATTTATTATACCGTACAGCTAATTAAAAGGATACTTCTGTAGAAAATTCCAGCCTGTTTCTTTATAAGAATTAAAAAAGCATGTCCACAATAGGGTTAAAAAAGGAATATTAATTTGTTACTTCTTTAAGTTTTATATTTTGCTTCTCTCCTCAACTGTAAATCTTTAAGACTGCATAACCCCAATTAAGAAAAATAAAAAAGCAAATTGAGAGCCAGTATTCATAGAGGAATGTTGTTGGCTAAGGCCCCAGATATTTTTTTGTATCTCCAGTGAATTGCTTGTAAAATTTCCAGGAAGTTTGGGAAAACTTTGCATTGACATCACTCAGCAAACCTTGGAAAAGTTTTACCAGGGGAAAAACTGGAGGCCAAGCTGACCGTCTGGGTTAGTGATCCTGTGATATTTGTAGACTCGCTTAATGCTAATGAATTTTGCAGAAATCTTCATTCTCCCCTTCTCTCTTACATTTCTAGTCTGTTTAGGAATAAGTTAATAATTTAACCATACTTGTTTTATCTTTGCTCCAGTTTTTCTACCTTCCCAGAGTTTTGTTATCTTTGTTAAAATAAATATTTTTTATTATGTGGAAAAGCAAAGAAACTAAATATTAGGTTTATTTTATTTTAAAAGTAAAAATATATAGTCAGCACAATTGACAAGCTTATACATAAAAATGTATTTTTTGGGCAGCCCCGATGGCCCAGCGGCTTAGTGCCGCCTTCAGCCCAGGCATGATCCTGGGGACCAGGGATCGAGTCCCACATCAGGCTCCCTGACCTCCCTCTGCCTATGTCTCTGCCTCTCTCTCTGTGTCTCTTATGAATAAACAAATAAAATATTTTTTTAATGTATTTTTTATATTTAAAATTATGATTTGGAGGATTGTCTTTTTTAATTTAATTTTAAATGTGAGTTTCACAGAGAAATACTGCATTTTTAAGAATATATTTTTGAGAAAAAAACATGTGAACTAAAATAATTATGAGCATTTACACGTTACATTGTTCACTACTGTATAGTCTTGATCAAGGATTTTTAGTAACAGCTTTGTTGAGACATGGCACATAGCACACAGTTGAACCATTTAAAACTGTGTGATTCAACAGTTTTTATTATATGTGCACATAGGCACAGATAGACATCATCACAGCCAAATTTACAATATTTTAATTACCTTGAAAAAGAAAGTCCATACCTTTAGCTACAGCCTCCTTGTCTCCTACCCCCTACTTCCATCCTCAGTCCTGGGCAACCACTAACATACATTCTTTCTCTATAGATTTGCCTATTCTGGACATTTCACCTAAGTAGAATCAGGTAATATGTGGTTTTTTTTTATGACTTGCTTCCTGCACTCAGCTTAATGTTTTCAAGGTTTATCCTTGCTATGGCATGTATCAATATTTTATTCCTTTTAATGGATGAATAAAAAACTTTTTAAGCATCTAGATTTTAATTCTTTTTTATGTCTCTTTTTTAAATGGCTTAGAATGAAATTCTAATAAACATCTTTTCATCTTTGTATTTAGTTGCTCTTCAAAAAATATTGATTTTAAATTTTTAGCATTCTAAATTTTTCTGTATCTTGCTAATTCCTTCTGTAAAAAATAATATATCAAATAAGATACCATCTCCTTTGAAATCAATCAACAAAGAACTGAGTGTTCAGTAAAAATATACATGACTATTCAACACAGATTTTTTTGAAGGAATGAATCAAATAAAAACTAGTATAGATATTCTGGGAGAAAACATACAACTGAAAGGATTTCAAGCATAATTTATGTTATTACATGATAGTCATTATTTATTGAAGACATTATTTATTATAGTGCTTACATGTGAGGTGCTTAGCCCTATATTTGTTACAGGATGTGCAAAATTCATGTTTATTGAATCCTTATTTTTATGTAATCTACAATTTTTATGGATTAGATATCAACATCTCCCCCAGTTTACAATGGGGAAACAGGTTTTCTGAACTTTCTGGATATTTCTCAAGACATATAACTAGCAAATAACAGAGTCTAGGTTCAAACCCAGAAACTAATTTCAAATCCTATTTTTAAAACCCAATTTTACTTGGAAAAATCTAACATATAAAAAAGTGAAAGAATTTTAGAGGAGATACTATCCACCAGGGTTCTGAAATTAACATTATACAGTATTTGATTTATCATATATCAATCCATTCATTAGCCCCTTTGCTAATCCATCAACCCATATTGGTTTTTTTATTCATTTCATAGAAAGGCCCAGTTTCTGACATTAGGCAACTCAAAGCATCAATCATGACTCACCTTCTTTATAGTTTCTCAGGCTAAGCTTTCATTTCCTCATCTGTAAAGTGGAAACAGTAATAGTACTATGGAAGATTATTTGTAAAAACAGCCACAATATTACTCCTGGAGCTATGCCCCATTATAACTCTTCCCAATAAGAGGTAGAATCAATTTCCTCCACTTGAATTAGGACAGACCTTGTGACTTGTGACTTGCTTTGGGCAATAGAAAAGCAGCAGAAATCATAGTGTGCTTGTTCGGAACTTAGACTCTAGGAATCTTATGTGTGTCTACTGTTTCTCATAGAAACATGTCCCACTGCTATGTGAAGAAGCTCAAGGCAGAATGCTGAAAAGCACAATACCATATGGGGCTGAAAAAACAATACAGTTCACTCTAGACCAGCCAACCCCCAATAACCCAGCAGCTGACCACAGATTCGCAAAAGAATTTGGCAACACCAGGATAATCACCCAATGACTTCAAGCTTAAATTGCCAACCCACAGAGAATCATGAGCTAAACAAATAGTTGTTTTAAGGCACCAAGTTTTGGGGTAGAACACAACAGAAAACTGATATCTATGTCAGTTTGTGAGGTATTGTGAAGTACCTACTTACGAAGTATTGTGAGGATTAAAAAAGATAATATGCATAAGATGTTTTGAGTTGTGTTACCATATAGGAAATAATCAGTAAACATTAACAACTGTAATTATCATCATCACTGTTATTCAAGCATAAATGGCCACAGTTTCTAATGGTGACACTAAGATCCACTTCATTCATAACTGCAATGTAGTGTCCTTTATCTTTTTCTCTTAGAAATATTTCAAGGCCCACCTTCAATGTCACAACCTTGGAGAAATCTCTGGGTTACTTGCCAAATTAGCTTTGTCTTCTCTTAAGTACTTTGTTCATTTCACTAAACCATATTGTAATATACATATTTGTTGGGTTTCTAAAAGATTTTATTTATTTATTTGACAGAATAAAAAAGCAAGCAAGCACAAGCAGAAGGAGCATCAGAGCGAGAGGGAGAAGCAGGCTCCCCACTGAGCAGTGAGCCCAATGTGGGGTTTGATCCCAGGACCCTGAGATCATGACCTGAGCAAAGGCATATGGTTAACCTACTAAGCCCCCTAGGTACCCCTGTAATATATATGCTTGTATCAGTGGCTCACTCTAAACTATACTATAAGAACTATACTATAAGAGTGTTTCTCATTCACATTTGTGACCTTACCAATAGCATAGTACTCAATTAATATTTATTAAATAAATGGATAAAAATGAAAGACCCATTATGTTTTTCTTTTTTTTTAAGATCTTTTTATTTATTTGAGATAGAGAGAAAGGGAGTGCAAGCAAGGGGAGGGGCAGAAGGAGAAGGACATAAACATATTCTACATCCAGCTCAAGGAGTCCTCTGCAGGGCTCAATCTCACAACTCTGAGATCATGACCTGAGTTGAAACCAAGAGTCAGAATTTTAACCAACTGAGCCACCCAGACACCCCAGACCCATAATGTTTTATGCCAGAGACTCAAAAACCATATTTGGTGTCTTTATTCTATTCATATGGGATATCACTTTTGTCAGTTCAGTTCTATTTCTTTTCAAACCAAATAGCTTCTTCAGACTAATGACATCTAAATTCCACATCCATCTTGAAATCCTACATTTATAAATACATCAAATTCTATCTAAAACTTTCATCAGAGTCCAACCATACCTTATATTGCTTTAAAGTTACTTAAAAGATTTATGCTATAATACCCAAAATTATGGAACAATGTGTTAATGTATCTGTGTGTTGTTAAATGAAGTCTTCACTCATGTCCAGGCAAACAACTAGCCTTTTCCTCTCCAGAGAAAAAGTCACTTGGTAACTATTTAGCGATAAAAGAATTAGTGAAGAAAAAACATTCGCCTAAATCATTAAAGCTCTGGGGGAAAATAGGTCATAATTACAAATCACATACAATTCACCAATCTTCTGACTTGTCAGTTCATCCTCAATTGTTTGCCTTTACATCCCTTCTTCCCAGCTGGAACTGTAAAACATAAAAAAAACCCCACACATATAAAGTAGGAATTAAATATGCCAGGGGGGAGGTAAAGGACATACTCTGCTGTCAGGTTTAATTAGTGACTTTTGGAGGTAAGTTTTGTAACACCTTTTATATGTAATATGTGTTTATCAGTTATGTTTCATCACTAGATGAGACCTAGTAAAGTAGATAGAGTACCCGGATAGGGTCAGTGGTTACTTTATGGATTAGAAAAAGTAGAGAAAGGCCTATCAAGATGAATGACTCTTCAAGACTCATCATTCTTTTCCGTCTCTATAAAAAGTGTATTATCCAAAATATACTTTTGATGAATCCTCAATAGTGAAAAAAAGAAATCTGAAGGCAGGATCTCCAGCTCTCAAACTGTCTTCTCCTGTGGACCTGGAACCATAGCTTCTCTGTGGCTCCCTTTCATTATGCTCACTTGTCTGGCTACTCTAACTGTCCTTGTTTGGGTATTATATCCCTAAAGAAAACTACTACCAAAATATTCTGGACTGAACTGGACCCTCCTGTAGCACCCTTTGCTTTATCTATCACCAGTAGGACTGTGTCTCTGCCACTAAAAGAACGGATTTTGGTTTCTGTTTGTTTTGTTTTCTGCTTTTTCATTTTTGTTTTGTTTCATTTTCATTTCATTTTGTTTCCCTAGCCCTCACCAACATCTTAAAAAGAAAAATTATTTGGTAAGTAGTGGGAAGATAAATGGGATATTTGATAATTCAAAGCTTTGCGCTTTGTGCAGAAAGCTTCCAGATGCCCCCTCAGGACTGTTCCAGCCTAACTGGGGAGATATGACACGTGTATATGTAAAGTCAAATCACTTTATATATACATCTCTCTTCACTATGTCTATACAGTATATTGCCTAAGATATTATTGTTTCACCAATTTTGGTAAGGAGAGAATGGTAACATACTATTACGTTTTAGGAGATATTTAGACTTAATTGGTCCTAAAATAGCAGTCAAGATCTGCACACTGTCTAAATGTACAAATTAATTATTTAACTGAACTCACTTGATTTTTAATGTAGGTTATTGATTGGTAAGTTACTCAATAAAGTCAATATGGTTACAGCAGGTACCACAGTCTCATGGTCAACAATGCAGCTCCAATTTCCTACTCACAATAATAAAAAATGGATAAGCATTACCTGCCAGAGCAAGAAAGAAGTATGTCTCCAAGGAAATTTCCTATGTATTCTTTTCATTTTTTAAACCTTTTTTATACCATTTTAAACATTTTTAAGTATGCAATCTGGTGACATTAAGTATATTCACAATGTTGTGTGATCATCATCACTATCCTTTACCAGAGGTTTTTCATCATCCCAAACCGAAACTCTACTCATTAAACAATGTTTCCATTCCTCTAGCTCCTAGAAACCACCACTCTAGTTTATTCCTGTAGATTTGCCTATTTTAGGCATTTCAGGTAAGTCAGATCACACAGTATTTGTCCTTTTGTGTCTGGCTTATTTCACTTAGCATATGTGTTGAAGGTTCATCCATGTTGTAGCATGAATCAAAATTTATTCCTCATTAGGGCTGAATAATATTCTATTGTATACATACACCACATTTTGTTTATTCATCTGTGGTTGGACACTTGGGTTGTCTCTACCTTTTGACTATTGTAAATAAAACTGTTATGAATGTTCCATACACCAAGGTTATGTTAGAGTTTCTGTTTTCAATTATTTTGCATATATGCCTAGGAGTAGGATTGCTAGTCTTATAGTAATTCTATGTTTAATTTTTTGAGGAAATGCCATACTCTTTTCTATAGTGGCTGCACCATTTTACATTCCTACATCAATGCACAGATATCCCAATTTCACCACATCCTTGCTAACACTTTTTTATTTCCCATATATATATATATATATATAATAGTGATTTTTATGGGTATGAAGCAGTCTCATTCTGGCTTTGATTTGCATTTTCTTTCTGGCTAGTGGCTTGAGTATCATTTCATGTACTTACTGACCATTTGTATTTCTTCTTTAGAAAACTATTCAGATCTTATCCTAATTTATTAGTTGGGTTTTTTTCTTATTATTGAGCTGTAGGAGTATTTTCTATATTCTAGATATTTATACCATATCAGACATGTGATTTACAAATATTTTCCTCATGCTGTGGGATAACCTTTCACCCTATTGATAGTGGCCTTTAATACACAGATTTTTAAAATTTTGACACAGTCCAACTTAATTACTTTTTCTTTTAGTTCCTATTTTTTGATGTTAGATCCAAGAAACAACTGCCAAACCCAATGTTATGAAGATTTTCTCCTATGATTTCTTCTAAGAGTTTTATAATTTTTTGTTATTATAGTTAAAATTTTAAATTCATTTTGAGTTATTTTCTATGTAATGTAACAGCCCAACTTTATTCTTTTGTATGTCTCTATCATTTTTCTAGTACCATTTATTGAAAAGACTGGCCTTTCCTCATCAAATGGTCATGGCATCCTCATTGAAAATTACTTGACCATGTGATGATTTTTCTGAGATTTCTAGTCTACCTGTATCTTTTTTTAAACTATTTCTTATATACCCAGAACCTACATATACTGGTTCTATGTACTCTGCAAGAGAGAAAATCAAGTGGAGGAGAAAAGATGGAATAAAACTTTGAAAAGATGCAAACTTAGTGAAGTTGTGAGAAGGTGTCACACTTTCCAGAGTAGAACACTCAAAATAGAATTTGTGGATACTTTATGGACTAGAAACGGTAGATTCCTATATTACTTTTTAATGTTCTTTCATAGACAATTATCCATCCAAAAATTATTCTTACTTCTTTCTACCATTTACTTACTAAATAGTTCTGCATTATAAGGCATCAATATTGATTATGAGTATCTCTAATGAAAACAAGATACACATGGAAGAAGCTGCACAAAAAATTTACACTATCTTTATATGCCTTTTCCTCTTCCCATCGCCAAAATTTTCATTCACTATTTAAGTTAAGCAGTTATAAATGGAGATAATAAGGAACAAATTTTGATCAGTCTAACACAACTCATTTCACATAGAATCTTCAAGGCTATAATTTGAGAATAAGACTGAACTCTTCAGAATTCCCTTTCATAGAGAAATTATGATCCTGAGTAAATTCATTGATGTATACTCTGACTGACCACTCAGACTGGGAACTGCATGCAGTCTGATGGATTGAAGCCAGCCAGTTTAGGTTTTTGTTCAAGATCTTAATGATTATCCACAGAATTTTTCTTTCAATGTCCTAAGAACTTCCTACCTTAATAATCAGGAATGTAGGAAAAGACTCTTGGGATTGAAGCCCATGGCCAAGGAAGAATTCCTGAGATTAGAAAAAGGTAGTTTTATTAAAGCACAGGGACAGGATCTTCGGGCAAGAAGAACTGCCCTGGGGTCATGAGGAGTGGCCCATTATATACTTCCAACTTGGGAGGCGTTAGGGATAGCCTAAGTCTCTAAGGAATTTTGGAAACAAGGTTTCCAGGACCTTGAGGAGCCTGGGTGTTATTGGGAAATTATTACCATCTAATAAAACCTTAGTCATGAGACCCTTCAGATGAATATTGGTAGGCCATATACTTGGGGGATGATTGCCAGTGCATATCTCAGAGGGTTTAGAGATAAAGGAAATTTCTAAAGGAAATTTTATATATTAAAGTAAACTTGCAGGTTCCTGGGGGTCAGGCTAAGATTGCCTTCTGCCCTTAGCAAAGTATTAACATTGAAGCAGTTGAGTCCCTAGAAGATTTGTTTCAAGGACTTGTCAATGGGCCATAGCTAGTGAGGGAATTTAACAATTTCTCTTCTGCCTTTGTTTCCCACATCAATCAGCACTTGTCAAACATTAACAATAAATTCATCCATGTCCACTTGTTCGTAGGCATAGACACTTATAAGAGTTGTTAACCTTAAAGTCTTACTATGATCTTTTCTACATTTCAGAAGAAATTCTCCAACATTTCCCATTCAAAGCCATTGTTCAAAGCCCACAGGTGCCTTGGCACTCACCACTCAGTGGAATTCTAGATTCTTCAGCTCACTTCCTTCCTTTAAATGCACTAGTGACCCAGCCCTGGGCAGAAAGCACCTCAAGATAGGGATTGTGTTCATCTTTGGCACAATTTCATCCATTGTGCTTGGCCCTAGATGTCTCTACCCTTATATAAATATTAAATAATAACAAGACAATGACTGCTCTTTCCTCTGGAGGGAAGGGGATGTTTTCCAGTATTTACTTTCACCTTCGTCACTTTCTATTTAAAAATTTTAACTGAAACCTTTATCTTTTTAAAAAGAACTAGAAAACATGCATGTATAAATGAAACCTAATTTTCTACACATTGTTATAGTACCTTAAAGAAAAATCCTAATTTTTATTACACTCTGGGAGATTATCATCAATGCTGTTTTGGATACTTAGAAAAAAATATTGGAAAAAAATGAAAAAAAAACCCACATCAAAAATGAAATGAAACTTATTCTTACATAGTCCATGAATACTCCATACATTCTCATAAGCTCTGCACATAGCTGTTGCAAGTAGAGTAAACGTAAAATTATGAGGTGTAGTGTTTGTTTTTTTTAACTACCAAGAGAGGAAAGCAGGTCCAAACTCAGGGAAGAAAATGTGAGCATTGTGAAATGCCATGTCTTCCTGCCCCTGGGAGGTTTATTTATTGGAAATTATATTGTGAGAAAAAAGTCTAAATAAATTCAGTCCCTAGTTATTATGTCACATGTAACTTCGTTTTAGAATATAGCCACAATTTTGCAGTTATGTAAACTAAGCTGTCAAGCACTTGTTATTTTAAAGCTGGAACCAGGCAGCTCTCCTGACAGCCTTGCACTTCCAGCTCCCAGCCTGATTCATGGCCGGCACTGAGACACAGGAAGTTCGTGTCTGCTATAATCTAAACACCATGAAATGGAACATAAGAAGCAATGCAGAAGTGTAAAAATAGGCTAAACCCCATAACCCAGACAAGAACCATACAACACACTTGGAAGGAGGAGAAGGGAAAAATTAAGCCTGTGAAGTACCAGCATTAGCTTATTTACAATTAGGGATATCCAGGCCCAATATGTAGGAGTTTGTAGGCCTCACTGCACAATGAAGGACGCCTTGTTCAAAAATTGTTAAGAATTTCAAGACGGGGACAGCAGGACATTAAACCAAGTGTGAGGGCCTCTCAACGTTCTGGTCCCTGGTAACTGCATAGGTCACAGAGCCAGGAAGCCAGCCCAGGCTACCTTTTAAACAGTTGACTAGTGAAGAAGTGACAAGATGTCATTACCTCAGAGGGATCCAACATCCCTCATCTGTATTTTTCTATAACAATATCATGCTTTTAGATTGTAAATACATAATGATATGCAATCTATACATTTTTAAGCTTTTAAAAATTTGATTTTTAAAAGATTTTTTATTTATTCGTGAGAGACATGGAGAAAGAGGTAGAGACATAGGCAGAGGGTGAAGCAGGCTCCCAGCAGGGAGCCCAATGTGGGACTTGATCCCTGGACTCTGGGATCATGACCCAAGCTGAAGGCAGATGCTCAACCACTAAGCCACCTGGGTGCCCCTCAAGTTTTTTGAAAAAATGTGTGGTTGTGTAGTAAATGCAGTCAGTATAATTCTTCCTATATTTCTATATTTTTTTGCTCAGACAAATTTTACATTAATTTTATATTAATTTAACAAGAATAAAATCTGAACTCATTGTTTAGCCAGGAATTAGGCAATATTCACTACTCCAGGAATAGCCACCGGGAGTGAAAGGTTATTTAAAATACACTGTAATAAATCTGTTTGATTGTTTTTTGTTTAGGAGGAGGGAGTTTGGCCATATGTACCCTAAATAAAGCTAAGCTATCCATTGTTTCCTATAACAAAAAACAAAAACAAAAAATGTATATTTAATGCCTATATGTCTCAATTAAGGGAAATTATACATTTGTTACACTGTGCATACAAAGAAAAGAGACAAAGTTTTGTCTTCACAAGCAACAATTTACAGAAGTGAAAAAGCATGAGATTACAGAGGCAATAAAGCCATACAGCTAATCTGACCCTCAAAGCATCTTACTTTTTAACAGAAAGGTGACGTTTTGGCAGGGGACCCTGAGCCACAGCCTCCAGGACCATCTACTTAGCTAGCTCGGAGCAGGGAGACAAGGGGCCCCTAAGGAAGCTCATTGAAACAGTAACATTATCTGCCATAATTCGCCTGTAACAGAGGCCCTGTCATCAGGCAGTGGTAGGCCATTCTGTTTAAACTGAAGTAATTAAATCTCTCTGCTCTCATAAAAGTAAAATAAAATAAAAATACAACTGCCTGCTGCTGGTCAGCGAAATTATATTGAGTGGAGGTAAATTTTAATTTCACGGTGCAAGTGTTAAATTATTGCCCTCTAAACTGACTGCCAATTCTGCATGAAATCTCACCACATTTTAATAATTCGTCTTTTGTTTAGGGTGGAAAGAAACTTAGAAATAGCACATGTGTTACGATTTGAAGGGAGATTTTATGTGCAATTAGGCTCCTGAGAACCACAACGGCATAATGACATTTAGGTTTCCTAATTGGACCAAGAAGAAACTATCATTTCTGAAATGTTTTGGGGGACTTAAACTTTGTTCAACTTCTCTAGAACACTTGGAATTATTTTGATAGTGTCTGCTTATTTTCAGGGTTTCAATTTAATTTTAAAACTGCATTTTTATAGATGTGTATCTCCATTAATATGTGAGATTGTTAATAATCAGTCTCTTTCATTACATTGTGAAACTGTCAAGAAAACTGTCATTTATAAATGATTCTACATGAATTTTTAAAGAACTGTTTTTAGTGTGACTTTAACAGAACCTCACTCTGTGCCAAGACTCATAGCCAAATAAATATCAATAGGTAAATTATGTCTGTACAACTCATCAGTATAAAATTTAATACTTAGAAAAAGTCAGTTTAGAATATGAATAAAAGTCTCATAAGTTCTTACTGATGAGCATTGAAATAGTCTCAAAATAGTATCACATAAATCTCATAATTTTTGCATATATCCATCTAACTAGTGAAATCAAAATGTTAAACAACTTTAAATGAAGAAAGTAGAAAAAAAACCACTTTAGTTTGTTTTAATCAATATTTTATATCTTGCACGGCACTATGCTGTGTTCAAATCATTATTCAATACATCACTTGTAGTTCAATTGATTTGCTGCCCTTAGACATTCTGCATAGCAATTAACATAAAATGGAATTAAAATAGAATGTTGTGCAGTCAGATCTGAATAAGCTATACATAGTTTATCCCATACCCCAGGGTATCTGAAAAGACTACTTAGAGAGTGAATCAGCCTGACATCCTCCATATACTATTGACTTGTTGAATTCCAAATTCTTTAATCTGAATAAAAATAGCATTTTCAAACTGACTCAGAGAGATCCTGCTATATCCAATCAATAATTGCTGGGAGACAGAATGCATATTCACCGAATAGAGCATGGCATACAAAGCAAAGGTGGCAATAATATACATTGCAAAATTAAAAATCTAGATAACCAGAATTTAATTTATAGAATTTCTGTAACTGGAGTAAGAAGAAAATGTGTTAAGTATTAGGACTGTGGGTGATGGGAGAAACCTGGTAAGTCAGCTCGGAGTAAAATGTTTTTTTAGCCATATGGTAACTTTATTCAACAGGATTTTAAATTCTCGAGCAAAGAATGATAACCTGTGTTTATTTCAGATTTTCTAACTATTTCTTGACAGAAGCTTCCATATTTTATATAAGTTTATTTTAAGCATTTTCTTATTTACTATAAGATTTTTCTGTGAATCATTTTCATTGCTTTTTATTTCAGGAAGTTCAAGGATGAAAGTTTAGAATGGTCATAATCCTAAATGTAGCTTAAATCAATTTTATTCCCTAGACAAAAATCACCCCATTCTTCAGATCCTCACAATAAAATTGGACCCACAGAACATAATCGAAAATATATATATATATATGCATTAGAATGTATGCTTTTTTTACCTACATATCTACATAGGCACATATACATATAGACATATATATTTATATGTATTTATATATATATAGTGAATGTATATTCATTTAGTGAATTCATTCACTAAGGCAACAAATTTAAAAATCATAGATCCGGAAGAAACTTTGAGAAGTCTTTGAACCCTATCCATAAATAAATAATTTTCTTGGGTCATTTCAAAGAGATAGCAGATATTGGACAATTCCTAGTGATTATCAAAGCTGGATGATGAACATGGGGTTTAATTGTTCTATTCTTTCTACAAGTGTGCATGTTTTACAATGTTCACACTAAGATGTTAAATACAGAAAATGGCAGGCTATGGTTGTTATGACTTTCTCTCTGTTTCATTGTTTTGCTTTTAGTAATTGTTTCTCCTCATTCAAAGAATCACAATTTCCATTCTTTATAAATAATACCTGGCATAAAATTTAATCAAAATTTGTCAATTGATGTGTTGATGTTATTATTTAGACTAACATCACCAGTTTATTCTGCAAAATATTTTGTTATTTTGACATCATGAGGCCACTATATCATTTACCAATGTTATTTGAGGATAATTATATATTGCAAATCCTTGAGCATATTTTATCCAATTTAAAATGCTATCAACTAACTATAAGATACACCATTATTTTATGCATCACAAAGAAAGAAGAACTCTGCCAATTAAACTACTGAAAATGCTCTCTCATCCCTTTATAATTTATTTTATTTTGTTTTTTTACTTGTATTTTATTAAAAACTCTTCTAGGATTATTTAGACATCATGTTTATTATAGAACACTGAAGCATACATAAAAGTGAAAATATAAAGAAAGTAAGTTGGTGAAAGTGTTCCTAAAATTTCTTTACTTCCTAGTCTGACTAGGAAGTTTTAAAGTCCACAACTCTGCACACTGTATCAATCCCCAGATCACAAAGAGCACTGATGATGCATTATTTCTTGGGAGGGCTCCGTTCTTGTCTCCAGGAATTCAAGCACTGACACCTGTTCTGTAAATTTGTATGTGTGTATTTATGTGTGAATTTTACATATACAGTATTATTTTCCCAGTTTTTTATTTGAAAATTATCAAGCCTTCAGGAAAGTTGAGAAATTATACATGAACACCTGTATGTTTGTGTTTGTGTGTATCTGTTTGTGGTTTGTATGTGGCAATCATCCCCAAGCACACAGCCCATCAATATACATCTGAAGGGTCTCACAACTAAGGTTCTATTAGACAGTAATAAATGACCTTTTCCTAATAATGGCTAGCCCCCTCAAGGTCCTAGAAACCTTGCTTCCAAAATTCCTTAGAGACTTAATGCTATCCCTGACCCCTCCCAAGTTGGAAGTATATAATAGGCTGCTCCTCATGACCCCAGAGCAGCTCTGTTTGCCCACAGGTCCTGTCCTTGTACTTTAATAAAGCCACTTTTTGCACCAAAGACATCTCAGGAATTCTTTCTTGGCCATGGGCTTCAACCTTAACATATTTCCTACTTCAGGCATGACCTTGAGAAAGGTGGTCTTTTTTTCTGTCAAGGGCAATTCCCAGAGAGATCTGATAGCCAAGGGAATGAGTGTTTTAGTACGGTCTGGGTGGCACATCACTACATCACCACAAGATATTTGGATACTAGCAGGTATAAGCATTTTATGGAGTAGGTAGATTTGAGTTACATATAAACTTATATAATAGGGATTTTATGTAATAGATTGCTTGTGGAAAATCATTTAACTTTGTCAACTTGAAATACATTATTACAAAAAAATATAACAAGTATAATCATACTAAGATTAAACTCTAAGTTTTTATCCATTGTTTTGATACATCTTATACATGATAATGTCATTTCTATTATGGGTAAGTGAACATAACATACTGTCTAACATTATGGTGCATATACACCAGAAAAAAAAACTTGTCTATTAGTTAATTTCTTTCAAATTTGAACTCCTAGCATCCTGGTTTGTCTGTTTATTTGTTTAATGGATTTATTTAATGAGCTATCTCATTCAGGGTAAATTAATAATAGTTACTGTCAAGTCTTATACTACATTAGAAGTTTTGTATAATTTTAATGAGTATTCACTGATGTTCATCTACTTTGAGAACACAAAAGTACAAATGTACAATTAAAGTAAGCTATAGATGTAGACAGTTTCAAGTTTTGTTTGGTTATCTTGAATACATTTATTTATTTAATAAATCTTTTCCTTTAATTTATCATGGGCAGAGTTTAGGTAGTAAATATATAATGAAGAATTAAGTTTAGAAAGATTGAGTTTGATCAATAAAGCAACAATAAAAACAAGGTAGATTATTACCATGGCAATGGATCAGTAGAAACATAAAAGGAAAGCATCAAAATCAACCTGGCTGAATGAAAATTCCCAAGGTATTAAGATCTTAATTAAATCTGAAAAGAGAGAAAGAGTCAGTCAAGTCAAGAAGGGAGGATGTAAGAGCCTGCGTGGCATAGTTGTTTGAGTGCCTGACTCTGGTTTCAGCTATGGTCATGAACTCAAGCCCCAAGCTGCTTGGGACTCTCTCCCCTGCCCCTCCACCCTATGCTCTCTTTCTCTGTCTCTCAAAAAAATAAATCTTAAAAAAAGAAGGGGGACTGGAAGCAGAGGGAAGACCTTATGGATGTATTAGGCATTTATTAAGTATTTATTACTTTCAGACACCCACCCAAATACTTTATATTTTATATCATAATCATCAAAACAACTCTATTGATCATATCCAAGATTGCTCTTCTTTTATAGAGGTTCTGAGACTTAGAGAAAGAATGAGTAAGTCCACACTCCCACATAAATAAGTAGCAGACCTCAGATTTGCACCTATAGGGAGGTAGAGAGTTATAAAACAACATTGCATTAAGAGAGAATGTGAGCGACACCTAAGTGGCATAGTCAGTTAAGTGTCCAACTCGGTTTCAGCTCATGTTGTGATCTCATGGTGATGAGATTTAGCTCTGCATCCAGCTTCTTGCTCAGCTCAGAGTTTGCTTGAGATTCTCTCTCCCTCTCTGCCTCTCCTGCTCATGCTCGCTTCTCTCTCTCTCTCTCTTTCTCTGAAATAAATAAATCTTTAAGAAAAAAAGAATATGAGAAGGTCAGGAAATGAAATTTAAGAGGTAGTCTGAAGCCAAATCATGGAGTCTCTATGCTGAGTTAATGAGTTTGAACTTAATCAGGACAGATGACAAGATTATATTTGTATTCTAGAAAAATTACTTTGCTATCACTATGAAAAATACATTGAGGTAGACAGGAAGTGACTACAGAATTACAAGCTATAACTAAGAGTTATGGAAGTAAAGCAATTGCAGAATTAAGGAAAGAGGAGGCAGATTTTTAAAATTAATGAAGTTTTTAAATCAATAGCACTTGATTTCCAGTTATCAAAAGAGAGTAAGTTAAACAATAGAATCTACTAGAGTCCAGGTTTCTGGCTTGGGAAATTTGATGGATGAGTGAATTCACTAGGTAATCTAAACACCAAAAGTGTTTGCAAGGAAAATGACTCTTTTTTTTTTTTTTTTTAATTTTTTTTTTTTTTTTTTTTTTATGATAGTCACACAGAGAGAGAGAGAGAGAGAGAGAGAGAGAGGCAGAGACACAGGCAGAGGGAGAAGCAGGCTCCATGCACCGGGAGCCTGACGTGGGATTCGATCCCGGGTCTCCAGGATCGCGCCCTGGGCCAAAGGCAGGCGCCAAACCGCTGCGCCACCCAGGGATCCCGGAAAATGACTCTTAAAGTTTTAAAATATCATATCCTAAAATGACAATATTTTTCCTAGAATATCAATGTTACTATTTCTTAAGATCTTTTGACATGATTTCAATTTGAGCCCAAGGTTTTTGTTTCCATTGGTCCATTCCTTTCTACGTTTCAATATGCTATAGATCTTATTTCCTTGTTTTCTTCCAATCTTTCTTCCTTTTCTATACATCAGTAGTTAGGAGACACTTTTTGGACAAATCATCTCTTCTTGGGTATCACTTATCTATTACAGTGAGACAAATTATGCTGAAACCAAAAGCTTACATAACAATGGCATTTATTTGTTACATAGCTTCTGTAAATCATGAGTTTGGGAACAGCTTAGCTAAGTGGCCTGGCTTGCTTTTTCTAATAAGATTGCTATCAAAATGTTGGCCAGGGCTGCATAATTGCAGCCTTGCAGAAGACTTATCATGGCTGGAGGGTCTACTTCCAAGATAGCTCATTCACATGGCTACTGGTAGATAGCCTCAGTTCCTTGACATGTAAATCTCTCCAGAGGGCTGCTTGACATGGTGTTCTTGTGACATTGGCCATTCGTTTCCACCAGAGGAAGAGAATGAGCATGGAGGAAGATATAACACCTTTTATAACCCATCCTTGGAAACCACATACAATTAATTCTACTCTTTAGAAGTGAATGACTACATCCAGTCCACAACCAAGAGGAAGTGAGATAATGTACTTTAGCTAATAATAATATATCAATATTGGCTCAGAGATAATAACAAATGTACCAATGTCAGTGCAAGATGTTGAATATAGGGGAACTCAGAGAAAGGGGAGAGGTTATATGGAAACGTGCTGTACTTTTTGCTTAATTTTTTGTAAACATAATACTATCTTAAACAAATAAAGTCTAAAAATTTTTAAAAAGAAAATTAGAGACACTGGATGAAATGGACAATTCAATGTATAGCAAGTGAACAAATATCAAATATAAGGGAAAGAAGGAAGAAGGAGGAGGGAAGGAGGGAAGAGATTATAGTTACCTTTTTAAAAGTTTTAAAATTGTTCCTCTTGACTAATTTCTGCACTATCAACACCAGACTGTGATAATTATATATCTATTGATATATTTGACCAAAATATTATTTTATATGACAATCTTAGGTCTAATGGAGATTCTAGTACACATGAAGGTATTTTCATGATTCACTGTCTTGGGTAGCTTTCTATCTCTCACCACTTCATAATAAAAGAGAATCATACAACTCAGTAGTTAACAAGACTCTGAGTTCAGCTAAATGAGTTTAAACCTGGTTCTATCACTTAATTAACTGAGTGACATCAGGTAATTAGTCTCCGGCACATAATAAGCATTTAGTGTTACCTACTACAAGGGTTTTACTGTTAAAAACTCAATATTAACTAGATTTAATGAAAGGATCTAATTTACAGTTCTTAAGTATATCTTTCCTGGGACTTTTTTTTCTTTTCTTTAAAAATCTTATTTATTTGTTAGAGAGAGAATACAAGTTGGGGCAGTGGCAAGCAGAGGGAGAGGGAGAAGCAGGCAACCAGAGGAGCAGGGAGCTTGACTCGGGGCTTGATCCCAGGACCCCGAGATCATGACCTGAGCTGAATGCAGATGCTTAACGGACTGAGGCACCCAGGTGCCTCTTTAGGATATTTCTCTAACAGAATTCTTTTCATCAATACTGTTCATTTAGAAAACCGCTCTATACTTCAAATTGAAACTTTCCATTTCATATCTCTCAGGTTCTCTATAAAAGTAGTTTGGTTTTTAACCTCCATCATCTAACTTCCTTACAAACAGGAAGTTGAAAATACCTATCTTTCCTTACTTTGGCCAACATGGAGGCAAGGTTAGTGCATCAGGATCCACATAAGCAAAGTCATTGAAACCAAACCTCATAAACGCTGTGCCATGAAGCCACAGAAATGGAAACCTCAGCAAAGCTATTCCCCAGAGAGGCTGTGGAAAATTAAATTAACATCGTATTGTGGGAATTTTCAGAAGAATACATGCAAAGCTTCCCTCCTTCGATGAAATGCTGAGCTCAAACTCCTGAGAAGCTTGACTATGAGAAGCAACACACACTCCCAACATGAGGTCTTTCTATTTCAATTTTCCAGTTGTAGCACCCCTGAACACACAAATTTCAGTGGTGGTTATTATTAGATAAATGACATTAGTTGTATGCTTTCTATTTTACACTGTCACAGAAACTTAAGATTTCCCCCTTTCCATGACCAGCCTTGCTTTCATTAAAGTATCTAATGTATCTTCGAAAAAGCTTAAATGATTGAGCCAAAGGGAGGAGATAAATTTCTGATGACTCTTAAGATTCTAGGTCTGAAGAGAAGGATATTTTATTTTATTTTAATTTACTCTATTTACAAGGTACTGAAAACCCAGGAGCTATTAATTGATAATGTCTCTGTCACACATAAACCTTACTTGCTTCTATTAACTAGTTTCACTAATAACATAAATCACCAAGGCCATTTATTCCTTCATCTGTAACATAATTGATTAGATTTCCATCGCTGCATGACATTTTTTAATACCAGATATGCATCTTACTTTTCTGGAGCACTCAAAATAGCTTAAAAATTCTCTGCAAACTGAGTTGCCAAAGCTACACCGGAATTTTGATGTTTCCATTAATAAAAGATACATGCCTGCAGGAGGTACAGATTTGTGATCTCAGGATCCAGAGTTTAGGGGCAAAGGGAAAATGGCTTGCATCTGTACAATGATTAAACATAATGTTCAGAAAGAGGAACTCTAAAGTATCTATACAGATCTAACAAGACCTATTTGGACCTGGGGCTTGCCCCTGCCGGGTGTTTTTTCATAGCTTTATCTATGTCAGACACTGGGGCTCTCTATCCATTCTCACTTATCAATATGCCATGGTAGCTTCAGAGCTGGAAACAGGGAGATGATGGGCCACATGAAGAGAAACCTGATAGTCAGGGAGCCATTTCACCAAGTCTATACATAGACGAACCAAAATGCAATGTCAGGGAAACAAACAAACCAACAAAAACAACAAACCAAATGTCAGAAAAAAAAAAAAACACAAATCGAATGTCAGGGAAAAAATTAAGATGATGCCAATCAAGCCTAAAAATAAAATCTATAATTTAAAGAAACTTCTCAAAAGAAAAATAGAAGTAAACATACTTAAGAATCAAATATATGAATCCTATGCATCTTCCTCCTGGGTAGAATGTTTTCACTACCATGAAAACATAGAACTGAATATGATAGAAGCTGAGATACTGTGTCTCCACGAAGCTTTTTTGTGCTTTTAACAAAACCTGTCAATTCATACAATCTAGTCTTTATTTTAATCAATATAATTTTTATTGTGCCTGTTCTATACATAAGGCATTATCCTAGATGTAAAAAAACAAGAATCATTTGGGTACTGAGCTTCTTTTTTTTTTTTTTTTTTTTGTGAATTAAAATGCCTTTATTTTGTTCTTATAAAAAAAATATTATTATAAACATCTAGAAAAATATGCCCCAAACCATAAGTAATATCTAGAAATAACCACTATTGATTGACATTATGGGATATATTATTCTAGGCTTTTAAATATACATATTATATATATATGAAAACATTATATATGTATCCACATAAACATATATATATATCATATGTGTAATATACTTATAGTTTATATGTAATATTTATACACACACATAAACAGATGCGTGCACACACACAAACATATAGCATTAGTTTGCTAGAGCTAGCGTAACAAAATATTACAAATGAGTGACTTAAACAATGGAAATTTATTTTCCCTAAATTCTGGAGACTAGAAGTCCAAGAGTAAGGTATAGGCAGGTCTGTGCTTTCTGAGACCTCTCTTTTGGCTTGCAGGAGACTGCCTTCTTACTGTGTCCTCAGGTGGCCTTTACTGTGCATGTCTGCATCCCTTGTGATGCTTTCTCTATCCAAATTCCCTCTTCTTATAAGATCCAATCCAGTCAGACTGGATTACCCTAATAGCCTTGTTTTAATGTGATCATCTCTTTTAGGGTCCTATCCCCAAATATATTCACATTCTGAGGTTCTGGGGGCTAGAACTTCAAAATATGAATTTTGAGGGGACACAGTTCAGCCTATAACATACATACATATGTGTATACATACAGAGAGTGGGGAGGTTTCTATTTTCATATAAAAATGAGACCATAGTAGGCACCCTAATTTATAATGTGCTTGTTCATCTCTCTCCATTGATATATTTAATCATATACAATTAGCATGACTAAATGGGTCATTGTATAACTGTGATTTATTTACTAAGTTGCTATTATTCAACACTTATCTATATATCTAAATTATCTAACTATCTAAACTCTATAATAAATCTACTATTATTTGGGATTTTGAGTTTATTATTCCTTAGGAGAAATGACTAAAAATGGAATTGTTGGATTAGAGGTATGCACATGATACTTTTTTTAAATAGCTCTTTAGAAAGTTTTTATTAAGTTACAAGAGAAGTTTGGCTACCTTCCAACATCTTAATATACTATTAGTATTTATTTTATTCTTTGAAAATATGATAGATGGAAAATACTATCTTGGTTTTGTTTTTTTGCATTTCTTTGCTTGCTATTGAATTTAAACATATTTTTATTCATTTTGTTCATTTATTGTCTATTTTAATTTATTAATTTTTAATCCCTTGCTACATCTTTGCTCAATATTCCATTAAGATGTTCATTTTTTGCTTATCAACTGGAAAGAAATGGTTCCATATCAGAATTGGTCATTTGCCTATAGACAGTAGAATTTTTTTTCAGATTTGTGGTCTGCTTTCTAGTACCATTTATAGTGATTTTCTACCATTCTGAAATTCTTGTTTTATCGCGTTCTGTTTTCATTAATGGCTTTTGTTGTTATGGTATCTGCCAATCTATGAACATTTCCCTATGGTTTTGCAATTGGCCATGCATAGAAAGGCCTGACCCCATAGGAAAATTGTTCGTATATTCACCAATTTGCATAAAATATTTTATGGATTTTCTGGTAGTTTTTAATTTAGTTAAAGATGAAGTATGAGATAACAATGTAATATTGTCCATAAAATATGGTTAACTTGTTTTGTAGTACCATTAAATAAACCAGTTCACTTTTTACTTAATGGTTTGATGGGCCATAATATTATGGCTTATTTTAATAACATAATACTTATCTATACTTATCTCAATTTATTTTACCATTATAGTCTATTTCTAATCTACTTTTTTTTCTTTTTGAAGATTTGTTTGTTTATTTGTTTGTTTATTTGAGAGAGAGAGAGAAAGAGAGCAAGCACACACTTGAGTGAGAGTTGAGACAGAGGAAGAGAATCTTATAGCAGACACTTTGTTGAGTGCAGAACCCAATGTGGCACTTGATCTCACGACCTGTGAGTTCATGACCTGAGCTCAAAATAAGAGTCAGACCCTCAACTGACTGAACCACGTAGGTGTTTCTACTCTAATCTACTTCTAGAAAGATGCTATTTGTTATACCTTCATACCTGATTTAATATGTGATAGGATAAATGATTTTGTTTTCAAAATTTCCTAACCATGTTCTTCCATATCTATTCTTCAAGATTAAGAATGATTTTATTCAAAAAGTAAACTACACCAAGAGTTTTTTTATTAGAATTACATCTATAGATTAATTTTTAAAAATTTATACATTTAAATTATTTATTCTTACCGTTCAGGAAAATAACATGTCTTTTCTTTTATTCAGCTCTTATTCTATGACATTCAGTATAGTT
Organism: Canis aureus; assembly: GCF_053574225.1. NCBI lineage: Eukaryota > Metazoa > Chordata > Mammalia > Carnivora > Canidae > Canis > Canis aureus. The sequence continues at coordinate 4,232,255 of NC_135615.1, read as the reverse complement.
TCATAATTACATATGTCTTCTATGTCTTTTATTAGGTTTATTCTTAAATAATTTATAAATTATTTGATATTGTGAATATAATGCTTATTTTTTATTGCATTTTCTAACTGGTATATAGGGAAATATATAGGGTATATATGTTTTGGTATATTTACTAAATAAATGGCCACCTCTTTAAATTTTTATTCGTTCAAATGATTTTGCAATTGATTATCTTATGTTTTACATATCAGAAAAATAGTAACTAATGGCAGGTTCATTCCAAAGTGAATGGATTCTTATTTCTTTTCGTTCTGTTTTATATATATATATACTTGTTAGGAATTTTAGAACACTGTTCATTGTAGAGATAAAAGCAGGCATTGGTATTTTCTTCTTGTTATTAAAAGAACATAGAGTGCACCTCTATTCACCATAATATCTTCTCTTGGTTCACATAAAACATCTTATTTCATAGCTATACCTCGTTTACCATGGACTTGGTCTTTTAAAAAATTTTATAAGAATGAATGCTGAATGGCTGTCATGACAGATCTACTGAAGACCACCACTGGCCTTGTAGGATTGGCTAGTTGTAAAAATCCACACAAGTGACTAAGAATACTGTACACAAAGATTCTTGATGTTCTTGAGCAAGTTCCTAAAAATGCAGCATATAGAAAGTATACAGAACAGATTACAAAAGAAAAGCTGAGCATAGTTAAGGTGGAACCAGATGATAAGAAATTAGAATACCAACTTCAGGGTGGCTATTTAGTAGAGGTAACTCTTCAGTCTGAAAATGAAGTAGGTCTGGCAAGAAAAATAGTACAGTGGAAACCATGGGAGCCTTTAGTAGAACCAATGGAAATGGGTAACATAATCATCATTAAATGATCAATGTGTTGATGGAAAACTAATGTAATTAAATGTCCTGTTATATTAAAAAAATAAATATTCTGTTATATTAAAAAGTAATTTTTGCTGAATTACAGCTGTTTGTTTTTTAATCATTCACATGGTGATACATTTTTCTCACTAATATGAGAAGTCACATCACAATATTTGCCAGTGTTTAACAAACCTTACATTCTTGGACTTAAGTAAAATCTACTATGTATAATCTTATTTTCCTTTTTCTTCTGTTATTTTTAATAGATGGTAGATAGTAGATGTCAAAGAACTTAAGTAACATATGTGTAAGTAATAAAACAGAAGTTTAAAAAACACTCTCAATAAATCTCAACCCAGGCTAGGAATTAGAGCATTTCTGGGGCAGCCCTGGGCAAGATCCTGGAGAACTGGGATCAAGTCCACTTCAGGCTCCCTGCATGGATCCTGCTTCTCCCTCTGCCTGTGTCTCCGTCCCCCTCTCTCTCTGTGTCTCTCATGAATAAATAAATAAAATCTTAAAAAAAAAAGCATTTGTTATATCTTATGTCTTTCTATGTATGTCAGTCCCTTGTCTGCATCCTACCAAATCAACCACTATCTTGAATTGCATTATGTACTACACTCTTCAAACACAGTATCTGGTTGAACATGATAATAATCTTTTTTAGAAATGTTTTATTTATATTCATATGGGAATATATAGTGTTCTTTCTTATGCTATCTTAGTGATGTTTAGAAGTATCAAGCCTCAGGAAATGGAAATATTATCCTAATATCATTTCAATATTATCTATATCTATTCCTCGAATGCTTGACAGAGCTCATTTTTAAAACCAAGAGTTTGGGAATAAATTCTTTTATGACTTGTCTCACTCTTTATACTTTTTATTCTACTGAGGAGTGCTTTACTTCATTATCATTTGTTTTGTTTGGGGGTTTCCTTTTTTAATCTTTATTGCTTCACTTCTATTGATGCATATTTCACACATACTACACACACACACACACACACACACACAAATACATTAGCCCAAAATTTAAATTAATATTTGCTTTTTATTAATGATGTCTATTTAGTCTAATTCCTAATGTCAGAGCATGAATTTTCATTTGGCTTTCTTACTAGATTTTCTAGCTTTGGAGTTTAGCCATCAATTCTATTAAAGTCTTCATTTTAATTTATTATTTTTTCCTGTATTTATTGTTTTATTCCTTTTCAAGTTAACAAATTCTTCTCTCTTTGTTCTGGAGTTAGTCCTCAGTAGTGAGACCTTTTATTCAAACAAATCGTTACCAAAAACTTCAATTCAAGAGAACAAAAAAGGTAGGGGTGTGCTGGTATAAACAAAATGGAGACCTGGACTCACACAGACAACAGAGAGTGATAACAGATGCTAAAGATTATAGTATATGCTCTTTGCATTGCTGTGAATTTTTAAATAGTATGAAGTGTTGGTTTTTGTTCTCGTTGTCCCTATCAATATACATTTAAAGGGTGTTCAAAAAATTATTTTCCGAGGGAAAATGCATTTTAACCGTTAGTTATGAATTTACAATACTGTTGCAATGGGTGAACAGACTGTGCAACTGTGATTAGGTTTGTCTTTGTGAGGTTGCTTTGTGGCTTGTGAAAGAGAAGTTTTGTATGTTTCAAACTATGCATTGGCGAATGTATTCATGTTTTCCTTATTACCAATATTTGTAAATACCTCATAAATATTCTAAAATAACATGGGTTTTCTTTGTGAAGATTATCTGGTATGTTTATGAGTTAACTATATTATTCAGATTTTGTATTACAGTGGTTTTTCAACTCCTCTCCATAAATTCCTGCTTGGTATATCATATTATATACAGTGTCTATAATTTCAAAAAATTATATTTACCTTTAATTTTATTGTACTAATAATACAATTTATTCTGAAATTTCAAATAACATGTAAAGATGTGAAATTTTATATTTATCAAAAAGGGGCATAGTTTTTTAAGACCTTCAGGATCACTACTCAATCACTTTTGGCTACTTAATTGGTAAAGTATAAGACAAATACGTTGTACCTTCTTACTCTGAGATCTTGTAGTTTATATTTATATGAGTTATTCCTTTCAATATGGTATAAAACCTTATATTCAGAGTGGTACATTTCTACTAATCTTCATTTTATATCATATCTTCTATCTTAAGATAACATTCTTTTCTCACATTTAATGTGTGTCTACTTTGAGTTCTTTATCTGATATTGCTCACCTGCTTTCTGTTGGTTTTCATTTGCATGCTATAGCATGATCTACCCTACATTTTCGACATCACTCTTTCATTTTTGTTTGAAGAGTGATGTTTGAGAGACAGAATATATATGAACTTTTTTCTATTAATACAAAAGTCCTCATTTTTCAATAGAGTAATATATTTTACCTACCTTTATTTTGATAATTGTGCTTTTTTGTCTTCTCATGTTTTTCTTTATTAAAATACCTTATTAACTTTTTGCATTTTTCCATATTAATTCATTTGGTCATTCAAAATATTTATTAAGAACCTATGTGTCAAACACCATTGTCCAGTCAATTTGTCCCTCCCCTAATGATAACTGTAACAATGATAGCCAACATTTATTAAAGGATTTCCATAAAATAGGTACAGTCCTCAAATTTCTACATATATTAACATACTTAACACAACAGTAAGTTGGTATCATTATCATACCCATTTTGAAGAGGAAAGAAGTGAAGAAAAATTATTCAGAGACCACTCAAAGTGAGTAGTTCCATAAGTGGTGGAGTTGGGAAATGGAATTGGATAGTCTGATCCCAGAGCTCTCTGATTTAAAAGTTCGGTTTTCTTTTTTTATTCCAATGGCTATTTCATCCTTAAGCATATTCGCACTTACCTTTAGCAACATGAAAGTGGAAAAAATTGTGTTTATTCTCTTAAAATTTCCACCACTATCTTTTTTCCTAGGAGTCTTGGTCTAGCTCACCCTGTACACTCTAAACTCATGCTCTGTCTTTTCCACCATACCTGGCACACAATAAATAATTATGAATTTTGCTTAGATGTATAATCTGATTTGCTTGAATGGTTCTTCTTTTTAGACTACATCTGTTGTATAGGGATCTGAGAATAGAGTATCTCAAGATTACACTTTACAGGATTTGGGTAAATACTTGAAATGTAAAAAAAAAATACTTGAAATGTTTTGTTATTATTCAAAAATAAGCAGTACTGCATGAATTATAGCTAGAAAATCTAGACAAACTATTTTTTAACCAATGGCTTTCAAAAAAAATGTGTACTTCATTAAATGAATGTTACATAATTTTGTTTACCACCATCACATAAGTATATCAATAATGCTATAAAATATTTATCCCTTAAGTATTTGCTATCCCACAGCTTTAGATAATCCCATTTTATATATAAGAAAACAGTATAGGGTACCAACTAATTAATCACTTGCAATTGCAAGAATCGCCTTTGCAATCAATGGTCACACACTCTCACAATCCACCTCAGTGCACACATATTGGGTCCCGATATCCTCATCTCATCGATACACTCAGTGTAGCTGTTGTACACACTTTGTACACTTGTACACACCATGACAGTATTTTGTTCTGTTGATTTTCTCCCAACACATAAAAAGTACATTGTTGGCTCTTTTTCTCCTTCTCAGTAACATGTCATTTAATCATTTGCTAAGTGTTTCATATGGATTTTAGGGTCTCCATAGTCAGAATATTTTTGCTAACTAGACAAAGAACGTGACTCTTCAAAATGCAGGTTAGGTATCCTGTTTGGGGGTTGGTACAGAAAGAACAGGCAGAGAAATGCCCTCTTGGCTGGAAGAAGGGAAAAGAATTGAGTACACATTATAAAAGCAATTATTCTCTTTGCTGTAGAGTATACAGAGAGAAAAATAAGAAGGCCAAAGAATTACTAAAAAGGAATTTGCTGCTTCAGTGACCCTGTTAGCTACCTGTTAAGACCTTTTGCTTCCTCTGCCATTTCTAACTAAATCTCAGCAAAAAAGAGAAATCTAAAGAAATGGTGGGAATTATGTTAGAACTGGGAATTTTCTTCTTCAGTGTCACTGTAGCTGTTATTCCCTGGCAACATAATTGTAACTAATTAGAATCTAGTTAGATACAGAGACAGCATTAAAAACCTTTGCTTATTTTTTCTCCCTTATTTTTTCTCACAGTTTGCGCTTGTATCTGTTCAGGGCAGGATAAGTTTCAGTTTCACAATTACATTTCAAATTTAGTTTTATCTGTTTGTTTTTTCTTCCAATAATTTGCACGCATTTTGACATTTTACTGTGGACTAAGTGAACCACTTTCAACACTCACTGCCAGGTTAACCACTGAGTCCACTCAATGCAGGATAAAGTGCATCTATTACCCTAGTAGCTCTAATTGCAGGATAGCCAGAGGGTATCCATTTGGTCTATAATTAGGTCATTTCTCTCTCATCCCCTGCAAGTGTGTATAATTATAAATTAATTTAAAATCCCACTGTGAGAAAAGAATTTCTTTGTAATATAAAGGAAAGACAAAAGCTGCAGGAAGTATCTTTAAAAACATTTTTGGCATTTCCTTCAAAATTAATCTTTGAACTGGTTTTTCATTCTACTATTCATTTTCCTGGCTAGAAGTTTCATCATTGTACATTTAAATTTTGGGTCAATTTAAGTTATACTGCAGCCTTAAGTTTTTGATGCTTCCTGCAGAATTTACATTAGCAGATCAAAACCATTCTTTGGGGAAATAAAACCCGTTGAGAGGCCAGCTTCTGACTGATGTGTAAAGGTGTGGCTTTGTACAAGCCCAGACAGGATGACTTGTTATGTCAGACATATTTCATTCTAAGTGCTGCACATTGGCCCTTTTAACACTTGCCTTTCTGTTTTCACAGTAAAAATGTTGTGTCTTATACTAGGTAAGATAAAACATTTTTTTAAAAAAATTGGCTCACACTGTACACTGCAGTAGCTGTTCTTTTCATCCGTTTGGCTGAGATGTTATTTTACTTCTGCTATCCAAAACCATGGTTAAATGCATTACCTCACATATTTTCAGAAAGATGATTCAGGTAAAGATGTGCATGTCTAACAACAGGATAACCTTACCCAAGCCATTAAGGCAATGTTTTGACTGCTAGACTTCTTGTTTCTATCAGGAAATCAACCTTTTTTGGACGTGGGGAAAATGTGTCAGTAGTTGCCTAACACAAGACTGTACATAAAACCCAAACTACATATGTGACTTTTTTTTTAAATTTCCTAAACACTGAAAAATGAGAGAGACAGCAAGCAAGAGAGAAACGTTCTACCATCAAAAGAAGAGGTGTTATATTTGAGTAGTTTCTCTAAGAATATTCTGATGAATCCATTATAATCCCTATAGAATGTGAAAAAAAATTTTTTTACATACTTATTTTACTACTTTCCTGTTTCTGACATTCCAGTTAGAGATTAATGCTGGTAACATTTCACATTGAGACACTGTGCTAAGTTATTTATATTTAAGTCACCCTACGAGGTGTGTACAGACAAGGAAAGTGAGGCACAAGAGGCTAAGAAATGTGATCAAGGCCTACCTAGGAGGTCACTGGAACCCAGACATTCAGGTTTGAGAGACCTGCTCTATCTACCTGATGCCTTGCCGGGGTAATAGGAATAAAGACTGACCAGCCAGATGCCACACTCTATTGACCTAGGAACCTGACAGGTCAGGAAAGGCTTGACTGGTATTCTGTAAGAGCTCACCAACTACTTTATGGACTTAATTTATCAGTAATTTCTTAAATCTAGTGATAGTATATATATGATCAAGTTTGCCATTCAAATGGCAATCTCTCTCCACAGAATACCTAGAGATATGTCATACCATCAAGGAATTCCATAGTTAAAAGCTGCAGAATCTACTTCTGATCAACTAACTCTAGTTTTGTGTTTACTCATCAACCAAATGAAAGTAAAATACAAAATGCTACTGAAATCATTCCCATCACACAGGCATTAAACTATCAATGTGATATTCTGTCATAAAAATAAGCAGTAAAGAGGATTTTAGCATATATAGAGGGGAAAAGTCCATAAAACATCAAATTCTGAAGAAAACTACATAACTTTAGATTTTTTATTTTCAGAAAGTCATAATTCTTACTCCTATTGTTTAAGATTTTTAAAGACATTTGGATTCAATTAATAAATAACCCTGAGAAGCTAATAAACCTAATTTATTTCCATCAAATCACTAACAATCAGGTGTCAGCAAACTTGTTCTGTAAAGGGCCAGATGCAAATATTTTTGCCTGGTTTTGTGGGCTGTATGGACTCTACCACACATACTCCATCATTGCAGTACAAAATCTACCATAGAAGGCATGTTAATAAATGAATGTGTTCCTATAAAACTTTAAAAAAACAATTGGTTGGCCAAATTAAGCATGCAGAACGTAGTTTGCCAATCCTAGATTTATAGGAAAGATCATGTATATTTTTTACCTATCATCTGGTACATAAGAATATATTTATAATAAATCAAATTATTTTTTCAACATGATAATAAACTCTAAGCAAGACCATTTCTATTAAAAAAAAAAAAAGCCTCCCAGATTTTACATAGTAGTATAATAGTTCTGCAATTTTCCTCTAATTCCTATGTAATCACTATGGCTTTTATTCCTCTATTTCAAAAAAAAAATGATATTCAGACCCAACCAAAGTTCTAGAAAATGAATAGCTATGAGATCTGAGCCAACACTAGATGATACTACATTTGACTCTAAGCGTTATCATCAGTATGGTCTGTGAGTCCATTGACCACAAATAGCAAAACACAATTACCTACAGCCATGTGCATGGCAACCAGTGCTTCTGCACCCTTTTTCCTCAGCCTGCAACCTTCTTGATGAAAATATACTCATTGTTAGTATCCAAGCCAACTTCCAGAACAAACTAAACTAATGTATTTTATTAAAATCTTCCTGGAGAACAAAGAGGAATGAAGTGGTAAAACTGTCTGGCATAAGTGAACTTTATCCTTTGTCTCTAATCAACTTTAGATTTGGGGTCCTCCAAATCAATGGACCCACTTTTCCTGTCCTCCATAAATGGTTAAGAATTTAGAGACTTCTTAATGAATTAATGGGTCAGAGATTTCTGAACAAATTTATTGGACATGGCTCTGCTTTATAGCTAAGATAAATCTTACTTTTTAGTAAAATTTTTTTAGGCAACTGGAAAGATTTCTAAGTGATTATTGAAAAACCATAATCACAATGAAATACTCTTTTTAGGATCATTGTCTAAAGGCTTCAGTTTTTTTCTAACTATATGCGTTACTAAAGCAATCATTTCTCAATATAAACTATTTCAAGTATAAAGAAATTTGTTCTAAAAGTGACTGATGGATCTTAGAATCACGGGTTTTTTTTTTTTTCTTCTTCTTTTTTTGTTCTTTTCTCCAATGCAGATAGATTGCCATTTTCTTATGGACACCTCAGAGTGTCCATTTATCTCAAATCAAATCACAGAATAGACATGGAGTGTCTATCTCAAATCAAATCACGGAATCACCTCAGAGTGTCTATTTATCTCAAATCAAATCACGGAATTTATTAAATTATATAATCAGTACTTTTAGGACACTAAAAATAATTTTTAAACAAATATAAATTATAATGATTCCAGAATGGGTAGGAAATAAGCCTACATATCTTTTATGATTTTCTCCTGGGACTTGTTACCACTTCATGCATCCTCAGATTTGGAGCAGTCCTCTTTGGAGGATATCTGAAAAAGCTTAGCTATTAACACTAAAATCTGTGCCTCAGTCCTCCTTGTCTGTTTGCCCAGATAGGTCACAGTCACAGAGGCTCAGGAAAACCCAAGAGGCTTGGAAACTCTGCAAACTAAGGTGCTCCTTAGTCTGCTGGGAATGAAACAGAAATCTGGCAGGAGGTCAGGAGAATTCATTAGCTAGGCAGTGCAACACAGCCACTATGAGGCAGGGAGAGGGGGTTTAGAGTAAAAGGCTAATTACTCCAGTACCCAGCTCAATCTCCTGCTAGACTTACTGCTAATTAATTTTCTCTTCATTTTTACCTATCCGGTGAATCAGGGGCTATGACTCACTTTCTGCTTTTTCTCCTGTAACCATCACCAGTTTTTGCTCCATTAGCAAACTCTCTTTTGAATTTCTCTTTTCTAAAGGTTGGTTGCCTGGGCAATCTCATGGTCTTGACCTTGGGAAGATCTTTGAGCAAAAGGACTCAGAGCAATAAGCAGCAATTGGTTTAAAAAAAAAATGGGGACATAATAATGAATAAAGGGGTGGTTGCTACTTTTTTCTTTTGCTTCCCTCATAAGGAAAGAAAATTATTTTTTCATGTTTCTTAAATTTTTCCTATTTACTGAACAGTTCATGTAGACAAGGCATATTTCTAGAACCAGTGCTGATCAGGGAAGTAAATGCCTGTGAGTAACCACAAAGAGGGCAAAGACAGCACTATTATTTTCATAATGTACCTTATGTGTTTTCTATGTGTACCTAGGCGACATACAACTCTACTATTAGCCTCATTAGGCTATTAGCTCCACTAGTAGCTGCTACTAGCTTTACTAAAAACTCATTAGACATATGAACTTTTCAATGAAAATATCATGGTTTTGAATCCAACTGTATTAAATTTACTTTCCATAGCTAAAGTCTGTGGATAAATACACATCAGTTATGAATTTGAGGTTAGAAAGAACTGAAAAATGGATCAAGAAATTAATAAAAGTAAGGCTACAAAAATATTGTAGAGGAAAACAGGAAGATGTTCTTAAACTCCTAAGTATTAAATACTGCCTTTAGAAATAAACTCTACAGACTGTTCATGGTGGCCCCTGTATAATGTGGGCAAAACTGTTCAGATAGGATGGCACTCTACAGATCATGGATTCTTGCCATCTATTCCATGGAAACAGGAAGTTGAAGACTTGCTATCTTGCCGAAAAATCAAAGACCAGTCATAGCGGGGAGGGTGGCATTCTCATGAGTTTGCCACAGATCACTTGTTAGGGCTTATTTATTATACATCAGCTATTGCAACTGAAAAAATTCCTGGATTAAACCTTAATGTTTTGTGTTTTTGTTTGTTTGTTTGTTTTATTGCCATAGATGTCATTCTCAACACTCTTCTCTCCTGTGATCCTTACTACATACTTCAGAAGGACATGGGTATCTTTGAAGAGGTAAATATGGAAATTTTGTGGGGTTTTTCTGGGAATGAGTAATACATAAAATATTAATGACATAGCCACAACTAAAACAACAGCAACCATATGATTTAATATCCACTCTAACAACTACCCAAATAAACCATTTCAGAATCAGTAAGCAAGGATACCATGACTTTCATGAAATAATAATAAAAAAACATGGTATCATCAAAATATCTGTAGATGACACCATAAAGTCTTAAGCTTTAGATGATTACATATATTTGGCATTTAGTAACAATATTTTCAACTACTATAAAAGTATCTAGATTTGTCAACTCAAAATAAGTTGATAAGATTTGTAGTAATGGTATCGATAGTATTTTGGAGGACAAATAAATTAGTTCATAAGTAATTGTTATAGCATCTTCATCAAAACAATTTAGAAATGTAAATGGCCCACAAAAGTATAGTTTGTATTAAGGAGCCCCTGAGTTCTGGCTCAGCTTATGGGAGACAAGCTACTATCTGGGAACAGAAGGTGGAGGGGGATATGGAGGAAGTTAGCTATACATCCTAACAATACCAAGAGACTCAAGAAACCAGGTACTGTGAAGGCTGGGAGAACATCTAAGGGACTGGAATAATCCTAGGCCGCCTCTAAAGATTATATCTGCTCTGAGAAAAACATTCAGGAATTTGGTTCCAGAATTGAATGGACCCAAAATATTCATATCATTCAGATATTCATGCCAGAAGCTAAGGGGATCTCAAAATAACTATAGAATAGTTTGGAAATATAGCATAGGTTTCAGTTGGTGAAATATAATTCACTCAGACTTCTTTACCCCTGATGAATCTTAATACTTAACAGCCAGCTAAATGTCACATCCAACGTCAATTGTAAACATTTACATGGTAGTTATAAAAGATTCTTAGAAAACAGATTTAAATAAATGTGTCTTCTATTATCTAGCCAAAAGAGAAAGTGTTTAGTCTATAGGACATAGTTGAACTCTTGCTTATCAATAGTTCTGACTCATAAACAAAAGAGTTGGTCCTGCTAAACTCAGAAACTAAGTAGAATGGAAAGAAGAGAGATTTAAAGTGCATTTTTTCTCACAGATTAAAGTTGGGTGTGCTTGTCTTGGTCCCTTCCAATCATTTACAAACTATGGCATCATGAGTTTACTCATTCCATTTCTTGAGCTACAATTTCCTCATCTAAAAAGCAGATATGATGATACTTAACTTGCAGTAAAGATTAAATAGGATAATGTATGACATAATGCCTAAGAAATAACAGATAATCAATAATGTCCCACCATTATGTCTTTATATACTGGGGATGGATATTTTAAAATTGGGGAAGCAAGTTATATTTATATGTCAAAAAAGACTTTTATGAGTTTACTCAAAATATTCATAGAACTCTAAGAAAATAATTTCTTAGAAATTAATTGAAAGCTTCCATGTGTTTAAACAAAAGATCTTTTAAATAAGAGAAAATTCAGCTTTGTAATAACAAGGATTTATGTAACCATAAATAACTGAAATAAGCAGGAGAAATGATATACATATGTAGGCTTATTTTTCAAAAAAAAATTGGAAATGCAAATATTTGGTTATATTTTATTTTATTATTTTAAATGGAAATGTCACATTATCTCAGTAGTTAGTATGTTAATGAGCATGCTTACTATAATAGAACTCTCTAGGTTTTAATCACTACAACTAAAATTTTATTACTCATATGTTACTCCCTTTTGTTTTATTCTACCACTGCCACTACAATGATTAATTTAAATAACTTGTAGAAACCATGGAAAATAACTCACAGTATCTTAATAATTTATTAGAAAAATTTTAACAACCAAATATATTCAAAATTTCTATCTGCTTTGTTGATTCACATTCCCACGTTTTAAAAATAGATCTTCACTTTGTAATTCTAATCCTTCTCATTCCAGGTAAGGCTATCCTTGCTCCTAAGTAGGGTGAAAAGCCATCTCCCCTCTTAGATAGGGAGAAGACATTTCACATACAAAGATCTTGCTTCTTTTGCTTAAAACTCTCTGTGAACATTAAATTTCAGACTGAATATTTAAGGCAACTATGAAAATACTAAAATTACCTGAAAGGTATTACACATTAAACCATCATGGGCCCTTTCTTGCCTAAGTATTGGACCTAAGGGAATGGATATGGGAAGGAAGGAAGGAAGGAAGGAAGGAAGGAAGGAAGGAAGGAAGGAAGGAAGGAAGGAAAAACTAACACTGGGTGCTGTTGGAAGAATTATTAAATCATGATATATCAAGTTCCTGAAAGGAAGAGCAAAGTAATAAGCAATGTGGCTGAAAGGTACCAAAGAAAACCCAGCCTACTTCACAATTTAGTCTTGGGGCAAAGCTCATCCCGCTAATATCCATCCTTCTTGCAGCCCCAGAGCACCCTTTTAATTTATACACCTGATTCTTCTTAGGCAAGTAGAGGATGTGAGTGCAGCCTTTGCCTGCTTCCCTTTACCAACAGTAATCTCACAGCTTGATGCGACAGCTAATCATTTGACTAGGACCATAAATCTTAACAGTTACTGTGGAGTTAACATCATTGAAAAAACAGAACCATTTAGCTGCAAGAAATCTATAACCTAGTTTGTACTCAGCCTCTAGGCAATAAGAGCCCACTGACAATTCCAAGTAGTAGTGCCAACATTATTCTTACAGAGCTTTAGGTAAGAAATTTTAAAAGCTTCTCTTTTCAGTGTTTTACTACCGTATTACCAGGAAAATATTCTTTAAAAAATCCTTCTGGTACAATTTTAGCCAATTTCCTTGTCTGGAGGTCAAGTGAAACCAGGCGAATTGAAGTATAAACTTCATAGGTTTACAGACTGTTCATAGTGTTGGGAAGATCCTGAGAGATCATTTAGTCATCTCCTTTATTTTTCATCTAAGGGTTAAAATGTAGGGATATAGTTACTTGACCAAATTCACACAGTTAATCACAGGCTCCCATGAGCTTTAATCATATGCAATATAAATAATTCTAAGTCATTAATCCCTTTACTTATAAGTCTTTCCAGTAAAATAGATAAGCTGAAATATGACTCTTGGTTTCAGCTCAGGTTGTGATCTCAGGCTCCTGAGACAGAGCCTCTGTCAGTGCCTCTTCCCCACTTTATTTCTCAAATAAATAAATCTTTTATTTATTTTATTTTTCAAAGATTTTATTTATTTATTCATAAGAGACACACACACATACAGAGAGAGAGGCAGAGACACAGGCAGAGGGAGAAGCAGGCTCCATGCAGGGAGCCCGACGTGGGACTTGATCCCGGGACTCCAGGATCATGCCCTGGGCCAAAGGCAGGTGCTAAACCGCTGAGCCACCCAGGCTGCCCATATTTCTCAAATAAATAAATCTTTTTTAAAAAAGTTGTGGTGATGCTTAAATGATCTCATGCACAATAATAATACCTAACATGTTTTTATGTGTCCACACTATTCCAAGTGCTCTATGTATACTAATTTAATTTCTCCAGCAAACCCTTTAGGTAAATACTATTTCTCATTTTACAGATGACAAAACTGAGGACCTTATAAAAGTGTCAGGCACATAATGAGTAATCAATAAATTTGGTTGTTGATATTATCAGCATTATCACTATCTTTACTAGTTGGTGATTTACATGCAGATTAGCCTACAAAAATTTTTTGAGCGGACTGGTTTGCTGCTGTGGTACTTCCAACCTAGGGCAGTTGTCAAGCTCAGAAAATGTAAACATTAAGAAAAAAAAATCTCATCTGAAAAAAATCTGTAGCCCAAAGAAAATCATAAACAGCATTCCAGAGCCAAATGAAAATAACACTAGTATTCATTCTTCTGAATTATCTCCATGTTGCTCCCTTTGATTGTATGAATAATAACACAAGAAAACATTTTTCTCCTAATCGTTAATGAAAATCACAAAAATTTCAATATGTTACTATAGTATTAAGGTTCATGAAATAAACGGCATTCACATGTATTTCTTTTTTCCTGAAATGCTCTTGTAAGTCTTGACAGCTCATTAACAATCCATACAAGCCTAAGCTGGGCTTACATGTGCTGGTAACCAGCTGCTCTCTCACCTCTCAGAATGTAGCTGCCACAGGCATGGACTGGCCAGTCTAAAGGGAAGGTATATAGAGAGAGACAATGTTTAGTAAGACTTCCTAGCTTCCCCTGCTGGCTTTTATTTTGACATATGGGGCTATAACCCAAAGTGCACAAGGATTAAAGATGTCATTTTATGTCAGTTGTAAGACAGAATACAACAAAAACTGAGAGCAAATGTACCATCATTTGTCATTGGTGACACTTCCAGAAGGGAAGATGCCATGGTCAAATCAAACAGCCACCTTTTCAGATAGGGTTTTCTTTGCCCACTCAAGCTGTCAGCAGTTCTTACTGGGTAATTTCACAGGCTGCAAAACTCAACTTCTTGCAAGAGAATGATTCTACTTCCCCACGAATGGGTAAATGCTCTGTGAATGGGTGCGTATAACTTAGAAACTGTTGGAATCCCAGAAAAAGGAAGCCACCATAATAATTCCAAACCTGACATAATTGGTTTCCAACTAGTTACACCTACCTTGCATTTGAAGGATTCTGCTAGAACATAACAACTAAATTTATTTTTCAAAGTATGACCAATTCCAAATAATTTGCTTATATAAAGAGTAAACAATACGAAGTGCCTGCTTGGCTCAGTTGGATAAGCATCCAATTTTTGATTTTGGTTCAGGGTCATGGGATCAAATCCAGCATCAGGCTCTCCACTCACTGGGGAGTCTGCTTTAGGAACCGCTCTCCCTCTCACCCGCTTACTCTACCTCTCTCTCTCTCTCTCTCAAAGAAATTTTTAAAAATAAAGAGTAAACAATAAAAATGTATTGAATGACCAGCAAGGTACTAAAAAGAGGATTCTTCCACAATATATGAATTGGTTACTGATAGATTTTTACATTTAAGGAGCACCCACTCTATGTCGGAGAAATTGCTTTGTATTCCATATATGTTGTCTCATTCAGTCATTTTTAAAAAAGATGAACATTAGGTTCAGAAAGCTATCTACACATAACCTTACACATAAGCTACCTTCACATAAGGAAGTGGCATAGCCAGAATTCAAACTTTCCTTGCTTGATTCTAAAGGTCACATTCTCAGGTCTTCTGGGTGGCTCAGTGGTTGAACATCTGCATTTGGATCTGCCAGGTCATGGCAGGCATCTTGGGATTGAGTCCCACATTGGGCTCCCTGCAGGGAGCCTGCTTCTCCCTCTGCCTATGTCTCTCTATCTCTGTGTCTCTCATGAATAAATAAATAAAATCTTTTTAAAAATTAAGAAAAGGATCAGATTCTTCCCTAATGCTCATTCTCTCAACATTTTCCAGAGGCATTTGTTCAGGGACTGGAGTGCTTTTTAACGATTGGCTGCAGATGATGCAGCTTCCCAACATTTTACTGTAGACATAGAGAAACAGTAATTTAACTGTTTGAAACTTAGAAATATTATGTTGAAGATACTTTCACAGAATCTCCACTTCTTAGTTCTGGACAATAGAATATGTAGTTGTCTTTTTGAAAACTGAAAAAGAAAAAAACATATGTAGGAGGGGTTTTGAAAAGTTGGTAACTAACTTCCATAACCAATTCCAAAGTGGACATGTTGACACTTCTGATTTCTTGAAAAGTGGGTGGAAGATCACAAACTGGACTTTAAAATAAGTCTTACCTTTAATTATTTTTTTAAAATTTCAGAAAATAACATTGGTTTCCACACCCCAGTCAACTTCATAATTTATCAACAAAATATGTATTGACCATGTTTAGTTTCACTTCTCATCACAGGATTATCCTTGATAACTGAAAAGTACTGAAATTCCAAGATTTCTGATTTTTGTGTCATTCTTCATTTGATATCTTTAAAGTGATAAAATTTTTAAACTATATGTTTTAAATGAGGACAGGATTGGCAGATAAAATAACAAGTTTTAAGTATATTTTTTTTAAGATTTTATTTATTTATTTATGACAGAGAGAGAGAGAGAGAGAGAGAGAGAGAGAGAGAGGCAGAGACACAAGCAGAGGGAGAAACAGGCTCCATACAAGGATCCTGATTCAGGACTTGATCCTGGGACTCTGAGATCACACCCTGAGCCAAAGGCAGATGCTCAACCGCTGTGCCACCCAGGCACCCCGAAGTATATTATTGATACCAAGAAAGACCAGACAATCTGAATGGGCCCAAGTGAGACAGATGGTGTGTTTGCTGAAGCATCACAATACTCTTGCAGCTGGGAAGGTAGGGCTATGACTCAGGCCACAATGGCACTCAAAAAAGCAAGGCATAAGCTATACATCCAAGCTTATATAAAATATAATTAATATTACTGTAAGGATGAAACTGAATAGAAACCTTGATGTCTCTTATGCAAACAAGAAAAAAAATAAACTACCCTGAGTAATAACTCTATCAAATTTGTTATTCTTACAGTAAATTTAAAACAAATCATGCACGTTTTGAAGGATAACAGAACAGCTAAACAAGAGAGAGATCTTGGCTAGAATCAATTTTTTAAAAAAGCACAGGAAAAAGTAAAAAACTTTAAATGCTTCAATTTTGTTTGATGGCCAATTTCAGAATCACTTTGAAAGATGATGCTTAAGAAATAAGAAAATTAAGTAAATTTCTATTCTTCAGATATGAAAACATATGAAAAACAATGTCTGTTTTTTGATAAAAACAGACAGCAAAGCTAAAGAAAAAATATTTATTGACACAATATTGCCTAATAACACACTTTCAAGTGCCCCAAAATAAAAATTGAATTGGTTGAGAGACTTATAGTTCTTGAGCAATTAATTAACATCATATTTTAGTATATTTCACATTATATATTTTTTCATTGTATATTTTTTATCTATAAAGATATGTTTATTGAAAATTATCTATATATTTTTTCTTTTCTGATTTTTTAATTTAAATTTTTAACAAGAAAGCTTTTATGTAAGTTATTTGTCAATCTAGCACTAGTTATTTGAAGAATACACAGATGTCTATATGGATACGGAGAAATCTCTAAGTGGTTAAAACTACATGAGTCATCACTTATATTAAGGCTATCAAAACATCATTTTTGCCAGTAACTCCTGCACCACTCAGAGAGAACATCCATCTCAAATAGTTTTATTTATGATATTATTTATTTATTGAGGTGGTAAAAATGCTAAATGTTTTTAAAACAATAAAAATGCTGGTTTGAATATTTATTCTTTAGAAAATCTGAATTAAAATGGAAATGAACTTTGGAAACTTGCTGTACTGCATAGATCTATTTTGGTATAATCAGGGGACCTGATGGACAGAATTCTTACACTCATATTTAATTATTATTTTTATTTGTGAAATGTAGAGAGATAGTGAAATTTTTAAAAGTATAAAATCTTGAATAATGTATTTGTTGACCTAGAGTTGGCTTGTTTACCAGATATATTTTTAAGACTGAATAAACTGTCAAGACAAAGCTACATGTTCAATTGCCTATTAAGATTGCTATAAGAAAGGTAAATTGGATGAAGAAATTTGACCTTGGAGATTATGAATCATTGGAGACTCTTGATTTGATGCATGTCAAAGTATCTGTGTGACAATAAAAATCTAAAATCATCCTTCATTAATGAAAAGACTGTGATTGAGCATTTTGCAGTCACAGTAATAGAATCTGATCAATGTATCTGAGACCCAAACAGTAGAGACCTCTGTATTTGGCTGTAACAAAGTGACTTAAGAGATTCAATTAATGATTTTCCTCAGCAATCTCCTGAAACACTAAGAAGCACAAAACTCAAATGCTCCCAAGGCAACATAAATTAGTGAGTCTGAGGAGGTAAGGGAGAATACCTGTCTAAAGGTAGTTATGAGGGGTGCCTGGGTGGCTCAGTCAGTTAAGCATCAGACTCTTGGTTTCAGTTCAGTTCAGCCCCATGGAGGCTCCACATTGGGCATGCAACATGCTTGAGATTCTCTCTCTCTCTCTCTCTCCTGCTCCTCCCCTACTCACACTTGCTTGTGGACACTCTCGCTCTCTCTCTAAAATAAATAACCTTTTACAAAAAAGATTCAAATAAATAAACCAAAAGCTAAGACAAATAATTTTACAGTTAAGGAAAAAGGAAACTTTCAAAGAGAAAATAATAAAAATCTTTAGACAAATACTAAGAGAATTTCTAAAACATAGACTTTCACTAAAGGCTATTCTCTAGAAAGACAGGAAAGGTAATATGTAGGGAAACCTAGTCAAATAATGGCTATATAAACAAAAATAACCATGGCAATAATACATTTTATAGAATTTAATAAAACAAAGCAGAGTTTAAAATATTGCATTAAAGTGTACAAAGTGGAAAGAAAGTGATCACTATTAAAACATGATAAGATCCTGAAGTTTTCAGAAAGAGAATAAAGATACTAATTAGTTTGGGTATTATTAAGTTATGCTTAATTTTACAATGTTTAACTTTTTCAGGTAATAATTAAAATGTAAAAATAAAGAAGAGAAAAATAGAATGACAAAAAAAACAAGTAATTTTAAACGGGAGAAGTGAAACCTAAAAAAGTGAGACAAATAGAAATAATATGGTATAAGTAAATCTAAATATTCAAATAATAATACTAAATATAAATAATCTCCATTTAAAATACAAAAGTTATTTCTTTATAAAAAACTGAGTTTCAAAATGTTGAAAGGAAATTACATAAAAAGTACAAAAGGTAATAATATTCCCTCCAAAAGTGTTGCTGGTGAGGCATATTACCATACTTAAAGCAACAACTATAACTAGAGACAAATGTATAGTCTATAGATAACAGCGAAAAATTCAGTCGACCAGGAAGATAATATTAAACTAAACTTTAAAATACATAGAGCAAAAATTGAAAAAAATTATAATGGGAAATATCAGCATAGTGGAATGTTTTAATATTTTCCAAGAGTCATAATTTAGTAGATGTTGGAAAACTTGAGCAACACAATTCAGAAACTTAGGCAGTAATAAGATATTATAGGGAATGATTGAAGAATATTTTTTCAAAACCCTTGAAAATTTAGAAATATTTAAAGACATACCATGCCATTAGGCAAGTTTAAAAAATTTCAAAGAATCATGTATCAGGAAGAACATGTTCTCTAATCCTTTTTTTTTAATTTTAATATTTTATTTATTTATTCATGAGAGACAGAGAGAAAGAGAGAGAGAGAGAGAGAGAGGCAGAGACACAGGCGAGGCAGAAGCAGGCTCCATGCAGAGAGCCTGATGTGGGACTCCGTCCCGGGTCTCCAGGATCACACACTAGGCTGCTAAACGCTAACCCACCAGGGCCGCCCTGTTCTCTAATTCTAACACAATTAAGTTAGAAAAACAACTTTCAAATTCCATAAATTGGAAATATGTAAAACATACTTTTGAATAGCACACAGATATAAATATATAGAGAATAGAAATTTAACATTCTGAACTAAATGGTAAAAATATTGTGGGACCCTGCTAAAAGAGTTAATGGTGGTTTTAAAAATTAAAAACATTTTTAAAGATTTTATTTATTTATTCATGAGAGACACAGAGAGAGAGAGAGAGAGAGAGAGGCAGAGACACAGGCAGAGGGAAAAGCAGGCCCCATGAAAGGAACCTGATGCAGGACTTGATCCAGGGACTCCAAGATCATACCCCCTGGGCGTGAAGGCAGGTGCTAAATCCCTGAGCCACCCAGGGATCCCTAAAAATTAAAATTCTTGTACTAAGAAAGAAAGAAAAATAACATTAACATGCCAAACATTTTCCTTAAAGAGTTAGGAAAAGAAAACAGAATAATTGCACCAAAAAAAGCAAGCACAAGTAAGAAAATAATAAACCAAGAGCAGAAGTTAATAAAATGGAAAGAAAATTAGTTCTTCAAAAAGAATAATAAACTTGAAAAATCCCTGACAATATTGATTGAGGAAAAAAAAGGAACAAACAGTATTAAGAACTAAAAATAGGACATTTCCTGTCAGGCAGGAGAAACAGTCTATAAGAGAATATTAGGAACAACTTGATACAAATAATTTTTTTAATTTTTATTTATTTATGATAGTCATGCAGAGAGAGAGAGAAAGGCAGAGACATAGGCAGGGGGAGAAGCAGGCTCCATGCACCTGACGTGAGATTCGATCCCGGGTCTCCAGGATCGCGCCCTGGGCCAAAGGCAGGCACTAAACCACTGTGCCACCCAGGGATCCCTGTTACAAGTAAATTTAAAATCTTAGGTTAAATGGACAAATTCTTAAAATAATGTAAATTTCCCAAACTACCTCAAAATGAAGTAGAAAACCTCACCTGTTCCATCTATTTTAAAAATGTATCTGCATTTTAAGATATCCTTACATAGAAATCACTAGTTTTTACAGATGTATTCAGCTATACATTCATGGAAAAAAAAATTCTTCAGAGAAAGGGAAAAGAAAAACAGAACCCTCCCTATTTGTGGAAGTCAATATAATATTGTTACCAACACCAGACAAAAAGAATGGGATAAAAAATAATTACAGGCCAATTTCATTCAAGTACATAAATATAGAAATCTAAGTAAAATATAAAAAAACAAATGTAAATAATATATTAAGACCACATGACCTCATTGAATTTACCTCAAAAACACAGGAGTGGTTCAACTTAACTCTATTAATTAAATGCACTATCAAAATAAAGTAAAAAAGTGGGATTACCTCAATATGCAAAATAAATATTGAATGATATATAACACCTTAGTCACAATAAAACAAAACATTAAGTTAGAAATAGAAGGAATCTTCCTTTCTGAAAACATTCCCTTCAAAATTGGGAGCAAGACTAAAATACCCACCATTACCATTTCAATTCAGCATTATCCTGGATATCTTAACTTCCAATATAGGATAAAATAATAATAAATAATAAAATAACAATAATAATAATACTTGAATATATAAGGATTGCAAAGGAAAGAAAAAACATTCCTTAATTGTAGATGATATGATTGCCTACATGAAAAATTCCAAAGAATCTGCAGATAAATTATGTAAATAAATAAGATATATTAGGAAGATTTTTGGATATAGAATTAATATTCAAAGTTAGTTTCATTTTTATACACTTAACAGAAAATGCAGGTAGTTAAATATACCATTAGTCTTCTTTATAGCAACAAAACAGAAAAGATCACCCAGTGTGGCAGTATTACAATATAGCTTCAAAATGCTTTGATACCCCTTTTATCACATGAGAGAGCTTATAATTGTTTCTGCCAATGGAGTATAGCAGAAGTGGTGCAATATGTCTTCCAGAAGTAAGTAGCAAAAATTTGTGTAGCTTTTACCTTGTCTCTTAGAATATCTGTTCTTATGACAAAACAAAACAAAACAACAACAACAAACAACAACAACAAAAGCACCTGCTCTTAACTACATTTGCTTATGGGACAATATCTTTGGAACA
Organism: Canis aureus; assembly: GCF_053574225.1. Classification (NCBI taxonomy): domain Eukaryota; kingdom Metazoa; phylum Chordata; class Mammalia; order Carnivora; family Canidae; genus Canis; species Canis aureus. The sequence continues at coordinate 4,210,610 of NC_135615.1, read as the reverse complement.
AAAGAAGATCACTATAGAAGATCAATTTGCATTGAGAAACCAAATAGAAAGTTCATAAAGCCTCTGTTTTGTGTCTCCAGTTGAACATCAAGCCAACTGTTAGGATCATTTGCCAGTCATGTAAGTAAACTATCTTATTTTTTAGACAATGAATTTCTTTGTTGTTGTTTTGTTGCTGTGCATTTGTTTAACCTAGTTTGAAATGGGTTATACGATATATAGCTTTAGGGTCCAAGGGTTCAAATGATGTTGTCAGGGCCTATCTTGCCATATCTGCTTCTCACTGTATTCTCAGATAAGCTCTTTCCAGGTGGTGAGAAAGATGGCTGCTAGCATCCCCCAGTCTTTATCTTGATGACTCCTGATATAGCCAATAAATCTTAAAATAGGCAGTAAAAGACTCTACTCAAGTCTTGTACAATGTTTAATAAACATCAAACAATCCACAATTTTGCATAGTTGAGCCTTCCAGTGACATCAACTCCACTTCAGTCATAATCTAATGAACTGACTAATGTTGTATGAAAGAACCCAGATAAGAACCAGTATACTCCCAATCCATAGAATTATAAGGACTATAACAAATCATTGTTTTAAGCCACTAGCTTTGGGGTACTTTGTCATACAGAAACTTTAATAAAATACCTATCAATAAATACAGTAAAAATTGTGTAAAGTCTTTATGGAGAAATTTCAAACTTCAATTTAAAAAACACTACAGAAGATCTCAGTAAAAGGAGATAGATACAAGGATGGGAAAGTTTACTATAATAAAGATGCCATTTCTTTACAAATTGTTTCTTAGGTTGAATAAAAAGGCCAAAAGGCAAATTGCATGTATAAGTATAGATGGTAGATAGATAGATGATTGATAGATGATAGATAGATAGATAGATAGATGATAGATGATAGATAGATAGATAGATAGATAGATGATAGATAGATAGATAGATGATAGATAGATAGATAGATAGATAGATAGATAGATAGATAGATAGATTCTAAAATGTGTAAAAAAATAAAAGGCCAAAAAGAGCCAAGATAACTGGGAAAAAAAGGAAGGGATGAAAAAAAAGACAAAGGAGGAGGAGGAAGAGAAGGAAGAGAAGGAGAAAAGGGTGAAGGGATGGGAGAAGGAGTTGGAAGAGAGGGGAAGAAGAAAAAAGAGGAAAAATTGGAGATGTCATGCATACCAGATATCAAGAAATAGAATTAATCTACAGTAATTAATATATTAGTGTAGGGTTAGACAAATTGACCAATAAAAGAGAATAGAGAGCTTTAAAGCAAATCCATGCATATAAGAAAAGTTGACATAGAATATCTGTGGCATTATAGATCGGTGGAGAAAGGATAAATTATTTAACAAATAATATTGGATATATGCTCATACACAGGAAAGCAAAACACAAAAATCACTTACATAAAAGTCAGTTCTAGGCTTTGTATGAAAGCCAAATTATTAAGATATCTAAAAGAAAATATACTCCTTAATACTTTAAAGTAGATGATTTCTTAAATACAAAGAGAAGAGAATACATCATAAAGAAGAACTTTAAGGGATCCCTGGGTGGCTCAGTGGTTTAGCATCTGCCTTCTGCCTAGGACGTGATCCTGGAGTCTCTGGATGGGGTCCTGCATCAGGCTCCCTGCATGGAGCCTGCTTCTCCCTCTGCCTGTGTCTCTGCTTCTCTCTCTCTTTCTGTGTCTCTCATGAATAATAAAATAAAATCTTTAAAAAATAAAAAGTTAAAAGTAAATAAACTGGTCAAGTATTTAAAAAGAAAAGAAAAACTTTAATATATTTGCCAATATTTAAATCTGTTGGTCAAAGACACCAATGAAGTAAAAAAAAAAAAACAACAAAAAAAAACCATAAATTGAAAGATACTGCAGCACATATTACTGAATAAGGATTAGTAACTATAATTACAAAGAATTCCTGTTTATTAATGAGTAGCAAGAAAATGGCATATAACATAAGGAGACACTTGCAGAACATTGATAAGGAAAGAAAGGAACGGGAGAAATATTTGAAACAATAGTGACTGAGAATTTCCCCAATTTAATGTCAGACACCAAACCACATGTCTAGGAAACTCAGATATCACCAACAAGGATAAATGCAAAATGACAACAAACCCCTATACCTAGGCATATTTTCAAACTAAAGAAAATCAAAGATAAAGAAAATATCCTAATAGAAGCCAGAGGATAAAAACACCTTATCTATAGAGAAGCAACAGTAGGAATTAAAAATATTCCTTAGGAGTCTTGCAAGTAAAAAGAGAGTTTTTCTTCGTTTTTTAGATTTTTTTTTTAATTTATTCATGAGAGACACACAGAGAGGCAGAGACATGGGCAGAGGGAGAAACAGGCTCCCCATAGGAACCTTGAGGCAGGACTCAATGTGGAGACTCTAGGATCATAACTTGAGCCAAAGGCAGATGCTTAACCACTGAATCACTAAAGTGTCCCAGTGAAAAAAGAGAGTTATCTATTCAAAGTGTTGTAAGGGGAATCCCTGGGTGGCTTAGTGATTTAGCGCCTGCCTTAGGCCAGGGCTTGATTCTGGAGTCTTGGGATTGAGTCCCACATCGGGGTCCCTGCATGGAGCCTGTTTCTCCCTCTACCTGTGTCTCTGCCTCTTTCTCCCTCTCTGTTTCTCATGAATAAATAAATAAAAGCTTTAAAAAAAATAAAGTGTTGTAAGAAAAAACACCAACAAGAATTCTGTACCCATTCTGTACCCAGTGGAATTATTCTTCTAAAGTGAAGGAGAAATAAAGAGTTTCTCTAGGCAAACAAAAACTGAGGGAATTTATAGTTAGTAGATCTGCCTACCAAAAATATTAAAATAGATTCCTGAAAGACAAGGAAAGTAATATAGGTCAGAAATTTAGATGGACACGAAGAAAGGAAAAGCACCCCAAAAAAGTGAGGGTAAAAAAAAATTATTTTTATTTTTGACTGATCTAACAGATAAGAGTTTCCTCAAAATAATATCAACAATATATTTGATTATTATGATTATGTGTATATACCTACTCATGTACACTTATATATAAGTGAAATAAATAAAGACAATGATCCAAGAAATAGGAAGGAAGAATTAGCACTAATTTGTTATTATAAAGTACTTGCATTACCTGTGAAGTGGTATAGTGTTATCTAAAATTGGTCTCGGATTAGTTGTTAATGCCGATTGCAATCTCTAGGGTGACTAGTAAAAACATTTTTCAAAAAGTACAACTAATACCCCCCTAAAAAGGAGATCTTGGAGTCATGTAAAATTCCCAATTAAAGCCACAAAAGGGAGAAAAAGAAAATAATAAAAATAGAAACAAAGAACGAGGGCAAAAAATAGAAAACAGTAACAAACACAGTAGATGTTAATTCAACTACATCAATAATCACTTTGAATATCAATGGTCTAAATGCACAAATTAAAATACAAGGATTATCAGAATAGATCAAAAAAGAAGAACCAACTATGTAATGGCCATAAGAAATCCACCTTAAAAAAAAAAAAAAAAAAAAAAGAAATCCACCTTAAATATATAAACACATAGAGTAAATGAATGGAGAAATATACTATGCTAAACTAATGGAAGAAAGTGAGAGTAGCTTTAATTTGAGACAGAGCCGACTTCTAATCATGGATGATTATCAGAGATAAAGAGGGGTATTATGTAATAATAAAGGCTCAATTCTCCAAGAAGACATAACAATCCCAAATATATATTATCTAGCAACATAGGTCAAAATGCTAAGGACCATTCCTCTAGAGCAATACTCAGCAAACACACTACCAAAAAGAATTGGACAAATCACAAGAATGTACCTCCTCAAAAGGCTATTTCTTTGGGTCTGGCCATTCCTTTAAACTTTCATATTCTATTTTTTGTTGGAATTTTTTCTGTATTTTGTTTGTCAGTAAATACCATCTAAATACACCAGTGGAGCTCAGCCTTTTTTTTTTTTTTTTTAACTTTCAAAAGTTGTCATTGATAACTGATATATTTTAGTATCCATTGATTGGGAATATATATATATATATATGTGTGTGTGTGTGTGTATGTGCTCATGTGTAGCACATACACACACATACACAAATACACAAATTATTTGATCTCTAGGTGCCATATCTGCTCTATGCTCCAGATTTTCAAGGCAAATGGTTAGGGACCTACTGTCTTGTATCTTTTAGGGTTTTTTTTTTTTTATCTTTTGTGTTTGGTTGACAATAACAATTGGCAATAACATTGGCAATAACAATAACACAGATAATGAAATTACTTTTAAAATTACTTTTAAATTACATTACTTTGAAATTACTTTTAAATTACATTTAAAAATGAATGCAGAAGGCAAAAATGGATAGAAATGCAAGGAGAAATAGACAAATCCACTATTATAATTGGAGACTAAAGACCCCTATATCAGAAATGGACACATACAGCAGGTATAAAATCTGTAAGGCATAACTGACCCAAACATTACCAAAAACTACATTTAATTGACATCTATAACCTACTTGATCCAACAACAGCAGAATACACATTCTCAAGACCATATGGAATATTCACCAAGATAGACCACTGCTAAGCCAGAAAACACACCTTAACAAATTGAAAAAATAGAGATCATGCGATGCCTGCTCTCAGAATATAGTGAAATTAAATTAGAAATCAATTTTTAAAAAGCCGAAAAATCCAAAAAACCTTGGATATCGAACAACACACTTCTAAATAACATATAGGTCAAGGAAGAAATATCAAGAGAAATTACAAAGTATTTTTGACTAAATGAATATGAAAATACAACTTTTCAAATTTGATTCAGTAAAAAGGAAATTTAAACCATTCAATGCCTATGTTAGAAAAGAAGAAATATCTAAAATAAGTCATCCAATCTTCCAGGTTGAGAAACTAGGGGAGAAACAGAAAAACAGACTCTTAAATACAAAAAAACAAAGTGCTGGTTCCCAGAGGGGTCATGAGTGGAGAAAATAGATGAAGGGGAGTAAGAGGCACCAACTTCTAGTTATACAATAAATGAGTCAAGTCACAGAAATGAAAAGCATAGGAAATATATTCAATAATAATGTAATAATGTTCTATGGTGACAGTAGCAATGCTTATTGTGATGAGCCTTGAGGAATGTATAGAATTGTCAAATCAATGTCATACATCTGAAACTAATAACATTATATGTCAATTATACTTCAATAATAAATAAAAATAAAATAAATTGCATATAAAAATTAAACTAGAAAAAAATCTCAAATTAAATCCAAAGTAGGCAGAAAAAAGGAAAAATAAGAATTAAAGCAGAAATCAATGAAATTGAATACAAGAAATCAATCAAGAAAATCAATGAAACCAAAAGCTGATTCTTTGAAAATATCAGTAATATCAATAAAATCAATAAAAGGAAAAAGATATACAACACAAGTTGCCAATACCAGAAATAAAAGAGGGGACATCCATAGTGATTTTTTAGATATTAAAATGATTATAAACTAATATTATTAATAACCCAATGCTCACCAATCTGATGACCAACATAGAATGGACTAATTCGTTAAAACACACAATCTTCTAAAATTCATAAAAGAAAAAATAGACCATCCTAATAGATAATTAAATAATTTGATACACCTGGGTGACTCAGCCTTTAAGTGTTTGCCTTTGGCTCAGGGCATGATGCTGGAGTCTGGGGATCGAGTCCTGCATCGGGCTCCCTACCTGGAGCCTGCTTCTCCCTCTGCCTATGTCTCTGCCTCTCTCTTTCTCTGTCTCTTGTGAATAAAAAAATAAAGTATAAAAAAAGATAACTAAATAATTAAATAAAATAAATTAATTTAATTTAACTGATAATTTATAATCTTCCAAAGCAAAAAAATCACCATATCCAGATGGGTTCACTATTGAATGCTACCAAACATTTAAGGAAGAAATTATATCAGTTATCTATAATCTTCTTCAGAAGATAAAAACAGAGGAATACATGTTAAGTCACTCTCTTTTCATGAGCAAACCAGAAAAAGACATTACAAGAAAATAAAATTTTGTATTCGAGCAATCCCAATTAAAATCCTAGAATGTTATTTGTTGAATATATATAAAAAAATTATTCTGAAGATTATACAGGGGGGCAAAAGATCTAGAATGCCAACATAATATTGAAGAAGAACAAAGTTAGGAAACTGACAGTATGTGACTTCAAGACTTCCTGTAAAGTGACAATAATCAAAACGCTGTGATATTGATGAAAAAATAGGTAAATGGATCAATAGAACAGAATTGAGAACCCCAAAATCAAGTTGCACAAATATAGTCAACTGATTTTGACAGAGGATCAAAGACAATACAATGGAACCCAGGCAGTCTTTTCACCAAAGTCCTGGAACACCAAAAAATTGACTCTAGGCACAGACTTACATACATCACTTAAAAATAATTCAAAATGAATCTATAACTAAATGTAAAGTATAAAATTATAAAACTCCTAGAAGACAACATAGGAGAAAACCTAGATGACTTTGGGTATGGTGATGTCTTTTTAGCTACAATACCAAAGGCATGATCCATGAAAAAAATAATTGACCAGCTGGCTTCATTAAACTAAACTAAAACTAAAAACTTCTGTGAAAGATTATATCAAGAGAATGAGAAGATAACATACGGATAGGAGAAAATCTTTGCAAAAGATACATCTGATAAAATACTATTGTCTGAAATACATAAAGAACTCTTTAAACTCGAAGATTAAAAAAAATAAACAATTAAATCACAAATGAGCCAAAAACCTTCACAGATATCTCACCAAAGAACATACAAACAGCAAGTAAGCATATAAGATCCTCCACATCATAGGTCATCAGGAAAACATTAATTAAAACAATGAGATACCTCTACACACCTCCTAGGGGGCAAAAATCTGCACATAGATATTTACAATAGCTTTATTCATAATTACCAAAAGTTGGAAGGAACCAAGATGTTTTTCAATGGGTAAATGGATTAATAACTAAGTTATAGCCACACAATGCAATATTATTCAGTCTGAAAAAGAATGAGCTATGAAGCCATGAAAAGACATGTTTGGACATTGAGTGTGTGTTATTTAGTGAAAGAAGACAATATGAAAAGGCTATATGCTGCATGATTACAACTATCTGACATTCTCAAAAAGAAAAAAACTATAGACAGTTAAAAAAACAGTGATTTCCAGGAGTTGGGACAGGGTGAGAGATAAATGGAGCATTGAGGATTTTTAAGACAATGAAAATAATCTGTATAATACTATAATTATGTATATATGTCATTATACATTTGTCTTAACCTATAATATAGACAACAAGAGTAAAGGTAAACTACGGACTTTGAGTAATTATGATGTGTTAATGTTGATTCATTAATTATAACAATTATACCAGTCAAGTATAGGATTTTGATAATGGAGGAGACTAAGGAATTGTAGGAACATGGAATATATGGGAAATCTCTGTACCTTTTTTCTGTATGATTTGAATTTAATTTTTTTGTTTAATTCTAGTATAGTTAATATTCAATGTTACATTAATTTCAGGTGTATGAGATAGTGATTCAACAATTCCATACATCACCCAATGCTCATTACGACAAGCGCACTCCTTAATCCCTATCTCTTGTTTTACTCATTCTCCACTCACCCCCGTCCCACTACTACCTTTGACCAACCCTCTGGTAACCAGCAGTTTGTTCTCTATGGTTAAAAGTCTATTTCTTGGCTTGTCTCTCTCTTCTTTTTTTTTTTTTTTCCTTTGCTGGTTTATTTCTTAAGTTTTACATATGAGTAAAATCATATAGTATTTGTCTTTTCTCTGACTGATTTATTTCACTTAAGATTATACTCTCTAGATCCATCTATGTCACTGTAAATAGCAAGATTTCATTCTTTTTATGACTGAATAATGTCCCTTTCTATATATACCACACCTTTTTATCCATTCACCTATCAATGGAAATTTGGGCTGCTTCCTTCCATAATTTGGCTACTGTAAATAATGCTGCTATAAGTATATGAGTGTATTTATTGAATTAGTGTTTTTTTGGGGTAAATATCTAGTAATGCAATTACTAGATTGCAGGGTAGTTCTATTTTTACATTCTAAGGAAACTCCATACTTTTTTTCACAGTGACTTTACCAGGTTGCATTCCCACAAATAGTGCAAGAGGGTTCCTTTTTCTTCACATCCTCGTTAAGACTTCTTTCTTGTATTTTTTTTTTTTTTTTAGCCATTTTGATGATATGAGGTGATATCTCCTTATAGTTTTAATTTGCTTTTCCCTGGTAATAGTGGTGTTGAGCGTCTTTTCATGTGTCTTTTGGTCATCTGGATGTCTTCTTTGGAGAAATGTCTGTTCATGTGTTTTGCCCATTTTTAATTGGATTATTAGTTCTTTGTGTGTTGATTTGTATAAATGTTTTATATATTTAGGGTGTTAATCCTTTATTAGATATGTAATTTGCAAATATCTTTTCCCATTCAGTAGATTGCTTTTTAGTTTTTGGAATCAACAATCCTGAAATTTGTATGCAGGCACAAAAGACTCCAAATAACAAAACAATCTTGGAAAAGCAAAACAGGAGGCATCACAATTCCAGACTTTAAGCTACAGTACAGAGCTGTACTGATCAAGATAATGTGGTACTGGCACAAAAATAGACACATAGATCAGTGGAACAGAACAGAATACCCAGAAATAAAGCTACAATTATATGGCAAATTAATCTTCAACAAAGAAGGAAAGAATATCCAATAGGAAAAAGACAGTCTCTTCAACAAATGGTGTTGGGAAAACTGGATAGCAACATGCAGAAGAATGAAACTGGACCACTTTCTTACACCAAACTTAAATAAGCCCAAATTAGATGAAAGACCTAAATGTGATACCTGAAACCATAAAAATACTAGAAGAGAGCACAAGCAATAATGTCTCTTACATCAGCCATAGCAACATTTTTCTATATATGTCTTCTGAGGCTAGGAAAATAAAAGCAAAACTATTGGGACTGTATCAGAAAAAGACTGCACAGTAAAGGAAACAACAAAACTGAAATCTCTGTCCCTTTTAAATTTTGTTGTAAAGGGCAGCACCGGTGGTGCAGCGGTTTAGTGCTGCCTGCAGCCCAGGGTGTGATCCTGGAGACCTGGCATTGAGTCCCGTATCAGGCTCCTTGCATGAAGCCTGCTTCTCCCTCTGCCTGTGTCTCTGCCTCTCTCTCTCTCTCTCTCTCTCTCTCTCTGTGTGTGTGTGTGTGTGTCTCATGAATAAATAAATAAAATCTTTTAAAATAAATAAATAAATAAATAAATAAATAAATAAATAAATAAATAAATAAATAAATTTTGTTGTAGATTAGCCTAAGCATAAAACTTCTGGGAAGAAATAAAATCTTAAAAAAACCATTCAGCTACTGAGGAGGATATTTGATGGGATGAGAACTGGCTGTTATGTTAGCAAATTGAATTTAAATGAGAAACCTGTAATGTAAAAAAAAATAAATAAAAATTCAGACTTTGGATAGTGAAAAAAAAGCTAGGAAAGATAAACACAAAGTTAGCTCCAAGAGTAGAGGTAAGAATTTATTAAGGATGGAGATGTAGGTAGGTTTTAAAACTATCTGTAATATTTTATTAAATTGAATAACATATACAACAGTGAAGCAGCATCTTGTTGGATTTGAGACCCTTATTCTCATGCATTGGATCCTACTTCCTCCTACTTTATCAAGAAATACATCATAAGATATTCTCTTTTTTCTCTTATGTAATCATTTCTCTTATAAATGTCCTTGTTCCATATAGTATGGGATTGTGAAATACAGAAACTAAGTCTTCTACATATTTAAACACTCATAGCACCTATTTTAAAAATTTTCTGCATTTTGTGATTTGACATCTTAAAAACTTCCTAGCCAAAGAGAGATAAACCCCTACAAGGGCTATTTCCTAGAGCACACCTTTCAAATACAAACCAACCCATCCAAATCTACACTCCAACCACCTGGTTATCTAACTCTACACATCAATTTCTAAGTCATCTTTGAACCAAGTACCACCAGCCACAGATCCCTATAGCCCAAAGTTCCCAAGAATTATTTAATCTGAAGCTCTTTACTCAACTTGCCTTGTTTTTTCCCACAGAAACCCCAATAAGAGCTCTGCCCTGGACTTCCTCCTGTTTCTTGTCTTCTGCCACCTGACCCAAGCTTGGCACCTTTTCTGGCCAGGTGGCCCTTAGTGGCATGCACTGACTCTTTTTCTAGGGCATGTGACTATGATAAACCTCCTCCTTCTAAGCCTAGTTCTCATGTCTTCTATGGCTGCACCAACTATACCTTACCATCCTTAGAACAGATACCATATAAACATTTCCCTCATCTTGCATTTTCTAACAAATAAATCAAAATTCTTGAAACTTACATGTGTCAATCATAGCTTCTGTAATGTTTCAGTATTTTGCATATTGCACATGTTATATACAAATGTTTCTTTCCCTTGGAATCAAATAAATATTTTTCAAAATAAGTTCAATATTTTAGCCATTTTTTATTATTGATGCTTAAGCTTTTTACACATTTGGACAGATTGTTTAAACCTTCAAAACACAAGGTTATTTGTTACAAATAGCCAGTTTCTGTACATGGTTCAAAGTATCTAAATAAAGAAATTGGATTTCTCTATGGAAGTTCCTGGGTTTTGTCAAACTTGTTTTGGAAATCAATAAATAGATTGTAAAATCAGCTCAGGAATATTTTCAGTTTGACTAAGAAACAACTTGTTAACCTGGTAGGTCTAAAATCAATGTCATTTCCTAAGAACAAAGGCAATAAAGGTAGAAGGAAGGGAAAAAGACTTTTTCCTTAAACCTTTAATTTAAATCAAGTTTTACTAAAATAATGTGGAGGAGGGGTGCCTGGGTGGCTCAGTGATTGAGCGTCTGCCTTTGACCCAGGGCGTGATCCTGGGGTCCTGGGATCAAGTCCCACATCGGGCCCCCTGCATGGAGCCTGCTTCTCCCTCTGCCTGTGCCTGTCTCTCTCTCTCTCTCTCTCATAAATAAATAAAATATTTTAAAAATAAAATAAAATAATGTTGGAATGAATGATGACCTAGTTTATTTAATGAAAATTTGAAGGAATTGTCTAATATAGTTCCTGGTCTGATTTGATTGTGTCTGGGAAGCTCTTATCATCCCACATGAAAAATCACATCCAAGTTACCAGAATATCACTGATGACTTATTTGGCAGCAAGTAGTTGTTGTGGCCTCAGACGTAAACCAATGAAAGGGCCAACTCATTGAGTCTGCACCAACCTGATATGTGCCTTCTGAACCACTTTGACGATTCGGGTCATTACAGTACATTTTCTATGGGTGGAAAAGTGTTATAGAAAACAATATGACTATATTTGACAATATCAGTGCTATGGGCTTGAATATTGATTCCATATTCTACATTATTACCTAATTACATATGGAAGAGGTCCACACTAAAGTTTTCAAGAGTCAATTACTTGAGCTGTTAGGGAAACATTACTTTCATTTTGATCTATGTGCTATTGAAGCATATTTTATCAAACAAGCACAAAAGCTCAAAGCTGTATCAAGTACTATGTCTCAAAAAAGGGTCAAAAATATGGAGCAAACTAAAGAGCTTACCTGACTTCAACTATGAATAATTTAAAAACAAAAAATCCAAAAATTTCAGTATGGATAGGCATTGTTTAAAAAGAAAAACAGAATGATGAATTTTGTGAAAGGAGAAAGGAGAAGAATCTACCCCTCTCCTTTTCCCCATTCCCAGCCCTTGTTTTTTTGGGGTTGTTTTTTGGTTGTTTTTTTTGTTTGTTTGTTTGTTTTTTATCACGAACCATATAAAGTAGTTATACTGAGTCCCAACCACAAACGACCTCTGGCTTTCACCTGCAAAGAGAATTCTATGCCAGGACTAATGGGACAGGAGGAGTGTTAGCCTAAATGCAGCTCAGGTTTATGCATATAAGCCAAATAATTGGTGAGTTTGGCCAATATTCAAGTTCATTTCAAAGTACTAAATCAAAGTGTTACAAGTTTGGTTTCAACATTTCAGAATGCTTATAGTAGTGAATTATAAATCAGTCACCTTCCTTCCCCTGTAATCAATCTAATCTAGGTGACAGAAGCAAAGTAGTGCCAGAACCTGGTCTGAATGGCAAAAATAAGCCAAAGAATTAGCACAGTAAATTTCATTGTTAACAGGTCTTCTGAGGAAAGAGGAAGGACTGAAAAGGAAAGGAAGTAATCTAACAAAAGAGACACCTGGAAGAGAAAGGAAAATCATTTCAGTGGAGAATTGGAGAGAAAGAGCAGGAATAGAAAACAGAGGGAAAATATCTTAACACACCCCAAAGTTAGGCTAAATTGTAAGAGACAGTTGGTAGAATGGCCTGAACTTGAAAATAATTTAATGGAAGGAGAGAAAACAGAAAAGACAAGAAGCAAATAGGAGCAAATGTGTGTTTCCCCAAGGATATACTAGAAGCGGAAGCTTCCAGGAAGAGATCTATGAGGAAGGTGGGAGAGGCTGGCTGTGGCAAGAACCAGAAAGGATGTCTGAAAGCTTAAGAGATTAATTCCTTGATTTCTAAACATTGAAAACAATGATGTTATTAGTTGAAGAAAAAAAACTTTTTTGTTAAATAGATAAATTGCTTTTTAATTAACCAGAGATAACATTGATATATATCAAGTGAGAATAAATGCCAGTTATACTTTCCCAATCAAGACCATTTTGGTAAACAAAATTACAATTTCTAGCACATCAACTCCTAGAACGTGGAGAAGATTCAATTAAATCTGATTTTTTTTTTGTAAACAAAAGGCAGATGTGAGGAAATTCTTTCTTTTTTTACTTTTTTTAAATTTAAGTTCAATTTGCCAACATATAGTATAACACCCAGATGTGATGAAATTCTAATAAGCAAATGCATTACACTTTCTTTTTTCAAAACATAAATTGAGATGTCTTGATTAATAGTGACACCAGCCTCCACTTAGTGTCTGCAAAGGAAGATTCTTTCAGTTTAGAAGGTTTACTAATGCTGCTACATGATGCTAAATAGATTTTGGTCTAAAAGTCAGGGAGAGGTAGCTGGAGGTGGTGATCTTAATGAATGACAGGGATACAAAAACAGGATTCTAGCAATTCAAGTTTTCCAAATAGATGAATAACAATGCTAAGTGAAAGCAAATTACATGCAAGCTTATGATATGCTCAATGTTACTATCTTTAAAATGACATTGTTAAACATTTCACTTTTAGGAAAAAACAAAACTCAGTTCCTTTCCCCTATTCTCCATGTAGAAGTCCCAGTTACTATTAATTAAGGCTAGAATATTTCATCTTTTTATCTGACAGTTTCTTCTACTATGCTATAAAAAAAAACTTAACTCGGGGAACTATACAGCCTTCTCCACAGATTCTAAATAATCATGACTCCATAGATTATCTTCCAGGCTCTGGAAGCTGAAGAACAGAAAGCTTTTCCTAGAATATGGGGGGAGGGGAAATTCCTAAGCAGACTGAAGGCAGTTTTTCCGCAGCTCTCATGTGATTTTTAGGGGCCAGCCGGTCTGGAAAATGTTGAATTTGTTTGTAGGAAAGGTAAACACCGCCAGCATCAACAAGTTCCTTCCTTAGGGGGCTGTAGAGAAAATTGGTCTATAGATTAAGACAGTTCAGACAATTTATGGTGGAGTAGAAGTGAACCCCTTTGGCACCCAGGTTTTACCTCTGAACTGTATTAGAAAGCTGATAAATCTCTGTTGGAGGAATTATAAACTGTGTACTCGAGAGGTAAAGGAAATTAAAATTGATCTCTTCTATAAATATCTTAGAGAAAGTGATTTTTTTTTAAATTAATAAGTAGGCCAAGAGGTTCAGTGAATTGAATTAAATGGCTCAGCCACATTGGCTAGATTGCTTGTTCTGTGTGACTTAACTGACTGGACCTATATAAAATGGTTTCATGGGTGATTGGTTGCAAGTCAACAAAAATGTTTTGATTAAAACAGAATGGCTAAACATTTTCTGCATGTCCTATAATTGGGCCTACCAAATAAAAATGGAGGACACTGGCTATATTTGAATTTCAGATAAACAACAAATAATTTTTTGTATAAGCATGTCCTAAATATTGCATGCAACATACTTCTATCAAACAGTTATTCGTTGTTTATCTAAAATTCAAATATAACTGTACATTCTCTATTCTTATTTGTTAAACCTGGCAAATTCATTTGTAATACATATAAAATAGAGTATGTGTTTTTTTATACTCTCACCCCCAAAAGCACACTGAATTTTATTTGAGTCAGTATAGCCAATACCTATGTATAGAACCCCAAAGATTAAGTTCTATTTATGAGAGGAAAACCCAGGCAGTTTTCTAAAAAGTTTGTTATGAGTTACTTTAGGGAATTGAATTGCCTGACTTTTCTTCTAGGTTGCATTTTATAACTATCTGGGGAGTTTTAAAAATCTCTGTGTCCAAGCTGCAGCTCAAACCAATTAAACCAGAATGTCTGGGTGGGGCCCAGGCATCTGTACCTCTTTAAGCTCCTCAGTGATACCGATATGCTGCTATCATTAGAATCACTGCTCTAGACGGTTCCAACCTACAGATCCACCAACCTGTGATCACAGAAACAAAAGATAAAGAGGTGACTAACACTTCTATTTGAGATGTCATTTAGGTGAGCAGAAAATTTGGTTGCTATTGCTCCTTCCAGCTTTGGAATTTATAAGAATATACACTGCTAATGATGATGGGGTGAGAAATAGAAAGATGAGGACCTTTTTTTGTTTTTTAAGTCTGAACTAGATCTTCAAATATAGCAGGCTTATGAACTTTGGCTGCGTTTTGTGAACACAACTGTTAAAGTTGAACAGCCACAAATCTATGCTCTTATCAAGGGATTAAAATTTTATAGAGACATATATATTTATATTTACAGTCCAGGGATAGAAGTCACAATGTAAAAAAAGAAGTCACAATGTACAAGTACATTTCAAGTACATATTTCTCCATTGTTTTATCATATTTTTTCCAAAAAAAAATTAACAATGCCAGTCAGAGACGTCTGAAAAATTACAGAAAGACCCAACTTAATTCAATACTTTTTATTCAAATTATGGGTTTCTTACAATTCCAGTGTGCTCTCTTAAAATTACTGAATGTTGCAAAGATCACTAAGGTTACTTTTTCCCAGCAAATGTAACTGACAGCTGAGGCAAATGCATTGCCTGAAGATTAATATAGAAAAATTCTTTCTGTATTTGTCCTGGAAGTTGATAAGCCTGCTGCAGTGCTGCATGCTTTCAAGCATTCCTTGTCAGAAAGCCCAAAGAATTGTTATGTTATTAAAACCTCAACCCTAGCACTTACAAGGAGAATTCCAAAGCAAGCTTCTCTATCTTATCATACCCCACTGGCTCCATGCTGCATTTTGATACAGAGTATATTTACTTTCAGCACTGACAACATTCCCTTTGCTCTGTTCATGTACCCTCAACTTCCTAGATTTAAAAATTCCATGTATACTTTTCAGTAGGTTGTATTTGTAATTTCAACCCTAAGAAGGATAAAAGAGTTAACTAAATCTTTCATTAGTAATGAAGGACTGATAGTCTCTATATATATGCTGATAAAAATTTTCATTCATCTGGCACAAAAAGAGATAAGGAATAGAAGCCATAAAATTATTTCATGTCTTACGTCATCCCCAGTCCCTTATGAATACTAAACACTGTCTGTGCTTAAATATAAATGTTTTCTTTTGATGGAATTGTGCCTTAAATTAAGGGGCACATCCTGGATAAGTGGCAAGAGAAGCCATCTGCCACCAGATTCATCCCAAAATGCATATGATCACTATGGTTCTATTCTCCATACTCTTCTCTTCTTCCTTTGTAAGCTCTGAACCAAGTCTTTAAACATCTCCTATGTATGTATTACTTTAAAATATGTATTTCCATCTCTAAATTCTCTTTAAACTTACAATCTGGGGGGTGGGGCAAGATGGTGGAGGAGTAGGGTCCCCAAGTCACCTGTCCCCACCAATATACCTAGATAACTTTCAAATCATCCCAAAAACCTATGAATTCGACCTGAGATTTAAAAAGAGAACAGCTGGAAAGCTCCAGAGAGAAGAGTTTCTGCTTCTAACAAGGACAACTCGTTTTTAGCCACTCTGCACTGAGCAAAATGACTAGAAAGAAGAACTCACCACAAAAGAAAGAATCAGAAACAGTACTCTCTGCCACAGAGTTACAGAATTTAGATTACAATTCGATGTCAGAAAGCCAATTCAGAAGCACAATGATAAAGCCACTGGTGGCTACAGAAAAAAAGCATAAAGGATTCAAGAGACTTCATGACTGCAGAATTTAGATCTAATCAGGCCAAAACTAAAAATCAATTAAATGAGATGCAATCCAAACTGGAGGTCCTAACAATGAGGGTTAATGAGGTAGAAGGAGTGAGTGACATAGAAGACAAGTTGATGACAAGGAAGGAAGCTGAGGAAAAAAGAGTAAAACAATTAAAAGACCATGAGGAAAGGTTAAGGGAAATAAATTGACAGCCTCAGAAGGAAAAATCTACGTTTAATTGGGGTTCCAGAGGGCGCCAAGAGGGACAGAGGACCAGAAAGTAATTTGAACAAATCATAGCTGAGAACATCCCTAATATGGGGAGGGAAACAGGCATTCAGATCCAGGAGAAAGCCTGCCCCCCCAAAAAAAAATCAATAAAAAACATTCAACACCTCAACAATAGTGAAACTTGTAAATTCCAAAGATAAAGAGAAAATCCTTAAAGCAGCAAGAGACAAGAGATCCCTAGCTTTTATGGGGAGAAATATTAGATTAACAGCAGACCTCTCCACAGAGACCTGGCAGGCCAGAAAGCACTGGCAGGATATATTCAGGGTCCTAAACGAGAAGAACATGCAACCAAGAATACTTTACCCAGCAAGGCTCTCATTCAGAATAGAAGGAGAGATAAAGAGCTTCCAAGACAGGCAGTAACCGAAAGAATATGTGACCACAAACCAGCTCTGCAAGAATATTAAGGGGGACCCTGTAAAAGAAAGAGGATGCCCAAAGAAATAATCCACAAAAACAGGGACTGAACAGGTATTATGATGACACTAAATTCATATCTTTCCATAGTAACTCTGAATGTGAATGGGCTTAATGATCCCATCAAAAGGCGCAGGGTTTCAGACTGGATAGAAAAGCAAGACCCATCTATTTGCTGTCTACAAGAGACTCATTTGAGACATAAGGACACCTACAGCCTGAAAATTAAATGGTGGAGAACAATTTACCATTCAAATGGTCCTCAAAAGAAAGCAGGGGTAGCCATCATTATATCAGATAAACTAAAATTTACCCCGAAGACTGTAGTGAGAGATGAAGAGGGACAGTATCCAACAAAGGATCTATCCAACAAGAGGACGTAACAATCATGAATATTTATGCCCCAAAGTGGGAGCTGCCAAGTATATCAATAAATTAATAACCAAAGGAAAGACATACTTAGATAATAATACACTAATACTGGGAGAGTTCAACACGGTGCTTTCTGCAAATGACAGATATTCTAAGCACAACATCTCCAAAGAAACAAGAGCTTTATTTTTTTTAAGATTTTATTTATTTATTCATGAGAGACACAGAGAGGGACAGAGAGAGAGGCAGAGACACAGGCAGAGGGAGAAGCAGGCTCCATGCAGGGAGCCCGACGTGGGACCCGATCTCGGGTCTCCAGTATCAGGCCCAGGGCTGAAAGCAGTGCTAAACCACTGAGCAACCTGGGATGCCCCAAAACAAGAGCTTTACATGATATACCAGACCAGACGGATTTCACAGATATTTACAGAACTTTACATCCAAACGCAACTGAATACACATTCTTCTCAAGTGCACATGGAACTTTCTCCAGAATAATCCAATACTGGGTCACAAATCAGGTCTTAACCAATACCAAAAGATTGGGATTGTCCCCTGCATATTTTCAGACCATGATGCTTTGAAACTTGAACTCAGTCACAAGAAGAAATTTGGAAGAAATTCAAACACATGGAGGTTAAAGAGCATCCTGCTAAAAGATGAAAGGGTCAACCAGGAAATTAGAAAAAAATTAAAAAGACTCATGGAAACTAATGAAAATGAAGATACAACAATTCATAATTTTGGGGGATACAGCAAAAGCAGTCCTGAGAGGGAAATATATCACAAAACAATCATCCCTCAAAAATTGGAAAAAACTCAAATACACAAGCTAACCTTGCACCTAAAGAACTGGAGAAAGAATAGCAAATAAACTTACAATCTTATTTCTCCAATTATGCATATAATATATCTCAGTCCCTAGGCTAGAAATTGTGAAGAAATTTTGACACATCAACCTTCACATTATCAGTGAGTTTACTCACCCATTTTTCTTTCATAAGAGTTTCCAATTATGTCCTTTTATATACATTCCTACTTCCAACTCCTTGCATCAGGCTTCATTAGCTCATACCCAAACTATTACTGTGACCTCTCAATGGGGTTCTTTTATCTAACCCACATATATCCCTAATAATGAACTTTCAGGGGAAAAATAATTTTAAAATTTCAGATATTACCATTTTCTACTGACCAAACCACACCACACTAATGATATAGAAATCAGAGTCTGAGAGTGGAAAGGGATCTTAGCAAATACTTTGGGATCTCAGGAGGCACCCCGGAAGTTTAAACACTACAATCATAGGAATAACCAAAGACAGATATAGCTATCAAAACAAAACACCACAAAAACCTGCATCCTTAAGTAAAGTTCAATTTTTGTTCAGATTAATGCCATCCAACCCTACCGTATGGTTCTAGGGTCTAGGATAAACTAGAATAGGATAAACCCCCTTGGACCAAAAGATAATATTCAGAACCCACACAGTGATTGTTGTTGAATAAAACATTTACCAGGCATACCAAGAACCATAATTAAGAATGACCACCAAAAATAAACTTTCTAATTAAGTTTTAAAGTTATCAAAGATGGACTTTAAAACAGCTAAATTTAATACTTAAAAAATAGCAAAATAGAATATTTTGCTACAGCACAAAAATCTATTAAAAAGAATCAAATAGGGATCCCTGGGTGGCGCAGCGGTTTGGCGCCTGCCTTTGGCCCAGGGCGCGATCCTGGAGACCTGGGATCGAATCCCACGTCGGGCTCCCGGTGCATGGAGCCTGCTTCTCCCTCTGCCTATGTCTCTGCCTCTCTCTCTCTCTCTGTGTGTGTGACTATCATAAATAAATAAAAAATTTAAAAAAAAAAAATAAATAAAAAAATAAAAAGAATCAAATAAAAATTCTAGAATCGAAAATGAGATAAACTGAAACTTAGACTTTGATAGATGGGCTTAACAGCAAATGGATAGAGTGCAAGAAAGAATTACTGAACCTGTGAAGAGAAACTGAAAAAAATATAGGCTGGGTGGGCCTGAGTAGCTCAATTGGTTGTGTCTGACTCTTGTTTCTGGTTCATGTCATGATCTCAGGGTCCTGAGATCGAGCCCCACGTTGGGCTCCGCGCTCAGCGTGGAGTCTGCTTAAGACTCTCTCTCCCTCTCCTTTTGCCCCTCCCCACTGTGTACTCTCTCTCTCAAATAAATAAATAAATCTTAAAAAAATATATAGGCTGAAACATAGAGACTTAACCAAAAGAGAGAATAATAAAGAGATCTCTGTGTCTATCCATATATGAGATGGAAAAACTATAACATGTAACTGGAGGCTCAGAAGAAAGAGAGAGACTAAAGAAGAAACAGTATTTGAAAAGATAACTTTTCAACCAACTGACAAAGAAATCAACATACAAAAAGAATCAACATACAGATCTTGGAAAAGCTATGAATCTCAAGCACAATAATCACATGTGCACACACACAAAAGTCCCCACAACTAGTCACATCGTAGAAAAACTGCTGAAAATCAGAGACAAAATAGAATACTTTAAAAAATCAAAGAAAAATATGCAAGAATTTATTGCCAACAGACTAAAACTAAAAATAATAATAATAATAAATAAAGCTTTTTTCTTCAAACAGAGAGAAAATGATCCAAGTAGAAACAGAAATACAAGAAAAAGTTTATAGCAACAGAATACATCTGAATGATAGGAATGTAGTATAATGATTGAATTTTATGATCAAATAGAAATAGATAGCTCTTCATTATGTGTACTCCAGTACAAGTATCCTCAGGTAGTGTTTTATCCATGAGGGCAAGAAAGTTGTCTTACTCTCTATTGTATCAGAGTGACTAATACGGTGACTGCTGCTAAGTACTCAAAAAACATCTGTTAATTGAATGACTAAATGAATACTATCTACAACTTTGTGACTTTAGCAATCAAGATACAGCGTTAAGGATATTATGGACTGAGATGAAAATCCATGTTTATTTTTTGACAATGAAAGTAGGAAGGAAGGGAAGGGACAAAAGTTTCACATAGTACTGTGGAGTTAACACAGAGAAAGATAGGGTGAACATTCAACCCTATAGTAACCATCAGTCCTAATACATTGGAAGGAAAAATTTGTAGCTGTGGTACAGAAAATGCAACCAGATTTCCCTCTGGAAATATTTAACCATATGTCATTTGTGGATGGATACTGTTTCATAGTTCACAGTAACAATTTTAAGAGCCACAGGGTAAGGCTAATAATGCCCACAATGAAAATCACTATCAAGAAAAAGCATGAAGGGTAGTGCATATGTTAGCAGGTTTAAATCAGTGAAACTCACTGCTGTTACCCCATGAAGTTGGAATGGAATGGCTGTTACAGTAAGTGGGTAATGTGACTCCCTGTTACTATCACCTCAGGGTGCAAACAGCATGGCACTGCTATTATCATTCAAGGGTAGTCATGAGCTCATGCTATTTTCTTCTACAAGCTTGAGAAAAGATATGTTGCTGTCACCACAGGGTAATAGTAAACAAGTGTCATGGTATTACACAAGCAGGCAGAAAAAAAGGAAACAGACTTGGATCTCTTAAAAACTAACTACAGTTTCAGAAGTTTCAAAAATAAACAGTTGGTGAGTCAGAGCTTAAATTTTCAGATCTCTCATTTAATTAGGCCTTGCATACCTGTCTTTGTGTTTGGATAAATAAAAAAGAATATGTAAATTACAGGCTATGGGATTGTGCAGACAATAAGCTCCAGCAAGAATTGTTCCCTTTCTCCCACTAAAGTTTTAGGTAGTTAGTGCTTCTTATATTCATCAATTACATGTTATAAAAAGCAAATACCTAACTGCTGTTAATATTTATGAATTAAGTTAGGATTATTTGGAAAAAATGCATTAGTTTAGCATTAACTGAGCTCAAGTAGGGATAAATTCCTTTTTAAATTCTATCATCTGCTCCCTATTTTCATAAACAAATTTTGAAAGTCTACACACACCCACCCCCCACATACAATCTTGAATAAAATCTATCTAGGATCTTCCTCATTAGTAAATGACATGCTTTTATAATTCTTTCTCAACCAGTGAGTTTAGTAGATTAGTCATTTTAGACTTATTTCTGTCCTTGTTTGTCACATCTACGTCACAGGGTGTTGGAAGGATTAATTAGTTAACATGCAAGATTCTTTGAAGATGAAAAGCACTCTGAAATTGCTAAGCAGTGCTAACATTACACCATAGTACATTTTTTCCTTTTATATTTGTAAAAATTCATCCATCTCCTGTTAACCTTTTCTGCTAACATTATGTACTCAGATGGCCTTTTAAAAAATTTACTAGCCTTATCTTTTCCTTCATGAGGCTTATATTTATCTACTTATGTCCTCATTTCTTTCTTCTCAGTTATCCCTATTAACTTTTTCTCTTACTAAGATGTCCTGATATAATTGATGAAATCTTACTAACTAGTCATCTTTTTCCTATTTACATTTTTTGTGTGCTTATTGGAATTCGAAACTGGAATGCCTGAAGATCACTACAGAGAAAGGAAACACTCACTATTATCAAATCATAGAGGTTTAGGCCATGAGAATCATTAATTCAATTAAATATAACAGTCTAAAGGGCAAGCAAATCTGGGCAATTCACTGAGCAAGAAAGAAGCAATTGCTTTTTTTTCCCTCCAACTCCTAGATTTTTCATAATAAGGAGTTATTTAAAATGTCTGTTGTGAAACTGAGGTATATATTCAGAGAAATATTGATGAGGTGCCCTCAGGAATTCCAATTTCTGAGCCTGTATGCAGCTGATGGTGTCTGCAACCCCCAAGCAGTGCTCTGGACACCAGGGGAAGAAGATTCCTTGAGCAGAAACAATCTGCGATTAAAAGGCATATTTCTAGTAACATTCTAAACTGAGAGATATTTATCTAGAGTTACCACAATTATTTTAACTACCTACATCTGTAAAACAGAGCTGATTATCTAGTAGAAGACTCTGGGGTTTTAATAATATCATTATTACTGTAATTATTATTTTGTCATAAGAACACATAAGTTATACCCTCAGTAAACTTTTAAGTATATAATACAGTATATGCTTTAACTAAGGCATATATGCTATACATACCTCTAGGACATATTCATCTTGTATAAATGAAACTTCATGCTCTTTAACTAGTACCTCCCCCCAACCTCTGATATGTCTTCATGTTGCAGCTTTGCCTCCTTTCATTTCAGTTGAGGAATTCCCTTTAGCACTTCTAATAAGGCAGAGCTAATAAACTCCCTTAGTTTTGGTTTGCCTTGGGAAGTCTTTATTACTCTTTTATTTTTAAAATATAGTTTTACTGAATGTAATATCCTTGCTTGGCACGTTTTTAATTTTCTTTCAGCACTTTGAATATATCACCTCACTTTTTTCTAGGCCTGCAATATTTCAATCAGGGAAATCCACTGATATTCATGAGGGTGTCCTTGCTTGCTGCTTTCAAAATTATCTCCTTTTTTTTTTTTGACTTTTGATAACATAATTATGATATATCTTCGTAGGCCTCTTAAGATTCAATCTGGAATCCTCTGGGCTTTATGAATTTGGATGTCAAATCCCATCAACACTTTGTGGGAAGTTTTCACTCAGTTTACTTGTTCAAAATAAACTTTCTGCCATTTTCTCATTTTTTTCTTCTTTGGGACTCACAACAATGCATATATTTCTTTTTTTTTTTTCTTTTCTTCTTTTCTTTTCTTTTTTATTGGAGTTCAATTTGCCAACATATATCAAAACACCCACTGCTCATCCCACCAAGTGCCCCCCTCAGTGCCCATCACCCACTCACCCCAATCACCCGTCCACTTCCCCTTCTACTACCCCTCGTGCATTTCCCAGAGATAGGTGTCTCTCATGTTTTGTCTCCCTCATTGATATTTTCACTCATTTTCTCTCCTTTCCCTTTATTCCCTTTCACTAATTTTTATATTCCCCAAATGAATGAGACCATATAATGTTTGTCCTTTTCCAGTTGACTTATTTCACTCAGCACAATGCCCTCCAGGTCCCTCCAAGTCAAAGCAAATGGTGGGTATTTGTCATTTCAAATGGCTGAGTAATATTCCATTGTATACATAAACCACATCTTCTTTATCCATTGATCTTTCGATGGACACCGAGGCTCCTTCCACAGTTTGGCTATTGTGGACATTGCTGCTAGAAACATCGGGGTGCAGGTGTCCCAGTGTTTCATTGCATCTGTATCTTTGGGGTAAATCCCCAGCAGTGCAATTTCTGGGTCCTAGGGCAGATCCAGTATTACTGAGCAGTTGTATTTTAAGCCATACCGAGTTTTTGAATTTTTTTTCTGAGTGAAGACCTTTGGATTTCTGAAGGTACCAAAACAAAGTTATAAAGATAAAGAATATTTTAATCATCTGATTGATCGTGACAAAGATGTATTTATGTTGACATATTTTAACTCTTTGAGGAACCTCCACACAGTTTTCCAGAGTGGCTGCACCAGTTCACATTCCCACCAACAGTGCAAGAGGGTTCCCCTTTCTCTGCATCACTCTGACATTTGTTGTTTCCTGCCTTGTTAATTTTCACCATTCTCACTGGTGTGAGGTGGTATCTCATTGTGGTTTTGATTGTATTTCCCTGATGGCAAGTGATGCAGAGCATTTTCTCATGTGCGTGTTGGCCATGTCTATGTCTTCCTCTGTGAAATTTCTGTCCCTGTCTTTTTCCCATTTCATGATTGGATTGTTTGTTTCTTTCAGTTTACTAAGTTCTTTATAGATCTTGGACACTAGCCCTTTATCTGATAGGTCATTTCAAATATCTTCTCCCATTCTGTAGGTTGTCTTTTAGTTTTGTTGACTGTATCCCTTGCTGTGCAAAAGCTTCTTATCTTGATGAAGTCCCAATAGTTCATTTTTGCTTTTGTTTCTTTTGCCTTCATGGATGGATCTTGCAAGAAGTTACTGTGGCCAAGTTCAAAAAGGGTGTTGCCTGTGTTCTCCTCTAGGATTTTGATGGAATCTTGTCTCACATTTAGATCTGTCATCCATTCTGAGTTTATCTTTGTGTATGGTGAGAGGGAGTGGTCTAGTTTCATTCTTCTGCATGTGGATGTCCAATTTTCCCAGCACCATCTATTGAAGAGACTGTCTTTCTTCCAGTGGATAGTCTTTCCTCCTTTATCGAATATTAGTTGGCCATAAAGTTCAGGGTCCACTTCTGGGTTCACTATTCTGTTCCACTGATCTATGTGTCTGTTTTTGTGCCAGTACCACACTGTCTTGATGACCACAGCTTTGTAGTACAACCTGAAATCTGGCATTGTGATGCCCCCAGATATGGTTTTCTTTTTTAAAATTCCCCTGGCTATTTGGGGTCTTTTCTGATTCCACACAAATCTTAAGATGATTTGTTCCAACTCTCTGAAGAAAGTCCTTGGTATTTTGATAGGGAGTGCATTAAATGTGAAAATTGCCCTGGGTAACATTGACATTTTCACAATATTAATTCTTCCAATCCATAAGCATGGAATATTTTTCCATCTCTTTGTGTCTTCCTCAATTCCTTTCAGAAGTGTTCTGTAGATTTTAGGGTATGGATCATTTACCTCTTTGGTTAGGTTTATGCCTAGGTATCTTATGCTTTTGCGTGCAATTGAAAATGGGATTGACTCCTTAATTTCTCTTTCTTCAGTCTCGTTGTTAGTGTATAGAAATGCCACTGACTTCTGGGCATTGATTTTGTATCCTGCCACGCTACCGAATTGCTGTATGAGTTCTAGCAATCTTGGGGTGGAGTTTTTTGGGTTTTCTACGTACAGTATCATGTCATTGGCAAAGAGGGAGAGTTTGACTTCTTCTTTGCCAATTTGAATGTCTTTAATGTCTTTTGTTGTCTGATTGCTGAGGCTAGGACTTCCAGTACTATGTTGAATAGCAGTGGTGAGAGTGGACATCCCAGTGTTGTTCCTGATCTTAGGGGAAAGGCTCCCAGTGCTTCCCCATTGAGAATGATATTTGCTGTGGGCTTTTTGTAGATGGCTTTTAAGAATGTGAGGAAAGTTCCCTCTATCCATACATTCTGAAGAGCTTTGATCAGGAATGGATGCTGTATTTTGTCAAATGCTTTCTCTGCATCTATTGAGAGGATCATATGGTTCTTGGTTTTTCTCTTGCTGATATGATGAATCACATTGATTGTTTTATGAGTGTTGAACCAGGCTTGTGTCTGAGAATAAATCTTATTTGGTCATGGTGAATAATTTTCTTAATGTACTATTGGATCCTATTGGCTAGTACCTTATTGAGAATTTTTGCATCCATGTTCATCAGGGATACTGGTCTGTAATTCTCCTTTTTGGTGGGGTCTTTGTCTGCTTCTAGATTTAAGATGATGCTGGCCTCTAGAACGAGTTTGGAAGTATTCCATCTCTTTCTATCTTTCTGTACAGCTTTAGTAGGATAGGTATGGTTTCTTCTTTAAATGTTTGATAGAATTCCCCTGGGAAGCCATCTGGCCCTTGACTTTTGTGTCTTGGCAGGTTTTTGATGACTGCTTCAATTTCCTCCCTGGTTATCGGCCTGTTCGGGTTTTCTTTTTCTTCCTGTTCCAGTTTTGGTAGTTTGTGGTTTTCCAGAAGTGCGCCCATTTCTTCTAGATTGCCTAATTTATTAATGTAAAGCTGCTCATAATAAGTTTTTAAGATAATTTGTATTTCCTTGGTATTGGTGGTGATCTTTACCATTTGAATGGTAAATGGTTCTCCACCGTTTCATTTACAGGCTGTAGGTGTCCTTATGTCTCAAATGAGTCTCTTGTAGACAGCAAATAGATGGGTCTTGCTTTTTTATCCAGTCTGAAACCCTGCACCTTTTGATGGGGTCATTAAGCCCATCATGTTCCGAGTTACTATGGAAAGATATGAATTTAGTGTCATCATGATACCTATTCAGTCCCTGTTTTTGTGGATTGTTTTCTTGGACTTCCTCTTTCTTTTACAGAATATTTCTTGCAGAGCTGGTTTGGTGGTCACATATTCTTTCAGTTTCTATCTTGGAAGGTCTTTATCTCTCCTTCTAGCTGAATGAAAACCTTGCCGGTTAAAGTATTCTTGGCTGCATGTTCTTCTCATTTAGGACTCTGAATATATCCTGCCAGCACTTTCTGGTCTGCCAGGTCTCTTTTAGAGGTCTCCTGTTATCCTAATGCTTCTCCCCATAAAAGTTAGGGATTTCTTGTCTCTTGGTGCTTTAAGGATCTTCCCTTTATCCTTGGAATTTGCAAGTTTCACTATTAAATGTTGAGGTGTTGAACAGTTTTTATTGATTTTAGGGGGGAATCTCTCTATCTCCTGGATCTGAATGCCTGTTTCCCTTCCCATTTTAGGGACGTTCTCAGCTCTGATTTGATCAAATACACATTCTGGACCTCTGTCCCTCCTGGTGCCCTCTGGAACCCAATTAAACGTAGATTTTTCCTTCTGAGGCTGTCATTTATTTCCCTTAACCTATCCTCATGATCTTTTAATTGTTTTTCTCTTTTTTCCTCAGTTTCCTTACTTGCCATCAATTTGTCTTCTATGTCACTCACTCTTTCTTCTACCTCATTAACCCTTGTTGTTAGGACCTCTAGTTTGGATCACATCTCATTTAATTGATTTTTAATTTTGACCTGATTAGATCTAAATTCTGCAGTCATGAAGTCTCTTGATTCCTTTATGCGTTTTCTAGAGCTACCAGTAGCTTCATAATTGTGTTAAGAATTGGCTTTCTGACATTGAATTGTAATCCAAATTTTGTAACTCTGTGGGAGAGAGGACTGTTTCTGATTCTTTCTTTTGAGGTGAGTTTTTCCTTCTAGTCATTTTGCTCAGTGCAGAGTGGCCAAAAACAAGTTATACTGGAAAAAAGGAGAAAAAGAAAAAAAAAGAAGAAAACGGGGGTGGGGGGGGGACAAACAGAAAACAAAAAACAAGGGGGAGTATCCTCTGATTCTATATAATATAAATCCCTCAACTTCCCCTGGAACTTTTCAGTGCTGCTTGGTCAATAACTTGCTTTTCCCCTGTCCTTCTAGTTGTCTTCTGGGGGAGGGGCTTCCTGTGCTGATTCTCAGTTGTGTGCACCTGGGGGAGCTGCCCAGCTCCTTGCCAGGTGCATGGCTCAGTGGGAGTGTTTATCCTGTGAGGCCCCTGCTCAGTCCCAGGTACAAGGTGACACCAGAAGGACAAGAACAGTGGCGGCGGCCAGCTCTCCAGCCCTGGAGTCAGTTCCCATAGTCACTACCACAGCTCCCAGTCCGCAGGGGCCTGGTTGCTCTGGGGGTGGGGGGGCCAATATGCACAGCTTGGAGCCACCCGGCAGCAGGAACGTCCTTGCTGTCCTGTGTCCTCCCAGCCTCTGCCTGTCCCGTGTTGGGGGTGGGGAGGGACACCGGATCTTGGGCTTTGTCCCCTGTGCCCTGGGGCTCCGGGGCCTGCACCGCTAGAATCGTGCTCCGGGGCTGCGCAGCCCCCTCCTCGTGGAGCCCCCGCCTGAGCCGCCGCCCGAGCTACTCCTGGGGCCCCTCCGGGCGTGGGCTCCAGGCCTTTAGGGAGCTTGGCGGCAGTGTGGGAAGCGCTCTCCCCGCAGTTGCTCTGTTAGTGCCCCTGGTAGCCTGAGAGCATCACTGCCCCTCCTGGGATCCTGCCCGAGCTCCCTGAGAGCGCCTTTCCCTCCGGGAAGATTGGTAAAGTTCCTGCTTCCCTGGGACTGGGCTGTCCTGTCCTGGGTGTACTCGCCAGCCGGCTCCTCGTGGTGGCCCCTCCCCCTTGGATGCTTTTTTATTTTTTATTTTTTCCGTCTTCCTACCTTGATAGAAGCGCAAACTCTTCTTACTGCAGCATTCCAGCTGTTCTCTCTAAATCTCAGACCGAATTTGTAGGTTTTCAGGATGATTTGAAAGTTATTTAGGTAAGTTGGTGGGGACAGGTGACTGGGGGACCCTACTCTTCTGCCATCCTGCCCCGTCTCCCCTATTTATTTTCTTAAAAATATTCCCACAGTCCCTGCATGCTTTCTTTACTCTTATTCTTTGTTGTTGTTGTTGTTGTTGTTGTTCTTGTTCCTCTGAGTAGGTAATTTCAAGTGACCTATCTTCAAACTCACAATCTTTCCTCTGTTTGATTTTGTGTGTTCTTAAGGTCTGTATTGAACTTTTCATTGAAGTCATTATGCTCCTAAGCTACAGAATTTCTGTTTTGTTCTTTTTTATGGCTTTTATCTCTTTGAACTTCTTGTTTTATTCATGTTTTGTTTTCTTTGATTTAATTTTCATTCTGAGTTCCCTTGTAGCTCACTGAAAAATAGCCTAAAATGAAATTTTAATATATTTTAATATACCAAATCACCAATATTTTTCCTCTATCATTATACGTAATTAAATATCAGTATGTTTAAAACTCTCAAAGCTGGATAAATGAGGTACACAAGGGGATCCCTTGGTTGCTCAGCGGTTTAGCGCCTGCCTTCAGCCCAGGGCCTGATCCTGGAGACCAGGGATCATCCCACAGTCAGGATCCCTGCATGGAGCCTGCTTCTCTCTCTGCCTGTGTCTCTGTCTCTCTCTTTTTTTCTCTCTTAAATAAATAAATATCTTTTAAAAATGAGGTACACAAAATATCCCAAATAGAACTTTTCTTGTCATTTCAATCATTCTTCAATAATATGTCAGCATTCTTAACAGAAAGTCCAATATATTAAATATATTTCCCTTTCTATTGTGGGGGATTGAACTAAGTATTCGTCTCTTCTCTATAGCATAATTTTCTCTCTGTACCTATTCCCATGTGACTTACAGAGATCCCTGTGACATATATCATGGCCAACTAGAAGCTTTCATAATTCATAAATTTGCATAATTCACAAATTGCATACAATTGCATAATTCAAAAATTTGCTATATTGCTAAGTTATTAAAATGATGGAGAACAAAAACTTCATATAACTACAAGGACAAACATGACAAGGGAAAAAAAATGGCAGACATGATCAGCAAAAACATTTTAAGGGTGGAGAATGCATTGGTAATGGGTTACTTTCTGAAAGGAGCAGATAAAGTTGAAACACACATGTGTTCAAACAAATGCCACAAAGAAGCAATCTGATTCCTACTACACACTCTAGGAAAGTGTGGAAATTGGAGGTAACATAACTTGGAATATTGGAATATACATATATACATATACCCCTAGTAAGAGATTAAAGAGCTATTTTCTGTAGAAACTGGTCCCCAAATTTTTAATTGGTTTAAAGAAATCTACTCTGTGTTGGCTGGCTAATGTATAGATTAATGATCAAATTTTCCAATTAGCTGTTTAGTCCTTACTACACCAAATATGAGCAGATACAAAGATATCATCAGACATTGGAGGAAAAGATAAATACAAAAAAATCCCAGAAGATTTGGAGACAAGAAAAAAATAATAAAATCTAACATTGTATTCTCTTAGAGATGAGAATAATAACTATAAAATAAAATAACAAATTTCTATAGAAGGAGCTTTCAATGAAAAAGTAAGATTTCATAGAAATGAAAAGTTTGATGATAGTAATTTTGAAAATAGAAAAATCAGAAGAGGGCAGCCCCGGTGGTGCAGCGGTTTAGCGCCAACTGCAGCCTGGGGTGTGATCCTGGAGACCCAGGATCGAGTCCCACGTCAGGCTCCCTGCATGGAGCCTGCTTCTCCCTCTGCCTGTGTCTCTGCCCCTCTCTCTGTGTGTCTCTATGAATAAATAAATAAAATCTTTAAAAAGAAAAAAAAAGAAAAATCAGAAGATAAGGTTGAAGAAAAGACAACAAAAATGTAGAAGAAAAATACAAAGAAATGGAAAATAGGAGGTAACTTTTTAAAATAACAATCATGCCAAAACTAACATTCAAGTAAGAAAATAAAACAAAGGACAGAAATAATCAGAAAATCATGAAGAAACTATCCAGATTTAACAATGACTTTTCACCAAAATGAATGAAAAAGATATGCACCAGAACACATCACAGTGAAATTGCAGTTCAATAGGGGAAAAAAAAATTTGAAAACTTCAAGAGAAAAACAATCAAGTCACATGAAACATTCAGGAACCAAATAGCAACACATTTCTTAACTAAAATGCTGGAAGCTAAGAGACTATCTGACAATGTAATCATATTTTGAGAAGAAATGATTATCAATTTAAAACTTGATTCATAGGGGCACTTGGGTGGCTCAGTAGTTGAGCATCTGCCTTTGGCTCAGGGTGTGATCCTGGAGTCTCTAGATTGAATCCCACATCAGGCTCCCCGCAGGAAGCCTGCTTCTCCCTCTGCCTATGTCTCTGCCTCTCTCTTTGTCTCTCATGAATAAACAAATAAAATCTTTTTTAAAAAAAGTTTATCAATGGCTTCAGTGGTATTTGCAAAATTTTACTTCTTCAATGTGGTAATACATACATGTATATTTGTTCTATTATGTTCAGTACCTGAAGATATCTGAATGCCTACAATTTTAGAGGAGTGGGAGGCACAGGCTCTCAGTGATGAAATGAATATGTCATGAGGATGAAAGGGACAGCATAGGGAATACTGTATAACAGCATTGTGTGGTGACAGATGGTAGCTACACAGATAGTAAGCATCATGTAACATATAGAGTTGTTGAATTACTTTGTTGTAATCTGAAACTAATATAACATTTTGTCATCTATATATACACGTGTATATATATATATATATATATATATATATATATATATATGTGAAATAAAGGAAATAAAACATAATCAATTGGGTTTTTGAAGACATTTTAATTATGAGATGAAAATATAAAGATATAAAATATAATCATAGCATCCAAGCATGGATAAATGCCTTAGCCTTGAACAATATCTATGTAGTCATAATTACAAAAACTGAATAGTGATTTAACCAAAATTTTCAATATGCTTTTATTGGAAGGATGGAGAATAGACATGTTTTTGCAGCAAAGAGTTTTTGTAGATGACCTAATCACTTTTCCCATAGTGGCAACCTAAAAGAGAATGTCAAAACCCAGGGTTATATTTATTTAGGAATATTAAGATACAAAAATTAATTAATTAATTAATTTAAAAAAGGAATATTAAGATACAAAACATTCAGAATTGCCTCTGAGAAGCAAGACTCAGGGATTTGAAAGGGTAGATAAAAGACTGCTATTTGTTTTTTTTTTTTTTTTAAGATTTTATTTATTTATTCATGAGAATACACAGAGAGGAGAGAGAGAGAGAGAGAGAGAGGCAGAGACACAGGCAGAGGGAGAAGCAGGCTCCATGCACCGGGAGCCCGACGTGGGACTCGATCCCGGGTCTCCAGGATCACGCCCGGGGCTGAAGGCGGCGCTAAACCGCTGAGCCACCGGGGCTGCCCAAAGACTGCTATTTGAATGGTAAGTTCTGAAGGACTGTTTGAGTTATAAACGATATATGTATATTATTTCAATAAAAATACATTTTAATTTTAAAAAGTTTATAAAGAATCTACTTCATACAAAACAGAGTCTGTAACCTAAAGTGAGGATACACCTAATACTGACCTATAGATGCTCATAGGCATGGTTTGAGTCCCATCCCTCTGACATATTTCTGCAGTTGTCCAGAGAACTAATATTTTATCTATCAAATGAACTCAACTGTAAAATTCCAAAATATCAAAATAAATTTTAAAAAACACTATCATCTTCACTACCTGGGAAATCAAAACCTAACAATAAACATGATATAGAAAAAAATGAAATCCATAACTGTGACTGCTCATGTTACCAGCCTTTTGTGGAAAAGCAGAAAATAGAGATGCAACAGATGATTAGGTAATGTCATTTCCTACATATGTATTTATTCTCTAGTGGTTTATATAGCCAGGCTTGTTTTGAATGACTCAAGAAAAGGAGTTGCTCAGCTCCACTATCCATAGAAACCTATCCTGTGTTAGCAACACAGCACCTGCAGTGATACCATCATACAGATGTGCCACATGGGCTGAGAAATAGGAACAACTCTGGGGGGAAAAAGAGAGATGGGGAAATAAGTTTCTGAAAAAGTATCCCCTGATACTAGCATACCATGTAATTTCCCAGGATTAAAAAAAAACAAAACAAACAAACAAACAAAAAACACTTAGAATCTGTAGAGAAAATATTTTTCCCATCCTAAATTTTGTACCATTACACCTACATTAAAGGCAGTCATAGTACAATGAAGATTTAAGGAAATGTCAGCAAGACCCCTAAATCCAAAACAACTTATTAGACATGTAGAGAAAAATGAGAAAATGATCCGTACTGCAATATCACAGAAAATATTTTTATCCTATTTATTTGCATGTAAATATAGTGAGCTACAATCTCCTAAATTATTTTTGTTAAATTCTTCTTTCTTCCATTCCAGAATGATCTTTCTTCCAATATTCACTTTCTTATGGTCTTTTTAGCAGCAAAGACATAGTGAATGATGAACTCTGCTTTTTTACTTTTCTTTCACCAGTTTGAGAACTTCATTCAGTTTAAACTTTATTGGGTACTGTGCTAGACTCAGATGATACACAGAAAAATAAGATCAAAATAGAGACTACTACTGTTACTACTAATAGCTAACATTTTAAAAATATTTATGTCTTAAGCATTAAACTTCAATTACTTCTTTTAATTCTCACAATGAAATTTGTACTTCTTGGTTATGTGGCATAATGACTTGGTGCGTCAATTTTCTAATCTATAAAAAATTAGAATGACAATAGTTAGACAACAGTTATAAGTAATTACAAAAATAAATCAGCCAGTATATATAGCAGCACATATAGCCTATTATTATTATAGGTGATATAATCCAGATCCATGGTTTTGAATGCCATCCATATGCTCAAGAGTCCCCAATCTAGGTCACTAGTCCTTATCTCGTCACAGAACTTCAAATTTCCAAATGCCTGATTTCTTCTTCACATGGATGTCTAGTAGCCATGTCAACATTAACATAGCCAGTGACACTTTTGATTTTTTCCCCTTCCCAGAAGAAAAGCCAGCTCTTCAGCCAGTGGACCCAGGAAATAACAGTAAATGAGTTAATGTACCACAGATTACACAGCCAAGTGCCCTAAATTCAAGTCCATCATTTAACTAGTTGTGTGACCTTGGGTAAGCTATTTACTGTCCTGGTGTCCTAGCTTTCTCATCTATAAGGACTGGATATAACGATAGTAAGTTCCTAGAGCTGTGATGAGGCTTCAGTGAGTTAGTGAACTTATAATGCTTAAAACCATGCCTGTGGCACACAGTAATCACTGTATGAATGTTATATACTATTATCATGATCATATGAATCATTATCATTTTTCTTATTTACCTAAATGAAATAGCTAGGAGTTACTTTTGATTTTCTTCTTTACCCCTTACACTAAATCCATCAATAAATCCTATTGGCTTTGTTCCAAAATGTATCTCAAATCCGGTGATATATGCACTACTACTATGTTCCCATACTGGGATCAGCCACCAATACTTAATGCTTGATGGTCACAATGGCCTCCCAAGCAGTCTTTCTGCTTCCGCTCTTATCTGTCCCCCACTCACAATCTATCTCCAAACCGCAATAGTTAACCATCTCAAATGGTACAGCAGATCTAATCGCCTCCTGGTAAAAACTTCCAGTACAACACTCACCTCACATTTAGGATGGAATCCAAACTCTTCACTAAGTAGAATGTCTGAGGACTGAGAACACAGAGCAAGATCACCACGGTGTGACCTGAGATAAGCAATTATAACATTCTGTGCTTTGGTTTCCTCATACACAATATGAAGATAGTGCTAGTAATTAGCTCAGCTCATAAGCTGTACGGAAGATGAAAAGAGTGCATAGATGTGCACTGCTTAGCCTAGTACCTGACACACAATGCACAGGGTATGCATGATTCATATGTATATTCATATTTCCCTCTTCCTCTTTTCCCCCTCAGCTCTTACTCTCCAGCCACTACTGCTTTTCATCTGTTCTTTGAATGGACCAAGTTCATTCCTGCCTTCAGATTTTTAAAGAGTTCCCCTTTCCACCCATAATGTTCTTCTAGCAGATCCTCAGGTACCTGCCTTCTCGTCCACAAAAATCCCTGACTTTCTGACTAATAAATCACCAAATGTAAAGTAGACACACTGTCACATACTCTGATTGTATTCTCTGGATAAACTGTTTAGTATCTGACTTTATATATGACTTTTTTTTTTTTTTTAAGAGAGAGAGAGCATGAGTGGGGAAAGAGGGGCAGAGAAAGAGGAAGAGAATCCCCAGCAGGCTCCACCCCCATACAGAGCCCAATGCAAGCTTGATCTTATGACCTTGAGATCATGACCTGAGTGGAAATCAAGAGTCAGACACTTAACCAACTCAGCCACCCAGGTGCCCTTTTATGCATATCATTTTACTTATTTGTTTACTAATTTTCTCCCCTGCATACACATAAACACACGAGAAAGAGAGCAGAGATGGAAAGAGAAACTCAAACTCCATGAAAGCCAAGATTATGCTTGTCTTATCTCCTGCTGTATCTTCAAAGTCTAGATTGGTCCCTGTTCTATATGGAGTGCTTGATAAATATTTATATTTTTTGACAGGACACTTTATTTAAGAACATCTTGAATACTAACATCAGCTAAGACTAATAACATTGGTCCTGATGTCTTTGAAAGTTGAAGTAGCAATAACATAGGATGTTTAATGAATATATGTATGGTAAAGGTATTACTATCTTGTGCATATCTGAGGTGAATATATCATAATAGCATAAATGCTAAGATATGCACAATTTTTCTATTTAGATGTTTTAAGCACAAGATTTCATTTAATCCATGGGTTGTATAAAGACTCTCTATAAACATAATGTCAATAGACAAATCAAATATGTAGCATATTGCATGTGCATATCATATCATATGTACATTTCTTGACAAAATCTTGGTTTGCTGAACAGTCTCCAGAGTGGCTGACAAGGGGAATTTGTTAGGATGATATTTAGTGAGGCTAGATTCAGTTGCAAATTGTTTTCTCTCCTTGCAGATGTGAATTAGCTGAGGTGTGAAGTCATCGTCATACTTTGGCACATTACTGGAGGATTTCTAAAAAAAATAAGCAAAGAATTAAACTGTGGGAGAGCTTGCAGTGCAGCTGGAAATAGCAGTCTCTGATGAGTGAGCTGAGCCAACAACCAAAATTAAATAATGCTCTGCAAAGCAATCCTGCCTCAAGCACTCCATTGCACTGCTTCTCTGACATCCTCTTGCTAAGGTCAGCAGCCAGGACAAATTTAAGTCTGACAAATACTGCCCTTCAAAGACTGACATGGAGCCAGATTTAAAACCAGATGCCTACTTGGAAAAGAAATTAGGAGGCAGCCTGAAACCTGTTACATGAGAATATTATTCATTTGATCATGTATTAACTAAAACATCAACCATTTCAGTCTCAAAAATTTGAGTAATCAGGAGTGATGCTGTGAATGTACACGGCGGTAATTAAGTAAAGTGCTGTGTTCATGCAAGACGAATGACTATGTTGCAAATATCTCAAGGAGGCATGTAGAAACTATGACTTAATAAGCTACTACCCAAAACAGTTTGACTATTAATGCTTTGTACATTTTTATATAGACACTAATGCTTTATAAATCTAAAAATGGGCCCATACATTTCATAAAGGAATCATTTCCTTATTTTCTATGAATAGCATCTTTCTTCAAACAAGGACTCTGATGGAATTTCTCAGTTCTTGAAAACTTTATTTGGGTGGGGTGTGGGACAATCCATACAAGTATTTACTGATGATTCTTCGTGCTCCAGTCTGTTTCTAGGCATTCAGAACTATAACTAGGCAGTGGGGTATATGGACTCTACGTCACAGCTATCTTCATGGTCATAGACTTGATTGGGACCAGATACTTTTATTCTCTGGAATTTAAATTTTATTACTTCTGGTATAGCATAACTTTGAATCAAAACATAAATGGAAATAATTGGCAAAATGAGGTGAGTGACAAAATTAAAAGTTCTCAGTAAAGTTCTGCAATCATAATGTATCAGAAATACTAAAATGTGTTTCCAAATGTAAAAATTAGTGTGAAAGCAAGAGTTGAGGACATTGTGGGACATTCCTTAAATCACTAATACTTTTTAAGTTATTGGATTTTGACTAATTTAAATATAAGGGTTTTTTTAAGATTTTATTTATTTATTCATGAGAGACACACAGAGAGAGAGGGAGAGAGGCAGAGACACAGGTAGAGGCATAAGCAGGCTCCATGCAGGGAGCCTGATGTGGGACTCGATCCTGAGACTCCAGGATCATGCCCTGGGCCAAAGGCAGGCGCTAAACCACTGAGCCACCCAGGGATCCCTAAATATAAGTTAAAACCTAAAAATTCATTAAATATTTCTAATTATTTTCACATATTATTTGGAGTGACTATAAGTTTAAAGCGTATTAAAAACAAACTAATAGCATTTTTACTGTCCATAGAAATGTATAGTCTTCTTCTGAAATGAAAAATTCACAGTAATTGTTTGTCATAGAACTTACTTCTGGGCTGAAAGTTAGTTAGTACTGGACAGAATGGCTAATTAAAATGACCAAAGATATTGGAGAAGGACTGTGTAAGTAACCAAGTGTGTTTCTGTTGTCCAGAAACACCTGCAAATGTTCTAAAGTGTGTTGGTCCTTGTTCTCAAATGCTGTCTTTTCCTGTTTCTGAATTAAGAATTCTCATGACCTGGTTAAACAAATACTCAGTGGAAGGATAGCCTGTATTTCATGATAAAACACAGGGGAAAATAATATGCACCTTGTCTTTCTATGACTAATACAAAAATCTAATCATTCACTCCATCCCATGGCCCACATTGGGTTTAAACAGCTAGAGCCTGTCTGCCAGGTAAAAAGACTTAATGTCCCTCTTGAGAAGAAATTAACTGCTAAAACAGACTGGAGTGAAATGGAGTTTTGTCTTCTGTCCTCAATACAGCCATTTTTCTCTTTTAATCTTGTTCTTCCGTTGAGGCAGAATGAAAACTTGGATCTTTGCCTTGAGATAATTTCACTTCCAAGGCTCAAATTCTGGAACCCTGTTTAATTGCAGAGGTGAGCTACCCTTATAGCAACTCTAAAATCAGTCAAGTCCACTACTCAAGACCAGGAAAAGAATAAAGTGGTGTTCTACTTCCTAAGTCACACATTCCTTTTGTGGGAGCCCTGTGCCTTTTTCCTTATTCAGCACAACCTTGCAAGATTAGTTTATATTTCAAAACTAACATAGCCCAGACAATGCAATGGTAGGAAAAACACACATTCAGGTGTTTGACTCAGGCTTCCCCAGCCAGCATGGCTATGGCTTTTTATCCTGGGATATCAGGAAGAAGAATGCTGCAGGGCAAAGAAGTCCTGTTTTAGCCTTTGGCCAACTGACCATAAAGAATTCTTCTGCCAAGAAGACTTATCTCTTACAAAATGATAATTGAGTTCTACAAAGTAGAAATGTAGGTTTACTACATAGGAATGTAAAAGGAAACCTGATATATTAGTAAGAAACAGAATCAGGAGGATAGAAGATGATGATAGATGATGATGATGATAGATGATAGATAGATAGATGATAGATAGATAGATAGATATGAAGAGATTCATTATAAGAAATTGGCTCACACAACTATGGAGCTGGCAAATCCAATAACCTGAAGAGTGAGTTCAAGCAAGTTGGAGAGCCAGAAGAGCCAATGGTATAGTTGCAGTCAAAGGCTGGCAGGCTTGAGAACCCAGGAAGAGTTAATGTCCCAGTTTGAAAACCATGAGGCAGGACAAATTCTCTCTTACACAGGAGATAGTCAGCTTTTTTGTTCTATTTTGGCCTTCAGCTGAGTGGATGAAGTTTACACACATTATGGAAGGCAATCTGATTTAGTCTATCTATTTAAATGTTTACCTTGTCCAAAACACTCTCACAGAAACACCCAAAACAGTATTTGATTGACAATCTGGACACCTCTCAGCCCAGTCAAGTTGAGACATAAGATTAACATCACAACTGAGGTGTTAGTTCATCTGATTTGCAGGGCACACACCAGCATAGTCAACTGGCTTCAAATCTATACCTAAAAAAAAAAAAAAATACCTAGTCCACTCTTGGATTCTATTCACAATAAATATAAGAATGTTTAGATGCTTCCTTTCTTTGTTCTTCAACATGCTATCAGATCAAACCACTTCTATTCCATGGATTTAGTTATAACCTAAAAGCGTGGAGATCCAGATATGACATTGATTTACATCATGTCTTTATAAATATCTCCTTTTCTGTTCCTCCTCACCCTTTTGTGTTTTAATCAATGCTCGGGCACTCTAAATGCCTAATAAACTTTCATTATACATTATCAATAAACTTACAATCTATGAAATCAGTAGTTGGTATTTCTTGATATAGCTTCTTAAAAAATGAAGTCACCTGATCTTTGACAAAGAAGTAAAGGAAATTCAATGGAAGACAGTAGTCTTTTCCATGAACGGTGCTACGATTGTGGGGGAAAAAAGACACAGATCTTATACCTTTCAGAAAAATTAGCTTAACATGGAAAATA
This sequence comes from Canis aureus, assembly GCF_053574225.1. Classification (NCBI taxonomy): domain Eukaryota; kingdom Metazoa; phylum Chordata; class Mammalia; order Carnivora; family Canidae; genus Canis; species Canis aureus. The sequence continues at coordinate 4,171,372 of NC_135615.1, read as the reverse complement.
GTGCTAAAAGACCATTAAAAACCAGTATAAGTTTGAGAAAAAAATAGAATAAAATCCATATGACTTTAGGTTTGGCAATGGTTTTATTGATATAGTACCAGAAGTATGACCCATAAAAGAAAAAAATTGGTAAGTTGGTGTGTATTAAAATGAAAAACTCTTGCTCTGCAAAAGATATTTTAAGAGAATAGAAAAACAAGCCATACACTGGGAGAAAATATTTGCAAAATGTATCTGAAGCCAGGTTGTTCTCCATAGGAGCTGGAGTTTATAAATAAGCTAGGAAAGGAGGTGCTTTTGATCCATGTAGTAATAGACCAGATTTCAAAACATCAGTATGAACTCATATTTAACTTCATATAGTCATACAAATAAATATTTATAAAAATTTGTATATATGCAGGCTAATGAATATCATACTTTCCCTTCCTCTATAAGCTCAGTGGGCCTAAAAGCAATAATATGTAAGAGCAATGGGTACTTAAATCACTCAGACCTTGGTTTCTGAAACCATCGTCCAATAAAAGGAGCCAGGGATATATGGAGAAATTGCTGGTGCTAGGACTGAAACAGTGAATATATAATATGAGCATCCTGTGGTGCTAGACGGTGAACTGTTTTTAAAAAAGGTAATAGGGTAATGTCAAAGTAGTATAGCAGTCCATCTGAAATTCCCAATTACCAAAGCTGGGACAACGTGAGCAACAAAGTAAAGTAGTATTGGAGTACAGAACTCAAAGCAAAAATATAACATCTTTGAGTCCATACTGATATGAATACATTATCAAATAAATGAGGGAGAAGAAATACTTCTCATGCAGAAGAATTAAAGTAATTTATGTAGATATTCTGCTCTTGAGGAGGTAGAGAAGAGGATAACTCCTGAAGTAAGGGCTTCATACAGGGACTTCCTTCCAGAAAGTATAGTATAAATGGGGAGTCAGGAGAAACCTGACCAACACCACCGCAGCCAGGTAACCAAGAATAGCATCAGAGTGATGTTCTGTTGATAGTAAGTGTTCTTGAGATGATAGGATGAAAATGACATTTAACTTCTCTGATCTTCCTCCCAAAAACCCATAACTAGAGTCTAATCATGAAAAAAACAGACAAAAATAGACAAACCCTATTTGAGGAACTTTCTACAAAATATCTGAACAAGATGCCTCAAGACCATCATTCATAAGGGAAATCTGAGAAAATGTCACAACCAAGAGAAGCCTAAGGAGACATAGTGACTAAATGTAATACAGCATCCTGGATGAGCTCCTGGAACAAAAAAAGACATGAGGTAAATTTGAGGAAATCAGTATAAAGTATGATTTTTAGATAATAATGTATCAATATTGATTCATTAATCATAACAAATGTACCAAACTAATGTAAGATGTTATTAATAGAAGAAGCTGGGGTATGAGAACTCTCTGTATGATCCTTGCAACTTTTCTCCAAATCTAAAACAGTTCTTTAAAAAAAGATATATGGGGCAGCCGTGGGTGGCTCAGCAGTTTAGCACCACCTTCAGCCCAGGGTGTGATCCTGGAGACCTGGGATGGAGTCCCACGTCGGGCTCCCTGCATGGAGTCTGCTTCTCCCTCTGCCTGTGTCTGTGCCTCTCTCTCTCTCTCTGTGTCTCTCATGAATAAATAAATAAAATCTTTAAAAAAAATAAAATAAAAATAAAAAAGATAAATGTATCATCTAGTTATATTTCCTTTAAATTTCATTCCAAGAATTCTATTATTAAGACTATTATCCAAAAATCTATTTTGAAACTAATTTTATAAATATCACTATATTCAAAATAAGTTTATAATATTTGTTTTAAGGAGTCAATGATACTAATTAATTCATCTTTCTCTCAATTTCTTTTAGAAGATTAAAAAATTAATTTCCATTGAAAATCTGAAAATTCCAAGTACCTCAGGTGTTACCCTGAGATACTCCTATAAATTGAAGAGGCTGTTTCAGACCAGCCATATATAATAGATTTTTTTATGGTCTTGGCTGAATTGATTTCCCAGGTTCTAATGGTTTTTAGTGTTATGTTTCATAAATGCAAATGCCAAAAAAACATAAAATGGAATAAAATAAAATATGAGAAGCCTAAGTAGATCTTTGAATATGCTAAGTTAATTTTTAGATCATTTCTAAAATAGGCAAGTAGATGATACCCTATCTCCCTTTTGTTTAACCTCAAGGAAAAACATTCAGATTGTCTTTCACATATTCAATAATTCCTTTGTTAGGGTCCTTTTTTCGAGTATGAATTCAATCTTTTATGCTTCTGTCTAATACCATTTCTTCCTATTATTTTTTTCAAGTAAAGAGAGAGAACAGTTATTGGCCACTCCCTGCATAGCAGTCATGCATGTGTATATAAAGATTATCATTAAATAACCATTCTATTCTATTCAGGTTAAATGAGTACAATTCCTTTAATCTTTTCAATTCAAAGCCAATCCTTTTGTTTTCTTGTGGGTTGTTATTATCTGAACACTTTTCTAATTTGCTCATCTTATTTTTAGTCCAGCACCAAAAAATTAAACTTGACATTCCAGATAATATATTTGAAAACCCCTGTGTGATCTTTGAGGAAAAATAATCTATGAAAAGAATAAAAGTTACCTAATTTCATCATTAAAAATGAATTTTACTGAAAACATTTCCAATTAGAATTTTATCCTTCCTTTTGTACATTTGGATACAAAAGGGAATGTAAAACCTGATAGAATATAACTTTTTAAAAGAACATCCCTTTCATATGAATATTAAAATGTAGGCTAATTGTTGGGACACTCATGCAATGGATTGGTTGGCAAATTTATTCCACTATATAGTAGCAATAGAAGGAAATACTTGATATTTTGCCATCCCTGGCAGCTCTCATTTCAGGCAGCAAGATTCCTTGAACTGTGAAAAGGCTTTCCTGCTGCTCACAGTATCTGTAGCCACATAGCTTTTGGAACAAAATTTACTGCTTTTGTCAAACAAGCCTAAAGAGACATGACATTGTCCTCTGGGCTCTGCAGGAGATCCTCTCCCATATGGAGGCTTGGTCATTTGGGCCTATATATGAATAGGATTAACTCATCGCTATCACAAAGGAAAATATATGTAAAGCACTTAACATAGGCCTGCCATCTACTAAGGACTCAGAAAAACAGCTAGCTCTTTAAAAAGGAGTTTGCAAATTACAAATTTAAGGCCTTGTAACCACAAAAAGGTTTTGGGTTTGTTTTTTTTTTTGTTTTGTTTTGTTTTGTTTTGTTTTCATTTTCTAAATGAGAATTTTTTTCTGATAATTTCTCTTTTTGCTTGGTTATTTGGAATTTATCTTAAATAAACAAGACTCATGTCCTCAGAGATTTATCAGAAGTGAAGTTGACACTTGGTCTCAGCTCTAAATGGTGCCACACCCATAACCAGTTTGTAAAACCACATTCCAACCTGGTGGTTAATGTAGTAAGTACTCTGACTTTTGGCCATCCTTTTCTCTTTCATCAGAAGGTACTAGTTTCCTGCAACCTCGGAGCACCTTGCCAATGGCCCTGGCTTCACTCTTCTGTTCCAGTCTCCATTTCCTCCCCTCCCTGCCTCACAAGCCATGGAATAAAGCCTCCTTCTCTCACTCACAGAATCTGAGCAACCTCATCCTTACACTTACCATGGTCACACCTGGTCTACCATATGCCAAGATACTGACATACCACCAATTCCAGCAGAGTCAGTATTGTGATTATGTGTGTGATTATTAATAACAGAGAAATAAGTATGGATATATGGGCATAACACCATGTCCCCATGAGGGTGTCAAAGACACAGATTGAGGCTGTTTATCAACCTCTTCTTGGGCTCTCTTAGGAAGCCCCTGAAGACATAACCCATATCTTTCAAGTACTCAGTGGATCCTCATATAATATAGCATTACAGCATCTCTAAGGATGATAATTAGTAGGCTAGAGTTTTCAAGACTACCATAATGGCAGTCAAGGTAGATAAGACATCTAACAGTGCTGGGGACTGGAAAAAATTTCCTAAGAAAAAAGCAGTACCCTAAGTCCCTGTTAATCAAGATTGCTCTGTAAACAATGTGAAGTTGAAGTAATGATTTCAGATCAACAAAATACTTCTGGCTAACTTACCCAGGTAAATTGAGATACATTTGGCATTTGTCACATGAGACATCTGGACAACAAAACTTTTCATAGGGACTTATCAAAGAATTTCCTCTTTAGGGATTTTCCTTTTCAAGGATAATGATGTTTTTCTTTTTTAAACTTAATCCCTCCCAATTTTTACTCATGTTTGGACATGTTCAAACAAAGATGCACAAGCCCACATCTGTTGCTAAGAAACAATTCTACTTTGACATTATTTTTTAAACATATATACATATGTTTAAAAAAAATAAATTGAGGGTTCAACTTTGGATTTTCAGTGTATTTGAATCTTCTTGATGGAAAGGATATATCACAAATTTGGCTTATTTACATGGTTCTCAATAAAGCAGCCCATTGGGGGAGTTATTTGATAAAAAAGAACAAAATAGCTATAGCACCAGGAGCCCAAATAATCTATTTGAGGGCTGGAATATAGCTTTAATCTCATACCTTGAGAAGCCTTGTCAGTGGAGACAAACAAACAAACGAAAAAACCCGGTATGATATCTTGGTCATGTCGTCTATCAGGAACCATGTTCAGAACCATGGCGTGCATGGCAGGAATCCTCCCGTACGAATGCAAGTAACTTTTGCTCAAACCAACACATTAGCGGAAACGAACAAACAAACTCAAAATGGTATATGGAGGGTGCTACCCTGAATCAGATTTATATCTTTTTACAAAGAGATTGCATTTTTATTTTATTTTATTTTATTTTATTTTATTATTTTATTTAAAAGATTTTATTTATTTATTCATGAGAGACACACACGGGAGGGGGGGAAGAGGGAGAGAGAGAGAGAGAGAGAGAGAGAGGCAGAGACACAGGCAGAGGGAGAAGCAGGCTCCATGCTGGGAAGCCCGACGTGGGACTCGATCCCGGGGCCCCAGGATCACAGCCTGGGCCAAAGGTGGCGCTAAACCACTGAGCCACCTGAGCTGCCCAAGAGATTGCATTTTTAAAACTGTGCTAAGGGGGCATCTAAACCACAAGTCTTCTGCTTCTCAGTTGCCTGTCACAGAGGGTCACCCGACTCAAGAAAGAAAACATTTCCATTTTATAAATAGAAAGGGCATTACAAATATATTTTGCCTAAAGAAAAATATTAATGAGATAAATAAACCCAAAATTTGGTAAAGTGTCAGCCAAAATATGTTCATCACTGTCAGTCTGAGTCAATCATGCAGCATTCTGAAGTTCAGAACAGCTGGAGGCCATTGCTAAATTGGGATTATAAAAGATGTCTTCATACTCAGGATCTGAAATTCCAAGAAGAAGCAGGATGACTTTTCCCTACTCTGTATAAAAGAAAGACTGAAAATTACCTGGAGGAAAGCCTCTGTGGGTGTTTTATTTTAGTTACAATCACCTCCCCCTCCTGACTCCAGCACCACTGCTCCAGAGGCCACAAGTACAATGGTTACATTGTTTGGAGCCAAATTGCCTGGGTTTAAACCTTGGATCCCCTAGGTGATTCTAGGCAGTTAGCAAACCATTTACTTTCTCTGAACCTCAGTATCATCATCTATAAAATGCAGATAATAATAAAAACTTCAGCGGTTTTGTTAAGGTCAAAATAAAGTTAAGAGTTCTTGGGTGACTGTTCAGCATGCAGATCAATAAATATTAGCTATTATTAATAAAAATGCCCATAGCATTTTCCTTGAGCCTCTTCTATAGAACATAGAACACTGGATTTCAATCCTACATGTGTGTATCTTGCCATTTCAAGATATTGGGAAGATCTGTACTGAAAGACACAGATCCCCACCCCTCCCCTCTTCCAAAGCTCCTTTGCACTCCCCTGTGCGCCACTTCCCCAGCCCGCCACTTCCCTGCACTCTCCCTCCCCTGCTGGTCGGGCGAAACTCACCCGAGAGCAGCATCCCATTAAAAGCCTGTTTCGCCCAACTTTTGCCTGGCCTCTCTATTTCATTACCGATCGGATTAAACCTGACACTTTGTACATGAAACGGTGGCAATACTATTATTTATTCCTCCAGATAAAATGGGAAAATATGCAAAACACTCAGACACACCGAAAAAGAGACACACACAGATGTACACATATCCACACACACAGAATCACCAAGCACAAGAACAATACTTGCCAAGACCTAAAATAGAAGGTGAGTTGCTGCAGTTTACTGAAATTAAATCAGCCCAGGGTTGCACAGACCCAGCCAAGACCTATTGACAGAGGCTTTAAAGAAACCCTGCTAGATGCATTTCAAGTTATTCTCTAGCCCCAGAAAAGGAGCATTTAAAGATCTATTGGGTTTTAAAAGTATTTTCCTGATGACTTAGTGATAGGTGTTCCAGGGGTCTAAACTGTTTAACAAACCATCCATCCAAACCATGGTGGCTTAAAACAACAATCATCATTTACTCTCTCTCAGTTTCTGGAAGTCAGAGCTTCAGGAGTGGCTCAGTTGTTCAATTCTGGTTCAGGTGCCCTCAGGACATCTAGTCAGATAGGAGCTTGGGCTGGGAAATCACCAGGATTCTTCTGTCATCCGCCTGCTGCCAGGGCTGGACAGACCCAAACAGCTGGGGCAAGACAGATGGCTTCCTTATCTCCTTTTACTTCTGTGTTTCTCTCTGTGGGATCTCTCTCCAGCATGGTGCTTCAAGGGAGCAAACTTCTCACATGTCAGCTCAGGGCTTCCACATATGTGTAAGAGAACAGGACAGCAGCAGCCCAGAGGTCACCCAGTACCACTTCCACCATGTTCTAATCATTAGCAGCCAGTCACTAGGTTAGCCCTCATTAGGAGAGAGGAATTATGTTCCTTCTTTTTAAAGGTGTTCAAAGAATTTCCAGATGTATTTTAAAACCATCTCAGTGTTATGCCTAATAATCACTTGTTTTCATAAGTACTGGATGGGTTTTACCCAACATAATAGCAAGTACAGACTTTTCTTCCTTAAAAAATTTTAAGCTCAAATATATGCCATACTTCTTCATTTTTTATATATACTGAAATAATTCTTAAACAAATCCTTTGCAAAATGAAGAAAGCTATAAATAAATAGAATAAAACACAAATATCTGAATGAAATGTTCATAAAGGCATAGAAAATGTTATCAGATTTCCTGTGCCACTTTTTTGCTATTCCACTGTATAATATCTCTCAAAAAAGATAAAGGTTGGTGCTTTAAATAAGTAATATTCACAATTTTAAACATGGGTAGAAATCATGGATGTGGAAATAACCTCTTACCTTCTCTTACAAAATCATCACCCCAAAATCTCCGAGACTGGGAAATTTGACGTGGGAAATAATTCTAGTTGTAAGCTAAAGGAAACTAGAGTAATTATTAACTAAACAAAAAAAATAATAATCTTTGCATTCTTGTTTGTGCCTCATGAAATATTTCTACCATCAATTGATATGCCACCACCTGGATTAACACTAAGATGTTTGTTTAGTATGCGACAGGTGTTAACACTAAGAATCAGAGCCTTTTAATTAGCAAAACTCATTTTGTGTAGAGTAAGTTAGGCTTTTATCAATTAAAAAAGTTCTTTTTGAATAATAATGAAGATTTAGCCCAGAACTTGACTGTTGCTATAAAGGTGACATTAGGAAAAAAAAAAAAATCACTAAACCCAGGAAAGAGAAACATAAGCCAATGTTTATACTCCTTCCACAATTTTCCCAGAAAGAATTCTAATGGATTTCCTGAAGGGGGGTTAAATCTTAGAACTCTAAATAGGGTAGCAAAAACAGATACGAAACATGGAAACCAAGATCAGGCCAAGAGTAAAAGGAGTTCTACAAAGCAAAATGCACATGATGAGACTTTTAAAATTTTATTTTCAAGGTTGAACTTGCCACATGATATGGAATCAATGTACTAATGTATTATTTCAGATCATTTCTGTATTTTTCTTTAATAAATCGTGATGAAGAAATTAAAGAGAGAAATTCTCAGTTCTAAATGTGCTTGATATTTCCCAAAACTTTTCATACTAAGATAACCAAAATAATTTAAGAACTAAAGAAAGATACTTTTCACAAGAACATGTGTCTTTGTCTACCAACTATAATATAGAAAGTAAGTGTCTATTCTTGTGTAGAATGTTAAGGCTGAGGTCAGAAACTCCAGATAAGAACTGTTTAGTATAAGGTTTTGCCACTGAAATAAGGACAAGAGAGAAATTACAAAGTCGAATTGCCAAATATACTACATATATAGCATCCTTTATATTATGGATAATAAAATTAAAATTTAAAACTGAGGTATTTTCTTTAGATGTGTTATTTTCCTAATTCCTATAGCTTAGAGTTAGATTGGCCCTATTGGCCAGCACAGATCCCCACATGGGCTCAATCTCATGACCTGTGCCCAAATCAAGAGTCAGATGCTTAAATGACTGAGCCACCCAGGTGCCCTAATTTAGTGTACTTTTAAAATACAATCATATTTGAAATTATAGTTTTACATGTGTCTAGTTAAAAGCCATAATGGAGGCCAGGACTAAAGTGAGGATGACCAGCTCTCAGATTTGTTAGCTTTCATTTCTCATAGAGTACAAAAAGCACCAGAAAAAAAAGTGATATATTGAGGTTCTTCATCTTGTGAACACCAGAGAAAGCTGAGACATGGAACCAGGGCTTACCTTCTTGGGTACTCCATTTCTAAATCTGTATATTTGACTAATTAACTAACATCCCTCCAGCTATCAACTGTTAGGATTATTTGAAGCCATTTCTATAACCTCTGTAATAAATCCTAAAACATAAAATGAAGTGCCAAAAAGAGATAACCAAGAAACAACTATTATTTAAATTCCCCTTTGAAGACTCTATTTGGTTATAATATACCCAGCCTGGTGCATGAAGACTACTCAGTTTCTATTGCTAAGTAGACACATTTACAAGGTCACCACTAATTTATTCATAAAACATTTATTGAGATTCAGCTAAATACAAGACAAGGTAGCAGATGCTAAGAAAGAGGAAGGTATAAGCCAGTTTCTCCCTGGAGTTGCATGTACAGGGATGTGAGACAAGCATGCTTCAGGAGATAAACCATTATATTGTACAGTTAAAAAATAAAACAAATGATAGTGATATTAGGGCAATCATACACCAAGGGGAAATCTCTAACCATTTTGCTAAATGTAGCAATGGCTGAGAGGGCTGTGGCTTTAGTCTCCTATTAATCTCCTTCAGCATCCTGCAGATAAATAAACATAAAATCTATACAAGAAATGGTGTGCTTGCCATGCAAATACACTTTAAAACAAGTCCCATAGTTTCTATATCCAAACAATTAATCACACTATTGTGCTATTCCTGAATAAAAATGCTAGACCTGCACTTGATTATGGTCACTTTTTAAGGAAACCAAATTTAAGTGTTGAATAACTGCTCAATTCACAATCTGGGGCTTGTATATACTAGCCTGAACAAGCATGCATTAAAAACAATGAAAAGGATATTGTGGGCTCCACCTGAAAGTAAAAATGTAGAGTTGTGCCTTTAAGAAGGAAGATTTATGAAACTGGGTCATGAATTTAGAGCAACACATTATACACAGGAACCTAGTCAAAAGTTTCCCCTTCAGTCACTAAGGTCCCTTTCCATAAAGATGTCCTGTTTCCAAACAGAAACTTTCCAGATTATAGACACTTTCCAAAGTGATCTATCCAGTCAGAAAATAATAGATAAACAGGTAAGATCTACAGCAATATGTGCAAATGGAGGAAGAACATTTTTGTAATGTTCTAATTTTTACTGTGTGTGACCCACCATAGCTTACTTAGTCTTTATCCGAAATGTTCTTTTTTACTTTCATTCTCTTTTTCTTCTTCATCCCCCCACAACAGACTTCAAAGAACCCAGATAGAAAGGTCCTGCTATATGACAGAGGAGGAACACAGCTGAGATGAAGAAAACAAGGGGACAATTGGTAACTGAGGAAGCTGAAGAGGACAAGCCTCCCAGACCCGAGTGAGAACTCGAGACTTCATCCTGTGGTCAGTAGATAGCCACTGAATTGTGTCCAGGAGGAGAAAGGTGGTAGGGGACTATCATCAACCAGAGCTTCTAGGCTCTCTCAGCTCAGAATAGAGGCTACACCAGGGCAAGATCTAGAATGGAGATCATCAGGCTGCCATGAGGGCCCAGAACTTTGAACAAGAGAAGACGCTGGCTTGACCTGGGCTGATAACAGAAAAGGAGCAATTCAAGAGGAGCTTTGGATGCAGAATTAACAGATTTGTGAGTAGACTGTATTTGTGGGCTGTGGGCTTGCGAGTTTGGGGTTTAAGTGTCATTTCACACTATTCCTGACAGATCTTCAGGTCTTTGTTTTCTTTACATTGTCCACTTTCTGGAAGGGAGAGAGTGTGCACCAATTCTAGCACTTGGAGGTGAAGGTGGCATTCCCATTTTTCCACTACCTAGTGCCTTGGAATACCTTTGACCTCCTAAGAACCCAAATTCAAATTGAGTACATTCTTATATTTTTTTTAAAGATTTTTTTAAAGATTTTATTTATTTATTTATTTATTTATTTATTTATTTATTTATTTCAGAGAGAGAGAGAGACAGAGAGACAGAGAGATACAAAGAAGCACGACACAAGCAGAGCGAGAAAAGGCAGGGAGCAGGGAGCCCAACGTGGGACTCCATGCAGGGAGCCCAACGTGGGACTTGATCCCGGGTCTCCAGGATCACGTCCGGGGCAGAAGGCGGCACTAAACCGCTAAGCCATGGGGGCTGCCCCATTCTTATATTTAAAAGAATATACTTTTTAAAAATTCACAGTAATAAACCCTTTGTTTTTATTTGCTTCTACCATGTCTATTACTCAGTAGGATCTGAAACTGAAATTTCAAAATATCTTGAGAAATAAGATGCCTCTTATGCTCCTGACCACATGGAAGCAAAAATAATAAGACAGGCTGAGAGGCATCATGTTTACAGAACAATTCTTAAAATAAAAAATAAAAAATAAGAGATTAAGCATTTGAAGTTCTGAACCCCTTTTCAAACTGAGCCACATTATTTCCATTTTCATAATCATAAACTTGTGGAGATTTCTGATTTATTGTTGGCATTACTCAAATGTATGTTTTACAACCAACTCTTTTTGAGGGCTTTATACCAGCTTGTTTTTCATGGTGCCTAGCCACAATTAAAATAGGTTGGATTTTGAAAAACACTCATTTTTTAGCATAATATCAGTATAAAAAAGTGTATTATAATCATTGCTCTATGTAGATCAATCTTCTTCCATTAAGTGTTACATCCAGAAAGTATTAACTTCCATGAAGGATGTAAACAGTAGTAATAACTGTGAGCAATTTGATGATGGGTTTTTGGTGGAATAGTTCTGGAAAGATGACTAAATCTCCAGGCATAAATTCCTTGAAACTAACAAAGCACAATAGATATAAATTCTTAATGTGACAAAGAATTATTCAAATAACACAAAAATATCAAGTAGAAATAGCAAAATGATGAACAAATTCAAATTCCCAAGAACAAAATCTCAAGAAGTCATTTGCTACAGGCTCTTTTCATAAAAAAGATTTGTTTTTTTTTTAAATATATATATTTTTTTATTTATGATAGTCAGAGAGAGAGAGAGAGAGAGGCAGAGACAGAGGCAGAGGGAGAAGCAGGCTCCATGCAGGGAGCCCGACGTGGGATTCGATCCCGGGTCTCCAGGATCACGCCCTGGGCCAAAGGCAGGCGCCAAACCGCTGCGCCACCCAGGGATCCCAAAAAGATTTGGTTTTAAACAATTTATAATCATACACAAATAAACAAAAGATATTTTAAAGCAAGATTAAGAAAATAGGCAATATGTAATGCAAGGAACTCAATGGAGAGATTATAATTGTCACTATACCAGTTGTCTCCTTCTGTGCCTGTGGAAGATGCTTTTCTCAGCCCTAGTGCATAATGTACACCAAGGAAATGTGAGGGAAAGTGGCATGTGTCACTTCCTAGTAGAGGCAATGAAAATCCTACATGTGATTCTCCAGGGTCTCTCTTCCTTGCTACTTCAGCTGAAAAAGATGTGTGTTCCTGACAATAAGGGGTGGAGGTTACCTCCACTTGATATTAGGCAAAATATCTGAATGGAACAAAATTCTTGCCAATCTCAGGGCTTTTTGTTTATCCCGTTAAGCCATGGATATTTGAGGGGGTTTTGTTACCACATAATCTAGAGTGTCCTGACAAATATTGTTAGTGATTATTTTGAAAAGGAAAAAGAAAACTGTTCACCAAAAGGCACGGATTGATTAACTATGATATAAAGCATAAACTAAGTAGTTATTCACAAAATGTTATTGAATATTAGATTATACTTTTTAACTAGTTATATCTATTAAATGCTCTACATGCATTATCTCTCTCAATACATCCGTGGAAAGTAGAGTTTAAAGAGATTAAGTAATTTACATTATTTCAAAGAAATAGAGCAGGACTTCAGCTGAATGGATCTGGTCTTTGAGTGGTACTTTCTGACTGTGATCTCAAAGAAGAAGGTTTACACGGGGCGTCACCTGTAAAATTACCACGACTCAGCAGAAGAAGCTTTTCCTGATTCTGAGTAGACTGGAACTTGGCCCATGAATCTTTAAGTAAGGAATATAACAGACAACTTATTTGATAGTAAAAATTAATAAAAAGAACATGGGCTGTAGGGTTTGACAGACTTAGGTTTAGATTCTGGAGTGATCACTCTTTCTGAATGAGATATTTAAGAAAAAATCCAGTGGCACCTGGGTGGCTCAGTTGGTTAAGTGGCTGCCTTAAGTTCAGGTCATGATCTCAGGGTCCTGGGACTGAGCCCAGTGGTGAGATCTCTACTAAATGGAGAGTCTGCTTCTTCCTCTGCCCTTCCCCCTTGCTCATTCTCTCTCTCCCTCTCTCAAATAAGTAAAATCTTTAAAGAAAAAAAAAATCCAAGTGAATGCAGTGTCAGATGGAATCCAGTGCTCCCTAGGACATACTCTCATCTTTTTCTATTTTTCTTTTATTTTTTATTTCAAAGTATAGTTGAAATATTTCAACTAATAGAACCCTGAAGGAATTTTAAACTTAAAGAGTTGAAAAATGACATTCACTGAGATTAAAATTGTTGACATTTTATCCCATTTGTGTAGTCTCTATCACACACAGAGATACTGTTTTGTTATGAAACATTTAAAAGTTGCAGACTGATGTCATCAAAATGTAACGTAAGAGACCCCAACCTCTATCCCCCAACAAATAACAATTAGACAGTTATCCATGAACAAGAACAGTTCTGAAAGAGCTCTGGAGACCACTTAAGAAATTTTAGCAACACAGTGGAACAAAAAATCTGAGGATAATTTCACACTTAACCAACGTTTGCCTCATAGGTATCTGTAATCACTGACAGTCACTTGAATTCCTCTCCACCCCCCACTCCGACCTACCCCAGACCTTGTTAGAGCCATGGAACCAGCAACCACCTCAGGCTCTGTGGTTTCACAAGGGCAAGATGCCAGCCTAGATCCCACAGCTGCCCCCCTCTGCTGTGTATAGACTCAGGGCTAGCCCTTTTGGCTATATAGTTATGTATGCTGCTGGCCTGATCCCCATTCCCCACTTCTACTGCATTATACATACCCAAGGGGAAATTGTGCAGCACCAAAAAGGAAAGCCTATAGTCAGGGCCTCCAAAGATGCTTGAGAATCCAGACCAGCCTATACCACCATGCTCACCTATAGCTGGTCCCTCCAGCTACTGACCTGTGTGTTCATAGCCTGACTCTCATCACTAGAATCCACTGCAGTGCACATGCTTATGAGAGAGATTGTGAAGCCATGGGAGAACATGTCAACAGCTGGGGCCCCTGCAGCTGCCAGTGAGCCGGCAGTTGGTCCCAGACCATGCTGTCTGCCCTTATCTCCAGCACTAGATGCATGTCTGCAACTGGCTCCTGCCACTAAATAAGCAAATACACTTGGCACCTGCAACCAAGTGTGTTAATCACCAGCTCCAGCTCCCACCACTGCCTGCCCTCATCCCTTGTTGCTAGCCCTGAGGTGCCACTGAGTGCCTCAACAGATTTTAAAGCAACTATAGACCCCACACAATACTTGGCAAGGATCAACAATTGTCAATGCAATGGACCCCAGTGGCCTGAGCCAAAGGGACATCATGCCCCCACAGATGTGATGATACCACACACATCCATACCTGGCACCCTTCATCATTAAACACGGACGGGGTCATAACACACTCCAGCATGCCCCAACTCATAGGTGAAAGTCTTCCCTGGCCAAAGCAAGTCCATAAAATCTGGAAGAGGTTACTGTTCCTTTGAATGTTTAGACACCTACACAAGGCTACAGGTATCATGAAGAATCAAGGAAACATGACTCTACTGAAGAAATGTACTAACCCTCCTATAACGGGCCCCCAAAAGAGGAGATCCAGGAGTTTCTCAACAAATAGTTCAAAAGAATTAGAAAGTTACAAGAGAACAGAGAAAAACAATTTAACAATATCAGGAAAATAATACAAGAACAAAATGAGAAGTTCCACAAAGAGGCAGACATCATGAAAAAGAACCAAACAGAAATTTTGGTAATGATGGAACTGAAGAATTCCACAGAGTTTCAACAGCAAAGCTGGCCAACCAGAAGAAAGAATCAATGAGCTAGAGAAGATCAATTGAAAGTATCTAATCTGAGGAACAAAAGAAAAATGAATGAAAAGGAATAAAGAAAGCATATAAGATTTACAGGATACTATTAAGACAAATAATGTATTTATCACTGAAGTCCCAGAGGAGAAGAGAAGGAGAAAGAGGCAGACTGTTTATTTAAAGAAATAATGGCTGAAAATTTCCCAAACCTGCGGAGAGATTTGGACAACTAAGTTCATGAAGCTTATAGGTAATCCCCAAATTTCAATCCAAAAAAACCTCCTCTCAGACACATTGAAATAAAACTGCCTGTCAAAGAAACAGGATTTTAAAAACAGCAAGAAAAAAAAACTTTCTCTCCAATAAGGAAACCCCCATAAGGCTCTCAGCAGACTTCTTAGCACAAGCCTTGCAAGCCAGAGAGAATAGGATGCTATATTCAAAGTGCTGAAAGAAAGAACTAGCAACCAAGAATACTTCATGCTGCAAAGTTGTCCTTCAGAAATAAAGGCAAGATAAAGACTCCCTAATAAATAAAAGCTGAGGGAATCCATACCAGTAAACACCCCTTACAAAAACTGCTGAAAGGAGTTCTTTAAGCTGTTAATCAGTGACATGAAAACATATGGAAATATACAACCCACTGGTAAAAGTAAGCATATAGTCAGATTTTGAATACACTATCACTATAATATGATGATGTATTAACTACTTAACTAGCATAAAGATTACAGGACAAAATAATAAAAATAGTTATAACTATAATATTTTTAATGAATATGCAATACAAAAATATAAATTATGACATTAAAAATATAAAAGAGGGTATTAAAAGGGTAGTGCTTCATACATGATTGAAGCTATCAGCTTAAATGTCAGCATATAGGATATATATATATCATATATATATTTTTTAGATAAGTTTTATAGTAATACAAGCAAAATGCTGCAAAAGATTCACAAAAGAGCATAAAGAGAAAGGAATCAAAGCATACCAATACAGAAAATCATGAATTCAGAAAGGAAGGCAACAAAAGAGAAAGGTACAAAATCAACTATAAAACAGTCAGAAAATAATTAATAAGATGCCATTAGAAGGGCATAACCTATCAACGATTACTTTAAATGCAAATGGATTGAATTCTTCAACCAAAAGACAAAGTTACTGAACAGATCAGAAAACAATAACTAACTGCTGTCTACAAAAGACTCACTTCAGCTTTAAGGACACACATAAATTCAAAGTGAAAGTATGGAAAAATATATCTCACGCAAGTAAAAACTAAAAGAGGGCAGGGGTAGCTATATTTATATCAGACAAAGTACATTTCAGCCCAAAAGGGTAACAAGAGACAAAGAAGGCCATTATATAATTATAAGGGGGTGAATAATCATAAATTCGTTATAAATTATATATGGATATGTGAAATTTATAACACTGCACCCAGTGTTATAGCACTTCAGTATATTAAGCAAATACTAATAGATCTAAAAGGAAAACAGAAATATAATAGTAGGAGATTTCATACCTTGCTTTCAATAATGGGTAATCTAGACAGAAAATCACCAAAGAAATGTTGGATTTGCACCATACTTAGACCAAATTGACCTAACAGATATATACAGAATATTTCATCCAACAGCAACAAAGTATATGTACTTCTCAAGCACCCACAGAACATTCTCCATGATAAATCACAGGATAGGTCAATGATAACAAAAAAAATCTTTGAAATTTTAAGAAGATTGAAATTATACCAAGTATCTTTTCTAACCACAATGGTATGAAACTAGAAATCAATAACAGGAGGAAAACTGGAAAATTCACCATTATGTGGAAATAACCAACACATTCCTGAACAACCAAGAGTTCAAAAAAAAAAAAAAAAGAGTCAACAAAACAAAAAAAGTAATAGAATTATATCCAACTAAAAAGCTTCTGCCCAGCAAAAAAGTCCACAAAATGAAAAAATTTATGAAAGGGGAAAAATTGCAAATTATATATCTGATAATGGGCTAATATCTGAAATATATAAAGAACTCATACAACTCAAGAGCAAAAGAAAAAAATTAATTGAAAAATAGGTTGAGGTACTGAATAGGCATTTTTCCAAAAAGACATGCAAATGGCCAACAGAAACATGAAAAGGTACTGGACAGGGCAGCCCGGGTGGCTCAGCAGTTTAGAGCCACCTTCAGCCCAGGACCTGATCCTAGAGACCCAGGATCAAGTCCCACGTCGGGCTCCCTGCATGGAGCCTGCTTCTCCCTCTGCCTGTATCTCTGCCTCTGTGTGTGTGTGTGTGTGTGTGTGTGTGTGTCTCATGAATAAATAAATAAAATCTTTTTCTTTTTTTTTAAAAAAGGTACTGGACATCACTATTCATCAAGGAAATGCAAATCAAAATTATAGTGGGATATCACCTCACACCTAATGGCTATCATTGAAAAGACAGATAACAAATACAGGCAAAGATACAGAGATTGTGCACAGTATGGAAGGTCATCAAACAATTAAAAATGGAACAACCAAAATCCAGCAATCCTACTTTTAGTTATAATTAAAGGAAATGAAACCAGGATATTAAATAGATATTGGCACTCCCATGCTCATTGCAGCATTATTTACAATAACTAAGATATGGAAACAATCTAAGTGTTCATCAACTGATGAATTGATAAAAATGTGACTTAAATATATACAATGGAACATTATTCCACCATGAGAAAAAAGTAAAATGCCCTCAAAGTTCATCTATGGTATCACAAATTGCAGGATTTCCTAAGTGTAATCAGTCAGACAGAAAAAGCCAAATACTGTCTGATCCCACTTATATGTGGACTCTAAGACACTCAGAAAATAGAGCGGTGGTTACCAAGGGTTGAATGTGTGAGAAGTAAGGATATGGTCAAAGTAATTAGTTAAAAAAATTCTGGAAATTTGTTTAATTTATTTAATCCCAATGAACCTAAGTGAGTTAGTTGCAGACCTCATGTCTAGATGTATACTTCATAAACACAAAGATCTATTGTTATGTAACTAAACTATAATTATAATATTCAGGAAATTAAACATTGATCTAATATATATTCAAATTTTGCCAGTTGCCCTAATAATGTTCCTTAATCTGAAACACTTCATCATTCTTTATGTTTTCATGATTTTGACATGTTTTAAGAATAGAGATATCATTTTGAGACATGTTCTTCACTTCAAATTTCTCAGATTATTTCCTTCTGTTTAGATCCAGATTATGCATTTTTAAATAGAATGTCACATAAATAGTGTTGCGTTCATATTCACTTGCTTCTCTGTTTGTTGTCTTTCCCATTTGCTGCCTGTATGACACGACCTATGTGGTCCCAATGCCATTATATAAAAGCCATAAAGGACTTTACTTCCAAACACATAACAATTAGTAAAAATCATGAGTAGCATAAACATAAATGTCAGATTTTTTAAATGTAAAAGTTACAGTTTTAAAGGAATGAATTTGAAATGAATGTCTTCTATTTTTAGAGGAGAAAAAAATCATTGTCTTAACTGCACTGCATAAAATGCATTACAAAAAAAATTGCCCATATGTGAACTAGTAAGAAAATTGAATAAAATTAAGCATCTCACCCAATTATTTTGAAGTATCTCAGGTGAAACTTCATGCTTGATGTAAATTATTATTCATCGCTTATTTATTTTTCTGCTCCATTTAAGTGAATATAGAGTCCAGAAAACCTACCTCTGACCAAAGTGTAGATCCAAAATATTGGCCCTATCACCCCAATAGCGAGAGGCCAATCACTGCTCACAATACACAACTTACAGAAGGCTTCCTGATGACCCTGAGGCCCAGATGTGGAGAAATGTGTACTTCATGTGACGGAGGATCTGCTTCCACAGCTTAGAATGCATATGAAGGTTTCTATAATAGATCCCAGCAGGTTGAGTAAAGTCACATATAAAATAGTCTAAAAATGCTACTGATGTTCTTGACACTCATTGTCCAAATTGTTTTTTTTAAGATTTTCCTTTATTTATTCATGAAAGACACAGAGAGACAGAGGCAGAGATGTAGGCAGAGAGGGAAGTGCTAATAATGATGCAGGGAGCCCATGCAGGGAGCCTTATGTGGGACTCGATCCTGGGACTCCAGAATCATGCCCTGGGCTGAAGGCAGATGCTCAACCTTCATTGTCCTCATTGTCCAAATTCTTAAAGGAGATACACAAAGAAGAGTTTACAGTTGGGCAACCTCAGAAAACTATCACTCATTTTCCTTGTCTGGCCATTTGTGTTTTGTTTTGTTGTTGTTTTGCATTGTTTTTTTGGTTTTTCAGATAGGTAAAAGAAATAGCAAGGGGTTATGAAAATCCCTCATTAGTAGGGGAAACAGAAACATAGGAATTTGCCTAAGATTTATCTTAAGAATGAGGTAGATGCAGTATATGATAATTAACCTTCAACCATGACCATACAGTAAGGCAGATCTAACTAAAAAAGGCTTTGCATCAAATAAGAATAGTTTTCATGTTGTAGTCTACAGATACTTAAAGTATTACAGCAATGAACCATGTCCTTAAACTGCAAGAAAAGTGTACATGTTTTTGGAGAAGCTCCATAGCATTAATTAAACTTGCAAAATGCTCAAGTTGGACTAAAAACAACTTGAGTGATGTGGAGTGGTTGGTGTGCTGTGATCACAGGGGTCCTGACCCACTTCCCTCATTAAAAATGACTGGCCTATTTTTGCTTCTCTGAGAGCTGATTTCTTATATCTAGAAGGCTCTTTATCTCTGACCACCCCTCCACCATGTTCCCAACCCTCAGTTTTGTTTACTCTTCTCCGTGCTTTGTCTTTGTCTATATTCTGGACCCTGGAAGTTGCTCCATCCTCCGTGATCTTGTATACTATTTTCTGCCCATCCATCCCTATGTCAGAGTGGCAAAAATCCTACCTTACTGCAAGAAGATTCCTGTTCTGTGAGTCGTTGAAAACATTTATGATAGCCTTTTGCAATACGCATCATTAAGGTCAATCGAAACATTATGAGTAACTTATATAAAGCCTTCAAGTCGATTTAAGCAAAATATAAAGGTTCCAACTTCTTATTAAATCTTCAAACACACATACATTATAAAATAAAGTGAATGCACTCAGTTATTCAACTGGGCAATTTTGAAATGAATATGCCCTTGGATAGTTTCCTTAATTGACTGGGTCATATATCTATATACTTTTTACATAATGGAGAAATTATCATTGTTTACATATGAAATATGGATACACAGGTCAAGTACTGGCTTGGTGAAGGACAAAGCAATGACAATTATTTTGTTCTTCTTTAATTCCTTTGCAACGATTAATGTTTCATTAAGTTAAAATGCCAAGCTACAGAGAAGTGGAAATTCAAGGATTCAGCCGAAGAAATGATGGTATTTTCCATGGAAGATCAAAAATTATATAAAATAATTAGAACATTTTATTAAGGGGAAGGCACATGTTCTAAGAACTGGCCTAGAATCACAATTATGACTGTAGGCTTCAGTCTCACTAACATTTGACTGGTTCAGTAACTGTTTTTGCTGGGGGCACAATAAAAAAATCTTAATTTAATTTTTTCACTATTTTCGGGGTCAGATATCCCCAGCAGGCACTAAAGCATTTGCCCACTGACCTGCACTTTTCAGAGGAATGTGAAGGAGCAGTGATAACTAGAAATCTACTGAGCTTTGATTCTGACCCTCCATACTCCCCCTGGCAATGCATTTAAGTCCCAAGCATAAAAAACTGAACCTCTACTCATGGATTGACATCATGAGAATTCTGCCAGCCTGAAGAAAAACTTAATCAATTCTGAAAGAGGAAAGACAGAGTGAAAATGTCATGTGTAAGGTAGTCGGGGTGAGAACATCTTGCATTTGTGTGCACTTGTTTATAAAGTATTTTACATAGATTATTTGATACTCCCATCCATTTTGTGAGGTACAGCCAAGTATTGTTAGCTTTTTTGACAAATTATAATCATTTTTCCTTATTTAGCATATGAAGAGGAAACATTGGGGGTTATGGTGTTACATATAGCCCTGTATAGAATGGGGTGAGCTCCCCAAACAATCCTTCAGGCACCATTTCTACATCTTCTACACCACCACTGCTAATGTGAGCCAGGAGTTGAGCCACGTTACTGAGACGGCCTTTTGCTAGTTCTGAGCACTCAAAAGTGCAAGATGGCCTTCCTGATTCCTGGCCTCACACTTCAGAGAAGTTGCCACATATTTAGTGCTCTACTTTCTTTTATTCAGCAGCTTCTTTCTAAAGCTTATCAACTGGGGAGGAATTTGCTTTCCAGTGAGTAATATGGATGCACCTCACCACTGTCATTCCACGCCTGTACTCCCAGCTTGGCAGAAGAGCCAGAGGAAATGAGAACAAGAGCAATTTATATAGGCTGTTCATGTTTCCCTTTCTGGGATTTGGTTTCCTTGTATTTAAAATGAAGGACTAGGACAAAATAAATCTCTGAGATCCAAGCCAATTCAAACATGAAAGGTTTGCAGTTTGTTAAAAAATATTTTTAAGTCAATCTTTCTTATAAAACTTATCTGTAAGGCCGTGGAAAGTCTTTCTCGAGGTTCCATTAATTTATACTTTCATTGCCAATGAACATTTTGATCCAAAGTCATATCTAAACAATCCCACAGCTATTATCACAGCCTTGTAAAGAGCATCTGAAATGCTAGTAGAGACAACTCTTACCTATAAATGACTCAGGAATATAAACAGCATGTGCAAATGCCCCTTCCTCCCTTTGTCTCCTCACCTCTGGAACCCCTGGTGCTCCTGCCAAAAAGCCATTCTGGGCAAGCAAAAAGCTTTAGAGAAATTGGAGGTTCAGAAGTAAAGAAAGGAAAGATACTGTGAAAAAGGAAATGCAGCATGGAGCTGACCAGGGACAGGTACGCAGAATGAGCTGACCTTCACTAGCCCAAAAATATCTTTCCCCTACTGTGCCTGAAGTTTTGACTTCACTTTGGCATGCTGACTGAAATCGCATCACTGAGACATGCTTTCTGGATAATAAGCAGTTTTTTTTAATGCAACTAACTTGAGGAGATTTCAGAGACTGTCAAGCCCTTCATGCATTTGTGTGAGTTCGTTGTTTTCCTCCTAACAACCCAGTTGAGATCAACAATCCTGAGTTAATCAGAGTTTTGAACAAATGGAAAGGAAAGGCAGGTAACTTTGGCGAAAGATAATTTGCGAAAAGGTGCTAATTTTGGCTAACGTTGACGGAGAAGTTTAGAGGTCTGTAAATTAGGGCACTAGACAGTAGAGGAGTTGCAGAAAGTTCCTACCCAAGAAAGCAGGTATTGGCCACTTTGCCAGATGCTTCATGCTTCTGAGAGTTAGAAAATATTATTTCTTTTACAGACAAAGAAACTGAGGCTCACACAGATAAATGAACTTGCCCAGGTCAGGGTTAGATCATGTTACTGCCAGCATTTTCTGCCTCATGCTTACTCTCTTTCTTACCATCCTCCTTTCTGTTTTCTTACCATCTTCTTCTTCACTTAAATGAAGAGGAAAACATCATTCAGCGGCAATTTCTCTGATCCAACCTGGAAAAAAGTATGTTTTGGGTTCCAAGTAGGCAATTTATAAGTGAGCTGTAATTGAGATACAATTGTTCTTATGTTGAGTGATTCATTCACTTTCGATTTTTTCCATCTACATAATTGATGAAAATTGTTCAGATAATTCCTTACTTGTAATCTTGTCTAATTATTACACAGTACCATAGTCATTGTAAAGTACAAACTCTTCTAGTAGGGACTTTCCTGTACTAGTCATACTAGGAATGCAGTAAATGAATGAATATATAAATGTGAATGAATAAGATCTAATCAAAATGGCCTACTCAAAAATATAGTTGCATGCAGTTAATTTTCAGACTAGACACCACAGAAAACCATGGGCTAGCTCTGGCTCTGGCTGCCAACAAATGACTGGCCACAAGCAACTATTGGTGGCATCGTTCATGTGGTTTAGAATGAACAGTCTGGGCATGAATACCTTTAATATCTTCTGGGATTTATACTCCCCTTTTTGGGGGGTCACTTTATTCTTTATTTTTAAATCCAAGAGTTTCTTTTGAGCAGAGGGTTGATAAGAATGGAATAATTCTGGGACCCAAAATAAAGGGTTAAACTTGAAATTTTCAGAGCATTGGCAATTTCAGGGTCAGAATAATGTGTAGAGGGTACATTGTATCACAAATCATGACTTCAAAAAACCATAATCACATGGAGTTTATTTAGTAACTGAGGTATTAATGGAATAATACCATTCTGGTGCATTTTAGGAGCAAAATCTTGAATCTTCCTCTATTTCCATGACCAATCTTTGGTTCAATCTCAGGGAAAAGATTGACCAGTAGATAATGATAAATCTTTTGTAAATTGAGCTATCTGAAGCAGCACCTCAAAAAAATTACTTAATAAGGCAATATATCTGTAGTGACATCATTATTTCTAGGGCATGATATAACTGTGGGAAAATATGACAAATTTTATTTGAGCCATGATTCCTTTGTCTAAAGGAAGGAGCAGAGGTGCTCTAATGGACAACAGGAACTGGATATAAGGGAAAGGATGCAGTTAATCAGGAGCTATGCAATAAAACTTCTTTCGTTCAAACCCCAAACCCACCACATCCTACCTGTGCAGGCTGGGCAAGTTATCTAAGCTTCCATTATTTCAAAGTAGAGACTGATACAGCACACACTGTAGGAAGGAATCCTGAGATCTAAATTAGTTAGTATGTGTAAAAGTACTTAGAAAAGTACTTGGTATAGGGTAAGCCCTCAATCAATGTTAGCTTTTTACTCCATGCCTCAGTATGTGTGAGACCTTAGTGAAGTCCCTGCTTCTGGGGACCTCACTTGCCCCATCAAGATAATACAGTGAGTCAGCACTGAGCCTAGGCCATGTTCTCCAAGCAGAATTAGTGACCCTCTAGGGGAGTAAGTATTCTTCTTTGTACCCCTCAAAACCATAGCATAGAATAAAAGTGGGGGAGATCATGAAGCTCACTGCAAGTGTTTCCCTGTCAACAAAGGAGACTTCTGAACTGCTGCTTCAGTTAAATTATAAGAAATCTACTACCAAGTGGTTAGTCCGCCCTCTTAGCTTGGATATATGAAGTCTCGGCCAAACATTGCCCACGGAACTGGAAATTTAAGCTTTTGCTCCCAAAAAGCTCCCAAAAAGGTAACAGTTAATCAATGCCTCAGCCTACTCTACTGTGATGACTGACGTGTGATGGTATTTTTTTAATTCATGATTTATGATTCAATGCACCTGCTACAAGTTATTCTGATCTTGAAATTTCCTATGCTCTTAAAATTCCAAATTTAACTTTCCTTCTTTGCTCCAGTAATGTCCTTCCCTGAAAACATTCCTTTACATACCCATGAATTTCACCTCCAGTCACAACTCATTGCCCTAACAGTCACTCCTGAGGCCGAGTCTGTCATAACCTCTTTAGGGTAGAACTCTCCTATCAGCATTTCAGCCCAGAAAATTCCAGGCACAATTGCCTTCTGGGGATCTAAATCAGGTTATGGTAATGTGACAGCTCATTCAATATCCTACAACTCCCCAGTCTCTTGCCATCAACTCTCATTCACAAATTCATATTTTATAGAAAAACTTTAAATGAGAGCTTAGATTAGGCGAAGATTGTAGTTTGTTCCAGATACCTGCTGGGATTTACATGCTCCATGGAGGAACCTGACTAATCTAAACAGCAATTAAACACATTCAATCTTGCTTAAAAGTTTGGGTTTCTCAGAGAAGGCAGGCTGATTGCATGCAAAGGACAGAAGTCTGGAACTTGAATGAGGCATCCATAGGTTTCAAGTTTCAAACTTACTTTGAACACCATGGCTACGCCACAGCTTCTTTGCTTTAGGAAGAAAATGTCTATGTGGAGACCATGTTCAGGTAGCTTATACTTTTGAGAATCTTGGAATATTTGACTATGGAAAGAGTATAGTACATGGCCCGACAGCTGAGTGGAAGTCAGAAACCTAAATCAATGAGCTTTGCTGCTAAACCACTAAAATTGATATAGGTTCTTGGAGAAGCCACAACTCTAATAGCAATCATTGTTCTCATCTATGAAATGAGGATAGGGTAGGATGACTCCTAGATCTCAATCCATGATTTTAAAACCCAAAGGCTTTTCCATGTACATTCAGCAGCCAAACCCAACTGGCAAGTCCTAAAGAGCCAGAGTCTAAATGTAATTCTCCTAGTAAAACTGGCATGCTTATGGTTCTATACTTGTGCACTCTCTTTAGAAGTATATTTACAAGATCTTTTCCTAACTTTAAAGTGATATAAATTGAATTTGTCCTTTCATAGGAGTAATGAGATAGATTTTCAGTTTTGAAAACATATCTGTAGGTCATATCTTAATGTGAACTTACTAGTTGTATCAAGAACAAAGATTGCTTTTGCCCAAGACAGTAGAGCTTGTCCTAAACTTTTTTTTTCACAATTCTCACTTATGAAATAACAGTTTCACATAGTAAGACACTAACTAAGGAGCACATGTTAACTCTAAAAAATCTAATCCCAGTTCCACATCTCAAATAAGTGGTCTTATTTAGCTTCCTAAGAGTAAATAGAAAAGTAGAGGCGGTCTTTAACATACATTCCTGCTATAAAATTCTGTGATTCAGGAAAATAAACTCTCCTCATTTCAACTTAAATTCTTGTGGGAAAAAATCTCATATGGGGAAAATGAGTATCAGATAGACAGAAAGGTATCTATAAATACTTGTTTAATATAAAACAAGTGAAGCAGAGGTACCCATTGAATTCTACTGCACTCAAATTTATTATGAGCATGAGGAAGAATAGAACATTTCAAAAGATGAATATAAACATATGGCATTGTCTTTTCTGACAACTCCTTAACTATTCACTTATAAATTCCCATTATGAGTGTATACCTCCCACAACAAACTCATGTAGCTTGTATGACATGTTTGCAGCTAAACAGAATACTTTAAAAATAATATCATGTTTTTTGCACTATCACAATATGAGTCCTATAGCTATATCCTTTGAGATTTTCAGTTGCCACAAATGTACCTACTCTCATGCATAGCTAAAAGATTCCAGAAAGCTTATTGTTGTGTTTGGGATTGTTCAAGAAAAGACAGGCATCAAAGAAGCTGTCCAAATCAGGACTGTAGCCAGAGAAATCTCAGGTATTTCAGAACTAATGTGTTTTACAATCTGGTTAAAAAGCAATCTCCCAAGTTACTAAAAGCTGTCGTGTTTTCTGGGGAGAGACATTAACAGGTTGTGTGACCTTGAGCAAGTCGCTTAGTTTCCTATTTATAAAATCAGGAACCTAAACACATATCTTTTCCAGCTCTAAAATTCTTTATCTCCAAGAATCTATGCTTTCTTGCAGATGAAGTTAATCCTGACACAGATGATACAGTGTAGTTCAGATATAACCCAAACAAAATCACATCTCCCCCAGCACAAAAACGTCAAAAGCAAGCAGGATTTACATGGGAATTAGATCTAGCCTCAGATTTCAACATTATGGGTTCTCACCAGAGTGCCCTGAATTGTCCTCCACACTATTCAACTGCACAGTAAATCTTCAGGATGTGAGATCAGTGCTAGCTCAGATAAATAAATGAATCCATGTTAAGCAAATGTAGTAAATCATCAGTTTCCCTCACCTCAGTCTCCCTTCCCTGCCAAATTCCTATGGAAACAAACAAACAAAAAAGTCAGCAGAGAAAGGAAAGGAGAAAATATTTTTGGCCCACGACATGATTTGTGTGACCAAGATTGCCCTACATTTTATCAGCATGGCCTCCACCTGCCCTCCCACCTAGCAGAACTATTTTCAGCACATAGGCCAATGCTTATTTTTGTAGATGTATTAAGCCATATCTCCTGTTATGCAGTTTTTGTTAAGGAAGTTATTCCTTAAGTCCATCCAGCTGTTTTCTCAATTGTACCTTTAGGAATAAGGGGACAGGAAGCCTGAGAAGACGCAGATAATTCAGCCCTACCCCTCACAGCTACAACCCAAGAAAAATATCTCACAGGAACTTACCTTGTTAATAGCAGATCAGCAACGCATCCTTGTATGAAGGACAGTCATTTCAGTTTCTTTACTTGGACATTGTTAAGTCCTGGATAATTACTTTTTTCATTCTAATTTAATTTGCATTAAGCCCAGTGTGTTTAGTTTTTGAGACCTAACGCTCAAATCTGGCAGACGTTGGCCTGTGGTTAGGAATGCAAGACTCCTGGGAAAACATCTGGTCTCATTCTGAATAAATGCCTGAATCCACTACAGCCTCATCTGAGAACTCTGAAAGTCCTTCCTAATGAAGTATATGCTGTACATACATTATTTTTTAAATAAAAATAGATTAACAAATGACTACTAAAAGAACGATGAATAGGACAATGTTTGATACTTTACTTTGAATTAATCATTAAAATGATCCATAAAATTATCTTATTTTTTTAAAGAACCACATGCCAACTCAAGGCATTTCATTTGACAAATAATTTTGAATGGATTGCAGGCATTTTTAGCTTTCTCCTTTATCCTCCC
The DNA here is from genome assembly GCF_053574225.1 of Canis aureus. Lineage (NCBI taxonomy): Eukaryota > Metazoa > Chordata > Mammalia > Carnivora > Canidae > Canis > Canis aureus. The sequence continues at coordinate 4,143,893 of NC_135615.1, read as the reverse complement.
ATTGTCATAGGGCAAAGTATAAAGTGCTGAATAATCTTTTTATATAAGTACCTATCATGTGGTTTCTAAGGAATGCAAAACATCATAAAAAAGACTACAGAGGTACTGAGCTATAAATTAACTAATAAGCCTTTAATAGATACTGTTAGATTTTCACTAACATACAAACACGCACACATACCAACACACACACATATATATATATGTGTGTATGCATATGCATAAAAGTACATGTATGTATGTATACACTGGACAATAAACTGGAGTGTTTCTATTTCAATTTATGGGCTATATATGAGAAAAAACAATTTTTCCAAACTAATATTGATACATCTCTAGCCAAAGTCTTAAGAATACCTTCTTTATTATAAACAGAACCTCCAAGAAAACACTAACTTAATTCTACTTATCTTTAAGTGCCAGAAAACTAAGAGACTGTGCACACTTAAGTTGATAAAATGTTGTTGAAGCATCCAATGTAAAAGGATATAGAGTTCAGTTGAATTTAATGAGAGTAGTAAGAATGATACAGTCCTTATATTTTTGCATTTTCCCTTCAAGAGTTTTGACTCCCAAATGGCACTTGACACTTGTGGTATGAGAAAACACAAATGGCCCAAAGCAATGTGTGTCAAACTCAAGGCCTAACCCCTCTGTCTTAATTCAATAATTCTCAAGAGTTATAATTGGTTTTATTCTAATCTGGCATGGACAATTAACTGGTATTTTATTTTTTTAATAAATAAATACAGTAATATTGTTTCACCCCATTTTTTTTTATTAATTGTCCACAGCAAGTAGTTCCATGGAATAATGTATTCTCCTTTTCCAGCTCCACTGAAAATATTTAAAATCTGCAAAAAGTTACATTAAAAGATCTTTTTAACAGGAGAACCAAGTTGCTACGACATTCTAGTATTTAATCTGAACTGCAAAGAATCACTGAGAATTATTGAATTACGTAAACTCATAAAAATCATATCACCTCACCATATAGGATCCCTGGATTGTGTGATACTGTTGATACATGATAGCTTCTTCATTTTCTGAGACTTACCTGAATTCCCTGAAATTGATCCTCTTCCCAAGGTTCTCTGAACACCTTATTGGTATACATGTCTCAATCTTTCCCTTCCTTCACCCAAGCCCCACCAATGCCTAGAAGTTGCTAAAAATATCTTCTCTGTGGAACATATTTGTAACAATTTTGACCTGGTGGCATTTCAATTAACAATTTTGACCTCCAGGCATTTCAATACCAGGGACTCTTTGACCTTCAACATTGTGATGCAATCTAAAAAAATAAAATATTATAAGATAAGCTTTTATACTAGTAATTTACATACAAAACCATTCTCTCCTTGAGCTTTACCCATTGCAGACCTGCAGCCTATAAGGTGGGCATCAGCAAAAAGATGTGGGTGAAGAATGCAGAGTCAGAGATGGGCAGAGGTTGGTCAGACCAACTAGAGTACTGAGAGCCACGGTCAATGATAATGTTTTACCTCCAAAACAACCAGCCACTCTGAGCAAACTCCCTGCTTTTTCTCCAAGAAGTCTATATTTTGAAAGTTCTACATCACAACTTCCTAGATTTCTTCTTTATATTCAACAATACATAATTGGAAATATTGATATAAAAGCAAAAAAGTCATTCATAGTTGTACAAGAAATCTGCAATTACATTTCTCTTAATAATATAGTTCATATATAAAACATCTTTGACTATGAAGAATGGACTGGTAGCTCATTCAAGAGGCAAATCCACTAAAAATGAGATTTCACTCTGGCATGACAGATTGAGACTCACTCCCAGAAAAATTTATCAGAATTATTAAATATATATTAAATTAAAAACCATTAAAGTATAAAAATATATTAATAATTTATATATAATTTACATAAAATCTATACAAATTTGTTGAAAAAAACCTACAAAAAACACTAAAGAAAATTTTTCAGGATAAAAGCAAGTGATAAATATACTTACAACAGGGGCACCTGGGTGGCTCAGTGGGTGAGTGTCTGACTTTGGCTCAAGACCTGAGCCAAAAGGGTCCTGATCCCAGGGTCCTGGGATCAAGTCCTACATCGTGCTCCCCTGCAAGGAGACTGCTTTGCCCTCTGCCTATGTCTCTGCCTCTCTCTGTGTCTCTCATGAATAAATAAATAAATAAATAAATAAATAAATAAATAAATAAAATCTTTTTAAAAAAAGACATAATAACAAACTAAACCTGAGAGACATCTATAAACACACTACCAAACAGCAGCAGAGCTTTGCCCCTAAGTGCACATGGAAATACACTTTTCCAGAATAGGCCATATGCTAGGCCATAAAACACATCTAAAAACATTTTATTTTAAAAAATGTTTTATTTAAATTAAATTTAATTAACATATACTGTATTATTCGTTTCAGATGTAGAATTTAGTGATTCATCAGTTGCATAGAACACCCACAAGTGTCCTCCTTAAAGCCCATCACTCAAAAAAAAAAAAAAAAAAAAAGCCCATCACTGTTACCTCATCTCCTTACCCACTTCCCCTCCAGCAACCTTCAGTTTGTTTCCCAGAGTTAAGATGGTAATACTTATCAACTCATTGTATGAAGCCAGTATTACCGTGATACCAAAACCAAAGACATCACAAAGAAAACACACTACAGACAATATCCCTTATATATATAGAAACAAAAATCCTTTATAAAACATTAGCAAATAAAATCCAGCAACATATAAAAGGAATTATACCTCATAATCAAATTGGATTTATCAAAAAATGCAAGATTGGTTTAACATCTGAAAATTCATAATGGGAAAGCATCATACCAATGAATTAATAAAACCAAAATCACATAATTATATCAATAGTTGCAGAAAATACATTTGACAATATCCAACACCCGTTTCTGATTTTATATATATACAGACTCAAGAAAGTAGGAATACAAGTGAAATTTCTCAATGTAATAAGGGGAATCTACGAAAAACTAACATATTTACTGATGAAAGACTAAATTTTTCTTAAGATCAGGAACAATACTAAGTGCCTGCTCTCACCACTTCTATTCAACATTGTACTGAAAATTCTTATCAGAACAATTAGGAATGAAAAAATAAATAAAATGCATTTAGGTCAGAAGGAAAGAAGCAAAACATTCTATTTGTGTATGACATGATCTAGATATTGACAAGTCTAAGGAATCTACCAAAAACTGTTAGAACTAATAAAAGAGTTCAGCAAGGTTGCAGGATACAAGATCATCATAAAAGTCAATTGCATTTCTATACATTAGCAATGAACAATCTGAAAATGAAATGAGAGCACAATTCCATTTACAACAGCATTTAAAAAAATAAAATACTTAAGGAGTATATTTAACCAAAGAGATACAAATCTTATACTCTAAAAACTATAAAACTATTGAAAGAAATTTTAAAAGATCTAAATAAATGATAATTATTCATATTCATAGATTGAAAGATTTAATTTAAGATGGCAAAATTCCCCAAATTGGTTTATAATTCAATGCAATCTCTATCTGAATCCCAGCTTTTGAAAATTGGCAAGCTAATTCTAAAATTCATGTGGAATTGCAAGTGACCTAAAATAGGCAAAACTATCTTGAAAATAAAGGATAAAGTTGGAAGACTCACATATCTTAATTTTGAACTTACTACAGAAGAACAGTAATCAAGAGAGTGTGGTACCGATGTAAAGGTAGATCTTTAGTTAGTCAAATAAAATTGAGAGTTCAGACATATAACTGATTTTGAGAAGGGTAAAAGATTGCTCAATGAGGAAAGAATAGACTTTTCAACAAATGATGATGGAGAACTTGATAGTCTTATGAAAAGTATAAACTTACACGCTTTATTTCACATCACATACAGAAACTAATTCAAAGTGGATCAGAGACTTAAATGTAAAAGCTAAAACTTTAAACTCATCAGAAAACATAGAGGTAAATCTTTATGACCATAGATTTGGCTATAGTTTCTTTGACATGACACCAAAAAGAACAAACAACAAAAGAAAATATTAGACAAATTCTACTTTGTCAAAATGAAAAGTTTTGTGCCTTATTTTTTAAAGATTTTATTTATTTGAGAGAGAGTGTGTGTGTGAGCACAAATGGGGGGAGGAGCAGAGGGAGAAGCAGGCTCTAGCTGAGCAGGGAGCCCAACAGGGCCTTGATCCCAGACCTGAGCCAAAGGCAGACACTTAACCAACTGAGCTACTCAAGTGCCCCCCCCCCCAAAAAAAAAACTTTTGTGCTTTTAAGGATGCTATCAATAAAGTGATTTTGTGCTTCAAAGAACACTACCAAGAAAGTGAAAACACAATTTTCAGAATAGGAAAAATGTTTGCAAATTATATATCTGAAAAGGTATTTGCATCCAGAATATATAAAGAACTTTAACAACTCAATAATAAAAAGATAAGTGACTCGGATAAAAATGGGTAAAGTCTCTGAACACACATTTCTCCAAAGAAGATATAAAATGACCAATAAACATATTAAAGAATGTTCGACCTAATTTCCTAATTGGGAAATGCAAATCAAAACAATACTATATGATTTCATCTATACTAGGATAGCTGTAATCAAAATGTTGAATAATAACAAAAGTTGAAAATAATGCAGAGAATTCCCTCAAACACTGCTGAAAGGAATGTAAAATAGTGGAGACACTTTGAAAAACAGTCTGGTAATTCCTCAAATGGCTAAACTTAGAGTTACCATATGACCTAGAATACCACTACTAGATATTTACCCAAGAGAAATGAAAACATGTCCACACAAACACTTGTACACAAATGTTTAATAGTATTATTCATGATAGCCCAAAGGTGGAAACAATCCAAATGTCCATCAACCGATGGATGGATACACAAATGTGGTACTGCCATATAATGGTGTATTTTTTGACAGTAAAAAGCAATGAAGTATTAATACATGCTGTAACATGGATGACCCTTGCAAAGATTATTCTAACTGAAAAAAGCCAGTTGCAAAATATCACATAGCATATGATTCCATTCATATGAAACTTCTAGAACTGAAATACGGAGCAAAAGTAGATTTGTGATTGCTTAGGGCTTAGAAGAATGAGGAATGGAAGAAGAATAACTAAAGGATAAGGAGTTTCTTTTTGCAGTAGTGAAAATTTTCTAAAGCGGACTATGGTAACAGTTGCACATATCTGTAATACACAACAAATCACTGAATTGTACCCTTTAAAAGAGTGAATTTTATGGTATGTGAATTGTATCTCAATAAGATTGTTAAAAATTCACAAACTAAAAATATCTTTGGTTTTTTTTTATTGTAAAAGTTACATATCTCAGTACTGGTAGTAATAAAAATAGTTTTAAAATCTTCAAAATAAAATGTAGCTAAACTAAAAGAAATAATAGCTGCTTATAAAAATGTAAACAATATAAAAATGAATAAAAGAGACTCATAGACGTGGTGCATGGGGGTAGAGCAGGAGGCAGGGATATAACTTTAAAACATGACTTTATTCTTTGATAAAGAATAAAGAATGATAGGGTCATTTTTGTGCAGTTCTGTTAAACCTCATTATTTAAAATTGCTTTGTCAAAATGCCCCACATTGCTGTGGAATTGCCCTCCTTGCTACAATCAATTCATCTTCCAAATTTTTTGATCTGCTAACAGCTTTGTTGCCACCTTGCAAGAATCTGTAGTCCATTCTTTCATTTCAGCCCATTAAATTAGTTGTTTTTTTTTTTTAAATCCAAGGTTTAGTACCATTAAGCTTCTACTGATTTAATTGAGAAAAGAGAGTAAGTTAGTTGCTTACCCTAAAACTTAATTGTTCTCTGCTCTCTCTATTCTTTGCTTTTGCTGGCCAAAGACTCACATCCTATTTTGAGATTTGGCTTGTTTTTTTGTTTTTTTCTTTTCTTTCTCAGTCAGCCCTTCGAGACACTCAGCCCATATTTTTCCAATTCTGCTTACAACACTATTGTAAATGTTTATATATGCCTCTAAAATAAAATATTAAAATTTTAATATCTTTATCAAATAATTGTATACAATTATTGTTACCATATAACAATTTATGTAAAATTGTTATATAATTCTATTCAGTAATGACAATGTAGTTTTAAAAAATGTGTTATATTAATATAGAAACTTAGACTAAAGGGAAAGCCTAGACTAAAAGATATAAAAAAAAATACATCCAAAGGGTTACATAGTTTGTCTTTTTATAAACCAGGAAAATAGCTAATTTTTATTCAGCTTGTAAAACTAGGTGCAGCACCGTTGTTTGCAAAGTAAAGTTCTCTACTCTTTGGACATTTACAAAGATTTTTCAACCCATGACTGCTAAGTGTGTTCTCAGCTACTAAGAAGGTTGCTTTGGGATTATTATTGACTTTATTTGTTGTTGTTGTTGTTGTTGTTTTTCTAATTACAAAAAAATACATCCATTGCTCAATTTTTATGTATAAATGCTACTAAGCTTGCTTCTGCTCTAATAGCATTATTCTCAAAATGATATGATAAGCATTATTGCAACTAACATTGCAACAGTAAAGCAATGGCCTATTATTTCAGAGCTAACACTAGTAAAATAATACAAATTCAAGAAAGAGTAAAGAACACAAAGAAATCCAATGCAGATGTTTCAAATAAAAGTACTTCAACAAGGGAGTTATAAGAGAGTTGTAGAAAATGTTAAGGTATCTTAGCAAGGAATATTGAGACACCCAGACTTGGAACAGTGAAAAACTGTGAACACCAGGAGGGCTGAAAAGGCAGGGAGATGAAAATGTGCTGTCAAAGCCCTGTGAGAGCATCAGGAGGGCAGAGACACCCAGCAGGAACTTCTGTCACTGAGGAACACGAGCACAGGCACAGACACGGGAGAGGAGGGAAGATCATCCCCCATCTATCTCTTTCCTCTGGGTCTTTGATTTTCAGCCAGTGTCTGCCATTAGCCAAATCTAAAAGAAAACTGCCAGTCATGGAGCCCAGGAAATGAAGCCTATAGGAATATCTCCCTTACACATAAGGGAGAAAAGGCCAGGACAGAGAATTTATCTGTAGAGGCAAATGTAGACTAAGCTAGTATAGGTACTAAGTAAAAGGAATCCAGGAATCTCAAGAGATCCCTGCACCAAATATGCAGGACCCAGAGGTAGCTGCCATTTTTTTAGCTCTTCTGAAAAAATAGTATTGCTTCTAAAAGGTATTTCTACTAGTAATTAGAATGTGCATTTTCCTTTGCTGTATCCTCAAGATTTCACCTCTGATGAAGAACTTTTATCATGGTCATCCTCTAATTATCTAGATGATGTATAAAAATTTTGCTGGGAAGAAATTAAGAAGTTGAAATAGACACAATGACGTTCCTTTTATGGGGTCTGGATTGAATACTAGAATGGTCAATTGGACTGGGGAAGTCTAGTTATTGGTCAAGAGTCAACAGGCTCTCTTTTTTCTCTTGAAGCTATTGCCTGTACATAGGATAATTATCACTGACATCCTTACCTATTTTAGTCTCAAAATGCAGGGCTACCTGGCCATTACCTCATAATTGTTGTAGTAACCAAGCTATTAACTATTACTCTTACTGAGCGGTGCAGAAGTCATCGCAGAATATATTCAAATCTCTGTTGTGCCTATAGCCCCGATCATAAAACAAGCACTTAGGAGGTACATCATGTTATTTGGTCTGTCACACAATATCAGCATCATTGTGCTGGTGCCAGTGAGGGTGACAGCAGGAAAATAATTCCACTGTGATGACTCAATTGAAGAGACTTTAGTGAGACAACTATAGAGGTGTGCACAGGGTTAAGGGTACCTACAAAGGACTGAGGCACCCAGAAATGTTTAACTGTGGGAAGCTAATACCACCCTTAGGGCAGAAGAGGCAAAGATGGGTGATGGATCATGTGACCAGATCCCTGTTGAGCTGGAACTCTGGAGGAAGAACAGAAGCTGCACACATGTGGAGTGAGACAACTTTTTCCAAATACAAAACATAGAAACAGGGAAGAAGGTAAATTTTCCCACTTCTCTCTCTTTCTCCACCTAGCCTCTGGCTGGCGCTTCACACTGGTAGCACGTCACTACCTGATACTGGCAAAGGCACTGGGGTAGTATGGTCCATTGGAGCCAGATTGCCTGGTATTCGGCAAGACAGAAAAAAGCAGGTTGGCCTGGGGGTGTGTCTAATGGAAAATAGCCAGCACAGCATTCCTTCATAAGTAACTCATTAAAAGTACTATGTAACAAGTAAAATATTGGGAGAAGCCTAGATTTGACTCTTTTCCAAGGGGATTTAATTACTGAAGTGCCAAAAGTTATGTATATCACAAATGCCTTAATCAAACCTAAAATCAGCTGCTTAAACTTTCCATTTTAGGACCAACAGTGTGGTTCAGGCATAGAAATACTAAGACTACAATCCATTTTGAGGAATTCTGTATGTTAAATACATATTTAGTGTATATCTTCTATTTTTGTCTTATCAGTAACCTCTTTCACAATTTTTTTTGAAGTAACTCAACTTTATTTCCTAAACCAACTAAAGTACGGTATATTATTTTGAAAGAGTGGGATTGTTAATTATGGAAATTACTTCAAATATAAATTGAGTACTATGATTTGGCATCAAAGCACAGTGGCAAGGGATTTTCTATGTCATCTTTTTTTTTTTCTTGTTTAGTATGCCCAAAATTGTATGCCTCCTTTCCACTCCACTATATTGCTTCTGTCACATCACGAATAATATGATCAATTAGAATGTCCCCATGGTCAGATGCATTGTATTTCTAAATTTGATATTTTAACTGCTTTTTCATTTTATACTTTGGGCAGCAAAATTGGTTATAGATCCAAAATATAAACCATATTAGTAAACTATAAGAAGAAATACTGCATCACAAATGAAAATTTCACCAAATAAACTTTCATTTAATTGTAGCCTTTAAAAAGACAGCATCCCTCAGTTTAATCTTCAGATACAATTGTTGCCATACTTTTTGCTCTCTTACTGTTAGAGCTACATCTAATAAGGTTAACTCTTCCTTTGATATAACTTGAAACAAGCTGTTTACACAGTTGTAGCTATAATGACTCCAGAGACTTTAAACTTCTTGATATTTTTAACATTTCAATATCTAGGACTAAAAGTAAAATATATTTTAAATATGTACTTGGATCTCTTATGATTGGTAATTTTATAATCTCCTGTGCCTTTAGAGAAAATTTTTAAATAGTTATTTAAACATATCTTTTCCGAAACACAATGAAACATGTTAAATGGCTCTACTTCAAGACAAGTCCACATCCACCTTTCCACTTTTTCCACATCTCATTGAATGGTACCTCACATCCTCACATAAGTGCACATGCACACATTCACAAGTCCATTATAAACAGACGGATTAAGATTATATTGATGATTCAGAAACTGTGTAATTACTGTAAAATAAAAATAAAAGACTGTATTGCCAGAACAAAGCAATTATATAGGTGAGTGGCCAAAGACCCAATTCAAGTCAATGAGAGGCTTCTAGATAAGTTGAATGAATGCATTTTCTTAACTAAACTCCAGAAAAAACTCCCACTTCATAGAACTCTGCAAACCCACTGAAAGCACTGACTGCTGAGCTCATGCTATGTTCTGTGCACACAGAGAGCAAGTGCGGCATTTGTTATGTTTCTTTTGGCAATACTGATCCTCTCAGTGAAATAAACCTGCCACAGTGCACCCCTACCATGGACATTAAGACTAGGGACACGCAAGGCAGTCCTCTGTCTAACTTTAGGTTTTTCACACCCTTGTCACCAAATGAGCAATAACCTGTCAAAGATGGCAGAGGTATCTCCCGACGTGCTCCACTTGTAGGGGTCTTTCTTCCTACTTCCTTACTTGAGGGGGTCCATGATCTATCACCATACTCTCCTTCCACACAGCCTAAACAGAAACACATCAACCAGTAGGTCCAGGAAAAGCCACCTGGAAACTTGGTGTTTGGACTTCTCCATCTACACTTGCGTTTTCGGTTAATTCATAGCTTTAAATGCCAGCACTAAGCCTGTGACTCACAAACTATTATCTTTAACCTGGATGTCTCCCACGAACTGCATGTGAACACATCCAAATGTCCTTCTGTATTCAGATGTCTAAAAAGTATTTCAAATAGAGCATGTACGAAACTCAACGCCTGGTCTTTCCCTAAAACTTTCTCTCAGGTCTCAGTTATAGCCACTCTTCTTTTTCGACACTTAGACCTGTAATCTGGAAGACATCCTTGGCTTGTATTTTTCTCCCATACCCCACATACAATATACTACCAAATCCAATTGTTTTCCAATTCATCTAGAATCCCACTGCTTCTCACTGCTGGCACTGACTGCTATGATCTTGCCTAAGTACCCTGACTGTTCCCCTATGATAATTGCAATAGCCTTTTCAAACTGCTTTTCTTGCTTTGACTCTTGCCCTCTTGCTATTATTATCAACATTGCAGTCAGTGTGGTTCTCTTAATATTAATTAAATTAAGTCATTGCTTTCCTCAAAACCTTCTGATGGCTCTCCACTTTAATCAGACTAAAAGCAAAAGTTCACAAAATCTCAGATTATTTAGTTCCATATCATTCCTTGACCTTATCACCAATTCTTCTCCCCTCAATCCAGTCACTGTAGTTATAGTTGTCTCCTTGCTGTTCCTGGAACATTCTTAGACACATCTCAGCTTTGGTCTCATCACACCTATTGCTTCCTTGGATTGAAGCACTCCTTATCTGATATCTCCTTGGCTTGTTTCTTCACCCGCTTCGGGCAGGTCCTTGGTCAAATGTCATCCTCTCAAGAAGACCCATCCTGATTCCTTTATTCAACTTACAATTGCAACCTCCCTTTCCAGTCAGCACTTCCAATACTCTACGCCTTGTTCTATTTTTTTCCATAGCTCTTATCATCTGTATTTTCTATGTTTATTTTTTTAAAGATTGTATTTATTTATTCATGAGAGACACGAGAGAGAGAGGCAGAGACATAGGCAGAGGGAGAAGCAGCCTCCCTGCAGGGATCCCAATGTGGGACTCGATCCCACGACCCTGAGATCATGCCCTGAGCCAAAGGTAGATGCTCAACCACTGAGCCACCCAGGTGCCCTGTGTTTTGTAAGTTTATTCCTTGTTTTTCTCTCCCCACTAGAATATAATTTTCCCGTGACCAAGTATTGTTACCTGTTTTTTTTTTTTTAATTATCATTTCCCAAGTACATGGAACAGTGCTAATCCTTGACAAAGCAGGATAGAATATCCAATGGGAAAAAGACAGTCTATTCAACAAGTAGTGCTGGGAAAACTGGACAGCAACATGCAAAAGAAGGAAAGTTGGCCACTTTTTTACACCATACACAAAAATAAACTCAAAATAGATTAAAGACCTAAATTTGAGAACTGAATACATAAAAATATTAAAAGAGAACACATAGCAACTTCTTACAAGATATGAATCCTGAGGCAAGGGAAACAATATCAAAATAAACTATTATAACTACATCGAATTAAAAAGCTTCTGCACAGTGAAGAAAGCAATCAATAAAACTACAAGGTAACTTACTTGTTGGGAGAATATATTTGCAAATTACATACCTGATAAAGGATTAGTATCCAAAACATATAATGAACTTATAAAACTCAACACCTAAAAACCAAATGATCCAATTAAAAAATGGGCAAAAGGCATGCATAGATATTTTTCCAAAGAATACAAACAGATGGCCAACAGTCACATGAAAAGATGCTCAACCTCCCTGATCATCAGGGAAATACAAATCAAAGCTACCATGAGATATCACCTCACACCTGTCAGAATATCTAAAATCAATGACACAAGAAACAACAGGTATTGGTGAGGATGTGGAGAAAGGGGAGCCCCCTTACACTATTGGTCGAGATGCAAATTGGGGCAGCCACTCTGAAAAACAGTACAGAGGTTCCTCAAAAAATTAAAAATAGAACTCCGTTATGATCTAACAATTGCACTACTAAGTACTTAACCAAAGAATACAAAAATTCTAATTCAAAAGGAACATACACCCTGATATTTATAGTAGCATTACCTATAATAACCAAATTATGGAAGCAACCCAAGCATCCATAGACTGATGAATGGATAAAGAAGATGTGGTATATATAATGTAATATTGCTCAGCCGTGAAAAAGGAATGAAGTCTTGCCATTTGCAAGGATGTGGATGGTGCTAGAGATTACTCTGCTAAGTTTAATAAGTTGGTCAGAGAAAGACAAATACTATACGATCTCACTTTATGTGGAATTTAAGAAACAAATGAGCAAAGGGGAAAAAAAGAGAGAGGCAAACCAAGAAACAGCTATAGAGAATAAACTGATGGTTACCAGAGGGGAGGTGGGTGGGGGATGGGTGAAATAGGTGATGGGGACTAAGGAATGCACTTGTTAGGTATAGAACTGTTGAATCGGGGGGGGGGGGGGGCAAGACGGTGGAAGAGTGGGGTCCCCAAGTCACCTGTCCCCACCAAATTACTTAGATAACCTTAAAATCATCCTGGAAATCTATGAATTCGGCCTGAGATTTAAAGAGAGAACAGCTGGAATGCTACAGTGAGGAGAATTCAGCTTCTATCAAGGTAGGAAGACGGGGAAAAAAGAAATAAAGAAACAAAAGGCCTCCAACGGGGAGGGGCCCGCGAGGAGCCGGGCTGAGGCCGGGGCGAGTGTCCCCAGGACAGGAGAGCCCCGTCCCGGAGGAGCAGGAGCTGCACCGACCTTCCCGGGGGAAAGGGGCTCGCGGGGAGGTGGAGCAGGACCCAGGAGGGCGGGGATGCCCTCGGGCTCCCGGGGGCAGTAACAGCAACTGCGCCCCGGGAGAGTGCGCCGAGCTCCCTAAGGGCTGCAGCGCGCGCTGGGGACCCGGAGCAGCTCGGGGGGCTCGGGGGCGGCTTGGCGGAGGGGGCTGCGGGGCGGGAGCAGCTCGGGGGGTCGGGGGCGGCTCCGCGGAGGGGGCTGCGGGGCGGGAGCAGCTCGGGGGGCTCGGGCGGCAGCTCCGCGGAGGGGACTGCGGGGCGGGAGCAGCTGGGGGAGGGGGGCTTGGGCAGAGGAAGAGGCTCCGTGGAGGGGGCTGCGCGGTTCCAGGAGCAGCTCGGGGGGCTCGGGGGCGGCTCCGCGGAGGGGGCTGCGGGGCGGGAGCACGAATCCAACAGCGCAGGCTCCGGAGCACAGGGCGCCGGGACACAGCCCAGGATCCGGCCTCCCCCGGGACAGGCAGAGGCCGGGAGGGCCCAGGACAGCGAGGACGCTCCTGCCCCAGCTGAGCAGATCAGCGGCCCCGCCCCGGAGCCTCCAGGCCCTGCAGACGGAGAGCCCCGGAGCTACTGTGGGGGCTGACTCCAGGGCTGCAGAGCTGGCCCTGCCACTGCGGTTGTTCCTCCAGGGGCCTCACGGGGTAAACAACCCCCACTGAGCCCTGCACCAGGCCGGGCCAGAGCAGCTCCCCCAAGTGCTAACACCTGAAAATCAGCACAACAGGCCCCTCCCCCAGAAGACCAGCTGGACGGACAACTTCCAGGGGAAGCCAAGGGACTTAAAGTAAACAGAATCAGAGGATATTCCCCCGTGGTTCTTTTTTTGTTGTTGTTGTTTTGTTTTGTTTTGTTTTGCTTTTTGATTTGTTTCCTTCCCCCACCCCCCTTTTTTCTCCTTTCTTTCATTTTCTTTCTCTTTTTCTTCTTTTTTGTCGTTTTTTTCTTCCTTTTTTTTCTCTTTCTCTTTTCTTCCTTCTTTCTCTCCTCTATTTTTCTCCTTTTCCCAATACAACTTGCTTCTGGCCACTCTGCACTGAGCAAAATGACTAGAAGGAAAACCTCACCTCAAAACAAAGAATCAGAAACAGTCCTCTCTCCCACAGAGTTACAAAATCTGGATTACAATTCAGTGTCAGAAAGCCAACTCAGAAGCACTATTATACAGCTACTGGTGGCTCTAGAAAAAAGCATAAAGGACTCAAGAGACTTCATGACTGCAGAATTTAGAGCTAATCAGGCAGAAATTAAAAATCAATTGAATGAGATGCAATCCAAACTAGAGTCCTAACGACGAGGGTTAACGAGGTGGAAGAACGAGTGAGTGACATAGAAGACAAGTTGATGGCAAAGAGGGAAACTGAGGAAAAAAGAGACAATTAAAAGACCATGAAGATAGATTAAGGGAAATAAACGACAGCCTGAGGAAGAAAAAGTTACGTTTAATTGGTGTTCCCGAGGGCGCCGAAAGGGACAGAGGGCCAGAATATGTATTTGAACAAATTCTAGCTGAAAACTTTCCTAATCTGGGAAGGGAAACAGGCATTCAGATCCAGGAAATAGAGAGATCCCCCCCCTAAAATCAATAAAAACCGTTCCAACACCTCAACATGTAATAGTGAAGCTTGCAAATTCCAGAGATAAAGAGAAGATCCTTAAAGCAGCAAGAGACAAGAAATCCCTGACTTTTATGGGGAGGAGTACTAGGGTAACAGCAGACCTCTCCACAGAGACCTGGCAGGCCAGAAAGGGCTGGCAGGATATATTCAGGGTCCTAAATGAGAAGAACATGCAACCAAGAATACTTTATCCAGCAAGGCTCTCATTCAAAATGGAAGGAGAGATAAAGAGCTTCCAAGACAGGCAGGAACTGAAAGAATATGTGACCTCCAAACCAGGTCTGCAAGAAATTTTAAGGGGAACTCTTAAAATTCCCCTTTAAGAAGAAGTTCAGTGGAACAATCCACAAAAACAAGGACTGAATACATATCATGATGACACTAAACTCATATCTTTCAATAGTAACTCTGAACGTGAAAGGGCTTAATGACCCCATCAAAAGGCGCAGAGTTTCAGACTGGATAAAAAAGCAGGACCCATCTATTTGCTGTCTACAAGAGACTCATTTTAGACAGAAGGACACCTACAGCCTGAAAATAAAAGGTTGGAGAACCATTTACCATTTGAATGGTCCTCAAAAGAAAGCAGGGGTAGCCATCCTTATATCAGATAAACTAAAATTTACCCCGAAGACTGTAGTGAGAGATGAAGAGGGACACTATATCATACTTAAAGGATCTAGCCAACAAGAGGACTTAACAATCCTCAATATATATGCCCCAAATGTGGGACCTGCCAAATATTTAAACCAATGAATAACCAAAGTGAAGAAATACTTAGATAATAATACACTTATACTTGGTGACTTCAATCTAGCTCTTTCTATACTCGATAGGTCTTCTAAGCACAACATCTCCAAAGAAACGAGAGCTTTAAATGATACACTGGACCAGATGGATTTCACAGATATCTACAGAACTTTACATCCAAACTCAACTGAATACACATTCTTCTCAAGTGCACATGGAACTTTCTCCAGAATAGACCACATATTGGGTCACAAATCGGATCTGAACCGATACCAAAAGATTGGGATTGTCCCCTGCATATTCTCAGACCATAATGCCTTGAAATTAGAACTAAATCACAACAAGAAGTTTGGAAGGACCTCAAACATGTGGAGGTTAAGGACCATCCTGCTAAAAGATGAAAGGGTCAACCAGGAAATTAAGGAAGAATTAAAAAGATTCATGGAAACTAATGAGAATGAAGATACAACCGTTCAAAATCTTTGGGATGCAGCGAAAGCAGTCCTATCGGGGAAATACATCGCAATACAAGCATCCATCCAAAAACTGGAAAGAACTCAAATACAAAAGCTAACCTCACACCTAAAAGAGCTAGAGAAAAAACAGCAAATAGATCCTACACCCAGGAGAAGAAGAGAGCTAATAAAGATTCGAGCAGAACTCAACGAAATCGAGACCAGAAGAACTGTGGAACAGATCAACAGAACCAGGAGTTGGTTCTTTGAAAGAATTAATAAGATAGATAAACCATTAGCCAACCTTATTAAAAAGAAGAGAAAGAAGACTCAAATTAATAAAATCATGAATGAGAAAGGAGAGATCACTACCAACACCAAGGAAATACAAACGATTTTAAAAACATATTATGAACAGCTATACGCCAATAAATTAGGCAATCTAGAAAAATGGATGCATTCCTGGAAAGCCACAAACTACCAAAACTGGAACAGGAAGAAATAGAAAACCTGAACAGGCCGATAACCAGGGTGGAAATTGAAGCAGTCATCAAAACCTCCCAAGACACAAGAGTCCAGGGCCAGATGGCTTCCGGGGAATTCTATCAAAAGTTTAAAGAAGAAACCATACCTATTCTACTAAAGCTGTTTGGAAAGATAGAAAGAGATGGAGTACTTCCAAAGTCGTTCTATGAGGCCAGCATCACCTTAATTCCAAAACCAGACAAAGACCCCACCAAAAAGTTGAAATACAGACCAATATCCCTGATGAACATGGATGCAAAAATTCTCAACAAGATACTGGCCAATAGGATCCAACAACACATTAAGAAAATTATTCACCATGACCAAGTAGGATTTATCCCCGGGACACAAGGCTGGTTCAACACTCGTAAAACAATCAATGTGATTCATCATATCAGCAAGAGAAAAACCAAGAACCATATGATCCTCTCATTAGATGCAGAGAAAGCATTTGACAAAATACAGCATCCATTCCTGATCAAAACTCTTCAGAATGTAGGGATAGAGGGAACATTCCTCAACATCTTAAAAGCCATGTACGAAAGCCCACAGCAAACATCATTTCTCAATGGGGAAGCACTGGGAGCCTTTCCCCTAAGATCAGGAACAAGACAGGGATGTCCACTCTCACCACTGCTATTCAACATAGTACTGGAAGTCCTAGCCTCAGCAATCAGACAACAAAAAGACATTAAAGGCATTCAAATTGGCAAAGAAGAAGTCAAACTCTCCCTCTTCGCCGATGACATGATACTCTACATAGAAAACCCAAAAGCCTCCACCCCAAGACTGCTAGAACTCATACAGCAATTCGGTAGAATGGCAGGATACAAAATCAATGCCCAGAAATCAGTGGCATTTCTATACACTAACAATGAGACTGAAGAAAGAGAAATTAAGGAGTCAATCCCATTTACAATTGCACCCAAAAGCATAAGATACCTAGGAATAAACCTAACCAAAGATGTAAAGGATCTCTACCCTCAAAACTATAGAACACTTCTGAAAGAAATTGAGGAAGACACAAAGAGATGGAAAAATATTCCATGCTCATGGATTGGCAGAATTAATATTGTGAAAATGTCAATGTTACCCAGGGCAATATACACGTTTAATGCAATCCCTATCAAAATGCCATGGACTTTCTTCAGAGAGTTAGAACAAATTATTTTAAGATTTGTGTGGAATCAGAAAAGACCCCGAATAGCCAGGGGAATTTTAAAAAAGAAAACCATATCTGGGGGCATCACAATGCCAGATTTCAGGTTGTACTCCAAAGCTGTGGTCATCAAGACAGTGTGGTACTGGCACAAAAACAGACACATAGATCAGTGGAACAGAATAGAGAATCCAGAAGTGGACCCTCAACTTTATGGTCAACTAATATTTGATAAGGGAGGAAAGACTATCCACTGGAAGAAAGACAGTTTCTTCAATAAATGGTGCTGGGAAAATTGGACATCCACATGCAGAAGAATGAAACTAGACCACTCTCTTGCACCAGACATAAAGATGAACTCAAAATGGATGAAAGATCTAAATGTGAGACAAGAGTCCATCAAAATCCTAGAGAAGAACACAGGCAACACCCTTTTTGAACTCGGCCACAGTAACTTCTTGCAAGATACATCCACGAAGGCAAAAAAAAACAAAAGCAAAAATGAACTATTGGGACTTCATCAAGATAAGAAGCTTCTGCACAGCAAAGGATACAGTCAACAAAACTAAAAGACAACCTACAGAATGGGAGAAGATATTTGCAAATGACGTATCAGATAAAGGGCTAGTTTCCAAGATCTATAAAGAACTTATTAAACTCAACACCAAAGAGACAAACAATCCAATCATGAAATGGGCAAAAGACATGAAGAGAAATCTCACAGAGGAAGACATAGACATGGCCAACACGCACATGAGAAAATGCTCCACATACTTGCCATCAGGGAAATACAAATCAAAACCACAATGAGATACCACCTCACACCAGTCAGAATGGGGAACATTAACATGGGAGGAAACCACAAAGGTTGGAGAGGATGCGGAGAAAAGGGAACCCTCTTACACTGTTGGTGGGAATGTGAACTGGTGCAGCCACTCTGGAAAACTGTGTGGAGGTTCCTCAAAGAGTTAAAAATAGACCTGCCCGATGACCCAGCACTTGCACTGTTGGGGATTTACCCCAAAGATTCAGATGCAATGAAACGCCGGGACACCTGCACCCCGATGTTTCTAGCAGCGATGTCCACAATAGCCAAACTGTGGAAGGAGCCTCGGTGTCCATCAGAAGATGAATGGATAAAGAAGATGTGGTTTATGTGTACAATGGAATATTACTCAGCCATTAGAAACGACAAATACCCACCATTTGCTTCAACGTGGATGGAACTGGAGGGTATTATGCTGAGTGAAGTAAGTCAATCGGAGAAGGACAAACAGTGTATGTTCTCATTCATTTGGGGAATATAAATAATAGTGAAAGGGAATATAAGGGAAGGGAGAAGAAATGTGTGGGAAATATCAGAAAGGGAGACAGAACACAAAGACTCCTAACTCTGGGAAACGAGTGGTGGAAGGGGAGGAGGGCAGGAGGTGGGGGTGAATGGGTGACGGGCACTGAGGGGGGCACTTGATGGGATGAGCACTGGGTGTTGTTCTGTATGTTGGTAAATTGAACACCAATAAAAAACAAATTTAATATTATAAAAAAGAACTGTTGAATCACTGTATTGTACACTTGAAACTAATATAACACTGCATGTTAACTAACTGGAATATAAATAAAAACTTTTTAAAAAGAATAGAAAAATGAAGAAATAGGACAAGTTATTTTTTAAACAGGACTCATGAATCTTGGTTTCAAAGACTATCACATCCACAAAAGAAAAGGCTGCTATGCCAAAGGAACCATCAGAGAACTAGAAAGTCCTTTTGGAATTTAAAAATATATTTGGTGAAATTTAAAAACCAAAAAAAAAAAAAAAAAAAGATGCAATTGCATAACAGTTGCTTCAGAAAACTCAACTGGTGACTTGAAATCTCATCTTGAGTAATTCTTCCATAATTTGAAAAGAAAACAAGATGGAATGTAAGAAGAGAGCTTAAGAGACAAGAAATACAGATCCAGAACATACAATATTGACTTATTAAAAGTGTCAGGAGAAAAGAGTAAATGGTAGACAATAAATAATCAAAAAGGAAAAAAGAAAATCCTGAGCTGAAGATGGACTTGAGTTATCAGAACAAAAGTGCACCCCACGTATCAGAAGAAAAGGTGCATTAAATTAAAATAAAATATGTATATAAATATCTTCTTTTCAAAATTCTATATGGAGAAGAATCCAATTTCCTACAAACAAAAATTGTCACCTAGATTAGAAAGACACTCAAACTAACCTTAGATATCTTAATTTTTAATTGTAAATACTAAGAAAATATCTAACAATTGACATACTAAAGAATGTGTCTTTAAATGTATGGATTTAATATACGTTTCTACACTGTGACATAAAAGTAATTAGTTAAAAACAATTTAGTACTTATGTGAAATATGTTCTTCAATTGCCTTTTCTCACATAAACATTTTAAACTGAGCAAAGAAACTCTTCAGGAAAAAAAGTATTGTTATTTTTCTCCTCTTGGATAAAAATTCCTAATTATCTTAGAGTTTCCATGGACTAAAGCACCACAATAAAAGGTATTAGGAAGGAACTCCAAAGCACGTTGAAAGTACAACTACATTTTAAAACAGAAATAAGCATACTACATCATATTCATGCACTCAGATCAAATAAGACTGATTACCAATTGCTCACAAATCTTGTACATTAATTTGAAACAAGATCTATGTATTTAAACAATGGAAGCTGATTTACATTAATCATGCAGGAAAGTATGAAATAACTGTAACTTGAAGAATGAAGTATACATTTGTATAAGAGATATATATAAAGATGTATACACACAGACACACACACACCTTTAGCAGTTACTGAGAATATCCCCTATAACAAACCAAAGACATAGTTAATAGATAATTATGTTTCCTAGGATTTTTGCTTTTGAAGCTGATGTACCTCACACTATTTTATATTCCCCAAATCATAAAGGTTCTCAAACACATTATCCATCATTATGTCCACCTATTTATGGCTTTAGTAAAATAGCTATTAGTAGATCATTATGGGAACATATTACTTCAAAATATTCATTTTATATTCACCAGAAATAGTATTAGCATAAAAATGATTTGTACAGCTATGAATATCAGCATAAAGCAAATAAGAAAAAAATCACTTATATTATTCAAATTTTAAATATTGAAATCAAATGACATGTGAGTTTAACTTATTCTACTTTCCTACAATGATAGCTATCATTCTGAACAAGATACATTTCACATAAAATGTTCAATAATTATTTAGGTTCATAACACACATATATACACAAACCACATTTCTAGTTTATAATTTTAATTCAACTGAATTAAAGTTAATATGATAAAATTGTACATATACCCATATACACAGTACAGAAACAATTGTTTATACACTAGTGTCACAATTACTGAAGGCATTCTGATTAAGGGTAAAAGAATCTATAGTTTTACAGATGCCACCTGAACATTTAGGTTAAAGATGCACTACAAAGCCAATACTATATTGCTGGAAAAAAATAATGTGCAGAATAGTTTTCCATCTATATCTCTCTTGTGATCATTTTAGGTAGACAACCTAAACATCAATCCGAGTTTCCTTTCTCTATGTATTGTTAAGTGTTTCCCAGTGCTAGAACACTTCTTTGAACCAATGTTCAGGTAAGAATCTCATGCTTCTCAATGGTTTCGTCTGATCATTGAAAACCCACTGAGTGTGGCCTTTGTTGTCTTTCCATTAGAAAGTAAGTGTAACATCCATAACCAGTGACAGTTATCATTCCTATCAGATCCCTTTCACTATCTTTTAAGGTAGGGGAGAGGTCACCAGGTGTACATTTCCTATTCTATATTGTTTTATAGCTTTCCTCACTTATAACAAATACTTTAGTATCTTTTAGCTTGTCTAGGAGCATTAAATCTCTCAAAGCTTCTTTAAAAGAGGTATTCTCAGATTAAAATCATTTATTTCGATGTTTTTACCAAATGAAGTAAAAGGTATTAGATAGTGAACGTCATTTATGATTTGGCTGATAATATCTCCTCTACTGCTGTGATAGAAACATTCTGTGCTCAGATCCAGTACATACCATGTGCATTCCTCTGAGGTCAGAAGCTCAAAGCAGAAGAGCCTATAATCTATGTTTTAGAGGCTATTCCTTTCAGTTACAATAAATTATAATTGAAGATGTGCAAATTATAAAGACCATTAGAACATACCATCCTTCTCTGTTATCCTACTTGAAATAAACACATAGAAAAACACTATATTTTGAAAAAATAACCTCATCTCTCAAAGCACATGTTTCAAATGCTTCTCTAGGATATTTTTGAGAAATAGTGATGCCACTTACTGAAAGGTGTGACAGCGTGACTTGATATTGGAGAACAGAATAGGCTGTGGAAATTATAGCTATTTCAACATATTGTGTTCACCTAAGGTGGCCTTTTATGCAGATACTACACACCTATGAGAGAAGTAGATAAAGGGACTTGTAATAGGGAAAGAAGACTGCTATAACAGACAACCTAATATCATTCCACGTATCTTTCTATATTCTAAGGTTTTCCCAGATGTACACTTCTCTCATTTAACAATCACTGAGCAACTACCTTGTCAGGCAGTGCACATCTGGAATATGCATAGAAAGCAAAGACAAATAGTCCCTTTCACAAGAAGATCACTGATGTCTGAGTGACAAGGCTGCTCCATTAAGGTGCTCTGATGAGGCAGTGCTAAACATGACCATCACCATGAGACACACCCAGTTTTCACAGTGAAGCCCATTTAAATGGATCTGGCTCACCAGCTGGGAAATCTGGTGTCAAGAGACTTTAATAAAAAGGTTGAAATATAAATTTTGGAAACCTCTATCTCTCCAAAAGCTGCCTGTCAGAAAATTTCTATAAAGTTGTAGCAAATCCCAGAAACCAGAGATAAACAACTTTCCCATGAGATCCATAAATTATGAAAAACATTAAACTAAAGAAAACTGCCAAGTTTCCAAAAATTACATGTTTTTCTAAGCTTTATCTGAAATTCTGGTCATACCATGAGGCCAGTTAGAAAATAAAAAGTAACCTATCCATGAACCTTGCTTGTCAGAGTTGTCTAATATTTCCAACAGAATTCTTAGACAGGATTACATTTTGTTTTGAAGTTGTACATGTAAAGTTAACCACTTGTACTTACCCTTTATCTGCTTTAGAGATAAACCTTGGACCTAAGGTTGAAGTTTGGGTCCTCTTTCTCATATCCTACAGGATCCTGGACTTCTCCTTGAGAGGCTTCACCCCACGGTCCTGTGGCAGCATGCTTTCTTCCCTCTCCTCCCACAGTCCAATCTTTTTATGAAGTTTAGGTCCACGTCTACCTTAGTGACCACTCTGTGTCCCAGTGCTTGACAAATAGAAATTACTTATAAATTTTTCTGAATAAAAGAATAAATAATAAATTAATGTGAGCCTTGGATTAAAACAATATTTTATCAGTATCTTGACTTAGTTTCTCACTCAAAACTGATTTTATTTAAAATTTCCTTAAGAGTTTACTTTCATATACACATCTACAAGGTAACTAATAATAATTAATAATCAAGATAACTAATGTCAAGAGCATGACTTTGGAGTTGAGCTTTCTAGATCAAATCCTGGTTGCATTAGTGACTTCAACTTCTCTGTTACTTTAACATAATTCCTTTTAGAGTACTGGTGAGCATAAAATAAGAGAAATATTATAAAGCATTGAGCCCAATACCATATTAGATGCTATTTTTGTTTGGCAATGTTATTTTCCCTAGCAAAGTAAAGTGTTCCACCATGCAGGAAAACAGACCACACCATTAGTTGCTGTGTACAGCGCTTTCAGAGGCTTTGCCTAAAAATTAAGTATGGATCTACGCCCAAAATTACGTATATATTTTCTTTCTTTGTCTACTCAGATTACGTTGCTGTTTATTTATTTATTTATTTATTTATTTATTTATTTATCTATTTATTATTTATTTATTTATTTATTGACGCTGCTGTTTTAGAAGTAGCAACAGACTTTAACAGAACAAATATTTCTCTAGCTAGCCCCTCCTCCAATTTCTGCATGGCATATCTATAGAAACCAATAAGAATAAAACAATAATAAACTTTACTTGAACCACAAAATGCCATGCTATACATAACATGCTTTCCTTTACAGCTAGCTTTTGTGTAATGTTGTTGGTACAGCCTTTACATAAGGTAGTTTAATATTTCCACATCTGGAAAATGTATACACAAAGATAATAAAAATTATGTTGTTTAATACAGCAAAAACAATTTAAATTCTAAACCTCTATTACTTGCCTACATTAATAATTTAACAAAGCCATCCTCTGTTCAAGTATTCATAATTTTAATTTAATATGATTTGGTATATATTTTTAATGTTTATAATGGAGAAGTCTTTATCTTCCTATCAAAAATGTATTTAAAACTACCTAAATGATGAACAAACATAAGAAAAAAGCAAGCAAGCAAGTAAAACAGCAGTTTAGGGAAGGATGTTCACCAGAATATTAACTTACAGGTGTTCATATTTTTTAATTATATAACATTATAGTGTTTAAGTTATTGACTATATATGTTGCTTTTTCTGTTACACAAACAAGTTTGAAAGCCATGATATATAGGACAAGATATTCATTTGTCCATCTCTATAGAACCTATTGCAGTGCAATGATAATTATTTGTTGGATAAATATGAAAATGTATGAAAAAATAAATGAAAAGAATCATTAAAATATCATACATCTTATCTGAAGAAAAAGCAATGAATTGGCAGCCTTGGTAAATAATAAACCTTGACAAGAATATTATGGGCCAAGATCCCCTTTGCACTAAGAGAAACAGCCAAACAAAGCAAATTCTTGAGAAAAGTTTAGAACTTGACAGGATTGTGTTTTGCTTGCTTGCTTTTTCCTCTTCTCAGTTTCTAACTTGAACCCTTAGGACTCTCTTATTCTCTCCCACTTTTAACAAACCCGTTTTTACAAAATTATTTGTATCTGTCATGTACATGTTGACTTGAATTCAGTTTATTATTCCTCTTCCCAGGTGTCTTGGTGAGGCTTAAGTTTGGCTAATCTTCTGCTGTGGTCAGTTTTTTTGGTCATGAAGACACCTCTGTGAAGGAAAAATACATGGCTTTTTCTCTACTTCTTGAACTAGTGTACTGTGAAAATTATGGAATGCAATGTTTTTAAAATCCATCACCAGTGACCAAGATCCTGCCTCAGCACCTTTGGACTTGCTAATCTCACTAGCATTTGATATTTGAGTGCTTTTCCTCAAATGTCTGTTTCTCATCTCTTTCAGTTTTTACTCAAATGTCAGAGTCTTTCTTGGGCATTCTATGTAAATATGCAGCCCCTTGACCACTAGGATTTCGTATTTCCCATTTCCTTCCTTAATTTTCTCCATAACAGTTATTAACATGCTACTTCTTCTATATTCATCTTATTTATTGACTATGTGCCCTCAGTGAAGCATAGATTCCAATTGAGTGCATATTTTGTTCCATAGGCACCCAGGGAGAGAAAAGTTCCCAATGTGTAGTGTTTATCAAGCCTCCACCTACATCATATTTGCTCTTGTCTTAGAAGTCAAAATAAGTCACAGGGGCAAGTCAGTCAATGTGGGAGGGCCACAGAAGTGCATGAATACAGAGAGAGGTGACTTTCTTGGGACTCTTTCTTTGATAATGTCCCACACTAAGTTGAGGAACCACAAGAAATCTAGTGTAGCTGACCAACAGAGAGTGGTAGGAGATAATAAATCCAAAAAGGAAGTTAAGTAAGATTCAAATCATATAGGGTCCCATAGGCCAGGAAAGGTCTGTTTTTGAAGTGGATGGAGAGACACCATAATGTTCTAAGCAGGGAAAAAAATTAATTTAATTTACATAGTTCAGTCTGGCTACTTATAATTCATAAATATAGAGGTGTATTATTTAATAGGATGAGAATGCAAGTAGGAAGCCAGTGATCCTGGGGAGAGACAATTGTGGTATGCCCAAGGGTGGTGACAGTGAGATACATGGATGAGCAGAAGATCCTTAGGAGGTAACATTGAGACCTTGGTTAGATCTGGAGGATAAAGACCATTGAGAGCCTCGGTCTCTGCCTAGTAACTAACCTTGATTCCTACAGCTCATGTAGTTCCCAGGACCCCGAAGGGCCTTGTTCAAAGTCAGCATTTGCTTACAAAAAAAAAAAAAAAAGGATCGTTAACAAATTAATCACCACTTTCATTTTTAACATCAACCATAACTGCCTAGACACAGGCAGGGGCTGCTAAACTAATTCAGGTTTTTCATGGCACTCTGGGATGTTTTGCTGCTGTATTTATTGTACCATTTGTCTTTTGCTGTGTAGCCAATTACCTCAAAATGTAGTGACTTACAATAAGAAACATTTATCATCGCACAGGAATCAGGATAGTTCTGACTCAGGGTCTCTCCGGAGACTGCAGATAAGATGTTGGCCAGGACTGCAGTCATCTGAAGGCTTGACTGAGTTGAAAGATCCACTTCTACGGCAGCTCACTCATAGCCAGCAGGTTGGAAATGAACGTTGGCAAAAGGTCTGTTTCTCCTCAACCCTGGTGTCCATGTGTACTTCTCCACAGACTGCTTACACATCATCGCAACATGGCAGCTGACAGCAAAAGCCTCCTTTTTAGGACCTAGTCTTGGAAATTACACATCATCACTACAACCGCATTCGATTAATTATAAGTGACTCACAAAGTCCAGTCCACATCCAGAGGGAGGACAATTAGGTTCCACTTTCTGAAGGGAGATGAATCAAACAATTTGCAGGCAGACTATAAAAACCACTAGAGTACTAACAATAATCACTATGTTTTAAGTCCCTAACAGGTATGAAGAACTGCTTGCTATTCTATATACCCTCTCTCACCTTCCCCTGAGTCAGACTTGCACTTTACAGATAAGGAGACCTAAGGTTTCAAAGGAGACCTTTGAAGGTTTATTGACTTGTCTAAAATATCAAGGCTAGAAAGTGACAGGGCCAAGACTTCGAATCCAGTCATTATGACTTCAAAATTGTTTCTATTTTATACCACCACTGGGCCTTCATCCTTTCCCCCAACCACATATATAACTTTAAAAAAAGGCTTGGCATTTCAGAAAAACAATCACATGTAATCCATCATCTGTTTGTTTCAAGCCATCTGCTACACAGAAGCACTGACTATTTTCTTAAAAACATAATAGCATATTAATTTGATTCTATCTAGATTGTGATAATCATTAAGAAATAATTTACTTATTAAACAAGTTAATGATATAAATAAGATTACATTTAAAATGCGATAGTTTGGGGATGCCTGGATGGCTCAGCAGTTGAGCGTCTCTGCCTTCGGCTCAGGACATGATCCTGGGGCCCGGGATTGAGTCCCACATTGGGATCCCTGTGGGGAGCCTGCTTCTCCCTCTGCCTATGTCTCTGCCTCTCTCTCTCTCTCTCTCTCTCTGTGTGTGTCTTTCACGAATAAATAAATAAAATCTTAAAATAAAATGTGATAGTTTTCATAGACATTGTGTGAAATTAAAAATCATAATATTTTCAGTAAAGCAGGTCTAGTAAGATCATATGTTCTAAAACTCTTAGGAGAATTTGTCCCTTTTTGTACTGGAAACAATGAATGTTAAAATTTCTCCTAAGATACACTTTTTAATTGGTTTACTATTCTATTACTAGTATTACTATTCTATTACTAGTAAACCAATAGTATTACTATTGGTTTACTTTCTTCCCATCCTCTGTGATTGCATGTTTTCCTTACTTTTATTTAAATGTAGTATGATTGAGACTATTTCAATGCCTTGAATCCAAAAAACTAACAATAGGATGCTAATAGAGAAATATCTTAGAGTGTCTTCTGACAGTTGTAACCTAAGAAATGTAAGCTACAGCTGCACTCTCTTCTGCTGAATTTGGAGATATGCTCAGCTCAGATAGTGCCTACTACAAAAAATAAGCTTATTTTAGAGGGCCCTGAATGTCTATCCTGAACAACGTTAGCTGACATAAAGAAAAATGCAGTAGAATAGTGCCTCCATAGCTCTGAGAGAATGAGTTAGAGCCATATTCCCCAGTCTCTAGCCTGTGGCAGACGCCTGCCTTCTGTATCAGTTCATACCTGTGTCTGGGTGAGGACCGGGATGGCCTGAGAGAGGCCAGGGGCATGTCCATGTCCATTTTCTTTCTGGAATTCCTTTTCAGATCTCCCACTGGGAGTTTGAAATCTTCTCCAGAATGCATTATCCATTTTTTTGCCTGCCAAGTCACTACCATCTCTCTCTGTCTATTGAGTTTTTGCCTAGTTCATGTACAGTACACATTATTTTAGATTTTCTCACTCACTGTCTTCCATACTTCCCTTCCTTACACACACACACACACACACACACTATCAGGGAAAAATCTGCCTCTGTCTGTCTGTTTTAGATGTGGTTTCTACTAATTCTGAAAGTATACATCCTGAAAGAACATGAATAATAATAGCTAATATCTATAGAAAGAGCTCACTATGTGCCAGATGCTCTTCCAAATGCTGGTCACATGTTATCTTAATCCTTATCACAACCTGTAAGGAAAGTAACACTGTTACTCACATTTTATAAATACAGAATGAAGACACAAAGAATGAGTGATATTCCTATTATCCTGGAGCTAATAGTGGCAGACCCAAGGTTCAAAGCCCTGTTCTTAATAACTCTACCCCAGCTGCCTCTCGAGCTGTCCCTGGCCGAAACAAAAAAGATGCAATCTGAGTGCTGAAAAAGGTTTAACCTTGATCTCTAATGTGCAGATTGCTTTTGCTATTTCATTTCAGGATGTTTATAATCCTATTAATGCATGGTTTATTATACCACAGATTTGAATAGAGCATGGATCAAATCAAACCCCTCAAAACACAACTACACACTAGCCAATAAAAGCCAGTAAAAGAATGGTATATATTTATATCTCCATCATCCTGAATATTATAACATCTAATATTTATATTTTATATCCGAGCTAAAGAAACAATTTGAGATGAACAACCACCCTGTGAAATGTATTGGAGAACAGATGTCTCTTCATGGCTTTGGGGCAGATGTCCTGAGTAATTGCAATTCTACCACTTACAAGTTGCTTATTCTCTGTTCCTCAGCTTTCATATCTGTAAAATGGGTATAATAACAATA
Organism: Canis aureus; assembly: GCF_053574225.1. NCBI lineage: Eukaryota > Metazoa > Chordata > Mammalia > Carnivora > Canidae > Canis > Canis aureus. The sequence goes on along the minus strand of NC_135615.1, from coordinate 4,115,300 downwards.
CTATGTAGATTTGAGAATGAAAGGAGTTAATAATATTAAGCTATTAGAACAGTGCCTGACACACACACACACACACACACAACCTCTTAAATCTGTTAGTAGGTATTTAACTTTAACAGGTACTATTCTCACCCCCATTTTATAGATGAGGAGACTGGGGGAAGGAGAGATTAGATGATTTGCATCAAATCATATAGCAAGTAGTTAAAGCAATTTTTTACCTCAAACTAAATATTCTTTTCACAACACACAGTCCTACAGAGAGACTAAAGAACACAACTCCATTTTCCAGTTTGCATCGATCAGCCTCACCATATCCCTTGTCCTTTCTACCTCATGCCCTGAAGCACCATGTTATGGTGCCATGTTTACAACATTATTTCATCTGCAGAACAACTCTGGTGAAGACAGTGATGTTTGCTGATCTACCACGTATACTTTTTGGAATTACCAAACTATGTGAACAATTAATATTTTCCAAGCAAACAAGCATCTCCAGATTTAGAGACAATATCCTAAATTATTTAATGTCCACAGTGAATTCTTAATTTTCCAATGCCATTTTAGAAATGCTGCTGATTGGCAGACTGTCATCAGAGGCAGCCATAGGATAAGAAGGAGAGAGACACTCAGCCTATGGGATTTTGACCTTTTGCTCTTGCCTGTGGCTGCCCATGGGGGAGGAGGTCATGCTCTGCTAGAGATACAAGTGCACATACAATCAACTGATAAACCCCACTGGTGACACGCCCCCTCTTCCCAGAGGTCCTTCAGGCAACCTGTATGAGATATACTGTCCCCTTTCGGTTGTTCCTGTAGTGAGGCTCTTATTTTCACCTGTGCACAAATATGAGGAGTTTTGTTGGAGGAAGGGATAGAAAACCATCACTCCTAAGTATGGCCCTATGTGAATCATGGACTTCTAAAAGTTGCCATGTTCAACAGGTACAGAATATAAAATAGTGCAAATTCTCCTCTAGAATCTCACAGCATGCTGGGAGCAATGTGACCAAATTCAATTTCTGCAGGAGTGGGATCAAAAAGAAGCTAAGTTAATGTGTAAACAAGAAAGTATTTTTTTTTAGAGGGTGGACCTTGAAATTTGACCTTGCTATTGAAGAAAGAGTGTGAAACAGTAGACTATTCTCACATAGTAGGAATGACTGCTGGGACAGAGAGGGACCCAAGAGGTTGAAGTATTTGGGGAGCTGAGGGGCTATTTAGTGATGTGGGTGTCTATGTTGAGGAACTGAAGATCAAAAACTTCAGAAGTTATGGGAAGACAAATGGGTGATTATTCAATGGAAAGATAATTTTCATTTGGATGCCCTTGATACTAAAAGGTCTTCAAAATGCTAAGTCGAGACAGTCCAAAGATTTCTCATTGGGCTTCATTTAGAAAAACATTATATGCGTGTTAACCAAGGCATGCTAACATACATCAGCTGAAAGAATGATAATTTAAGTTTTATATAAATATTTCTTAACTCCACATTCCATGCTGGATAATGGAGAAAATGATATCTTTATTAATCAAGTATATTCATTCAAAGGAAACAAATGTAGCATCATCCTATTTTTTTTACCTATTTCCATTTTATAACTTTAAACATATTTGGGGGCATGTTTTAGATAGCTTACCTTAGAGACTGGGTCAGAAGATTACCTCTCAAAATCAATTGAGAGAAGCATGTTATTTCTAGACCACAATACAAAAAAGCACAATGTCATAATATAAATAACACTGTACAAAACAGAAACCTAGTTGGAAAGCTGAGGGTTATTTCACAAATGATAAAAATTCACCATGATGTGATTCTTGAATCTTTATTACCCATTTTTCATTTTAAATATAGTTTATTTGCTTATTTTTTCATAACAATATTTTATATTTTCCTAAAATAAAAATAGAACGTGATTTATATGTGAGACTATTTCACTTATCATGGGTTCCGATTTAAGAGAAAAATATTTATTGGAGAATACAAAAGTTGGAAAAGCAATAAAAATGAAAATACATATTCAAATTATATATCCTTTGAAAGAGCATATTTGTACATAAAGTCCATTGAACATAAAGAATCTTACATAATTACCTTCTTAGTACCGTTTTGGGCACATTTTTTTTTATTTCAAGTTTTTATTTAAATTAAAATTAGTTAATATATAATATAATATTAGTTTCTGGAGTAGAAATTAGTAATTCATCACTTACATATAATACCCAGTGCTCATCACAAGTGCCCTCCTTAATGTCCAGCACTGCCTCCCTTCCAGCAACTTTCAGTTTGTTCTCTATAGTTAAGAGTCTGTTTTATGGTTTGGGGCACATATTTTTGACCAAACATTACATACGCATGCATGCATGCACATAAACACACACTCAAGTCCCAAAGGAAAAATTAATTCAATTATCCAGTTAATATGAGCTTTTCTTCCCAAATTCTGCTTTTTTCCTCAGTTCATCATTGGCTCCATTTTAGGATATGTTAGGCAGAAAAAGAAAAAAAAAAGAAAGTTTTTGGCTAGCTTCTCAAAGGTAATAAGCTCATTTCCCCTCCCTCACATTGACACAGCCCCAGGTTGCTTGGGAAGGCAAGTGACAGGCTCAGTGTCACCTCTCCTTTCGCTGATAATAATGATCCTCCCTTACATGCTTAGCTGCTACCTCCTGAAACCTGAGGCATTTTGCCTGAGGCTATCTCTCTTAAGAGAAATTGGACACAGCTTAAAGATTTGATTATTCTGACTTCCACAGTTCATTAAGATAGTACCATAAGCACTGAGTTCAGGGATACCCAGAAGTGCCCCAATTCTGCACAGCATTTAGCTCTTATTTCTGGTTATTTGCATCTGTCTAGAAAGTGAGCCACATAACCCAATCATGAACATCATACACAGCATTTATTAGTTTAATAGAACAGAAGTCATCCCATTTATGCTCAAACCTGGTAACTATTTCATCTTCCCACATCCCATAGTCCTTTCTCATGCCATCACAGACAAATACTTAAAAAAAAAAAAAAAAAAAAGATAAAGAACAGTAGAACACTGCATGCATAGGAATAACAGGTGTCATAAGCAACTTTCCACCTCTGCTGTCTGTTAGCAACATCAATGTCTCCTCAACCATGATGGGCTGGCAGTTACAATGGGTTAGGAGGCCTAAGTACTTCCTTCACCTACTAGCCAGGGTCTGTCTTCATAGTCCTCCCCTACTAGGATTTTTTGACATTTCTTCCAGAAAACATTTTTTGAAAAAAGAGAGAAAGGGTCAAAGCTTCATCTGAAGTAAATACACTGACAATTCTTCCAAACCATTAGTTTTCCTGTGTATATTGTTTTGCACTAGTGTTTTTACTCCAATATTTTCAAAAAACTGGCAACTCAGTTCCCAGAAACAGGATAATTGCCAGCCCTCTGTTTGCCTCTCTTCCTTTCCTGACCACATGGGAAGTTAGGGCTCTGATAAGGCATCACTCACCTATGGCAGAATCATAGTCTCCAGTTCCTCTGGACAAATGAAAGAATTCCAATTTATCATAGCTGCAGAATTTGGAGAGGACAGCTATAGAGACTGCCAAAAAGATCCAGCTCCCTGACCAATCATTTTCTATTAACTAATATGTTTAAATGATTACTCAATACCTTGGAAAGAAAAGGAGAATAATGCTGCTCAGTCTGTAAAAACAAGGCATTGTCTATATAGAAACAAGACACCCTGATTTTTTTTTTCAGTTCCACACTTAAAGAGAATCCCAGACCAGAATGCAGGAAGATCTCCTGGATGACCTTCTTTCCATTTCCTGCCAAAGGAGGAATAGGCTCCTGAGACCATCCAGCAGACTGTGAGGAAGTCAGAGTCGCACGTCTCCAAAAATTTTAGGGCTGAGCAAGGTTTCGTCATTAAGACAAATCTTGGCACTCTGACCAGGTCATTGTTTAATGAGAAAAGAGATAAATGCTTAAAATTTCACCATGGATTCAGAGTCAAAATGCAAGAAGGCAAAGAAAAATATATTTTTATAGACAATAAACTTTAGAAACATCAAAGAGTTCCCATGAAGAGCAGGGATCTACCAAATGAATAGTCGGTAGAGGCTTAAGAATTAGTTGAAATAGTGCTGGACGTGAAACAGAATTGGAATGTGGCTATGTAGCTAGTGCACAATATAGTTCACAAGCCATTTTGATAAAAGGAAAGGAAGCAAATGCCTTTCTAGTACTATCACCCCCTACCCTACTCTGATTTGCCTTGGCTCATTTAAATTAAAAAAAAAAAAAGAAGCAGAAGTACTTATAAATTCAACAGCATTTTGATGGTAGTAACAAAAGCCAGTATTTATATAGTAGATTTGATACTTATAATAAAAATGTGACCTATGATTTTGACACTGACCACTGAATCTTGAGGAATATTTTCGACCTGCCTTTCTGGCAAAAATTACCTTGGTTTCCCAAGTTTGCCAACATCCTTTTCCTTAGTGTCTCAACTAACACCTCTGTATATTCACTAAATCTGAGTCCTGAGCATTTTATTTTTAGATTTCTGCATACCACCTAATTAGTGGGCCTGTCCATTTGGCTCATATTTGTCTTTGTCCTCCAAATGTGGCTTCACCCATCATGGACTCCACAAATAAACAAACAAACAAAAAATGTCAGTCTGGAGTATAAGTATGATATAGTCATATCATCACCTACAAAGTACTTTTGAAATTCCCTTTATACATTCCATATGTCCACTTACCTCCACCAATGAAAAGTGCAAAGAGAGCTAATAGTAAACATATAATAAACCAGAACCAAAATTCACTGCTTTCTATGAAATGGCTCATGTCCTAACTTTCTCATTAACAATGTCTTTTGTTTAGATTGCTTGTTGCCCTTTTTTGATGACAAGCTTTACTGATAGCAAGTTAAATCAACCAACCTCAATATTTTGAATTTTAAAATTCACAGTGTAGAATAACTTAATAGTAAAGAAAATAAAACACAAGTAACAATGAACAGAACTGGGCAGCCCGGCTGGCTCCGCGGTTTAGTGCCGCCTTCAGCCCAGCGCCTGATCCTAGACACCCGGGATTGAGTCCTATGTCAGGCTTCCTGCATGAAGTCTGATTCTCCCTCTGCCTGTGTCTCTGCCTCTCTCTCTCTCTCTCTGTGTCTCTCATGAATAAATAAATAAAATCTTTAAAAAAAAAATGAACAGAACTATAACATTATTATAGCTAATATGAATGCAGTTCATTATTGTGAAAAATAAGTAATTGAAAATAAGTAATTAATTATTACGGAAAATAATTAACCATATCACCATCCTAATTAACTAGTGGGTATACAGTTGTCATTATACAACAATATTTTGATATTTCATATATTATATGTAATAAATTATATAACAGAAATGTCATATTATAATAGATCATATTTAATGATCTAAGGAAGGAAGGGAAAAAGGAAATAAGGAATGAATGAGCAAATGAAGAGAAGTTGGTCTTTATTATTACTCAGTAACTCATCATAGGTGTGGGCCGAGAGCTGGCCTCCCTACCCCTACTTCACTCTTCTTTTCAATTCATCGTCCACATCTTGTCAAGATGACCTCTAAAATACGTATGATGATTCTATGCCCCCTACCCCCATCTATAATCTTTCTGTAGCATACAGTGAAGTTTTCAATTTTTCTGACTGTAGCCAACATAAACATATTTTATGTCCTGACAAATATGTGTCCAACCCTACATACACAAGTAAAAAGTAGATTTCGTGGAGAATGGATTGGTGGTGGACAGGAGCTGGAGAGTAATGCAGGTGAGTGTGGCTAGAAGGGGACAGCACAAGAAGCTTATGGTGATGCTATAGTTCCACACCTTGATTGTGGTGATGAATACATGAGGCTACGCATGTAGTAGAATCACACAGATATATACACATCCAGACAAGTGAATGTGTGCAAAACAAGTGAAATCCAAGGAAGCTGTATAGATTATACCAATGTCAATGTTCTGATTTTGATAGTACTGCAATTGTGTAAGATGTTAACTTTGAAGGAAGCTGAAAGAGAGGTGCATGGGAACTTCCTGTGAATTTCTTTGCAATTTCCTGTTAATCTATAGTTGTCTCAGAATAAACAGCATTCATAGGTGATGTACTCTGATATTTTCTATTCTCAGTGTAGAGAATTTAGGAATATAGACAAGTAAAAAATTAGAAATGAAAATCATCATTAACCCCATACTCTCTGGCATTAATCACTAGTATTTTTATATTTCCCTAAAGAGTTTTTATGCATAAATATACATATATAAACATTCACACACATTTTATATTATGGGAAACACAGTGAACACATGGATTTATGTTATTGTTTTTTGATTTACCATCTATTTTGAACATTTTCCATGTCATTCAATATTCTTTGAAACACATTTCTAAAAACTTCACTATAAGATTGTATGTTGACCTGTTCTCCTGTTTGAATACCTAGCTTGTTTTCAGCTTTTGCTACTATAGATAATGCTGCAGTGAGTGTCCCTGAATATGCATTTTCACAAAAATCTCTCACTATCCTTGAGTAATACTGTTTTCATTTCTAAGTTGACAGACACAACAATAGTATTAGTTTGCATTGATTTTGGGGGGATGATAATAGTTGATGGAGTCTATAGGGTACCAGACACCCAGACGCCCCCTTGACATGCTCACTGGGGTCAGGCTTTGGAACAATGAGACCTGGACTGAGAGAATGTGAGCTGGCTTCCTATCAATCAAATGTTTGTTCTCCTTTTACTAATGTTGAAGATAAAGTTCTTGTAATAATAAACATTGATCTTTTTCGCAACGGGTTTGCCGCCAGAACACAGGTGTCGTGAAAACCACCGCTAAACCTAAACCAAAATGGGAAAGGAGAAGACTCACATCAACATCGTCGTCATTGGACATGTAGATTCGGGCAAGTCTACCACTACTGGCCTCTGATCTACAAATGTGGTGGGATCGACAAAAGAACTATCGAAAAATTTGAGAAGGAGGCTGCTGAGATGGGAAAAGGCTCCTTCAAGTATGCCTGGGTCTTGGATAAACTGAAAGCTGAACGTGAACGTGGTATCACCATTGATATCTCCCTGTGGAAATTCGAGACCAGCAAGTATTATGTGACCATCATTGATGCCCCAGGACACAGAGACTTTATCAAAAACATGATTACAGGCACATCTCAGGCTGACTGTGCTGTCCTGATTGTTGCTGCTGGTGTTGGTGAATTTGAAGCAGGTATCTCCAAGAATGGGCAGACCCGTGAGCATGCCCTTCTGGCTTACACGCTGGGTGTAAAACAACTAATTGTTGGTGTTAACAAAATGGATTCCACTGAACCACCCTACAGCCAGAAGAGATACGAGGAAATCGTTAAAGAAGTCAGCACCTACATTAAGAAAATTGGCTACAACCCCGACACAGTAGCATTTGTGCCAATTTCTGGTTGGAATGGTGACAACATGCTGGAGCCAAGTGCTAACATGCCTTGGTTCAAGGGATGGAAAGTCACCCGTAAAGATGGGAATGCCAGCGGAACCACACTGCTTGAAGTCCTGGATTGCATTCTGCCACCAACTCGTCCAACTGATAAGCCCTTGCGTCTGCCTCTCCAAGACGTCTACAAAATTGGTGGTATTGGTACTGTCCCAGTGGGTCGAGTGGAGACTGCTGTTCTTAAGCCCGGTATGGTGGTCACCTTTGCTCCAGTCAATGTTACAACTGAAGTAAAGTCTGTTGAAATGCACCATGAAGCTTTGAGTGAGGCTCTTCCTGGGGACAATGTGGGCTTCAATGTCAAGAACGTATCTGTCAAAGATGTTCGTCGTGGCAACGTGGCTGGTGACAGCAAAAATGACCCACCAATGGAAGCAGCTGGCTTCACAGCTCAGGTGATTATCCTGAACCATCCAGGCCAAATCAGTGCTGGATATGCACCTGTGCTGGATTGTCACACAGCTCACATTGCTTGCAAGTTTGCTGAGCTGAAGGAAAAGATAGATCGTCGTTCTGGAAAGAAGCTGGAAGATGGTCCCAAGTTCTTGAAATCTGGGGATGCTGCCATTGTTGATATGGTTCCTGGCAAACCTATGTGTGTTGAGAGCTTCTCTGACTATCCTCCTCTGGGCCGTTTTGCTGTTTGTGACATGAGACAGACGGTTGCTGTGGGTGTCATCAAAACAGTGGACAAGAAGGCAGCTGGAGCTGGCAAAGTCACCAAGTCTGCCCAGAAAGCTCAGAAGGCTAAATGAATATTATCCCCAATACCTGCCACCCCAGTCTTAATCAGTGGTGGAAGAACGGTCTCAGAACTGTTTGTGTCAATTGGCCATTTAAGTTTAATAATAAAAGACTGGTTAATGATAACAATGCATCGTAAAACCTTCAGAAGGAAAGGAGAATGTTTTGTGGACCTTTTGTTTTTTTTTGTTTTTTTTTTGTTTGGTTTTTTTTTTGTGCGTGTGTGGCAGTTTTAAGTTATTAGTTTTTAAAATCAGTACTTTTTAATGGAAACAACTTGACCAAAAATCTGTCACAGAATTTTGAGACCCATTAAAACAAAAGTTTAATGAGAAAAAAAAATAATAAAAAAAAATAATAAACATTGATCATATTACACAAGAAAAAATGCAGTCCTACCATTTCTGGGCTATACAAATGTACACCCAATTTCACTTTTGGCAAAGCTCTGTTCTGCCACCCACTACACAAGGCCTCCTGCCAGGGCTACCACCACTCCAGTGCAGGCTGGCCTTCTCCTGGCTCTCTCCCTCCAACCATGTCCTGCCTGCCCTCATTCTCTCCATGTTCTCCAGCGTAGCAGTAAATTTCAGCCTCTCTTTGGTCCCTTAGCCCCTTCCAGCCATGGGGACTCTCCAGACCTGGCTCTCCCAGGGCCCTTCGCTTCTAACAATGAAATCAGGTGGCCCCAGGAGCTATTCCACTCCTCCACTGCCCAGCAGGGCCTGTGAGCACTAAGGCAGAGCCACATTCTCTTTATCCTTTATTGGGCATTACAAATGAGGAGCCCCTCAAATACCACCTGCTTACAGGGGCCCAAAGCAAGGGCAAGGGCAGCTGTCCCCAACTTTCCTCTCTTTCCAAAGAATCTTTCTTTCTCTTTCTAGGGGTAGCACAAATAACACCTCTTTCCTGGTAAAGAGAAGCAGATAAATATAGCATTAACTTTAAGAGTGTTAGAATAGGAATTGGGTCAGGGTTCTAGCCCTAGGGCTTCCATTCCCTAATCATGTGAGGACAGGCACAAAACAGGATGTCATTATTTCTCTATGATTTTCCTTGCCCCCAAATGGTGATATTTGTAGTTGCTTGAACAGAATGAGAACAACATGAAGTCATCATGATGACCATGCTCTGTAAAATGGTACCATTATTGCAAGTGGACCGTAGCACTGTTGCAGATGGGGGCAGTAGCATGGCAAAGTACTCTACAGTGTACACAGGCACCTTTGCAGGCCGGCCACCTCACAAATTGTGCCTGGGAGCAAATGCATGGACAAAGAACAAAGGCAAACACTCACACCCCTTGCAACTTTGCTGCCCAGCACACTCCTCCATGTGGTGCTGGCTATCATTGTGCCCAAAAGGTAAAAATAGCTCCACTTTCAAGCTTCACCTCAATAAATTAGGACAAGGGTTAGAGGCCAAGGTTCTAGTGGAGGGAACTTTGTAGCAATAATGGGATAGCCCCTTGGACTAAGGAGAGGTTAGTCCTGGGGCACAACCTTCACTAATTTGCCTCTACTCACTTCATCTGGCTCTGACTGTACCACCTACCTAAAGATCAGATGCATGTTCCTTAATATTGAATGGTCTTTGAAAAATGAATATGTTCAACAGAATCTATTTATTTTGGGAGGAAATGAATATAATTCTAGTCAGTGTTCAAAAGACACTATTTTTTTTAGCCTGCACAGTAGCACATGGTTAAGCTAAGGTAGTGTGTCAAGCCAAAGTCTTTTGTGAATCCAGGGCAAAGCTCTTTTTCCAATGACATAAGGTAATTATGAATAGAAGGGTGATCCTCCTTCAAGTCCAGCAGGAGCTCAATTCTGACTATTCATATTGGTCATACCCACTCAGAATGACAAAATTATTTGATGGACAGTAGAAAGATATGCATTATTCACAGAAGCATCTTCAAAGGAATTCCATAAATTATAGGTTTCCTGAAACTGAAAGTTCCCAGTGAGCTGGCAGTGAATGCCAGGGGTGAAGAGGTATAATCATCATAAGTACTGTTCCTGATTAATTTGTCCCTTATAGGTGGCTACATAGGAGAGCCCCAGGAAGAAGGACTCTCTGCATTTTCTCAGAACTGGCTTTAACTCTTCCCAGACACTGCCTACATTCACTGATTCTTGACTTGGACTTTACATATTGCCCTAGAGCTTTTTAGAATCCCACTGCCAGGGTCACTCCTGAGAGATTCTTCATCGATCTGAGGCGGGGCCTGGGCATCAGTATTTTTTTAATCTCCCTAGGTGATTCTAATATGCAGCTACCCCTAAAAATAGTAAACTAACCATTATAATTCCTTAAGAGATTTGCACATTTTTTAGCCAATAAAGTTGTGTTCTTGAATAACTTGCCCTGTCTATTTAGATTCCAGGTATATAAATCAATGTCCATTTAAGTCTGAGTTCTCCAGAGAAACAGAACAAATAGAATGTATATATAGAGAGAATTATTTTAAGGAATTATTTAATGTTATTATGGAGCTTGTCAAGTCCAAAATTTACAGGGCAAATCAGCAGACTGGAGACCCAGGAAAGAGTTGATACTAAAATTCAAGTCTGAAGGCAGCCTAGAGGCAGAAATCCTTCCTTCTCAAGAGACATCAGTCTTTTTAGTTAAGGCCTTCAAGTGATTGGTAAGGCTCATCCACATTTTGTAGGGTAATTGGTTTTATTTAAAATCTACTGATTTAAATGTTAATCACATCTAAGAAATACACTCATAGCAACTACTAGGCTGATGTTTGACCAAACAGCTGGGCATCGTATTCAGTCAAGATGACACAAAAAATTAATCATTACAGTAACCTTCAATGGAAGTATCTGGACAGAACAGAACATAGGTGACTCAGCCCCTTAGCCATCTGGAAAAGTGCTTTAACTCTGTGCTCCTCCAACTCTTTAGTTATTTACTAAAGACTATTTAGTTGATGTTTGTATCTCCAAAGAGAACAAGTGTGGTTACTACTAAGTGATGGGCTCCAGTAGGGCTGGAGAGTGCTGGGGAGGAGTGCAGAAGCCATTTGAGATCGAAGTCTTTGAATCAGTTGAAGAGAGGTCACTAACAAGATGTCAGAAAAATGGACACCTGAGGTTAGGATCTAGAAATAATGTAGCAGCTTCCACTGCCACTTAGGTACTTTAGATTGGGAACTGAAGGATCTCCATCCTAAGGCAAATTCCTGACTCAAAAGTTTCAATCCAGGCAGATAGGGAACGGGAAACAAGTGGGTAACCAAATGCAAACCCTGTAAATGAGCAGCCAGAGCTAGACCTATAGGGAAAGACCTACTCACCATGACAGGCCAGGAAGAATCACTGTGACATCTATAATATGGCCTTAACACCATTGTAGGCCAATACCAGTTCATCCTCCAACTGTATGAATAAAATATAAGACTTAAAAACAAGGCGAAATATGATATGCCAATCAAGGAACTCTTAGGAGTTCATTGTGTTAGATACCTTCCACGGACTGCATCAGGGAACACGTTTGCTTTCTGGTTTCCAGCAGGAGATGGATCAGAAAACTGAAGGCATGGAGAATCAGGAGGTTGATGAATATTCCCCAGGATCCCATTCTAGGGTGGCTATAGGCTAACCTATAGCATCCCTCTACCAAATTACCTAACAAACTCCTCCTCTTTTTCTCTTCAAGCCCAGGCTTACGAAGGTGCACACTGGCACTTATTCTAAGGGACTTCAAGTCAACAGGGTTAGGGAAAGGGTGGGGGGTGCATTCTGAAGGCAGTGGAAGGTATCTAGCAGAAGGAACTTGTATACATGTATACTTGTATACATGCCTTTCTCATTGGTTCCTCTTTCCTATCAGGACACTGATGATACAGGACCATCTACAATGAATGTGAGACTCAAGCTGCCATTCAGAATGGATGGCAATTATCCAACTTGGTTCAGAAGTGAGGCCACATACCAATGACTTAAAGCTAGATTATACCTCTGTCATGCCCCTCCTGCATGATCTTGGAAAGGTAACCTCTGGGCCTCAGTAAAGTAAGGATAGTAATATGATTTCCTAAAAAGAAGTGTAAGAACTAAATAAGTTAGTACATTTAGATCACAGCAAAATACCTGGTATATAAGCATACCTTCTAAATCTAAGCCAGTGGTTCTCAAAGTGCATTCTACACACTTTTGAGGGTCCCAAGACTTTTTAAGGGGAAGGGGTATCATGTGGTCAAAACTATTTTCATAATAACACCAAGATATTATTTGCCTTTTCCACTCTGACAACATTTGCACTGATGAAACAAAAGCAGTGGTGAGTAGAACTACTGACCACTTCACACAAATCAAGGCTTCAAAAGGTAGTAGGGACCAGTCATTGTAGTCTTCATTGCAACACAGTCAGTAAAAAAAGTCAATGCACATAAAAACTCAAGAATATCCTCAATATGATAAGTAAATTGATTAATTTTATTAAATCTCAACTCATGAGTACGTCTTTTTAAGATTTATTATGACAAAACAGGAAGTATGAATAAAGCACTTTTGCTGCATACCAAAGCAGAGGAAGTACTTGTTCAATCATTTGAACAAGCCACTTTTTCATGGAATAGATTTTTACCTGAAAGAACTGTTGACCGATAAATTATGGTCCTTCAGATTTGGGTATTTGTCAGGCATTGTCTCTAAAATGAATGACATGACCTTGTCATTTCAAGGGGAAGACTAACAGAACTTGCCAATGATAAAAATCTAGTTCTCAAGTAAAAATGAGAATGCTGGAAAACTTGTATCTGCCACCATAGGCTTGACAGTTTCCCAGTAGTTAGAGGCTATTGTAATGAGATGGAGGGATGATATAACAAATGTGATCTTTGATGTTGTTTTTTTTTTTGTTTTTTGTTTTTTGTTTTTTTTTTTGTTTTTTATGATAGTCACACAGAGAGAGGGAGAGAGAGGCAGAGACACAGGCAGAGGGAGAAGCAGGCTCCACGCAGGGAGCCCGACGTGGGATTCGATCCTGAGTCTCCAGGATCGTGCCCTGGGCCAAAGGCAGGCGCCAAACCGCTGCGCCACCCAGGGATCCCCTTTGATGTTGTTTAATGGAATAAGTCAGCATTTGGAATATCAATACAATGCAGTCAACTAGTATTTTCCAAATGACCAATGCACGAAGTTACAAAATTACACACAGGTAAAAGATCCATCCAAAGTGCACAAATAGGCCAGAGTATTATAATGTAGCAGAATATGAAAATTTTATTGGTAATGATTTCAGATTCTATACTTGCAACTAATTTTTAAGAAATTACTTCTTGTCAGGGATCCGTGGGTGGCTCAGCGGTTTAGAGCCTGCCTTCAGCTCAGGGTGTGATCCTGGAGTCCTGGGATCGAGTCCCACATCAGACTTCCTGTATGGAGCCTGCTTCTCCCTCTGCCTGTGTCTCTGCCTCTGTTTCTCTCTGTGTCTCTCATGAATAAATAAAATATTTTTTAAAAAAATTACTTCTTGTCAAATTCTAGTGTAATATCACAGAAGACTATTCACAATTATTTGAAAATGTTATTAAAACACTTCCCTTTCTAACCACATATCTATGTGAGGACAGATTTTCTTCAGCTTTTTCAACCGAAACAACATATTCCAACAGATTGAACGCAGAAGCAGATGAAAGAACCAGCTGTCTTCTTTTAAGATTTGCAAAAACAATGTCACTCTTCACAAAAATGTTTTGTTTTAGAAAATATAATTAGATTTCATTAAAAGATTTACTTTAACTTGAAGAGATTTAGCATTGTTATGTTAAGTATGGTAATAAATAAATGTTTCCAAATTTCTCATTTTTAATTTCAAATCTAATAAATACTGATGGAAATTACCCCCATAAACAAAAATTCTTTGGTATGTTCAATAATTTTAAAAAATGTAAAGGGATCTCAGGATCATAAAGTTTGAGAAATACTGATCCAAGTTATCTTTATCACACAACTGAAGTTAGTCGGAGAACATTCCATTTCTACCACTTCTGAGCTATTACTGGCCCTTCAAGCTGTACTCCCTGCCCATCATTCAGCAGGCACATCTGAAGTGCCCTTAAGTCCATGGAGCCCTTTCTGGGCACTGAAAACACACATCCCCCTGTCCCTTACATAGATTTTATGTCTATACATCATGTCATGTTCTTTAGTTCTCCAATGTTACACATCTTATCACACCAATATGATTGTAAAGTCTTTGAGAATAGAGACTGCTAAGGAATGATTTTCCTATATTGAGCACGTGAGTAACATATCTGCATAATCTAATTGAAATGTGATCATACAATTTGAATGTATGTATCGGAGAGGATCATGAATAGGCTTTTGCCACACAGCTTCCTCCTTAGAAATTGACCTTCTCTCATGACCCATACATTCTCATCTTTGTGTAAATGAAGAAACTTCTACACACAATTGTTCTTTATTTGCTAACAGGACTTCTCTTAAAGTTGGCTAATGCTTAGCTCCATAAATGCTAATTGGAAGAAGGAGCATTATCTGATCCTGGCTCTTTATTATTACACACTTTTGAAATGCATCTCCCAGAATCCCATGACCAATTCCATTCTCTGAAATGGAATTCCATTCTCTCTGGTCCCAACAAGAATATTTTTAAAGCTGGATGTGACATGAGATAATTGTGAAAATGTGTATAAGTTAAAAAAATAATTTTAAAACCACAAATGTGTAATAATTATATTAGAATGCTGTGATTATGGATGATTTTTTTTGTTTCATAAATTTTCTTTAATGAGATTTGTCTTAATTTTTTACCATTCCATTGTATATTTAAAATTCAGTTATACATTTCTTAAAGGGAACCTATACCAGTTGGGATTTGTGAGTACATATATCAAAAGCCAACTGTGAGAATTAGAATATAAATGATATTTCAATAATATTATTTTAAAAACTGTGGTTTACTTAATATGTATTAAATATTGGGTAGTGGGAGTTCACAAAACATTCTGGGAAGTTTAGGGAATAATACTGGCAGAAAACTGAGCAAGTCTAGTAGCTCAGAACCCAGCTACGGCTACACCAGAAGGTCTGGCTAGGCCCCCAGTGCTGGGGCTACCTCTCCCAACACTCACCAGCACTATAAATTCCTACAGATCACCTCACAGGGCTGGGAAGGAGCATATGATTAGCCAAGTCCAGGTCACACCAGAGGCAGGAAGTGGGGAAAGAGGATTGTTTATCCCCTCCTTTTGCTTTTGTTGGGGATCTTGGCCTTCCCTTCTACCAAGATCAGCATAATGAAGGAGAGCTCCCAAGTAGAAGGGTGTTCAAATGCTGGAAAGCCCAAAACTGACACATGTTCATGCATAGTACTATATAAAACTAAAGCATTTGAAAGGACTACAAATAAAAATTACAGTAAAGTTCATTGCAATTAGTTAAATGAATAACGTTCTTCATTCACTTAAGAAGAAAACTATTTTCTGCCTTTTGAGGATAATGTTGAAAGGCTCAGTTCCATTAGGCTATAGCGTATGGCAGCAGATTCCTCAGCTTACCATCATCACTCCTTTTAATTATTCCATACCCTGTCCATTCTTCAAGGCCAATTTGAGGCCTGAAGTGGCATTGTTTTTTCCTGCTAAGACAATCACCTATTCATCAGCTGAAATACATGTATTTGCAAATATTCTAGAATTAAAATAAAAGCAAATGTTAAGATAAGAGTAATACTGATACCAACTACACATATTGAGGAACAGTATCCCAGAAGCTGGTGTTAAGCAGTTGGTGGTCAACAGGAACATGTTTCAATCACTCATAGTCTATCAGGAAATGTTGATACATTTGATAAGTATGTTGATACAGACTTTGATAAGTGACTTACTGTATTCACCTAAAGCCAGTAGGTTCCAGTTCAAGTCCTACCTTCTCTATTTCTTGACCATGTAACCTTGGGTCAATTTACTTAACTCTCTAAACTTGCCTTATTGCATAATCACTTGATAAATGTTAGCTATGATTATTATACATTGATCTCTATTCAGATTTAAAGCTTAATTCTTCCTGTAAAGTTATAAGAATCCCTTTTAATACCTCTGGTTTCAGCCTGAGTAGCAGGTAACAGAAATTTACTTTGCTTGATATTTAAGTAACTGCTTAATATTAGAAGATAATTTTACAATTAGGTAACATTTTCTTAAATGGCTTCAATTGTTTCATTGTTTTGTCCCAAGTTTTAACTGGTTCACATAAAATTCAGTCCATTTATGGTTACATCAAGCATTTATACTTGCAAAGCTAAAATGCAGGATAAAGATATGATTCCTTCCCTGGAAAATGGTACTCAGATAAGCAGGAAATATTAAATCTGCTTAGGAAGAGGAAGAGGAAATGAATTTGCATACTAGGGGGAGAAGTGCGGATCAATCACAAATAATTCACTGCATTTGTGAGCACCTCCAAAGTATTCTGAAATGTTATTCACTGCTGAGAGAGGAAATCTGAGTTGACGTGTTATTTTCTGAGCTGTTTATTAATGCATTGACTGGGGAAGAAGCTGATCAGTCTTCAATCCCATCCTCCAATTCAAAGTCAATGTCTTGTCACCAGCTCTCCTTGCTAGCTGAGAGAAGAGGAAAACTAAGATTCTGAAAACGCTGTTAAGAATAGTTAAGAACAGAAGAAACCTGATCTGAGCTCCCCACCCCCTCCCCACCATTCTTGCATGAGTATAACAAAGCTTATGTGTTCAGTGGGAGCATCTGAAGTGGAATTTCCATTAATCTTGGGCCAAAAAAAAATATATATATATATATGCCTTCTGTTTAGCTACCAATCAATCAGCCCAAATGAAGGAGGCAGTTAACGTTTTTTACCAAACTGAACCTTTCTGCCTCTGGACTAATATCAGAGCTAAATAAATTAATCAGGCACATAGTGACAGCAGAGCTTCAAAATGTAATCTATATTGATGGCTTCTAACTCTGCAGTTCACCAGTTAATGGAAAAAACAGACCTTACCAGGGGCTAAGAGATAATCTTGCTGCCATGGTAAAGAGCATAAATGCTATTTCGACATAACATAGTAAAATGACCAAAGCCCATCTCTCCCTTGAGAAAAGGGAAGAAAAAAAGGGATTAAAATGTATTTTGTGAGATTGGAGTTAGAAAGAACAAAGGATTTACTGATACCAAGAGGTGTTCAAAATTAGAATCAGTCACCTAAGACCTGATTTCAGTTCCTTTGATTGATTCCTCCTCCTTTGGCATTTTTAAAAATCAGACTAACTTGGGTGCTATTCTACAACTATAGCTCCTGACCAGAAATGCACTCAAGCAATTTTGTCAAATGTAAAATGGGAGCCAATAGCTTTAAAAAAGAGTCAGTTTCAAATTCTCTCAGACCAAGCACAAAACTTTCTCCCTATCTCTGCCTATGCTTATAGCCAACTGTTTAAACTAGAATCCAAAGAATAAATCTACAGGACACCAGATATTTGAAAATTCAATTCACCAAGCATTTATTAAGCAGCTATTAGGGCAAAGTGCAAATTAGCTAATTTAGCTAATGCTAAATGTTGTAGGATAAAGTGTGAATGCATATCTAGTTTATGCCTTCACACAGCTTAAAACCTTATTGGAGAGACAAATATGCAAACAACTAGAGTAAAGAGCAAAATTACATAAGGAGTAGAAATGGAGAAATAAGCAAATGCTGTGGAACATAATTGGGATGACTCTCACAAGGCTGTGGCCTTGTCACCTGCAGTAGATAGTTGCCAAAGTAAATGACCCAATGGTTGAATTATTGCCACCTTCGTATTACAATTCTGCACATGTCACTTTCCTGAAGAGCCCTTAATCGGCACTTTCACTTCATTCACCATGATTGCAAAAACCTGACTGCAGAATATTTGCAGAAAGTTGTTTTTTCACCCCTGACCAGTGTAGTTTGGAAAGTTACTACCTTCAAAGAAAGTAGAGGCTCATAAAACAGTGTAATTTGCCTCTTCAAGGTCTTTGCAAAAATACCTGATATGTATTGAATAGTATTTTGCAAATCAACATATTGAAAATTTCTAATTAGCATAGTATGGGATCATATACCTCATCATTTTTCTTCCCTCTGATCTCTTCCTAGTTGTAATTAAACAAACTGTGGCTATTTATGCCTTTTTCATGTTCCAAGAATAACCTTCCACTCTTTCTATCAGAACCATTAGAAAAAAATAAAGTCTTAACATTGCCTTGGATAATCACACCAGGATCTTATTTGAGCCCATAATTAAAATCCAGTTTAATCCATAGCACATAATTAATCTAATCCAGCAGGCCTTAGTGAGAGGCTACCATAATAAACGCTGCTCATGTATCTGATGTAAATGACTAAAAAGAACTATCCCACCTTCCTCAGCTTCAAAAGACCCATAAAACATTAAAACCATAAAGAACATTAAAAACTTATTTTTATAATCCAAAAGAAGAAATAATTACTAGGCACTATGCTACAAATATATTACTTTACCCTACCTTCACCCAATAAGGTATACATTATTGTTCCTCTCCTACAAACAGATAAAGAAATTTGGAAGGGCAGAGTTAGGATTTGAACCGAGGTCTCTTGAACTAGGTCTCTCTATCTGGTGATCTGGTTCCTGCCTTATGGCGACTCTCCAAGTATCAACTGAGTTCATGAAATTTTTATGACAGTTGAGAAGCCAGGTTACTACCACCTGCTGGCTATGAGTCCAGTGCTCTGCTGGCTATGAGTCCAGTGCTCTGATGGTTACACAGGCTAAGTTCAGAGAGGTATGTGCCAGGAGGACAAAAACCTGGCTCAAATCTGATGCTGCTCAAAAGAGCAGCTATTAAGATTATCATAGGACATGTTTCCTATATCTTTATTTTTCCTCTTTCTTATTCTTTATTCTAACATTATGTTCTTGATATCAAACCAGAGTGAAAACTTTAATTCACTTTCTCAGAAGTGGCCACTTTTTGGTGTGCAATAGTATGTATCACTTTAGACACTCTCTGTGCATGTCTATTCTATAAAGACATCTTTTCCATTAATGTAATCATTATATTTCATTCTGTGATTTCGTTTTTTCACTTAACATGTATTAGAGCTCTTTTCATATTGTATTCATGTAACTCTCACATTTTCCGCATCACATTCATATAATCCTGCTTATTCATTTGAACTCATACCGAGTGTCCCATTGTATGAATGCACCATGATTTTGTCAATGACATTTAGTTTGTTCCCAGGTTATTGTTTTTACAAATGGCAATGTAGCAAAACAAAATTATAAAAGTAGTAGAAGAAAATACAGAAGAATTTAAAAGATAAAAAGAAAATCTATTTTCAATAAGATATAAAAACCCAGAAAATAAGACATTCTCAGTCTTCAAAAACAATATCATTCCAAATTATTCAAAATATAAGACATTGGAAGAAAACACTTGCAATGTAAATATCAGAGGAAGGTTAATTTCCAGAGTATATAAAGAAATGTAAATAGATAAGAAAAAAGTACTGCATTGAAGAGAATACAACTATTTTATACAATTGAATGTGATATTTTGTCTACTTATAATTAGTCACAGTAATATATTTTCTAATGTTGAAACATCCTTGTATTCCTAAGTTTAATACACCATAATCAAGTAAAATTTTTTTAATTAATTATGATTAAATTTCTCTAGTACTGCATCAGATTTGTTCATGAGATTGAGGTATAGTTTATTTGAGGGAAAAACATATTTTTATTATTATTTATTATTTTCAACATTTTTCTGTTATACAGGTTTTTGATATGTTTGTCTGAAAGTGATCATTTTTGAAAAGTGGAACATAATTCACATTAATTCAAACTTAATTCTATAATATTTTTTCTATTTAACATTCATTCTTGTTGGTTTCTGTCCTTTTTTTAAAGCTCTTTATGTATTTTTGAGAGAGAGAGGGCATGAGTGAGGGGCTGGAGGCCAGGGGCAATGGGAGAAAAAGAATCTTAAGCAGGACCCACGTATGGTGTGGAGCCAGACCAGGGCTTGATCTCACAACCCTGAGATCATGATCTGGGCCAAAATCAAGACACACTTGATTTTGACACTGACTGAGCTACTCAGGCACCCTGTCTGTTCCTTCTTTTTAATTTTTGTTTTTATTTATTTTATTTTTTTGCATTGGTACTACTGATCAGTTTTTCTTCATTGCATTTTTCCCTTCTAGTGATCCAGAAGTGATAAATTCTAATATTCTTATAGTAATAAGTCACTCTTAAAATTTCTACACGCAAAACTAAATATGCTTATTTCAGTATTCTCTTTAGAAATAGAAGGATCCTTAGTGTGTTGTCACACTCACTCTTCTCTCACCACACCTGGGTTGATAAACACCACTGATTTTAGTTCTGGATTGTTACTTACTCCCTATTTACTGTGACCATCATTATTTCTTAACTTTATTTTTTATTTTGATGCTGCTATTGAATCATTTTTTCAGGGATGATTAGTGTACAGTAAATCCTGAGTCCCTGCATGTATCAAATTGTCTTATTTCTCATGAACTTGAATGCTCCTTTACCATGTGAAATTTAAGGTTGAATGTACATTCCCCTCTTTTGGCAGGGAAGGAAGTAAAGAAGGGGTATGTGCTCAGTCAGTCAGGTAGACCCACTTTTGGAAAGGGCTTCATTGTCTTCATTAATGAGAATTCTGCCACAAGTGGGATTCTTTTTCTTCTGTAAGTAAGTTGTTTCCCTCTTTTCTGAAAACCTGTGCTTTCTCCAGGTGGTCTCCTGGAGAAAGTGGTTTGGTCTTTCGTCACTCATTGTACATAGTACTGGAAGTATTCTTGTATTCTTAAGGCTGACAATTGTCTCCCCTTTGTGGAAATTATCTTTTACTATTTCTCCAAATAGTTAAGAGCAGGTTATCCAAAGATAACTTACTCTCTAACCTTCCAGTTCTCTTATACATATAATCTTTTAAAGGCTTATTTTATGTTATAAAAGGAAGTGGAGTCAAGAGGGGAAGAGACATGTGTCCTCAGCCCTCTAGAAGCAGCCCCTTTTTTACTTCGGCTCTTTTGGGCACATGTAGGATAAACTCCCCAATCTGTGGCATGGCTTCTAAGACCTTCTTCTATTCCCAGGTTTGGTTTCTACTTATCCCTTCCAAGTTGCCTCCTTCTGCCCTCCTTCTATCATACTCTATGCTATAATCATATTGAGTCTCTTTTATTTCTTAATACATCTCCTTTCACCTCTTGGTTTTTGCTCTTACTCTGTCTAGGAACTAATCTTTCTTTGGGTCTATGATCCTGTTTCCTCATCAGTAAAATGAAGCCTGGGAGTAAATTATCTTTAAGAGTCCTTTCTAACTCTTACAGATTAAAATTCTATGCAAACATAGCCATTGATAGCTGAACATTTTCTTCTTACTTCCTCAGTATAGTGCAGTGTCACACAGTCTAAAGAAATATGCAGATGCAAATGCTTAATTTTTACCTTAGTTCTCTGTATAACACCTCAGACTTACAGAACTTTAATTGCAGCCAAAGTATTTCTCAAACGCTGAGTCAGAAATTAATATATCAGCACAGCATGTCAGGATGGGGATTACTAAGAATAGTAGCCCAGCTACCTAGTTAATATCTCTTTTAGTTTGGGGCTCTGATGAAGAAATGGCTTCTGACAGAGCCTAGCAAATTTTCATCAATTAATAGAAGAAACTCAAATCTTGACCTTGAATTACAACACTTTTAATAGACATTTTAAATTTTTCCTCTCAACACCAGGGGCAATATATGTGAGCATGTGCAACCTTGCTGATAACAATTTGCCCTCTTATAGCTTAACAGAGAGAGCAGGCAAATAGTTTGCCTTGAATTCCAGTCACACAGCCATTTCATTCCCATGCTATGGGGCTGGAATAATTTTCTATATCCTGCTGTAAATATCACTTCTCCAGGACAACTCATAATGTCTTCTTAAGTTCTACCTCTATCCTTCACTCCTCAGTTTGTTTCTTAGTTTCCCTTCCCCTAGGAATCCCTTGCTTTCTGGAGACTTATGCCATCATAATCCCTATGTCATAAAAGACAAAACCTGTCAATAAACGCTGCAGCTGTGGTCATGGAAAAGGAGGATATTCTCTTTAAATCATCATCTCTGAAATGAAAAAATGTCTGGTCCAGAAAGACATCATATGCAGTCTGGAAAGGTCTTCACCAAAGTCACATGGGAAGTGGTGGTTTCACATTGCTGCAAACACTGTCGTTATTGTTCACAATGATGAATAGTTTCAGTTCTCACTAATATGAAATTCCACCAAATGAATATCCTGGAAAATAATCGAAAACTCCAAGAATAACACAAGTATGAGTTTACTCTCAGGGTATCTAAGGAGGCCAATCTATTGACCTTTTCATCCCCAGAAGCTATGGGGACCATATAATTTATCATCCACACTGAAACAGGATTGAGTTTATTATTATTATTAGCAGCTATTATAGGCCAATAGGCACAAATAAGACTGTCTTGGCAAAAAGGAATACATCCTACCATAGATAAATATACTAACTGCAGAATCAAGTCTCTACATAAATCACTTGTCTTACTGCATATTGTGATTCAAAGAATTAACCAATTTTGTTTGCTCTTAGAGAGGAACATTTATTCAGCACTCACTCTTTATGTTTCCACAAGGAAGCACTTGAGTGGAACTTGCCCTCCCTGCCTCTCATTCCTGTCCCCCAGCTCATTTGGCATCTGGTGATGAGTGACTTTTTAACTAATGAGTCAGTAGAGGAAACTGACGTCAGTGTTTTCTGCTTACCCTCCTGAAAGCCAGCCTGCCTACAGTGGACATAATGCTTGATTCTCTCTCTGCCTTGTAGTTGGTGCCTGCTACAGATAGCAACTTGGAGATGCCCAAGGCCACCAGTGACAAGGGCATAATTCCATCTAATCCAGGTGGAACATTTGAACAAGTTCTTTTGCTCACAAATCAAGACACACATTCTCCAACTGGACTTATCAGTAAAGAAGCTGACTTTTGATCTATATTTATCTTTCTTCTGGTTCTTAACTCTCAATTACTGAACTTGAAGAAAAAAGTAATGGGTGTTATGTTTTGACACCTAAAACCATTTTGTTTGCATTGCTAGAAACAAGCTGGAAACGGAGAATCTTGAGGATGTATAAGGAAAAAAGCAAGCACAAAATTAGGTAGATAAGCATCTCATCATTTATGGTAAAATAAATACCCTATATTTTATTTTAAAAGTAATTTGAATATAAGATATTTAAAAGGATTTCAGCATCTTATTAATTTTCACACACACACACACACACACACAAACCATAAAAAGATTCAGTCATAGGAATTTTTCTTTTTAAAGATAGAAATCCTGGCAGAAGTACTGGAGAGACTACATAGTATCTTCAAGTATTTCTGAAAGTGGGAGCTTCCAGAAATGCAAATCCCATAGACACATCATCACAGAGAATCTTACAGTACCTATTTTACATACACATACATGCTCATACACACCATGCATGCACACATATCATACACAGTCACACACATACACATCATTCTGAACATTAACACAAGACAAAGATGTCTACCCTCATCACTTTTATTTAACATAAAAATGAAAATCATAGCAATAACAATCATACAAGAAAAGGAAATAAAAGCTTTCCAAATTAGTAAGGAAGAGGCAAAAATGTCACTATTAGTAGATACGTGGTATTATACATAGAAAACCCTAAATACTCCACTAAAAAAAAAAATATTAGAATAAGTGAATTCAGTAAAGTTGCAGGATAAAAAATTAATATTCAGAAATCTGTTGCATGTCTATATACTAATGGCAAAAGATCAGAAAGAAATTCCACTTAAAACTGCAGCAAAAATAATAAATTACATAGGAGTAAACTCAATTGAAGAAGTGAAAGTTTCCTTAAACTTGGGAAATTATAAAGCAATGATGAAAGAAATTGAAGATAACATAAATAAATGGAAAGATATACCATATTCATGGGTTGCAAGAATTAATATTGTTAAAATGTCCATACTACCCAAAGCAATCTACAGATGCAATTCAATACCTTTCAAAATGTATTTTTCACAGAACTAGAAAAAATAATCCCAAAGCTTGTAAGGAACCACAAAAGATCCTGAATAACCAAATCAATTTTGAGAAAAAAAGAACAAAGCGGAGGTATTACAGTCCCAAATTTCAAGATATTCTATAAAGATATAGAAATCAAAACAATATAATACTGGCATATAAATAGATACATAGATCACTGGAACAGAATAAAGAGCCCAGAAATAAACTCATACTTAGATGGTCAATTAATCTATGACACAGGAGGCAAGAATATACAATGGGGTAAAAAGAGCCTTTTTAATACATTGTGTTCAGAAAACTGGACAGCCACATGAAAAAGAATGCACCTGGACTACTTTCTTACAGCATACAGAAAACTAAACTCAAAATGGATTAAAGACCATAAAACTCATAGAAGAAAATCTAGGCAGTAATCATTTTGACTATGGCTTTAGCAATATTCTTTTTCTAGATAAGTCCCCTCAGGCAAGGGAAATGAAAACAAAAATAAACTATTAAGACTACACCAAAATACAAAGCTTGTACACAGTGAAGGAAAGCATCAACAAAACAAAAAGGTAACCTACTGAATGGAAGGAGATATTTTCAAATTATATATCTCATAAAAGGTTAATACCCAAAATATATAAGATTTATATAACTCAACACCAAAAGCAAAAAATCCAATTAAAAAATGGGCAGAGGATCAGAATAGACATTTTTCCAAAAAAGATATACAGATGGCCAACAGACACATGAATAGATGCTCAACATCACTAATCATCAGGGAAATGCAAATCAAAACCACAATGAGATATCACCTCACAACAATCAGAATAGCTAGTATTCAAAGGACAAAAAATAAGTGTCAGCAGGGATTGGAGAAAAGGAAATCCTTGTGTACTATTGGTGAGAAGGTGTAAATTAATATAATCACTGTCTAAAACAGCATGGAGGTTTCTCAATAAATTAAAAATAGAAATATCATTCAACCCAGTAATTCCAGTTCTGGTTATTTACTCTCCCCAAAATGAAAACATTAATTTGAAAAGATATATGCACTTCTATATTTATTGCAGCACTGTTTACAATAGCCAAGATATGGAAGCAATCCATATCCATTGATAGATGAATAGATAAAGAAGATATGGTATACATATACAATGGATTACTTGGACACAAAAAAGAATGAGCTCTTGTCATTTGCAATAACAAGGATGGACTAGAGAGTATTATGCTAAGTGAAATAAGTCAGACAAAGACAAATACCATATGATTTCAGTTATACGTGGAATCTAAAAAACAAAACAAAGGAGAAATAGAGCCATAATTGTAGAGAACAAACTGATGGTTTCCAGAGGGGTTGAGGGGTGGAGGGAATGGGCAAAATGGGTACGGAGGGGGGTGGATAGAGGCTTCCAGCTATGGAATGAATAAGTTACGGCAATGAAAGGTACAGCATAGGAAATGTAGTCAGTGGTATTGTAATAGCATTGTGCGGTGACAGACAGTAGCTACACTTGTGGTGAGCATATATAACACATAGGGTTGTCAAATCACTATATTGTACACCTGAAACTAATATAACATTGTATGTTGACTATACTTAAATTTAAAAAATCAAGTTTGTATCATTTTCCTTTATTTCTAATGTAAACAACAGCTGAAGTTAGTAATAGACTTGGAAAGAGCATCTCCCTAATGAGCAGTTACCAAGAAAGGAGCATAGTTATTAGGGCATATGCTGGCCATTTGTTCATGTCCTGTCACAGGGTACAATAATCTTCAAATGTTCAGTACTCCTAAATGTTTGTCTCTTGTTGATGAGACAAAAAAAAAAAAAAAAAAAAAAAAAACAGATTCTGTTTAATTGCTACAGCCAACTACTAACTATTGCTAGGTAAACAATACAAACAATACAAGAATACAAATGAAGTTCAACTATTTTTGTCAGATTTGCTTCAGATTATCCTATTTCTTTCTTTGCTTTATTTCTTAGAATTTGGAAAGGCAAATTAATTGCAACTGTTTGAATTAAGAAACTTCTAATTTCTCCTGATAAGTTATGGCAGTTGTATAATTAATATTTTAACCTGTCTGCTGCCCTACCAATTGGAATAGCAAATGGCTCTTAGATAAGGATCAGTTGGCACTAGATATCACCACACACTTGTACTCAAATGCTCACATAAACTTTGTGTTCAGAGAACTGTAGGTGTCAGTTTATATAAATCTACCAATAAGTCTGTACTTTAAAATATAACAAGGGTGGGAAAAGGAAGGCAGTGCACCAAGAATTGACACCAGATTTAGATTTGTGCATATTTGGGGTACTTATCTTCCCGAGTCTTTATGTTTCTGCTAAAATATTCACCCCTGTTGGTCTAATTATAGCCCCAGAGGCATACGGAGCACATGCAGTGAGGGGGGAATGTAATGCTCAAAGATTGCCCATGTGGAGAGAAACGGGCAAATTTGACTTTTTGCCAGCTTCATCACTGAGCAAAAACATGTACTTTTCACTGAGCAAAGGTTTGCAAATTTTGCCATAAACAAAACATATTTTTATTGCATCCTGAGTAATGTCCCATGATAGAAGAACATTTCCACCTCAATTTAGAATTTTTGTCTCACAAAATACTAAAACTTTGTCAAGAGGCAAAATATATAACCCCAATTAATTTGGGGAACAAGGAAACTAAAGGAAGGGAGGAGTTTCCAGAGTCTTCCATATAATTCTTCTGTAAATGTAAGACAGGACATTTGGAAACCCCCAGCATAAACTAGGTACTGTCTTGGGGGGTCTGGGGGTTTTTCATGAGCACAACGCAATGTAACTTCTGGATCAGGAGGGAAGAAACTAAATAATAAATTGTCCTGACTCTCAGCCCAAAACAAGTCATATCTGCAGTCCTATGTACACAGCACTAGAACGTACTCAACAGAACTGCTCCCACCAATCAGTACTTGTACATCGTATTTAATTGACAGAGATGCAGATTAAGCCTTCACTGGGAAGCTCTGTAAACTGTACAAGTGTCCCAGAAGCACACCAATCAGACTTTTTACTGCACATGAGGGAAAGAACCCAACTCTCATATGCATCTTTCTCTATTACTATACTACAAAGCTCATGAAGACATAGACCAGGTCTTATTTACATTCACATGTCCCCAAATGCTCAGGAGGATCTAGCACATAACACATAGTGTGTTCTAATGAATGGTTTCTGATTTGTTCTATTTTTCTATGCCTATGTCTTTTAAGATAATAAATCAATCTTAAAGAGATCATGTTTCCTGGACCTGATTAAGAGAACTGACCCCATGTTTACTGGAAAACTCAGGATTTCCCCTGAGAGATTCATCCCACCAAAGGGATTGGTCCCAAGGCCATCTTCACAAATGAGTTTTCAGCCTACAGGTTATATCCTTTCTTTAATGATTTGAACTGACCCAGGATGTCATAATGACCCTACTAACAATAATCCAGATAATACCAATTGTGGAGTGTAAATTAAAGAGCTCCTTCTTAGTGTAGGAAGTTTTGAAGTACCCTATAGCTCCATAGGTCTTGTCATATTCCTGAGGCTGTGTATGCACAAAACCAATACTGCCCACTCTCAAAAGAACTAATCAAGGGAGTGAATGAATTGCACATTCTGGAGAGGTGTCAGCATACTTGCAATGTCCATTTCTGTGCTTAGACAACTTAAAGGGGGTGAGAACGCTTCCTTGTATCACCAGAGAAGTGTAACTGACAAATAGTAAAATTTCCAGCTCAGTCTTTAGGGAAAATACGAGAAGACAGAAGAAGAGCAGAATAAGGCAATCAGAGGCTCTCTTTCTGCACATGCTGGTACAAGTGTTAATCTAAGAAAGAAGCAAAAGAAGCAGAACTCCAATGGCTACTTATTCTAACAGATAAAAAGCCTACTCTGAAACAGAGATAGAAGAGAGGAATTCCTCTCTAATTGTTTTCTCTTTAGAGAAAAGAGAAGATAGATAAGATTAATAAGATCTTTTATTATATTTCATTAATAAGATTCTCTGTCACAGTGAAATTAGGTATTTTCCACAATCAAAAATTATTTGGAATTTCTGAAGGGGAAGAAAAATCACAGAAGTAGGAAATAATGGACATGAACTACTTTGCCCACCTTCTACTTCCTTCAATATAGAAAATATTGATCTTTTTCTTAATTAAAAACAATAAAATAAGTAAATATAGTTTATAAATACATCAACAATCAAAAATTAAGCTAACATAGGTGTCAGATATTTTTCAAACATTTCACTTATTACTTTGAATAATCACTTAGCACTTTAAACCAGTCCAATTCAAGGATACCATTGAAATTATTCTTAGGTCTCAGAATAGTTAAATTTACAATTTAACTAATTAGATTTTTTTGTCTCGACATAGAACACATAATGGATAGTCCACTGCCTTGATCCTTCTTGATAAAAGAAGGAGAGAGGTATCATGAAAACTGAAAGATACTAAACCTCTCAAATTCATCTTGACTGTCTCAGCATCATTTCTCATATATATCCAAGTCTATACACTAAACAATTTCCACAAGGAAGTGTGAGAACTGTATTTCTAGTGATATACAATGAGTTTCTCAGACATAATGAGAGAAAAGGGAATTAATTTGATATCAAAGACATCCAAAGGAATATTTGATATCTCTAGCACAACAGAAATACAAATTACTTCAGAAATTTTTAATGGAGTGGTATACAAATAATCTCTTATCAGAGTATAACTCAGAATTATACAGCCTGAGTTGAAGTTCAAACTGAATTTATGAGCATAGCAACCAAGAATGAAATAAAAAGGAACTCATTGAGGCTTTTAATTATCATAGTTTATATAGTCACACCACTTCCTATAAAGCGGAAAGTATATATTTCAAGTTAGAAGAATAAGGTTGAACATAAAATTATGTTTATTCTATGCCTGACCCTGGAGGAGTCAATTAAAAATAAGAACTTATAAAAAAAAATTATCGAGGAGCTAATACGCTCTAGGCACTGCTCTAATTTTTATATGTGTAAAGTCATCAACATTCAAAATGACATAAGCATTATTATTAGCTTTATTTCATAGATTGAGAAACTAAAGCACAAAATGGTTCAGTAAGTTGCAGAAAGTTGCAAAGCCAGTAAGTGTCAGAAGTGGATTTCAAACCAAGGAAGATTCAGATAACAGACCTCACATTCTCACCCCACTATACTATCTCTCAACTTAAGTTCATTGAGTCTTAACTGCAACATGTGGAAAGATACCATCTACTTTATGGTTCTGAAGACAAAATTTGAATGCATCTTGATAAGAAGTTAAAACTCACAACATGTGGGCACTATCAATAAACTGTTAGCATAACAATATCCATTGTATTGCCCAGCAGAAATCCCTGATCAAATCCATTTTTTGAAGTAGCATGAATATGGGTTGTGAGAGAGGAAGAAGAAAGCAGTATTAACAGAAGGAACATCATGCTCCCATATATTCCAGAGAATTTAAAGATGCATAACCAGAGAAAGAGATGGCCCCAAGAAGGAAAAAAATTCTGTAACAATAGTAGTAACATGTAAAACTGCTTGTAATTGTTATGAAAAGAATAACAGGTCTGTATATTAATCTAATATGAAAAAAATATGTGTGTTCTTACACTTAGAACATGGGAGGCATGGAAGAATGTGCATTAAGATGCTGAGTGATGGCACTTCACTTAAGGCCATGATGGAATAATAGGACCAGACTTATTCTCCTACCTTAACCAAATATAAAACTAGATAAAAATGTATAAAACAACAATTTTCAAACATTGGGCAACAGGCAGTGCAAGGACAGTGATCCCTGAATGAAGGAAAACAAATGAGACGAGTCTTGGAAATGCCCCAGCTCACTGCCTGGAGAGTTGCCAGGTGTCATTGCAAAAAAGGAGAGCCAAAACAAAGTCTAGCAGTCTCACTAATGGAGGAGACAGAGTTCAGAATTTGAGGAGGCTAAGTAACACAGATTTTACAGGATAGAGTAACAAAGAAGTGAGAGATACATAAAATTAAAGCTCCAAAGATCCTAAGAGGGGTCTACTTGAGTCATTGGCCTGATACCATCTACACATACATGTAAAGAAATTACTGAAGTCAGAGAAAGAACTACCAAACAGTATATAGAACAATACCTGAAGCACACATAGAGCTAGGAATGGTTTACATTTGCATCACTCATAGTAAAGAGTAATATAATACATGGGCCACCAAGTATATTCCACAAAACATTATTGCCTTGGCAAAGAGAACTAATTAGCCACAGACAAAAAGTTGCTTTGGACTTAACTTAAAAATGCTTAAAAACAATACTTAAGAAAATCAAATTGATATCCAACTATCAAAATCAGGTCCCAAGTCACCTGGGTAACTCACTGGTTGAACATCTGCCTTTGGCTCAGGGCATGATCCCAGGGTCCTGGGATCAAGTCCTGCATCAAGCTCCCCGCAGGGAGCCTGCTTCTCCGTCTGCCTATGTTTCTGCCTCTCTCTGTGTGTCCCTCATGAATAAAAGTAAAAAAAAAAAAAAGAAAAAGAAAGAAAAAAATCAGGCTCTAGAACAAAACTACTGAATAATTAAAGGAATACAAAAAACACCCAACATTCACCAAAACAAAAGTTGCCAGGAATGTAAAGAAGCAGAAAGATAATCAGGAAGCAAAAAATCAACTAATCATAATAATAATTTCAATAATGATAATTTCAATAACAATAATAATCAATAGACCCAGAAAGCATACATATGATAGATTGGTAGATAAAGACATTAGCATAGCTATTAAAAACATAGTCTATATGCTCAGAAAGGAAGAGAGAAGCATATACGACAAAGAGAAAATTGGACAATATAAATAATATCCAAATGGAACATCTAGAGATGAAAAATAAATTACTTGGAATGAAAAATCACTGGACATGAGTAACAACATGTTAAGCATTACAGAATAAAAAATCAGAAAACTTGAAGACAGCAAAAGAAATTATCTAAAATCAAACACATAAATAAAAAAAGACTGAAAATATAAGAACAGAGCATTAGTGATATTTAGAACAACATCAAGTGGCCTCATATATGTTAATTGGATTCCTGAGAACAGAAGAAAGAGTGAAAAAAGAAAAATTTAAAGGATTTGATTTAAAAGTATAATCTCAAAATTTGATAAAAAAATATAAACTCAAAGTGAAAAGTAAAAACTGTACCAATTCTCATCATAATCAGTTTCCAAAAACACAATAATGAGAAACACTTAGTAGCAACCAGAAAAAGAAAAAAGTCTAACTAAATACAAATAAAGTTGAAAATAAGAGTGAAAAAGTGATAAGAATCAAAAATGAATCCATGAAATTGAAAACAGGAAATCTGTAGAAAACAACAAAGAAACCAAAAGTTGTTTCTTTGAAAATATCAATAAAATTGAAAAACCTCTAGCTAGGCTATTTAAGAAAAAAATAAAGTTATAAATCACTAATACAGGGACATCACCACAAACACCATGGAAATTAAAAGGATAGTAAAGAAATACTATCAACAACGCTATCCCCACAAGTTCAAAAACAAAATAAAATGGACCAATTCTTTGCAAGACACAATTGGCCAAAACTGTACAAGAAGAGAAGATCTGAATAGCCCTGTATCTATTAAAGAAATTGAATCTATATTAATAACTTTCCAAAAAAGAAAGCACCAGTGGACTCACTGGTGAATTTACCAAAAACAAAAACGTTATACCAATTCTCTATAATTTCTTCTAAAAGACAGAAGCAGAAGGAATACTTCCTAACTCATTGTATGAGGCTAACATTACCCTAATAACAAAACCAGCCAGATACATTACAAGAAAAGGAAAGTACAGAACAAAACATCTTATGAACATAGCTGAAAAAAACTCAACAAAATATTAGCAAGTTAGATCCAACAATAT
The DNA here is from genome assembly GCF_053574225.1 of Canis aureus. Taxonomy (NCBI): domain Eukaryota; kingdom Metazoa; phylum Chordata; class Mammalia; order Carnivora; family Canidae; genus Canis; species Canis aureus. The sequence goes on along the minus strand of NC_135615.1, from coordinate 4,082,920 downwards.
ATAAAAATAATTATATACCAAAACCAAATGGGATATATCCCAGGTATGCAATTCTGGTTCAACATTCAAATATCAATTAATGTATTCTATCATATCAACAGACTAAAAAAATACTCATTCATAGTAAAAACTCTTAGGAAGCTAGGAATACAGTGGAACTTTATCAACCTGATAAAGACTAGCTACAAAAAAAAACTACAGCTAACATCATACTTAGTCATGAGAAATTTTAAGCTTTTCCACTAAGATAAGGTACAAGGCAAGGATCAACATCATCCTGGAATTCTACCTAATGCGATAAAACAAGAAAAGGAAACAAAAGATACACTAGCTCAAAGGAAGATGTAAAACTGTCTTTGTTTGCAGATGATATCATCTAGAATGTAGAATATCTGAAAGAACTAGCAAAAAAAAAATCCTGGACTAATAAGCAATTATAGCAAGATTACAGGATACAAGGTTAATATATAAAAGTCAATTGCTGAACAGATGGAACTGGAAATTGCAAACACAATACCATTTACATTAGCCTCTCCAAATATGAAATACTTAGGTATAAATCTTGCATAATATATACAAGATCCATATGACAAAAATTATAAAACTCTGTACAAAATCAGAGGAACTAAATAGATACTCCATGTTTAAGATTAGGAAGATTCAATATTATCAAAATGTAAGTTCTGTCTAATTTAATCTACAAACTTAGCACAATATCAATCAAAATCTTAGCAAGTTATTTTGCAGATATTAATAAACTTATCTTGAAGTTTATAAGGAGAGATAACAGACCCAAAATAGCCAACTCAATATTGAAGAACAACCATCCAATTTTAAGACTTACTAGAAAACTATAGTAATCAAGACAATGTGGTATTGGTGAAATAATAGGTAAATCGACCAAAGGAACATAATAGAGAGTCTACCACATAAAAATATTCAATGATCTTTGACAAAAAAGCAAAGGCAACACAATGAGGACAATAAAATGTTTTCAATAAATGCTGCTTGAACAACTGGACTTCTACATACAAAGAAATGAATCTAGACATAGGTTTTACATCCCACTAAAAAATTAACTCAAAATGTATCATAGACCTATATATAAAATACAAAACTATAAAATTCCCAGATGATAATATTAGGAAACCTAGATGATCTTGGATATGGTGATGCCTTTTTAGCTACAACACCAAAGACACAATCCATGAAAGAAATAATTGATAAACTGGACTTCATTAAAATTAAAAACTTCTGCTCCGCAAAAGATTTCTATTTCTATTAAGAGAAATAGAAAACAAGCCACAGATGGGGAGAAAATATTTGCAAAAGACACATTTGATAAAAGACCATTATCCAAACTATACAAGGAGGGACACCTGAGTGGCTCAGCGGTTGAGCGTCTGCCTGCAGCTCAGGGCAAGATCCTGGGATCTGGGATCGAGTCCCGCATTGGGCTCCCTGCGAGGAGCCTCCTTCTCCCTTTGTCTATGTCTCCTCTCTATTTCTGTGTCTCTCATGAATAAATAAATTTAAAAATCTTTAAATAAAAAAATATATATATACAAGGAACTCCTAAAACTCAAAAATAATAAAACAACCCAATTAAAAAATGGGCCGAACACCTTAACACCAAAGAAGCTATACAGATGGCAAATAAATGCAAGAAAAGATGCTCTACAATATATGTCAACAGAGGAAGTGCAAAATAAAACAACATTGGGATACCACCACACACCTATTAGAATGGCTAACATTCAGAACACTAATAATACCACTGGAGAGGATGTGGAGCAACAGGACCTTTCATACATTGCTGGTGATAATGCAAAATGGTTTAGCCACTCTGGAGGACAGTTTGGCGGTTTCTTATAAAACTAAACATACTCATACCATACAATACAGCAAACACGCTCCTTGGTATTATCCCAAATGAGTTGAAAACTTATGCCCACGAAATACCTACACACAATGCTTATAGCAGCTTTATTCAAATTTGCTTAAATTTGGAAGCAAACGCCCTTTAGTAAATTAATGGATAAATGCACTGTGGCATATCCAGGAAATGGAATATGTAAAGTCATGGAGGAAATTTTTTTTTTAATTTTTATTTATTTATTTATTCGTGAGAGACAGAGAGAGAGAGAGAGAGAGGCAGAGGCACAGGCAGAGGGAGAAGCAGGCTCCATGCAGGGAGCCCGACAGGGGACATCACGCCCTGGACTGAAGGCGGCGCTAAACCGCTGAGCCACCCGGGCTGCCCCATGGAGGAAATTTAAATGCATATTACTAAGTGAAAGAAGACAATCTGAAAAGGATACCTACTGCATGATTCTGATGATGTGACATCCTTTAGAAAGCAAAACTATGGAGACAGTAAAAAAGGTAAGTGGTTGTCAGAGATGGGATGGAAAGAAGAGATGAACAGACAGATCACAGAGTATTTGTAGGTCAGTTAAAATACTCTATATGCCATTGAAATAATGGATTTTATCCAATTTATCTAAATATATAGAATGTAGAATACGAAGAGTGAATCCTAAAGTAAACTATGGACTTTGGGTTACTATGACGTGCCTATGTAGATTCATCCTTGGTAAAAAATGTACCATTTTGGTGAATGATGTTATGTTGATAGTGGGGAAGTGTATTCATAGGTGGAGGAAAATGTCTGTATCTCCCTTTCAACTTTGTTGCTAAGCTATAGCTGTTCTTAAAAAAAAAGTCTTTGAAAAAATATTTGGCGAGAAAACAATAGAAATATATCTTCGAAGCACAGAAAGAAAAAAATACATCAACTTAGAATTCTACACCAGCATAAATTCCTTGCAAAACTGAAAATGAAATAAAGATGTTGATAGAGATATAGAAGCTGATAAATTTATTGCCAGCAGACCAGCACTATAAGAGAGGTATAAAAAATATATTCAACCAAAAGGAATATAATACCAGATGGAAATATAGTTGACCCTTGAATAATGTGGAGATTAAGAGCATTGACTCCACACAGTCAAAACTTCATGTATAACTGCTGACTTTCCCAAATTTGAACTACTAATAGTGACTGGAAGCCCTTTGGATAATACTAATAGTCAATTAACATATGCTTTGTATGTTACATGTATTATATATTATATTCTTATAATAAATAGCTAAAGAAAAGAACATGTTATTAAAATCATAAGGAAGAGAAAATACATTTACAGTATTATACTGTAAAAATCTGCATAGGTACAAACCCATGTTGTTCAAAGATCAACCATATACATCTATCCTGTGTAATAAAAATCACTGGAAGTTATCAATGCAGATAAATATAAAATAGTATTTTTCTCATATTTCGTATGTCTTCAAAAGAAAACTGACCAATGAAAGCAAAAATTCAAAAACTTTGATAAAATGGATAAATGTCTTGATATTTACAAACTACCAAAGTTCACTAAAAAAAGATAATAATACATAACCGATACAGTTAAACGACAATAAAAATAAACGAAACTTATTTATAGTTAAAATTCTTCCCACAAAGAAAATTCTAGGACCAAATGGATTTACTAATGAATTCAACCACTTAAGAAAGAAATAATACCAATTCTATTCAAACTGTTCTAGAAAATAGAAAAGGGGAGGATCCTCTTCCAACTGATATAGGGCCAGCATCGTTCTGATGCCAAAACCAGATAAATACACTGCAGGAAAGGAGCCATAGATCAATATGCCCTGTGAACACAAGTCCTTTGGACACAAAGTCCTTAAGAAATTATTAACAAATAAAGTCCAACAATATACAAAAGGATTATATGTCATCACCAAGTGGAGTTTATACCTGGAATTTAAGATTTGCTCAACTTCCACAAAGCAATCAATCTAATTCATTCACCATATCAACAAACTAAAAAAGAAAACTCATAAGCATCTCAATGAATATAATTAAAATTTTACAAAATTTAGCACTCACTCATAGCTAAGGAAAAAAAAAACCCTCTGCATATTAGAAATAAAAGGAAATTTCCTCAACCTGGTAAGTGACATTACAAACAAAACAAAACAACAATAACAACAACAACAAAAACACAAAAAACGCAGCAGCTAAAAGAAAACAAAAAATCCTTCATCTAATATCATATTTAATGCTGTCATTAGATGCTAATAGAATGACTGAATGATTTCCCTTCCCCTAAACAAGAATGTTTATTGTCATTACTTCTACTCATCGTTATAACGAATGGCCTATCCAGTATAATAAGGTTAGTAAAAGAACAAAAATGCATATATATCAGAAAGGAAAAACTTTATGCAGAGACACTGATAATTTATTTAGAAGATCCTTAAGTTACCACCAAAAATCTGCTAGAACCAATAAGTAACTTTAAAAATGTCACAGGATACAAAATCAATATACAAAAGTCATTTTATTGTTATTTACTAATAATGCTCAACCAGAAAATTAAATTTTAAAACAATCTTTTATAAAATTATGAAATATTTATTGAGAAATTCAACAAAAATGTCTAAAGCTTAGGCACTGAAAACTACAAAACATTGCCAAAATTAAAGAAGATCTACATAAATGAAAAGATATGTAAGATTCAATATTGTTAAGAAACCAATTCTTCCCCAATTGATCTATATATTCAGTGTATTTCTTTTTTTTAAGATTTATTTATTTATTATTTATTTATGAGAGACTGAGATAGAGAGAGAGAGAGAGAGAGCGGCAGACACAGGCAGAGGGAGAAGCAGGCTCCACGCAGGGAGCCCGACGTGGGATTCGATCCGGCGTCTCCAGGATCACGCCCTGGGCCCAAGGCGGGGCTAAACCGCCGAGCCCCCTGGGCTGCCCATATTCAATGTATTTCTTCTTTTTTTTTTTTAATAATAAATTTATTTTTTATTGGTGTTCAATTTGCCAACATACAGAATAACACCCAGTGCTCATCCCGTCAAGTGCCCCCCTCAGTGCCCGATGCGGAGAAAAGGGGACCCTCTTACACTGTTGGTGGGAATGTGAACTGGTGCAGCCACTCTGGAAAACTGTGTGGAGGTTCCTCAAAGAGTTAAAAATATTCAATGTATTTCTAATCAAAATTCTAGTGGGATTTTGGTAGAAATGCCAAGCTGAACGTGTAGTGTATACAAATATTCAAAGGACCCAGAATACCTAAAACAACTTTGAAAAGGAAGAACATAATTGAAGGTTTTACACTACCTAATACTTACTAGAGAGCTACACTGTCATAAGATAATGTGATGTAATAGCATAATGATTATTTTTCAGTGGAACAGAATGTAAAGTCCAGAACTAGATATATGCTTCTAAGATTAATTGCTATTCAACAAAGGGGCCAAGGCAATTCAATGGGAAAATAATCTTTTCAAGAAATTGTATAGAGACGATAGATTTTCATATGTAAAGAGAGAAAGAGAAACAGAAAGGAAGGGATGTAGAGAGAAAGGAAGGAAGAGAAAAGAATAGAATATTGACACTTGCTTACCTCACACCATACTTGAAAATTAATTCAAAATGTAGCACAGACTATAAAACTGTAAAATTTGTAATAGAAAACATAAAAGAAAATCTTAGTAGACCTCATATAAAGCATGTTTTTTTAAAATAGGCTACAAAACACACAAAGTAGGAAAGAAAAATTGATAAATTTGAATTCATCAATATTAAAATATTTTGCTCTTCAAAAGATACAATTGATAAAATTAAAGGCAAGCCACATGTTTCAAGAAAATATTTGCAAAATATTTATGTGATAAAGGACAGAGATGTAGAATATACAGTTGGCCCTTGAACAACACAGGAGTTAAGAGCACTGAACCCCATGCAGTTAAAAATCCATAAATAACTTTTGATTCCTCAAAAACTTTACTAATAGCATACTGTTGACCAAAAGTCTCACCAATAACATAAATAATCAGTTAATATATGTTTTGTATGATATATATAATATACAGCATTCTTACAATAAAGTTAGCCAGAGGAAAGAAAATATTATTAAGAAAATCATAAAAGAAAATACAATTACACTACTGTACTGAATTTGTTGGAAAAAATCTGGATATATGGGTACCCACTCAGTTCAATACCATGTTGCTCAAGAGTCAACTGCTTACAACTCTATACTATAAAGATAAAAAAATATGTAATGGGCTTAAGATTTGGATACTTTACCAAAAATAATAGGCAGATGTCAAATAACGACATGAAATAATGCTCTAAATTAATATTCATTAAAAGAATGGAAATTAAAACCAAAGTGAGACACCACTACATACATACTAAAATGACTAAAACTAAAAAATATTACAATATCAAGTGTTGGTGTTGATGGGAATCCAAAATGAACCAACCACTTTGGAAAACAGTTTGGCAGTTTTGTACAAAGTTAAATATAAATTTACCAGATGACTAAGTAATTCCAGTCCTAGGTATTTACCGAAGTGAAATAAAAATTTATATCTAAAGAAATCTTACATACTACATGAATCTTCAAAGTAGCTTTATTTACAATATCCAAAAATTGGAAACAATCCATATGTCTACCAATTGGCAAATAGATAAACAAATTTTAATATATCCAGATAATAGAATACTACTCAGAATCTAAAATGAGGATCAGACTACTGATAAATATAACAATATTGAATCTCAAAAGCATTATGGTACTTAAAAGAAGTCAGACACTAAAGACTTCATACTATATGATTTCATCTTTAAAAAATTCTAGAACAAACAAACCGTATCGGTAGCATATATGTGGTTGCCAGGGCCAAAAGTTGAGAAGAGTGGGTTTAAAATGCTCCAGATTATGGTGTGGTGGTAATTATGTTACTGCAAATATTTTTCAAGACTCATATAATTATAAAGTTAAAAGAGATTAATTTTATGTGTAAATTATACTTCAATGAACCTGACTGTTCCCCCCAAAAAACTTTGAATGATTCTTACAAGTTATTATGTTTTTTCTCCTCCCTTTTTCTGTGGTTTTCAAACTTTCTATAATATGTATGAATTGCAATAAAATATAATACATGTGAAAATTCTATAACCATTAAAATTTTAATTGTCTAAGTTAACTTAAATAAGTAAGAAGAGCATAAAAGAATTAAAGGGAGTCATAAAATACACATCATATGTGTATAAAGAATTGAAAATGGGACTTCCATTCCCAGAAAAATAGCATGATAAATATGTGAAGAAATCCTCTAATCACCAACTCATAAACGATGGATAAAATAGTCAAAAAAATAAACCAAAAAGGTTTTAAATTTGTGTGAAGAAAATAATCTAAGTCTAGATAAAACAAGTAAACCAGAAGGAAAACAAACAAACAAACAAACAAAAAAGAAAGAAAAATAAAACAGGAAAGGAAAGCAATTTAAAACAAAGAATTGAGTAAGATCTGAAATATGCAGTTTTAATTTGGGCATCTGTTCATCTCTGAGGCCCCAAGGCCTCTGTTTAAAAAGGCCACCACTTCAAGAAAACAAGAAACTATGCTGGGATCTCTAAGCAGAATATGAGATCAGGTCATGAACTTTTCAAATAGCCAGAAGTCCTGAATGAGAATATCCTCCAGTGGGTACACAAAGTTCATTTTATATATTGACCAAAGTTTCAACTACCAGAAATATATAAAAAGTCTAAACTTCTGTGCATAGAATAACACAAATATATAAAGCAAAAATTGTCAGAACCTCTAGAAGAAATAGAGAAATTCTCTATCATACCAAAAAATTTTAGAATACCCCTCTTAGGGCTTGATAAATTACAAAATAAAACAAACATTCAGAAAAGATATAGAATACAACAATAAAATTAACAAGATTAATTTCATTCACACATATAATAAAAGTACATTTAATAAATAAGGAACATGCATTATTTTCAATACCCACAGAACATTTATGGGATGTTAAGCATCTCCCTTTGGCTCGGCATGACCCTGGAGTCCCGGAACCGAGTCCCACATCGGGCTTCCTGCGTGGAGCCTGCTTCTCCCTCTGCCTATGTTTCTGCCTCTTTCTCAATGCGTCTCTCATGAATAAATAAAATCTTTAAAAGAAAGAACATTTATAAGAGTTCACTATGAAGAAGTCTCAACAAATTTCAATGATTTGGTATACAGACCAAATTGTCTATTTTTCTCTTTGTCTATAATCAATTAGGATAGAACTTATCATCAAAAATGTAATATTAAGGGGCCCCTGAGTAGTGCAGTTAAGTATCCAGACTCTTGAGATTGGCTCGGGTGTTGATCTCAGGATCCTGCAATTTTAAATATAATTAAATATTATTATTATATATTTAACATATTAATTTAATTTATAATTAAATAATTTGTGATTAATTAATCATATATAATATTAATTTATAATTAAATAATTTGTGATTAATTAATCATATATAAATTATATATGATTAATTAATCATATATAAATCATATATAATATTAGTCATATATAATATTAATATCTATTCTTCTCAAACTATTCCAAGAAATACAAGAGGAAGAAAAACTTCCAAATTCATTCTATGAGTCAAGTATCACCCTGATACCAAAACCAGGTGGAGACAGCACAACAAAAGAGAACTGCAGGCAAATATCTCTGATGAATATAGATGCAAAAATCCTAGACAAAATATTAGCAAACTGAATCCACAATATATCTTTTACAACCATACACCACAAGCAAGCGGCATTTATTCCCATGATGCAAGCAAGGGTGATTTAGTTTTTGCAAAACAATCAACGTGATACATCACATCAATAAGAGAATAAGACCTATATGACCATTTCAACAGATGCAGAAAAAGCATTTGACAAAGTACAACACCCATTCATGACAAAAACCCTCTGCAAAGTAGGTCTAGAGGGAACTATCTCAACAAAATAAAGGCCTCATATGAAAAACCCACAGCCAACATCATACTTAATGCTGAAAATCTGACAGCTTTCCCCTAAGGTCAGGAACAAGACAAGGATGTCCACTTTTACCACTTTCATTTGACATGGTACTGGAAGTCCTAGCCACAGCAATCAGGAAACAAAAAGACGAAAAGGCATCCAAATCAGTAAGGAAGAAGTAAAGCTTTCACTATTTGCAGAGGACATGATACTATGTATAAAAATCTAACACCTTGAATAGCCAAAGCAGTCTTGAAAAAGGAAAACTGGAGGTATCACAATTCCAGATTTCAACTTATATTACAAAGTAGTAGTAATTAAAACAGTATGGTACTGGCATAAAATAGACATATAAATCAATGGAACAGAACAGAAAACCCAAAAATAAACCCACAAATATATGGTTAGTTGATTTTCAACAAAGGAAGAATGAATACACAATAGGAAAAAGGTAGTCTCTTCAACAAATGGTGTCAGGAAAACTGGACAGCCAGCCACATGCTGGACCACTTTCTGTCACCATATGCAAAAATAAACTCAAAATAGATAAAGACCAAATTGTGAGACCTGAAACCATAGAAATCCTTGAATAGAGCACAGGCAGTAATCTCTGATATTGGCCACAGCAACATTTTCCTAGATATGTCTTCTGGGGCAAGGGAAATACAAGTTAAAATAAACTATTGGGTTTACATCAAGATAAAAGGCTTCTGCACAGTGAAGGAAACAATCAACAAAACTAAAAGGCAACCTCTGGAATGGGAGAAGATAGTTGCAAAGACATATCCAACAAAGGGTTAATATCTGAAATATATAAAGAACTGATACAACTCAACACAAAACCAAATAACCCCATTTAAAAACGGGCAGAAGACATTAACAGACATTTCTCTAAAGAAGATATCCAGGTGGCCAATGGACACATGAAAAGATGCTCCACATCAATTATCAGGGAAATGAAATAAAAACTACATTGAAATTATCACTTCACACCTCTAAGAATGGTTAAAATAAAAAACACAAGAAACTGGTGTTGGTGAGGATGTACAGAAAAAGGAACCCTCTTACACCATTAGTAGGGATGCAAACTGGTACAGCTATTGTGGAAACTAGTATGGAGTTTCCTCAAAAATTCAAAAATGACACTACCTATGATCCAGTCATCACACTACTGTGTTATTTACCTCCAAATTACAGAAACACCAATTGAAAGGGATACATGCCCCCCTATGTTTATAGTAGCATTATTTGCAATAGCCAAATTATGGAAGCAGCCATAGTGGCCATTGATAGATGAATGGGTAAAGAAGTAGTATATATCTACAATGGAATATTACTCAGTCATAAAAAAGAATGAAATCTTGTCATTTGCAACAACATGAATAGAGCTAGAGAACACAATGCTAAGAGAAATCAGGGAAAGATAAATACCATATGATTTCATTCATATATAGAATTTAAGAAATAAAACAAACAAGCAAAAGAAAAAAGAGAGAAACACAAACTTAGACTCCACTATAGAGAACAAATTGATGGTTACTCGAGGGGAGTTGGGTGGGGAGATTGGCGAAATTGGGGATGGGTATTTTTACAGAGTATATTTATCATGATGGAAAAAATAAGATAAAAAGGAACATTACAATGTGTAAATGTACATACGTATATTAAGAAATTTTAGGGGCACCTGGGTGGCTCAGTGGTTGAGCATCTGCCTTCATCTCAGGTTGTGATCCTGGGATCCTGGGATCGAGTCCTGCATCAGCTTCCTCACAGGGAACCTGTTTCTCCCTCTGTCTATGTCTCTGCCTCTCTCTCTGTGTCTCTTGTGAATAAATAAATAAAACCTTTAAAAAAAAGAGAAAATTTTAAAACAGCAAAATAACTCATGGGTCAAGTAAGAAAAAAATACATACTTAAAATTGAATGATGATAGAAAAATACTACTTCTAAAAATGTGAGATATATTTAAAATTACACATACATTTGAAAAAAAAAGGGCTGAAAATAAATAAGCTGACCATATCATGTAAACATTTTTCTTAAAAAATGTTCTGTTAGAATAACCCTTCCTAAAACAGAAGAGAAAGAAAAGAATAAAGATGAGAGAAAGTAATGTAACAAAAAGGATTTTTTTAACATTATAATTAATATTAACTATATTGCCTTTTTTACTTTCATCTCTGTGACTTATTTATTTTATTACTGGAAGTTTTCACCTCTTAATCCCCTTCATTTATTTTTTTAATGTTCCAAAATTGTTTTGTTGAAAAGACAATATATTGGTCAAATTTGGCAAGCTATATAAAGCATTTGGGAAGACACAATATAGGAAATGAAAAGGGGATAGTGGGATCCCTGGGTGGCGCAGCGGTTTAGCGCCTGCCTTTGGCCCAGGGCGCGATCCTGGAGACCCGGGATCGAATCCCACATCGGGCTCCCGGTGCATGGAGCCTGCTTCTCCCTCTGCCTATGTCTCTGCCTCTCTCTCTCTCTCTCTGTGTGACTACCATAAATAAATTTAAAAAAAAATTAAAAAAAAAAAAAAAAAAAAAGAAAAGGGATAGTGTGACTTTGCAGAAATGAAAAGGATATATTTGGCAAGGGACACATGAGAACTTTTAAAGTTACTGGTATTGTTCTTTCTTAAATTTGATGAGTATAGTATTGTGTACATTTCTTATAAACTGTACACTGTCATATGTGCTCTTATATTTATGAGTGTGACTTTTGTGCGTGGGTATGAAATGTTATTACTTTATACTCACACTTTATACATGTGAACAGCATGAGGTATCCATATAGAGACAGGCATATGCAGTGAAAGAGAGCTAGAGAAGGTGGAAAGAGAAAGAAAGGGGAAAGAGAAAGAAATGAGAGAATTAAAAAGAGGAAATGAGTTACAGAGAAGGCAACACAGACAGGAAAAGGAAGAGAGAGACAGAGACAAAGCAAAGCAAAGACCTAAATCAAGAGAGTTAGTGAGGATGAGGGTAACTAAGGAGCAGAGTTTTGTCCTTGTTGCTGTTTGTGAGGCAAGCACAGCACAAATAGAAGGAGGCTGTAACTGGACTTCTAGACAAGGGTTCCTAATGTCCTTCATGTTCCATCTCATAAGAAAATCTATACTTAATCTTCTTTTCTCAAAACATGATATGGGGATCCCTAGGACTACCAAGACTTTTTTAGGAAACCTACAAAATAAATTTGTTATGCAGGGAGTAGTATCAGTGGAGAAATAATCTACCTGAGAGACCACGGTACTCCTCTCCCTTGTCTGTTATATGTTCTGGGCCCCTGGGAAAGTTATACAATTTGTATGAGAGATGGACTTTGGGTTTCCTACCTTTCTGGAAAAGGAAATATAGTGAAGTGAACCATAGTGAATAGGGGTTGGTAAAATTCTAAGGAAAACCCTGACCATCAAATACAGAATCTGCTACTTTTAAATTGCCATGACATCTAAGCAACCATACATGTCATGGAAAGATCCAGTTGAACTATGGATAAATGTAATCACAGAGTTTAGTTTTTAAATACATTAATTATTTGTATGGCAATTTGTCCCAATTGATGTATTAGATTATTCCTATACAGACAAACTAACAATAGAAACCATAAAAGACTCAACTCTAGGAAACAAACTGAGGGTTGCTGTAGTGTAGGTGGTGGGAAGGATGGGCTAAGTGGGTGATGGGCATTAAGGAGAGCACTTGTAATGTGTGCTGAGTGTTATATGCAAGTGATGAATCACTGGATTCTACCCTGAAACTAATAATATAGTATTTGTTAACTAAATTAAATTTATTTATATATTTTTTAAGACTTTTAATTTATTTATTCATGAGAGACACACACAGAGAGAGAGAGAGAGAGGCAGAGACAAAGGCAGAGGGAGAAACAGGCTCCATGCAGGGAGCCCGACGTGGGACTCGATTCTGGGTGTCCAGGATCAGACCCTGGGCTGAAGGCTGCGCTAAACCCCTGAACCACCCGGGCTGCCCTAAATTAAATTTAAATTAAAAAAAAAGAAAAGAAAAGAAATCATCTGCATTAGATCCTGTATCCTTGTGAGTTCTTTAGTCCTTATACTAAAGTATCAGATATCAAGTCAAGGGGGATCCAGCAACAGGATCCTCACAAAGAAGGGGAAATAGGCTTTCCATATAAAATAATTTAATGAGTTTATCAAGGGCCCCACCCTGTGCTAGTCTATGTCTTAGGAGAATACAAATGAAGCATGGACAATATCCTCCACTACCAGAAAGTATTCTCACACTTTGCTATAAAACAACAAAATACTATATAAATAAATGCTATATGTGCAATCAGAACAACTACTATAATTGGGAAGGGGATATCTGTGGGTTAGAGTTTAAGGGAAAGAGGATTTAAATACCTAACGCTTGATCAGAATCCAAACAGGTGAGAATAGGAGTGGTGGGCCTCAGACACCAGAATGTGCTCAGTTAATGAATTTTTGCAGAACCTCTATAAGCCACCATCCAAATTGGTGGTGCATAGGCGGGTAAGGGGCCAGGGAAGGCATCACAGACAAGATTGTCACCTCTATCTTAAAAAACGTGAAGGAGGTTTAAGAGAATGTGACGTGCTTAAGAAATGACAAGCTCAACATAGCCGAAATTCATGGCTTAGGAAGAAAACATTGGAGCAGTGGGAGATGAGACTGGGAAAGCAGACCCAAAGTCCTTCAGTACCATGCTCCAATCTCCAATTATGTCCAAGCTCCTGCAAAGATGTAGTTTGCTTCAAGGAAATCTGACAGGCCACAACAGGAGAGTCAGTTCAGACCTTACCTATTTTGAAAAGCCTCCTCCTGTTTGAGCTCCTATTATACCTCCATTACTGCATAAGTATCAGTAAAGAAAAATAAGGTATCCAAGTACTTATGTGTCACTTGACTTCAGTGACACAGAGTTGATGGGTGGGAAGTCAGTCACAGGCAAGGAGAAAAATGTGTGCACAAATATAATGCTCATCCTGGAAAGGCTGGGATAGCCAAAGTAGAACCAATGCCTACGGAAACACAGTGACTGAGCACAGATGAAGGGAATTAACCAGGAGCCTGGTTTCTGGACTTAGAATAGGGTTTTCAGGGCAAAAGCCTAGCTCTTAAATAAGAACACAGGCTAGGGTGCAGTACCCAAGCAGGTGTAGCAGTCAAGATGAGATCTGTTAAACCAACTGGTAAATAAATGACCAAGAGGTAGTCCCAAGAGTCTGCAGCGAGGTTGAATCTGTGGACGGGTGAGGGCTGCAGTGACCTGACACCACCTCAGTGTGTAGCATGCTGTGTGGGGCACCAGTGGAAAACAGCCTGTGGGTCTGAGGAGTAAAAAGGGAGCATGCTGCAAGGAGCAGAACTAGCACACAATATAAGGGAAAAAAGACAGACTCATCCTGCAAAATCTATCACATTACCTTTATGGGTACATAAATTTATTTTTTTTTCCTTTTTGGCTCCTGAGTCCTGCTGTGGAATATACATGTTGTGAAATTCTAGCACATTATGAGAACACAAACTTTTTCTCTTACCAGTAGGATTTATCAGCATAGAATCTTTTACTTGAAGCCAGAAAAATTTTCAGTATAGGCAGGAACAGTGTAATGAACCTCTGTTCATGAATAAAGGCGTTTTTCACCTGCTGAGGCCATTAGTCATTATCCAGGGTCTCACTGTGACATGCCTGGTAGAGAAACCAGTCCACTGAAAATAAGATAAATTGATAATTCCAGGTTTGCAGGATGAGTAAGCCTCCCATCAAGACTCTTCCTTTATACATTTTTAGGTTAAATGAACAGGTGTTATCATTACCATCTATATATTTACATATACACCCTTCGAGGGAACAAATCAGTATGGAATGTAAAAGAATGAGCATTCCTTGAATACTTTGTTAGCTGTCTGGGGTTTGCAGTGCCACTCATCTCTTGCCTGGTGGAAGCCTGATTGGGGGAGCATAGACATAAACAAAAATAAATCCCAGTCATTATCAGTTTACAAGAATCCACAACTCCAATTGCAGGAATCTCTGATAAATCTGGTTTGGAAAACACAGCTTAGGTCGGGTAATTCCTTGAACCTTTATCTTGGAATCAGCCTACTTGGTCAGATCTGCAGAGACAGGACAAAGACCTATCCAACTCCAAGAAATCTGACTTATTCAACTACAGGATGTAGAACCTAAGCCGGTCCCGTAGGCCCAGATGCCAAGGGGATCAAGAGGAAGACAGGCCAACTACTCCCAAGGAAAAGGAAGTGGGAAAGAAGACAAGAAAGCCTGCTATTACCTTTAACACAGCACTGAGCCCATCAGGGAGAATGACCATAGCTATGACTGTCAAGTGCTGACTACCAGATGACCAATGACTGAGGAGGAATGAGTAAAGGGGTTGAGAGACAATAAACATTTCCAGTGTTCCCTCTTCCATCTTCGGCATAGACGGAGGTAAGAATGTGAGAATAGGAAAATGAAATCTCTCATCGCACTGTCCATGTGTTGCCTGATTGAATCCTCACACTCCCCATACAGCACTTATGTGGTTATCTCTATTTACACAAATAAGGAAATGGAGATTCAGGGTTTAAGTTACTTGCACAAGGCTAAAAAGTACATTGGAATGTGTAAATTTAGGGATGCCTGGGTGGCTCAGTGGTTGGGCTCAGAGCCTGATCCCGGAATGCTGCGATTGGCTCCCCACAGGGACCTGCTTCCCTCTGCCTATGTCTCTGCCTCTCTTTGTGTGTCTCACCTGAATAAATAAAATCTTTTTTAAAAAATTTAAAAAATTTAAAAAAGAATGTGTAAATTTAAACCTAGATCTAATCCAGGATTCATTTCATGTTCACTTCATTATACCTGGATGACTGGGGCTGCCCCAACAAATTACCACCCATTTTTGTCTATCATGAATAAAGTGGCTATGTATATTTGCATACAAGTCTGTGTGGTTGTATGTTCTGTTCGATTTTCTGCAGAGGAGTGATATCTAATTAACTTTTTAAAATAGACTATGAGTAATACATTTATTGAACCTTTATAGATATATCATTATCACCCTAAGTCTATTTATACCAAAGTTGACTCTTGCTCTTGTATATTCTTTGGATTTTGACAAATATATAGTAACATGTACTCAGTATTAAAGTGTCATACAAAATAATTTCAGTGTCCTGAAAATCTGTGTTTTGCATATTCATGCCTCTTTCCCACTAATTCCTGGCAACCACTAGTTCATGTCCCCATGGTTTTAACAGTTTCCAGGATGTCATGTAATAGAATTATACAGTATGTAGCTTTTCCAGATTGGTTTCTTTCACTTAGTAACATGCATTAAATTTCCTCCATATTTCTTCATGACTAATTTTTTTTTGCTGCTAAATAATATGCTATTGTTAAACATGACACAGTTTATTTATTCATTCACCTATGGTAGAACATCTTTGTAGCTTCCAAGTTTTAGCAATTATAAGTAAAGCTGCTACAAAATTCACGTGCAGGTATTTTGTGGACATAAATTTTCAGCTCATTTTGGAAAACATCAGGGAGCATAATTGGTAGATCTGTAATAAGAGTGTGTTTAGTTTCATAAGAAACTACCAAACTATTTCAAAGTCGCTGAACCGTTTTGCATTCCCATTAGCAATGAATGAGAGTTCCTATTGCTGCACAGACTCATCAGCATTTGGTATTATCAGTGTTTTGGATTTTGGCCAATTTAATAAGTATGTAGTGGTATCCCATTATTTTAAGGTGAATTTTCCTAATGACATATGATGTGAAGCATCTTTTCATACTTTCCAACTATGTTTTATTTGGTGAGGTTCCCCTTTAGGTCTTTTGCCCAATTTTTTAACTGAGATGTCCTTTTTATTATTGTGTGGTTTTAAGACTTTTTATGTATTTTGGGTAAGTCCTTTATTAGATATATCTTCTGCACATGTTTTCTCCTAGTCTGTTCTCTCATTCTTTTCACAGTATCATATGACACAGTTCAAAAGTTTTTTGATAAAGCCCAGCTAATCAATTATTTGTATCATGGACTCTGTCTCTGCTGTTGTGTTTTAGACGTGATAGCCATACTCAAAGTCAGCTATATTCTCCTACATTTTCTCCTAGGAGTTTTATAGTTGTGTTTTACAATTAGATCTATGACTCTTTTTGAGTTAACTTTTCTGAAGGATATAGGGTCTGAATTTAGATTCTTTTTTTTTTTTTCATATTTGGATGTCCAAGTGTTCCAGTAGCATTTCTTGAAACTAATTTCTCATGGTATTTCCTTCACTTTCATCAAAATCAGTTGACTGTATTTATGTGGGTCTAATTCTGGGTTCTCTATTCTGTTGCATTGATTTGTTCATTTATTCTTTCACCAATGTATCACAGTGTCTTGACTACTATAACTTGACAGTAAATCTTAAAATGAGGTAGTATCTGGATGCCTGGGTGGCTCAGGAGGTTGAGTGTCTGACTTTGGATCAGGGCGTGATCCCGGGGTCCTGAGATCGAGGTCCGCATCGGGCTCCCAGTGAGGAGCCTGCTTCTCTGCCTATGTCTCTACCTCTCTCTCTGTCTCTAATGAATAAATAAATATAATCTTTTTTAAAAAAATCAGGTAGTATCAGTCTTCTAACTTTGTTCTCCCAACTTTGAGGTGGCTATTTTAGTTTTTTGTCTCTCCGTATAAACTTTAGAATTGGTTTGTTGGTATCCACAAAATAACTTGCCAAATTTTTTATTGAGATTGCATTGAATCTATAGATCAAGTTGGACAGAACTGACATTTTGAGAGTGTTGAGTCTTCCTAACCGTAAACATGGACTATCTCACCACATATCTAGTTCTTTGATTTTATTCATCAGGGTTTCATAGTTTTCTTCATATAGTACTCTTATGCATATTTTGTTAGATTTATATCTAAACATTTTTGGGAAACGCTAATGTAAATGGTATTATATTTATAATTTCAAATTCTATTTGTTCATTGGTATTATACAGGAGATTAAGGCTTATACATTAACTTTGTATTCTGCAACATTGCTATAATCATTTATTTGTTCTAGAAGTCTGTAAATTCTTTCAGATATTCTACATAAATGATCATGTCATCTGCAAAGACAGTTTTGTCTTCTTTCCCAGTTAGTATACCTTTTATTTCTTTTCCTTGTCTTAGTGCATTACATAGAATTCCAGAATGATGTTGAAAAGGACTGGTAAGAGACTACATCCTTGCCTTGTACCTGACCTTGGTGAGAAAGCTTCAAGTTTCTCAATATTAAGTATGATATTAGTAATAGGGTTTTTGTAGATATTTTTTATCAAATTGGGAAAGTTCACCAGCATTTCTAGATTACTGAGTTTTTATCATAAATGTGTTTTGAATTTTGGCAAATACTTTTTTCTTCATCTATTAAGAAGACCATGTGAGGGGCAGCCCGGGTGGCTCAGTGGTTTAGCACCACCTTCGGGCCAGGACGTGATCCTGGGGACCCCGGATTGAGTCCCATGTCGGGTTCCCTGCATGGAGCCTGCTTCTCCCTCTGTGTCTCTCATGAGGAAGAGCATGTGATTCTTTTTCTTCTTAGCCTATTAATGTGGTGAAAAACATTAATAGATTTCAGAGTATTAGATCAGCCTTTGCATTCCTGGGATAAACCCCACTTGGTTGTGGCATATAATTCTTTTTAGAGACTGTTGAATTTTATTTTCTAATATGTTGTTGAGAATTTTTTCACCTATGTTCAGGAGAAATATTTGTAGTTTTCTTTTCTTATAATGTATTTGGCTGGTTTTGTTATTAGGGTAATGCTGAATGGGTTAGAAAATATTCCCTCAAGTTTTATTTAGAGATGGTTAAGAATTGGTATCATTTCTTCCTTAAATGTTTAGTAGAATTCACAAGTGAACCAACTGCTGCCTGATATTTTCTGTTTTGGAAGGTTACTCACTATTGATTCATTTTAAAAATAAATATACATCTATTCAAATTCTCTATTTCTTCATGTGTGAGTTTGGGGAGATTCTGTCTTGCAAAGAATTGGTCCATTTCATCTTGGTTATCAAATATGTGGGTACAGAGTTGTTTATATTATTTTTTTATTATCTTTTTACTGCCTGTGGGATCTGTAGTGATATCTCCTTTGTCATTTCTGATACTAGCAATTTGTGTCTTCTCTTTTTTTCTTAGTTATTATGGCTAGAAGCCTTCTTACTTTATTGATATTTTCAAAAAACCAAACATTGGTTTTGTTGATTTTCTCTCTTGACTTCTTGTTCTCAATTTCAATGATTTCTCCTCTAATTCTTATTTCTTCTTCTTATACTTTCATTTTTGTGTAGTTCAAAACATTTTGTAATTTTTATTGAGATTTCTTCCTTGACCTTTGAGTTATTTAAAAGTGTATTGTTAATCCCCACATATTTTTGGATTCTCCATGTATTTTTTAGTTATTGATTTATAGTTTAATTCCGCTATAGTCTGAGAGTAGATATTGTATGATTTCTATTCTTTTAAATATGCTAAGGTATGTTTTATGGCCCAGAATGTAGTCTGTCTTGGTGAATGCCCCATGTGGGTTTGAGGAGAATGTGTATTCTGCTGTCACTGGGGAAAGCAGTCTATAAATGTCAATTGCGCCCACCCGACTGATGATACTATTGAGGTCAACTATGTCCTTATTAATTTTCTGCCTGCTGAACCAATCCATTTCTGATAAAAGGCTAACATCAACTATAATAGTAGATTCTTATATTTCTCTGCAATTTTATTTATTTTTGCTCACATAGTTTGATGTTCTATGGCTAATTCCATAACTGTTAAGGATTATTTAGGATTATTTTGTCTTCCTAGAGAATTGATCTCTTTATCCTTATGTATGCACCTCTTCAACCCTGATAATTTTCCTTGCTCTAAGGTCTGCTCTAAAGTCTGAAATTAATATAGTTACTCTTACTCCAGATTTCTTTTGGTTAGTGTTAATATGACATATCTTTCTCTATCACTTAACTTGTAGTCTACATGTCTTTTTTTTTTCATTTGTTTTTATTGAAGCTTGATTTGCCAACATATAGTTTAACACCCAGTGCTCATCCCATCAAGTGCCCTCCTCAGTGCCCATCACCCAGTTACCCCATACCCCCACCGACCTCCCCTTCTGCAACCCGTTGTTTGTTTCCCAGAGTTAGGAGTGTCTCACATGGTTTGTCTCCCTCTCTAACTTTTCCCACTCAGTTCCCCTCCTTTCCCTTATAATCCCTTTTACTCCTTCTTATATTCCCCATATGAGTGAAACCATATGATGATTTTCCTTCTCCAATTGACTTACTTCACTCAGCATGATTCCCTCCAGTTCAAGCCACATCAAAGCAAATGGTGGGTATTCATCCTTTCTGATGGCTGAGTAATATTCCATTGTGTATATAGACCACATCTTCTTTATCTATTCATCTGTTGAAGGACATTGTGGCTCCTTCCATAGTTCGGCTATTGTGGACATTGCTACTGTGAACATTGGGGTGTAACTAATGTTAACTAATCCAAGACTAATCCAAGACCACTTTCAAAGAATAGCACACCACCACATGGGTATTATTATTATTCCCCCTCTCCTCTACCTTGTATTATCACTCTCATTCATTTCATTTATACATAGCCACAATTATCAAATACATTGTAACTATTATTATTTTGAGCAAAGCACAATATGTTAGAACAAGTGAAAGTAAGTAAAATAGCAAAAGATTTTATTTTACCTTCACTTATCCCTTCTTTAATGGCCTTCTTTTCTTTTTGTGGATCCAAATTTCTAATCTCTATCATTTTTCTCTAACAAGAAGTTCTTTTAACATTTCTTGTTAGTCAGATCTACTGGCAACCAGTTCATTCAATTTTTGTTTGAGATATTTATTGAGATCTTTATTTCTCCTTCACTTTATTTCTCCTTTCACTTTCTTTTATTTCATAGGTACAGAATTCCAGTTTGGTAGGTTCTTTTTCTGTTTTTCATCAACACTAAATATTTTACTCCAGTCTCTTCTTGTTCACATAGTTTCTGAGAAGTCAGGTGTAATTCTTTTCTTTGCTTCTATATGGGTAAGGTGTTTTCTATCTTTGATTCATAAGTTTTCAGATTTTTAAAAATCTTTTATTTTCTGCAGTTTGGATATGATATGCCTACATATAGTTTGGGGTTTGGAAGGTGCTGTTTTTGTTTTGTTTTTGCTTTTGTTTTGGCATTTAACCTGTTGTTGTACTCTAAGCTTCCTAAATCTGTGGTTTAGTGTCTCACATTAATTTGAGGGAATTCTCAGTCATTATTGCTTTAAATACTTCTTCTGTTCCTTTCTCTCTTTTTCTGATATTCCCATTATGTGTATGTTGCACCTTCTGTAGTTGTTCCACAGCTCTTGGATGTTCTGTTGCATTATTTTCCAACTTTATTCTCTTAGATATTTAGTTTTGGAAGCTTCTATCGACATATCCTCAGGATCTGAGATTTTTTTTCCTCATCCATGTCCAGTTGTTAATGGACCCATCAAAGGCATTCTTCTTTTCTGTTACAATGTTTTTATCTCTAGCATTTCTCTTTTATTCTTTCTTAGAATCCCTTCCCTTAGTTTGGCTAGACTCTGGCAAAATCCCAATAGTTTAGGCTATGGTAAAATACTTTCTTCTGAGAGTAGGCCTTGTTAAGAACAGAATGATATGGTGTATTTCAAAATGGTTGCTTTTCTCCCTGTTGAAAGCATGAGGGGATTATTCTCAGATAGTCATTGTAAGAACCTGTTAGAGCTCCTGGAGGTAAAACTCAACAACTCACTTAGCATAATAGCTTCTAGGTTTATTTTTAAGTATATTCAAATACATTTTAACTATTTCTAAACAATGTTTTTCAATATACTTACAAATAATGTAATTATATTATTATTTATTTTATTTTATAGAGAGGGAGAGAAAGGGGGAAGGGGCAGAAGGAGATGGAGAGAGAGAAGAGAAGTCTCCACACCCAGTGTGGAGCACTATATACTGGGCTTGATCTCATAACCCTGAGATCATGACCTGAGCCAAAAATCAAGAGTTGGACACTTAACTGAGCCACCCAGGCACCTCGATGCAATTCTATTATTAAGTGCAAGTGTGATGATATATGTTAACTAAAATTTAGAAAGCTTATATGTTCCCTATCAAGCTTATAAAATGAAAACAGATAGATGACCATTCAAAAGAATTCTAGGAATATTCCATTAGGTAAATGATAGATGATAGATAGATAGATAGATAGATAGATAGATAGATAGATGATAGATACTACATCTTCCTTATTCATCTTCTATCAATAGACACTTAGGTTGCTGTGACAACATGGATGGACTTAAAGGGTATAATGCTAAGTGAAATAAGACTGAGAAAGACAGATACTATATAATTTTACTCATAAATCTAAACAAACAAACAAAAAGCAGAATCAGATCCATAAATACAGGCAACCGATGGGGTTGCCAAAGGGGAGGAGGTATGAATGGCAAAATGGATGAAGGAAATGGGAGATGCAGACTTCTGGTTTTGGAATGAGAAAGGCATGGAATAAAGGACACAGCATAGGGAATATAGTCAATATTGTAATGATATTGTAATAGCATTATATAGTGACAGGTGGTTGCCACACTTGAGGTAAGTTTAACATAACATATAGAGGAGTTGAATCACTATGTGGTATACCTGAAGCTAATGTAACATTTGTCTCAATTATACTCAAGTTAAAAAAATTAAAATAATTCTGGGAAATGTAAAAGTAATTTTAAAGATCTTAGTTATCATCAAAACTCCTATAAACATTTCAGTCACAGATCTCTTGGATTACACCACATCATAAAAAGAATGAGGCACCATTCTCAACTATCATCATTTACCAATACATGATTAAATATTTTAGATCCAGAGCAAGATTTATGTTCTTTTAGAAACCCATTCAGTGAGAGACAAGTGCCAGACGATTCATTTTTTTCCCGTGGACAACAAGACAAGCTCACCTTATCCTCAGGGTTAATACATCATTGAGAATGACAAGCACTTATACTTGTCCATCTTCTTGGATCTGAATATTGTCCCCTTTTAATGTACTCAAGGGAAAACCAGAGAAAGTAAGATTTCTGTGCTCTGAGGATGGTAATATTTTTTTAAAGGTTTTTTGTTGTTGTTATCGTTAATTTTAGATACCAAACTCTTTCAAATATCAAAAATACCTATTTTCTTTCAAAAAGTAGTGGATCTGTTAATGCTCCAGAGAGAAGTGTCACAAAATACATTTTAACTCTGTGACTTGTAAAGCCCTATCTCCTTCTAGACCAATCTTTCTTTCTTTCTTTCTTTTTTTTTTTTTTTTTTTGATTGATTGATGAGAGACACAGAGAGAGAGGCAGAGACACAGGCAGAGGGAGAAACAGGCTCCAGGCAGGGAGCTTGACATGGGATTCGATCCAGGGTCTCCAGGATCACACCCTGGGTGGAAGGTGGCGCTAAACCACTGAGCCACCCCAGCTGCCCTAGACCAATGTTTCTTAACTGATAATTCACTCTCACCCCTTTAAGGAGCCTTTTTAGACACTTTTTTCCTAATCACAACTCCAACCACCCTATATAATTTTAATACTACAGATATACTATATGTATACTATATGTACCATGGCCCTTGGTTCAGGACC
This sequence comes from Canis aureus, assembly GCF_053574225.1. Lineage (NCBI taxonomy): Eukaryota > Metazoa > Chordata > Mammalia > Carnivora > Canidae > Canis > Canis aureus. The sequence goes on along the minus strand of NC_135615.1, from coordinate 4,059,282 downwards.
ATGCAACACTGAATATTAAGTTTTTTGCTCCACTCCCAAGAACTAATTCTTGTCCCTTGGGAATAATATAATAGCCCTTGTTGAGAGTCATGCTGTAGCTGCTAAGGCTACTTCAAATCAGTTTTGGTGGAATATTTTTATGACAGGGCCTATATCTAGATTCTTTCATAGGTAGTAATGACACTTAAAGGCCAGAATGTTTACATCAGATTTTCTGCAGGAGGTAAAGCTCAGGGAGACCTGTACCTTAGGAAGGACAATGAGAGTTGAAGAGAGCGTCTGGTTGTACCTTTTTCACCAACTTTGCAGTCAACTGCCTAGAAAGTAAGTCCTCCTTTGTGAATTCCCTAAGGACTAGAACAGTGAGAGGGAACCTCAGAGTGTCTGTCTTGCTCACTACTCTGAATTTATCTTATTTCCTTGAATGTCAGACAACAGGATTCTCAATGTCTTGGCTCCATCCAAAGCTGGCCACAAAGCTCGTGGAAGAGGTTGACGTAAGCCTGGACCATTTCTCCTGTGCCTAAACCAGACCCAAATTTAAGAAACTTAAGATGGCAATGCAGGGCTGCCCGGGTGGCTCAGCGGTTTAGCGCAGCCTTCAGCCCAGGGCATGATCCTGGAAACCCAGGATCAAGTCCCATGTCAGGCTCCCTGCATGGAGCCTGCTTCTCCCTCTGCCTATGTCTCTGCCTTTCTTTTTCTCTGTGTCTCTCATTAATAACAAATAAATTTTTTTAAAATGTTATTTCAGGTAAACAGGTATGACTGCTGCCCTGATATGTTAATTAAAGCTGAAACCACCCAGGCAAGCAAACTTGTTCCTGCCTTTTCCACCACAGACCAATTTGCCGCCCCCCCAACCCATGCCGTCCACATATTTCATCTACTTTAGTTTGCCTGAAAATCTTGCAAGCATGTGAACCTTGAGGTTTCTACTAACAAAGTAAAGCTTTTCACATCTTTAATACTGATGACTCCAGTTGAGAGTCAACCATTCCTGGTCCTGAGACCACTATGGTTTCTCCCAAGCACAGGGCTCTGGAAACAACTATGACTAGTAACATGAAGAATGATTTTCATACTGACCAAAACTTCTAGCTCCTTCCCAGAGTATCTCAGAATTCTAACACCAACAAAATTATAATGTAATTAAAAAAAACCATAATCATTCTATAACTGTGAAATATGTAATAAAATGTTGTGTAAGGAAAACCAACATTAATATTAACAAAGAAGAAATTAGGGTGCCTGATGGGTTAGTCGGTTAAATGCCTGCCTTTGACTCAGGTCATAATCCTGGAGTCCCAGGATCCCAGGATGGAGCCCCACATTGGGTTCCCCACTCAGCAGAGAGCCTGCTTCTCTCTCTGCCCCTACCCCTGTTCATACTCTCTCTCTCTCTATCTCTCTCTCAGATAAGTAAATAAAGTATTTTTCATAAGAAGAGATTAGATTTTATCTGCAATATCTATCAATGGTGTGAAAAATAATTATATCTTATGTTTCACTTTCCCATATTTTGCCTCATGACCAGATTTCAGAGTTCTAAAATTTAACTCTAGATTTTGTAATTACCTATTAAAAATGTACCCAAAAGGTGTTCTACCCTTCCTGCAGATATATTTCTGCCCATTGTATCTCTTCCTCCTGCCCCACGACGCTCTTTTCAAGATCCTAAAAACAAATGAACTTATCCACATGCCCACCTTCCAGCCTTATCCTTTTGCTATGAATTCAGCCCCCTCTACTCATACAGAAGCACAGTCAGTCATCCTAATCATATGTTCCCTTGTACTAATGAATTCAGTGTCCAGGAGAATCTGATTCCTTGAGACTTTATGTATTTCACTTATCAAGGGTTAATAGAAATGTTTTTGCTTCTTGGAAGAAGAACTGAGTGGAATTCCCACCATGGCAGAACTTCACTATTAGATATTAATGCTCTACAGACCCAGTGTGAATTAACTGATTTTATGATTTAGCAATTATAATGTGAACACTCAAAACCATATCCCAAGAGTTGTTATACTTAGTTTAATATAGTTAGACGATGTGGTTGAGTTTTAATTGCAGTGAATTTGAAATAGGGTAGTGTATTTTTTAGACATAAAATTTCACTTTATGGGTAAATTGCCTTTGTAATAGGGTCCTGCCTTCATTCAGAATATCCCTCCTTTGTCTTCCAGCCTTCATTGACCTCTCTTGTAGAGGATCCCAATTAGACTAGGAAATCTACTAAAATGAGTAAAAAGGTCAGGGGAGATGAGGGAAGGGTGAGACAAAAAGAGAATGGGAATAAAAGAGAGAGGGAGAGATACTTCACCCAGAGGGCTCTATTGCCAGATATTGAATTTCACTCCAAGTAGCTTTAGCAAATATGGGTCCTTTTCATACAGTACCTCAAGGGATTTCATTTGGAACTTTGAAATACTTTGCTAGTGCAGAATTTCGCAGCTTTGCTACAAACAGGAATCTGATATTTATGATTAGCACTTTTATAGAAGCTCCAGGCCACAGACTGTCGGTGATCACAAGCATAGAAAAAAATAGTCAGCAGAACTGCAAGATTTATGCATTGATCTTAAACCATACTTACTGTCTGGACCACACACGTGGTCTTGGTAATTGTCTTGGTAAAGTTATCTTTTTACCAGGACAATGTATATTTCTTCTCTTCCCTAAATTAGAAGTTTCTTGAAGACAGGGGCTGTATTTTTTTTTTCACTTACATATTCTCTACAAGGTCCAGCAAGTATTATAGTAAATACATAATAACTATTTTATCAGCAAATAATTACTAGTGTGTGACATTAAAATAATACACAGGGAGTTCACCATATTAAAGTCATCTCAGGCAAGTTACCTAATAAGCAATCCTATTAACATGCTGTTATTGGTATCACCATAAGAGACAGATTTAATTAAATACTAACCAACCTTCTCCTCCTCTCCCCCCAAAAATAAAAATAAAATAGTTTGGGCATAAACAAGGAGATGACAGAAGCTAATAACAATAACAATTTAAGGTTGTTTCTCCTTCTCTCCACTCCCCACCTCTAGATCACCTGCTCCAACTATGCACTGAGAAGATAAAATTTATTTTTGGGCATTTAATTATGGAAGCAGTGAAATCTGACCAAGAATGTGTTGAGGAATAAGAATACAAACCTTCCAGCCCATCTCCTTTGCTCAGTTACAGTTCATAGGGAGACTCCTTAACAGACTCACCTGTTTGGATAGTCTCAGTGTATAAATATCAGGAAATAAAACATGCAAATCTGAAAATATTTGGCCTTCTCCAAATTATTAATAAAGTCCCAAGAAAAATATTCACCGAAATGGACTCTAGTTTAAAGATAGTGCATTTTCCTCAAAGCTACTATTTTTTGTTTATCCCTACTTATTTCCAGGCTTGAATACCTGAGAGAGTTACTCATGATTTTCTGTTGCAAACTTGTCAATGGCTGATTTACCACTTAAAAGGAAGCAGAATACCGACAGTTGTATGAATGCAGATCTCACCAGAGACTCTTCTGAGGCTTTGGGTAATGTTCACTCAGGGTTCCATGAAGGTTTAGGCCAGTGCTAGAGGCAGATTAGCAAAGAAATCTCTGAAAACTGAAAAAACTGCATGTTTCCCTCTATCTTTAAAAGCATGGATATTTAAAAAAGCCTCTCTCCAAGCTAAGAGGCCATGGAAAGAGGTGATTCTCTTCTCTTCCTTTAAATATGTCAACTAAAAAATATGTATGTATATTGTTTGATAAAACACAAGGGGAAATGGTTTTTCTTCCTTCTGCAAAAGAAGTGTAAAAATAAAACAAAGCAAAAGCCTTGGCGCTTTGCATTTTATCACTGATCCCAGGCACTGTTGATCACATGAAAGTCCCTAGGGTCCAGAGAAGCAGAACTATCCAGCCATAAAATTGGCAAGGACTCAGACAGGCCTGCAGGGGAGCTTTGCACCCTTGAGGCCAGGGTCTCAAAAAAGTGGCATGCACCCAGGTTACAGAACCTTAGAGATGCAAATTACTGCTGTTCTATTCCAAATGGCTCTCCAGAACTAAAACTGAAGAAGGGAGAGGTTTGTTACGATCTACCCAGAGATATAAGAACTAGGAGCAAGAATTCAATGAGGTTTCCAGTTTCCATTTCGGTAAAGCAAAAAGAGGTAGACTAAAGAAAAGTAAGCTGAGCGCCTGGGGCCTGAGGAAGAGTTTCACATTTCTTTCAGGATTTGTGAACAGCTAGTCTTTTCTCAAATGGTCCCAGAGCTTAAGGTTAGAGAAATCTTTGTGGGGATCTGACTAGAGGCAACAATATATACTGTACAATGCTTCAAATCACTCAATACAGGCAGTTACCTATTTGGTCCTTGCAAAGGGTCCCCTCATTCACTTGTTCATGCAACAGTAGTCACTGAGTACCTACTCTGTGCTGGTGGCTGAGATGCCCACGGAGAGCAAAACCCACAGAGCCCTACCCATATGAATCTCACAATGCAGCAGGGAGAGAAAACTAGTCAAATTACCACACTAAACACTACAAGCAATTGCCTATTAACAGAAAAGGATAAGATGTTGTGAGAGCATATGATAGGGTCCCCCAGAAAAGTGTCATTGTAGAAAAGTTAAAAATTAAATGTTCATATGGAGATGGAAAAGAATGTGTCATAAGATGAGACAGTACCATGTGAAAGAAGAATTGGCATTTTTTTGATAGGTAACCAAATGCTTCAACCATCATCAAATGTTTCAATACTGGTCGTTATGGTATAGTCAACCCACTGTAACCCCTAATAAGTCTAAGCAAGACCAATGACTACCATTTTAATAAACACTTGCTAACAGAATATTCCAAGATCACATATCAGGTGTACCTTGAACTAATTAACAATTTAGTTTTAGTTGGGAAAAAGTTCACTGCAGGCACTTTTACAGTGAAGACAAAGTACAAAGTTCTTTTTGCATGTCTTAACACATTTTTAAAAGATGAATGTCCTGAAGGAAACTGAATACCAGGAATGATTTGATATAAGCAGAATTTAATTTTAACCCTCACATCTTATATTTTGAAAATGCTTAATGAATCTGATTGAGATCTGTAAAATATATATGCATAGGCCACAAAAAAAAGGAACAATGAAAAATTAGTATTTCTTGGTCTAGCTCCTCAGAGTCATTTATGGTGATTAAATGAGTTTTGATTAGATATCCATAACAGTAATATCAAGCACTTTAACTAAAAAAAACATGACTTATATTTGTTTTTTCATATGTTTGTTCCTACATTTGCAATACTTGTAATATTGTAAGTATGATTTTAAAGAATGTGAAAAATTCCTTGACAGCTACTATGGTAGACTGCAAAAAGGGCACCTGCACTGTGTCCACATTCTGTGGTATGACTTTGTCTTGCTCTTATCCTTTGGTTATGTCATTCCAGCTGAAGACACCCAAGGTCAGCAGGCAGCAAGCAAATCTCAAACATATGAAGGAGCCCAGATAAGACCAGTGGTATCACCTACCCACATCCCAGACACATGAGCAATAAAGCATACTGATGCATGTAGTTGAAGATCATGGGTATTTGTTATATACCATTCTTATAGCAATAGTAAAGCAACAACCATCTCAAAATAATCATCTTTCCAGCACACTCAATTCTCTTGCCTGCATACTCTACATCTCCCTCCTGAGAAATTCCATCTATTGATTTATCTAGCTTTTTACTTCCTCCATTCCAACACTTCAGTGGCTAAGTAATGCTGAAGAAAATCACAAAACCAATATTTTGGGGCTTTTAGGAATGGATGTTATCGCATCTCACCCATTATTTCACACAACTGAGCAAATTTATTCTCTCTCTGATGAGATCCCACACCCATTCTCCTCAGGAGCTGCTTCAAACTTTGCTGGTGTTCCTCAAGCCTCTATCTTCTTCACTATATCCTTTATCCTAAGATAAATTTGCTTCCATTTTTCTTATACCCGAGGTGAACACAGAGACCCATGTTGTCCAGCTTTGGAGAGATGTCTAACTCAATAAAACATAGTCTGCCTCCACAAGAAATTGTAATGTAACTATAATTCTTCACTGTCCTTCTCTTAGAATACAATAAGGGAATTCAAATGTATAACTAACTGACACATTTATTATAATTCTTTCTTCACATCTTCAATCATTCAGTCCATCTCAAAAAACAACCAAAAAGAATCTCCAAAAATTTTAACCAACCCCCCTAAAGCTCTCTCATCCATTCTAGCCAAACAACCCCTTTTTCCAATTCCTTCTATGTGTTCAAAATATACTATCTTAGGCCCAAATCTAGACTTGCTGAATCCAGATTTCTGTGGAAGAGGCTGGGAAATTTGTGTAGTTAAAAAGGATCAAGAGTAATTCCTATAATCAAGTGAGTTTGGAAACCACTGCTATCTTGAACTCTGGTTCTCAATGTTGGTTTCTTATTGGGATCTCTTGGGAAATTTAAAACACTCCTGAAGTTTGTGACTGCCCCTGCATCCCCACCTCAGGTTCTGATTTAATTGAAATGGAACAAGTCCTGGACATCTGTACTTTTAAGAGCCCCCTGATGATTCTAATGTGCAGCACAGTTGAGAACCAGTGGTCTTGTGTAATATCATACATATATTGCCCCAGATGTACAGGGGAAAACACTGCAGGCATAACAGCATATAATTGGAAGAAACCAAAAAATTTACACATGCAAATCTTTCCACTACCACTTACCTTTCCTTCTTTTCCTTCTTTTCTTTTTTCTATAACAGATCTAATCTTCCACCTAAGCCTCTTTGCTAAAGAGGGGAGCAGACAGGGGAGCAGATAGATCTATGCAGACAATCTTACATATCAGAATGATTTGATATGAAAAGAATTCCTTGTGGTAACTATTCTCTCTCTTTTTTAAAAAAAATATTTTATTGTTTATCTATGAGAGACACAGAGAGAGGCAGAGACACAGGCAGAGGGAGAAGCAAGTTCCCTGTGGGGGCCCCGGGGACCCTGATGAGGGACTTGATCCCAGAACCCAGGGATCACAACCTGAGCTCAACCACCAAGCCCACCCAGGTGCCCCTGGTAACTAATCACTTTATCAAATTTACTTTTTTTTAAAGATTTTATTTATTTACTCATGAAAGACACACACACACACAGAGAGAGAGAGAGAGAGAGGCAGAGAAACAGACAGAGGGAGAAGCAGGCTCCATGCAGGGAGCCCGATATGGGACTTGATCCTGGGTCTCCCAGGATCATGCCCTGGACTGAAGGCAGCACTAAACCGCTGAGCCACCCAGGCTGCCCTATCAAGTTCACTTTTTTGTCTTGCTCTTGGTTCACATGGCCCTCAACATCAGTGAGGGAGAAGAGGTATGGAATCCATGTGCATCCACTGGATCCTTGGCGCCCTTTTCTAAGAGAAGCTTTTCTGGTCTTGTCCCTGATATATAACCCTGAGGTATGTGTCCACTGTCATAGGCCCTTGCAGAGTAACATTCTGGCCCCTATGAGTACATTGTCCCAACTCTCATCCTCCAGTTTCAGAATCCCTCACATATATTATAGCCTCTTCATTCTGACCTCGATCATCCACTATCCAGTGACCCCTGCAGCAGCTCAGCAACCCCTCAGTAGGGCACACACAAACATCTGAACCCTCTGCATAGCATGTACATGGGTGCTGCCCCAGGCTCACTGTCCTGGCCTCTTCCTGATGCCATATCATTCATCAGCCCCATGCTAGGTTAGATGAGTTCTGACCCAAAGTCTGAGGCATCCTTATGTATTGTCAACCTTTGCCAGGCCGTGTCTAGGGAGGGAGCAAGCTGCTTATTTGGTATTCTAGAACTCCTTCATACCCATGTGATGCTTTTAAAGTCTCCACCACCTTTTTTTTTTTTTTTTTTTTTTGCACCACCACTTCTATTCTCTCCACCATTCTCCACAAATTGAAGTGACAGGATTCTCCTTTGGTTCTCCTTCGTTTGTATCATAACTCTGTCACAGTCCCTGTCTCATGGCTCATCTTAATGGAAGAAAAGTTGCAAAAAGAGAAACTGGCTTAAATATAAGAGAATATAAATCATGAAACATTTTGAAAAATAACATTTCTTTAATGCAAGCATTCATCCTAGTTATCCCAGAAAAAAATGTGTCAAAAATAAAGTCAACATTGTCCAAATATTGCTTGCAACCTAATCTAGCTACATAATTTGTGGAGCACAATATAAAATCATGTGGAGCCCCTTTTTCAAAATATTATGAAGAATTTTAAGACAGTGATATAGAGCTTCAACCAAATGTGGGAACCTCCTGAGTCTTATAGAATGCAATCATACAGGTTACACATTCATAAAGTAAGCCCTGATTATAATCATATTAGAAGATAACCTCTGTCCTTTTACCCACCAGATTTGTGGCCAAATCTGAGAGTGGAAAAAAAAAATCAAAAGAATCAATTTGTGGAATTCCAAATGTGATTAATTTCCAGATGCTAGAAAAAAAGATTCCCAAATTACTCCACATAACTGTCTTATTTTTGAAGATGTCTTTCAAAAATAGTCATTTATGCTAAGTTCTTCAACCATCCTATTTATCCATCCTCCAGTTAAAGGGGAGCTCCCTGAGCTAATCAAAATGCAAAACATAAATGTTTCCCCTCTTTCCTCCTCCCTCTCTCCCTTTGATATTTGAAATAAAGTATTTTAATCTCAACACACCTCTACTTTATCATCCAGTTAATTATAAGGCTGTCAGGGATTCCCTTTTATGGAAAAAGTTGTTCAACATGCCACATTCACTCTGGGTATAACAACCCCTTGAATTATAGAGCAAATGGCAGCTTAATGAAAAATGAGAACAATTTTTTAATAACAGCTTGTACCAGCTTTCTCAAGATTCCTGTTTTCCTCCTATTTGTATCCAGGATATGGTAAAAGTGGAAATACCACAACTCATTCAGATTGTATCGTCTTGGGAAACTACTTGCTTCCTTCAAAGGAGATCTAAGTATATTTTTATGTTGTTATAATTATATTCTGCTAAGACTCTCTTTCAATAAAAACATATGATCAAAAGATAAATTCACTTTATAGTACAAGAGAAAATTAAGCCATTGAAAAAAACACCATTATTCTTTGTTTAATGACATCAGTAGTGCGTTATGGGGAATATCTAGCAGGATAAGGGATATATGAATGATACAATATGAACTATGCAGAAATAGTTTGGAGTTCATTTAGCCATCAAAGAGTTTATTATAAAGCAATGGATGAATCTGTAGGTATAGACTTTAGTACAACACAGGTTTCTAAATATCAATTATTAAAGAAATTGGGTAAATTGTCAGAGGGACAATTACCCAACTGTTAACTTGGCATCTGGTTAGTAAATTGAAGTTCAGACTACTAAATGGTGATAATCTTGTGTGAAGACAGTTCTAGATGTATTGACCATGTAAGTGGCTATAAGGCAAATACCAAAACAATGAGCAATAACAATAATAATAGCTAATATGAATTGAATTCTAAGAGTTTTATATATATTCACTCATTAACCTCAAGAACTCTATGAGGTAGGTACTATTATTACACCTATTTTATAGATGAGGAAACTAACATACAGAGGGGTTGAGGAGGTTGAGCAACCTCACCACAATCATACAGCTAGTATAGTCCAGGAACAGAATTCAAAAGGACTCTACCTCAAAAGTCTGTGCTCTAATCCATATTCTATACCCTGTCTCATAAGAACGCAGGAGAAAAATTCAAGCATTATGCCAGAATAGCACAAAAGTTAGAAATCTAAAATTCACCTGGCTTAATATCTTTACTTGCTCAGAACAATGGTATGATATGAAATGTACAAGCAATCATAATGAAGGACTTGGTATGTGAATTTGAATATAATAGCATTGTTGATCTGTGCTTCACATTATGTTCTAATCATAGGCAGGGAGTTTATAAATGATTATAACATAGCTCAGCTTTATAAACATGTCTCCTTCAAAATAATTCAAACAATTTTATGATAATTTAAACTAATTAAGAAAAATAAACAATTAATTATAGGTTTTAATTAACTGCTTTCACATGCAATTGCCAATGATTTCTTTCCTACAGCTTGCACATTTTTAACCGTATGCTAAAATGTGCAAGCAAACTCTTAGCTTGCTCTCATTTTCCAAGTTAGGGGTGAATCAACTCTCCCTGAGAATTAGGGTCAGCTGCCTTGCTAGGAATTTGAATCATGACAGAGAACTACCTGGTGTAAAGCAATTAAGTCTGACCAGTCATGATGGCCATTTAATGAGCCTCCTTGTGGCAGAAGGGAGTTCACACTACCTGTCTCAAATAGGTTGTGATATGCCATAAAGATAATGTAATAAATAATTTAAATGCTGAAATATTCCAGTAGAAAGGCTTTCTTGCTGACTGTGTAGTACTTGGCTGTACTGTCATAAATGGAGATAGTGGTTAGGAACCTGCCCACTCATTGGTTAACTAAGAGATGGGAAATACAGTACCTCTCTTTATAGGGAAAGAGTTGAAACACTGGTTAAGAGTTGAGGCTATTCGTGCTTGTACTTTACATCCATTTATCAGGCACAATGGACAGGCCCTGTCTCCTGTGTCAGGCACCTAAAGGGATGGCCCTGAGATTGAATTAATGGTAAGAAGAAGGATGTCCTTTAATTACACAAGAAATCACATGCTATGCTATTTAGCCCGCAAAGCTGAGTGGTTTCTGTAGATGGTAAATTAACCCAGTGGGGATTGGGTGAATATTTCTGTGCAAAAGATTTCTTTATTCATGAGAATAATTGGATATTGAAAAGCCATCATGTATTGTATCTTGATTTGAAACTGTCAACTGATATGTGAAACCCCTCCCTCTCTACCCCCCTCCTAGGTCCTGTGTGTCTTTGCTCAGCCAATTATGGAGTCGCCTAGCTGCAAAGCTGCCCAAAGCCCAGAACCCACGTTGGCTCCCAAATCACAGAGGCTGAGGCACAAACCCTCCAGCTTGAGAAGCCTGTCCTGATCTGCATTGTTCATTTGGGTCATTAAAGTGACCTCAGGAAAAAAGAGGAATAATAATATATTTTTATAAAGAAGATAAAAGAACAGTCCACTTTTAAGGCGGAAATGTAAGCATTAGCTTCAAAGTAGCATCCTGTAGGAATTAAAGAGTGCTTATTTTTACAGTTACTGTATTTGCAAGCATTTTATTTCCACATCCACATTCCACATATATCATTTAGAGAGAAAACACCAGACAAATGCACTGGAAGTTCACAAGTTATGAGGTAATTGCATTAGCACATAGAGAAAAGAGAAAGTATGCACAAAATCCTGATTGGCATTTCTCTATTTAAAAGGCATTATTTTCCAATACCTGAGCATGCCCAGAGGAGCTGTCTCAGAACAGCTGTGAAACAGAACCTTTTTACTTCAGGGTTAGTGCAGGGAGCTCATTAGCACCGGCTCTACCCTCAGCTAAACAGCCTTGTTTGCATATTGAAGCAATAGAATGTGAAGGTGTTAAAAAGGAAGAATTGCTGCCGCTACTCCTGACTGACATGTCTATCTGGGCTCTTGTGTTTACAAGAGAATAACGAAGCTGCCCCAAAGCCCCTACTGGGCCTGATTATTATGCAGAGGCTTCTTAGATTATGTATAATTGATATCCTTTTTCCTTCCAGCTAACCAATGGCAGCTCTCAAGAGTAATGCTAATTCTCCTGCATCTTACTATCCAAAGCAAACACTGGAAATTGCTATCTTTCTCTCTGCTTAATAATTTTTAAAGACCAAAAAAGTGACATTTATGTTTTTTAGAAACACAATGACTGTACAGTTGGTGTGGGTTTACTACTTAATAACAGTCATTGAATCAAATAGTTGAGAGACAGTATTCAGGACTTGCTCGTGTGTGTGTGTGTGTGTGTGTGTGTGTGTGTGTGAATGTGTACTATTTGCTTAATAGAAATACATTGAACAACAGTCACTCTTTCTTTAAGGCAAGTATTGCCTCTAATAATCTCCCTCCATCTGGAGGGGGGGAGGGGAACAGGTCCTTCAAGTCAGTGAGCCTGTGCATTTGAATCCCAGTTTACATTTGAAATGCTTCAGATAGAGCCACTATTACTTGCAATTTCTAAACATACCCACATCTTAGCATAGGCTTTCATTGGGATGGTTCTTTGGCACTTTAAGTCTTGGAAGTTAATTTTTGAAAGGAAAAGTCATAATATGCAACATAATTAGGCGAAGGGGACAGAGTACAGCTGGGCTGCATCTCTGATCTCAGTTTGTAGCCTGCTTAGAAGAGAAAAATGAAGGATAGGTTTATTGGTGGTATGAAGTCCCCTTACTCCAGCCTCTTGGTGACCACTCGGTCTCCAAAGCAGTCAAACCTCCCAACCTCTTGTAAACATAGTTATCAGTGTTCTACTTGGAGATTGGAGCATATCTGATCAAGCATGCCTACCAAAAGACAACAATGACAGCAAATTAAGCTGAAGGGCAGCTCCCAGCATGATTATGGTACCTAGGGAAGTATCCTGACAGCAAAACACCCTCAGCCCTTGTGCGAATCCAGACATATCTTGAGAAGCAAACTTCCAAAGAAACAAGTTTGGATTCAAACCGGTGACACATTCATTTTATAAATTTTGTTGAGCAAGTATTCAGCACGAAAAATAGTCTAGAAGCTAAATGTGAACAGAGTTGAGTTTGTATCTCATTGACCTTACTGTCCAGTGAGGAAAAGAAACAACTTGAGTAAGCAACTGGAATAAATTGTGATATGAACCAAAGAAAGGAGGCATCACATGCTCTAAGAGCACTTGGGGATAAATCCTAGACTTGAGTTGACTTGTATAATCAGCTTTTACTCTAAGCCAAGTGATCCAGAAGACCTCTCAGGTGTCCAGAATGAATCAGTCTCAAGACCCAGCCTGTAGGAAATGACGTAAGACTTAGGGAAGAATAGGATTATTCCAAATTCAGAGTGGGTACAGCCTGACAGCCTGTCCATGCTGGGGTAGAAATTATGGCAAGGCATGATTCTTTTTGGTGGTAAACTATATACCCTCAAAGAGCTTCCCCATAATTATTCTTTGTAGACGTCCCATAAATTTTACTTAATTGATTTGAACTTACTTGTATTTCAGTTGCTACTATTTGGGGAACTGCATTCCCCAGAATTGCTGTTATGTGAAGAGGGTTTCCTACATGGAGAGAGTGGAAGTTGGGTGCATAGTGAAGAGTGAGTCCTTTTTTTTTCCATAACTGATGCTTGTTTCAGTGTATTCTCAAAGGAGAATGAATGTAAGGTAAAAGGTCAGAGGTGGCTCAATTCATCTGGATGATGTGATGAAAAAAGAGCTAAAGTATGAGAAAAAAAAATAAAACAGAAAAGATAATTGTATTTTCATTCAAAATTATTTGGCCCACAATTGTAGTACTGAGTCATAATGTACCCCCGAATTCCCGATGTTAACCAACCTCTGAAATTTAAGAGTGAGCTGGATCATTAATCTTAATTATCACACTCACCAGTATGCATGCACCTTGAGGAAATACCTGTACTTTGTGCTTTGAGTTGGAATATTAAGAAAACAGTCATTCCCTAGTGTTGTGACAGCTCCATTTCTAATGCAGAGACTTATAGCAACTGGCTATACTGGCCTTAGGGTGAGGCCAGGGTGGGAGTAGGGCTCTTTGAAACTACAAGAAGCAGGCCAGACTTGGCCTAGGTTTCCCCAATCAAAGCACATTCATTGGGACACCTGGGTGGCTCAGTGGTTGAGGTCAGCCTCTGGCTTAGGTCGTGATCCTGGGGTCCTGGGATCCAGTCCCACATCAGGCTCCTCACAGGGAGCATGCTTCTCCCTCTGCCTGTGTCTCTGTCTCTCTCTGTGTTTCTCATGAATAAATAAATAAAATCTTTAAAAAAAAAAAAAAAAAAAAGCACATTCCTTTTCCAGGACTCCTTTTAGAAAGGAAAGAAAAAAGTAGACTCAAGAACACAAGCCATTTTGTTGCCAGTTTTTAACCCAACTCTCCAACATCCGTAATTTCTTCCTCCCCTATAATCCGGCAGTGAAATCTACCAAGAACATGAAATTTCAGCAAAGCCAGAAAGTTAAAGCCTTTGAGAAAACAACTCAGGTATGTATTTCCTTATTTATCAGTCTCTCCTTTAGACTGTGGATCAGCAGCTATAATTCCATATTCCATGAATATGGACATCTGCATTTCTCTCCTGTGTTTCAATATTCCTCTCTTTGAATGAACTTCTTTAAGGCTAAGATCAACTGTGTAGTTTTTATTTTTGTTTATTTATTTATTTATTTATTTATTTATTTATTTATTTATTGCCTAGATTTTCTTCCAGATCTATTCTCTCCAATTACCTTCAAAAAAACAAGGCAATAAGAAGAAGGGAAGAAAAGACAGATTGTCTCCACTAAATTAAAGAAAGAATTAAATAATCATCCTTGTGTAAGCTTCTGTCTGGTCCTGTCCTCACTGTGTTGCACCAAGAATATCAAAGCTCTTCTCTTTCCATTACTATGACTAACAGAATGTGACGGTCTGGTTCAGACTAATCCATGTTAGCAGTGCTTACAATCACTTTGGAATCTCTCCACAGCATCTCTTCTACAAATGAATAGACTCTAGGAAGCAAAGGGATAAGAAGTTTGCCTCAATTTTAATCAAACAGAAGCAATAAGGGTTGCTAGCTATTTTAACCATTATGCAAATTACCCAACATGAAGAGATTTCCTCAGAAGCAAAGAAATGAGTCGATATAAGGACCTTGCTCTACCCTATATAGCAGACAAGGAAAACCATTGAGGAGTTTAAGACAGTTGTATGCATACCAACAGGACAGTCCTATACAGGAAGCCTCTATAAAGTGCCAGATCTATCAGATTTGAAAAAGATGAAGTTCCCTCCAGGAATGCCCAGGGTAAGAGAATTTTGCAGAGATAAATTGGAATAGAGGAAATTATATGTGAAGTGGAGCTCAGAGGCTGTAATCAGGGGAAGAAGAGAATGACATTGAAGACATTCAGGATGATTTCACAGAGAAGGCAGGAAATGATGCTTTGAAATATGAATAGGAGGAGAAGGCAACCCAAGGAGAGAGAGCATTCTATGAAGGTAAGAAGATATTAAAGAGAGTAAAGTCTAGGGGAAACATAGATACTAGAACCTGATAGGAGTAGGAGGAACAGGCCATTACATTGGATGTCGGCCATCACATAAAAACCTTTGTGAAAATTAGTAAATAGACCAACGGTAGGGGTTTATTGGAAATTTGTCCTAAATAGAACATCCTGAAGTTCAGAGTGCCAGTTAATGAATCCAAAGTTCATTGCCTGGTAACTTGAACTTTTTAAAATATAATCAAGATTTAGAAAGACTTTTGAGTAATTACGTGATTTTTCCCAAAGTTGCTTGCCTAAAGCTCTTGCATGTCTTTCATTAGAGAGTGCCTCCAATTCTTAACAGAGTCATTTGTGCTTATGTTGAAGATAATTCTAATAAATTAGACTGTCTTCATGGATTTAAAGTAGTAAATTGAAGGGATGGGAAAGATCGTTAAATTCACTTTGACAGTATTAATAGATAATATTTAAATTGAAGGAAGAAAAAGACTTAAAAATCCCAGTGATCTGACCTAATGAGCCTTAATTTTCTTAACTGATGAACATTTAATTTTTAAGATTTTAGAGGAGCAGAGTGCTGAGTTTCAATGACAAAATCTGAACACATATTTAAAAATAATATTTTCATGATAGTGCTGCTGACAGCTGTGCATATTATTAAAATATGTCTCTAAGCATTCCAAAGACTGCGCTGTTATAATTTGAGAATTGAATTTCTAAGAAAATGCATGTTATCAAATGGTAATATAAACACAATTGTTTAAATCAGTATTCCTCAACAGGGGGCGATTTTTTCTCCCAGGGGCCATTTAGCAATGCCTACAAATATTTTTGTAGGTTGTTACAACTGGGGAAAAGAATGTGCTACAAGTGGAGAGGAGCAAGGAATGCTCTGAATATCCTATAATGCACAGGACAGCCCTTCACAATTATCCACCAAAAATTTAACAGTGCCAATGTTGAGAAATCCTGATTTAAATGAAGGAAATGTGTTAGGATCCTAACAGTCACATATTTGTGACTGTTATATATATCAAATTTATTTTTACCTAGAGAACTTTCAATAATAAAGAGGATTAATAATTATATGTACTTGTGTGTGTATTTTAATTAGTAACTAAAATAATAAACTGTTTATCAAAAGTGAAAAAAATTATCTAAACATAACTAAGTAAACACTCATGTGAAAGAGCACATAGACCAAACCAAAACCAGTGAGTCCATCAAAATAAGTCAAAGAGTAGTATACAATCACCATGATAAACAAAATCTGTGCCAATTAAGAAAGTAGCTATGTGTTCTGGGATACAACATATAACAGCTGCTTTGCCCATGTGAGAGAAGCTGGTTCCCAATCAGTGAAAATCTCCCCATAACCAATTGTCTCTAGATTGTTAAATCATGCCACTAATTAGTCAAACTCCGTTTGAAAATTTGAGAAAGAGCTACTTCCACCATTTGTCTTTACAAATGAAAGCCTTAAGTTAATCTAGTGACAACTGAAAAACAGAAGTTTGTCTGCTTCTATTGTTAGATTAGATTTATTTAAACTCATCTCCAAAGTAATGAAAGATCAGCTTTAAAAAAAACCTTAAAAGATTTCCAAGTGTCCTCAAAAAAGGTCTGTTGTGAGAATTGTCTCAATTTATTTTGAGATTTATTGACTTTATGATCTTTGATAAAATAAAAAATGTTTTGATGGTATGGAAGTATGCCATATGCTTATTCAAGGGAATCACACATCAATCCACAACAATCAGGACACCTTGGTGGCTCAGGGGTTGAGCGTCTGCCTTAGGCTCAGGGCATGATCCTGGAGTCCCAGAATCGAGTCCTATATCGAGCTCCTTGCACGGAGACTTCCCCTGTCTCTGCCTCTCTTGGTGTCTCTCATGAATAAGTAAATAAAATCTTAAAAAAATAAAAATAAAAATCAACCAAATATCCTGTTTAACCTATTCCTCCATTGATCATAATAGTGTATACTTTGTTTGATAGAAAACCTAAGGATACAAATATACCAAATGTATGTCATCCATTTTATTTAATGTAGAATTTAATGTAGAAAAATGAAAGAGGAAGCAAGCATGAGATCAGCCTATACTGTTCTCCTAAGATGTTTCTAGCATTTCACTGGATGAAAAGTGACTCTAGTATAAAGTAAGGGGTGTTTTATGAAATTTTCCAAGTTATAATGTATCCATAATGCAGGAGCGAAGAACCCAGAAAAAAAATCTGTGATATGTTAGCATGCTGTCAGGGCAGGGTTAAGTTATGACAGCCTCGTGGCCAAACCTCCATTGGTTCCCTAAACGAGACTATAGCCACTCTGTTTGGTGGACTGTAGCTAATTGTCATCACATCCCAGCACTTCTGGACATGAGGGAAGGAAGGAGCTAAAAAGCACTGGAGGATGCTGTTTCACCTATGTACCAATAACTGAGTTTTATGGATTCTGTTTATTTTTATGAACTTAACACCCTACTATTCATGAGGTCAGAAAGCTTTCATACTGCAAACCACTAGAAGTTCAACTTCTATGAAGAATGAGGCCATATTCTTCTGATGATTAATATTGAGATTTACCTTCACCCTTTTTCCTAAAGTGATATAAAATATATTAAATAGCATCCCAAATGATCATTAGAATTAGCTTCCCTCTTGTGGTCAAAATCCTGAATAATATATAAATATACTTGAGGGATATTTTACTTGGACTTTTCAAAATCTTTATGATTGGTCAAGAATTCTAGGGAACATTTGGTTGTTTTTTTTTTAAGATTTTATTTATTTATTCATGAGAGTCACAGAGAGAGAGAGAGAGAGAGAGAGAGAGGAGAGAGAGAGGCAGAGACACAGGCAGAGGGAAAAGCAGGCTCCATGCAGGGAACCTGATGTGGGACTCGATCCCAGGACTCCAAGATCACACCCTGGACCAAAGGCAGGCACTAAACCACTGAGCCACCCAGGGATTCCCCACATTTGGTTTTGATAATATATTTCTGTAATGTGTTCTCTTCTTTTTAAAATTTTTTTAATTATTATTTTTAATATGTCCTCTTCTGAGATAAGATAATGATTAGACAGTGATAGGAAATTAGAAATAAAATAAATTTATTCTTTTTCAAATTAATAAATATTTCTCCCTTTTGTTGACTCTAACTTCTAGTAAAGCAATCTTATATTTTCCTGAAAATGTATGCTGCTGCCAATTACTTATTTCTTGTCTGCATGTGGACTTTTTGCCTCATACTCATGGACAAAGGATTTATGCTTTTAAGAATTGCCATAAGTAGGGGTGTCTGGATGGCTCAGTTGATTAAGCATCCAACTTTGATTCCAGCTCAGGTCATGATCTCAGGGTTGTGGGATCCAGCCCTGCTTCAAGTTTCTTTTTTTTTTTTTTTTTTTTATTTATTTATGATAGTCACACAGAGAGAGAGAGAGAGAGAGAGAGGCAGAGACACAGGCAGAGGGAGAAGCAGGCTCCATGCACCGGGAGCCCGACGTGGGATTCGATCCCGGGTCTCCAGGATCGCGCCCTGGGCCAAAGGCAGGCGCTAAACCGCTGCGCCACCCAGGGATCCCTGCTTCAAGTTTCTTGCTCAGTGGGGAGCCTGCTTGAGATTCATTCCCTCTCCCTTATTCCTCTGCTCCTCCTCCCCAAATAATTTATTTATATAAATCTTTTTTTTTTTTAAGGTGTAAGTGAATTTTTATTGGGAAGGGAAGTTGTCAACTTAAACAGCAGCAAATGAAGAATGAGTAAGGAAACTTCCTGTTGTCACAAATACACAAGACCTCCATCATATATGATACGGGAGGCATTTCACTTTGTGACCCCCAGCGCAGAAATGCCAAAGGCTTTTCCACTCAATCTAATACTTCTGGATTCCTACCAAAAAGGAATACATTAAGAGCATGAAAATTTGCTTACTGAAAGGAAACCCCTGAAGAAGAGTAGGGGAAATTAAGTTATGTGGAACACTTTTAAATGGTAATGACTACATTTCATATCTTCAGAGTAATACAAAACACAGTCACTTGCAGAACTGGTTCAGATTACTTAAATACCAGATACATTTTTAGTCCTCTACATAAGTGTTTGGAAGTTACTCATGTTTATATGAAATGATGCTATTAATACTTTTATTTTTTTTTATTTTTTATTGGTGTTCAATTTACTAACATGCAGAATAACCCCCAGTGCCCGTCACCCATTCACTCCCACCCCCCGCCCTCCTCCCCTTCTACCACCCCTAGTTCGTTTCCCAGAGTTAGCAGTCTTTACGTTCTGTCTCCCTTTCTGATATTTCCCACACATTTCTTCTCTCTTCCCTTATATTCCCTTTCACTATTATTTATATTCCCCAAATGAATGAGAACATATAATGTTTGTCCTTCTCCGACTGACTTACTTCACTCAGCATAATACCCTCCAGTTCCATCCACGTTGAAGCAAATGGTGGGTATTTGTCATTTCTAATAGCTGAGTAATATTCCATTGTATACATAGACCACATCTTCTTTATCCATTCATCTTTCGATGGACACCGAGGCTCCTTCCACAGTTTGGCTATCGTGGCCATTGCTGCTAGAAACATCGGGGTGCAGGTGTCCCGGCGTTTCCCTGCATCTGTATCTTTGGGGTAAATCCCCAATAGTGCAATTGCTGGGTCGTAGGGCAGGTCTATTTTTAACTCTTTGAGGAACCTCCACACAGTTTTCCAGAGTGGCTGCACCAGTTCACATTCCCACCAACAGTGCAAGAAGGTTCCCTTTTCTCCGCATCCCCTCCAACATTTGTTGTTTCCTGCCTTGTTAATTTTCCCCATTCTCACTGGTGTGAGGTGGTATCTCATTGTGGTTTTGATTTGTATTTCCCTGATGGCAAGTGATGCAGAGCATTTTCTCATGTGCGTGTTGGCCATGTCTATGTCTTCCTCTGTGAGATTTCTCTTCATGTCTTTTGCCCATTTCATGATTGGATTGTTTGTTTCTTTGGTGTTGAGTTTAAGAAGTTCTTTATAGATCTGGAAACCAGCCCTTTCTCTGATATGTCATTTGCAAATATCTTCTCCCATTCTGTAGGTTGTCTTTGAGTTTTGTTGACTGTATCCTTTGCTGTGCAAAAGCTTCTTATCTTGATGAAGTCATTTTTGCTTTTGTTTCTTTTGCCTTCGTGGATGTATCTTGCAAGAAGTTACTGTGGCCGAGTTCAAAAAGGGTGTTGCCTGTGTTCTTCTCTAGGATTTTGATGGAATCTTGGCTCACATTTAGATCTTTCATCCTTTTTGAGTTTATCTTTGTGTATGGTGAAATAGAGTGGTCTAGTTTCATTCTTCTGCATGTGGATGTCCAATTTTCCCAGCACCATTTATTGAAGAGACTGTCTTTCTTCCAATGGATAGTCTTTCCTCCTTTATCGAATATTAGTTGACCATAAAGTTCAGGGTCCACTTCTGGATTCTCTACTCTGTTCCATTGATCTATGTGTTGTTTTTGTGCCAGTACCACACTGTCTTGATGACCACAGCTTTGTAGTACAACCTGAAATCTGGCATTGTGATGCCCCCAGATATGGTTTCTTTTTTAAAATTCCCCTGGCTATTCGGGGTCTTTTCTGATTCCACACAAATCTTAAAATAATTCGTTCTAACTCTCTGAAGAAAGTCCATGGTATTTTGATAGGGATTGCATTAAACGTGTATATTGCCCTGGGTAACATTGACATTTTCACAATATTAATTCTGCCAATCCATGAGCATGGAATATTTTTCCATCTCTTTGTGTCTTCCTCAATTTCTTTCAGAAGTGTTCTATAGTTTTTAGGGTATAGATCCTTTACCTCTTTGGTTAGGTTTATTCCTAAGTATCTTATGCTTTTGGGTGCAATTGTAAATGGGATTGACTCCTTAATTTCTCTTTCTTCAGTCTCATTGTTAGTGTATAGAAATGCCACTGATTTCTGGGCATTGATTTTGTATCCTGCCACGCTACCAAATTGCTGTATGAGTTCTAGCAATCTTGGGGTGGAGGCTTTTGGGTTTTCTATGTAGAGTATCATGTCATCGGCGAAGAGGGAGAGTTTGACTTCTTCTTTGCCAATGTGAATGCCTTTAATGTCTTTTTGTTGTCTGATTGCTGAGGCTAGGACTTCCAGTACTATGTTGAATAGCAGTGGTGAGAGTGGACATCCCTGTCTTGTTCCTGATTTTAGGGGAAAGGCTCCTAGTGCTTCCCCATTGAGAATGATATTTGCTGTGGGCTTTTCATAGATGGCTTTTAAGATGTCGAGGAATGTTCCCTCTATCCCTACACTCTGAAGAGTTTTGATCAGGAATGGATGCTGTATTTTGTCAAATGCTTTCTCTGCATCTAATGAGAGGATCATATGGTTCTTGGTTTTTCTCTTGCTGATATGATGAATCACATTGATTGTTTTACCAGTGTTGAACCAGCCTTGTGTCCCAGGGATAAATCCTACTTGGTCATGGTGAATAATTTTCTTAATGTACTGTTGGATCCTATTGGCTAGTATCTTGTTGAGAATTTTTGCATCCATGTTCATCAGGGATATTGGTCTGTATTTCTCCTTTTTGGTGGGGTCTTTGTCTGGTTTTGGAATTAAGGTGATGCAGGCCTCATAGAACGAATTTGGAAGTACTCCATCTCTTTCTATCTTTCCAAACAGCTTTAGGAGAATAGGTATGGTTTCTTCTTTAAACGTTTGATAAAATTCCCCTGGGAAGCCATCTGGCCCTGGACTCTTGTGTCTTGGGAGGTTTTTGATGACTGCTTCAATTTCCTCCCTGGTTATTGGCCTGTTAATGTTTTCTATTTCTTCCTGTTCCAGTTTTGGTAGTTTGTGGCTTTCCAGGAATGCGTCCATTTCTTCTAGATTGCCTAATTTATTGGCGTATAGCTGTTCATAATATGTTTTTAAAATCGTTTGTATTTCCTTGGTGTTGGTAGTGATCTCTCCTTTCTCATTCATGATTTTACTAATTTGAGTCTTCTCTTCTTTTTAATAAGGCTGGCTAATGGTTTATCTATCTTATTAATTCTTTCAAAGAACCAACTCCTGGTTCTGTTGATCTGTTCCACAGTTCTTCTGGTCTCGATTTCGTTGAGTTCTGCTCGAATCTTTATTAACTCCCTTCTTCTCTTGGGTGTAGGATCTATTTGCTGTTTTTTCTCTAGCTCCTTTATGTGTAAGGTTAGCTTTTGTATTTGAGTTCTTTCCAGTTTTTGGATGGATGCTTGTATTGCGATGTATTTCCCCCTTAGGAGTGCTTTTGCTGCATCCCAAAGATTTTGAACGGTTGTATCTTCATTCTCATTAGTTTCCATGAATCTTTTTAATTCTTCCTTAATTTCCTGGTTGACCCTTTCATCTTTTAGCAGGATGGTCCTTAACCTCCACGTGTTTGAGGTCCTTCCAAACTTCTTGTTGTGATTTAGTTCTAATTTCAAGGCATTATGGTCTGAGAATATGCAGGGGACAATCCCAATCTTTTGGTATCGGTTCAGACCCGATTTGTGACCCAATATGTGGTCTATTCTGGAGAAAGTTCCATGTGCACTTGAGAAGAATGTGTATTCAGTTGAGTTTGGATGTAAAGTTCTGTAGATATCTGTGAAATCCATCTGGTCCAGTGTATCATTTAAAGCTCTCGTTTCTTTGGAGATGTTGTGCTTAGAAGACCTATCAAGGGTAGAAAGAGCTAGATTGAAGTCACCAAGTATAAGTGTATTATTATCTAAGTATTTCTTCACTTTGGTTAATAATTGATTTATATATTTGGCAGGTCCCACATTCGGGGCATATATATTGAAGATTGTTAAGTCCTCTTGTTGGATAGATCCTTTAAGTATGATATAGTGTCCCTCTTCATCTCTCACTACAGTCTTTGGGGTAAATTTTAGTTTATCTGATATAAGGATGGCTATCCCTGCTTTCTTTTGAGGACCATTCGAATGGTAAATGGTTCTCCAACCTTTTATTTTCAGGCTGTAGGTGTCCTTCTGTCTCAAATGAGTCTCTTGTAGACAGCAAATAGATGGGTCCTGCTTTTTTATCCAGTCTGAAACCCTGCGCCTTTTGATGGGGTCATTAAGCCCGTTCACATTCAGAGTTACTATTGAGAGATATGAGTTTAGTGTCATCGTGATATCTATTCAGTCCTTGTTTTTGTGGAATGTTCCACTGAACTTCTTCTTAAAGGGGAATTTTAAGACTCCCCCTTAAAATTTCTTGCAGAGCTGGTTTGGAGGTCACATATTCTTTTAGTTGCTGCCTGTCTTGGAAGCTCTTTATCTCTCCTTCCATTTTGAATGAGAGCCTTGCTGGATAAAGTATTCTTGGTTGCATGTTCTTCTCATTTAGGACCCTGAATATAAAAAAAAAAAAAAAAAAAAAAAAAGGACCCTGAATATATCCTGCCAGCCCTTTCTGGCCTATCAGGTCTCTGTGGAGAGGTCTGCTGTTACCCTAATACTCCTCCCCATAAAAGTCAGGGATTTCTTGTCTCTTGCTGCTTTAAGGATCTTCTCCTTATCTTTGGAATTTGCAAGCTTCACTATTAAATGTCGAGGTGTTGAACGGTTTTTATTGATTTTAGGGGGGGGATCTCTCTATTTCCTGGATCTGAATGCCTGTTTCCCTTCCCAGATTAGGAAAGTTTTCAGCTAGGATTTGTTCAAATACATATTCTGGCCCTCTGGCCCTTTCGGCACCCTCGGGAACCCCAATTAAATGTAGGTTTTTCTTCCTCAGGCTGTCGTTTATTTCCCTTAATCTATCTTCATGGTCTTTTAATTGCTTGTCTCTTTTTTCCTCAGTTTCCCTCTTTGCTATCAACTTGTCTTCTATGTCACTCACTCGTTCTTCCACCTCGTTAACCCTCATCGTTAGGACTTCTAGTTTGGATTGCATCTCATTCAATTGATTTTTAATTTCTGCCTGATTAGCTCTAAATTCTGCAGTCATGAAGTCTCTTGAGTCCTTTATGCTTTTTTCTAGAGCCACCAGTAGCTATATAATCGTGCTTCTGAATTGGCTTTCTGACAGTGAATTGTAATCCAGATTTTGTAACTCTGTCAGAGAGAGGACTGTTTCTGATTCTTTCTTTTGAGGTGAGGTTTTCCTTCTAGTCATTTTGCTCAGTGCAGAGTGGCCAAAAGCAAGTTGTATTGGGAAAAGGAGAAAAAGAGAGGAGAGAAAGAAGGAAAGAAAAGAGAAAGAGAAAAAAAAAGGAAGAAAAAAAACGAAAAAAGAAAAAAAAAGGAAGAAGAAGAGAAAGAAAAAGAAACGAGAAAAAAAGTGGGGTGGGGGAAGGAAAGAAATCAAAAAGCAAAACAAAACAAAACAGAACAAAAAAAAAGAAAGAAAAAAAAAGAACCACGGGGGAGTATCTTCTGATTCTGTGTACTTTAAGTCCCTTGGCTTCCCCTGGAAGTTGTCAGTCAGTCTAGCTGGTCTTCTGGGGGAGGGGCCTGTTGTGCTGATTTTCAGGTGTTAGCAGTTGGGGGGGCTGCTGTGCCCCTGCCTGGTGCAGGGCTCAGTGGGGGTTGTTTACCCCGTGAGGCCGCAGGAGCAACAGCCCCAGTGGCGGGGCAGCTCTGGAGCCCTGGATTCAGCTCCGGCAGGAACTCCAGAGCTCTCCGTCTGCAGGGCCTGGAGGCTCCGGGGCGGGGCCGCTGATCTGCTCAGCTCGGGCAGGAGCGTCCTCGCTGTCCTGGGCCCTCCCGGCCTCTGCCTGTCCCGGGGGAGGCGGGATCCTGGGCTGTGTCCCAGCGCCCTGTGCTCCGGGGCCTGCACTGTTGGATTTGCGCTCCCTCCCCGCAGCCCCCTCCGCGGAGCCGCCCCCGAGCCCCCCCCCGAGCTGCTCCCTCCCCGCAGCCCCCTCCGCGGAGCCGCCCCCGAGCCCCCCGAGCTGCTCCCGCCCCGCAGCCCCCTCCGCGGAGCCGCCCCCGAGCCCCCCCGAGCTGCTCCCGCCCCACAGCCCCCTCCGCGGAGCCGCCCCCGAGGCCCCCCGAGCTGCTCCGGGTCCCGCCGTGCGCGCTGCAGCCCTTAGGGAGCTCGGCGCACTCTCCCGGGGCGCAGGTGTCTGTTAGTGTCCCCGGGAGCCCGAGGGCATCCCCGCCCTCCTGGGTCCTGCTCCAACTCCCCGGGAGCCCCTTTCCGCCCGGGAAGGTCGGTGCAGCTCCTGCTCCTCCGGGACGGGGCTCTCCTGTCCTGGGGACACTCGCCCCGGCCTCAGCCCGGCTCCTCGCGGGCCCCTCCCCCTTGGAGGCCTTTTGTTTCTTTCTTTCTTTTTCCCCGTCTTCCTACCTTGATAGAAGCTGAACTCTTCTGACTGTTGCATTCCAGGTGTTCTCTCTTTAATTCTCAGCCTGAATTCATAGATTTTCAGGATGATTGGAAGGTTTTCCAGGTAATTTGGTGGAGACAGGTGACTTGGGGACCCTACTCTTCCGCCATCCTGCCCCTCCTCCCTATTAATACTTTTCTACAGCAGTAACTGCACACCAGGAAGGCCAAGACAAACGCAAATCAAGGAATGGAGTTTTCCCAAAGCTGTGGTGTGAAAAGACTGTGAACAGGTGATCCCATACACATGAATGGGTTTCTTTGCTATAGGAAGTCCAAATGGAGTAAGGCATGGAGATGAGTAAAAAGGTTTCTCGAGGGGGAAGAAGGATGACCACCCTGTATGCATTTAGTGTTCTGCCCCTTCTGCTGCATCCCATTCTTCTCCTGCACTGAGGTCCATGTTAGGTTGTCTCTAAGCAACCGCCTGATGAGGGCGCTGTCCTTGTATGCATCTTCGTTCAGTGTGTCAAGTTCGTGCCGGCGGGCCTCAGCTCGGCCTCCACTGTCTCCCGATAGTCCTGGATCGGCTGCAACGTCTTGTCCGAGGTGTCGGTTTTCCGCTCGATGCTCCAGAGGACCCGCCGGGCGACCTGCGGCCCCCGCCCACGGTCCTGCAGCACCGGGAGCAGCAGGCGCCTGCCCCGCCACGGCCTTCACGCAGGGGCACGTGTGGTAGCGCCCGGCCTGCCCCGCCGGCCCCGCCACCCCCGCCGGCCCCGCCCCCCGCCCGCGGGATCAGCTGCGTCTGCTCCACCGAGAAGGCCGCGGGGAGGCGAGCGAGGGCGAGCTCCACCCGGATCGCCCGAGGCCTGCGGACCCTTCGCGTCTCCCGGCCGCGGCGCGAGTCCAAGAAATCTTTTTTTTTTTTTTTTTTTTCATTAGTAGTGATCAAAACAGTATGGTGCCGAGACAAAAAATAGACATATAGATCAACTGAACAGGATTAAAAAGCCCAGAAATAAACCCACAATTGATCTTCAACAAAAGTGGCAAAAGTAGGCAATGGGAAAAACACAGTCTCTTTAAAAATTGGTGTTGGGAAAACTGGACAGCTACATGCAAATAAATGAAACTGGATCACTTTCTTACACCGTACACAAAAATAAACTCAAAATAGACTACAAATCTAAATGTGAGACCTGAAACCACAAAAATCCTAGAAGAGAGTGCAGGTAGTAATCTAACATTGGCCCTAGCCACTTTTTTCTCGATATGTCCCCCAAGGTAAGGGAAATAAAAGCAAAAATAACTGTTGAGTCTACATCAGTGTAAAAAGTTTCTGCACAGCAACAAGACAAAAAGAGAACCTACTGAATGGGAGAAGATATTTGCAAAGGACATATTCCATAAAGGGTATCTAAAATATATAAAGAACTGATATAGCTCAACACCTAAAAAACTAATAATCCTATTTTTAAATGGGCAGAAAACACAGACATTTCTCCAAGGAAGACATACAGATGGCAACAGACACGTGAAAAGATGCTTGTCACCATTTGTCATCAGGGAAATGCAAGTCAAACTACAATAAGACATCACTTCATACTTGTCAGAGTGGTTAAAATCAACAACACAAGAGACAATATGTGTTGGAGAGCATATAGAGAAAAAGGAACCCTCTTGCACTGTTGATGGGAATGCAAACAGGTGCAATCACTGTAGAAAACATTATGGAGTTTCCTCAAAAATTTCAAAATAGAAATATCCTATGATCCAGTAATCACACTACTGGGTAGTCACCCAAACAATACAAAAATACTAATTCAAAAGGATATATGCACCCCACCCCTCTGTTCACTGCAGCATTATTTATAAGCCAGATTATGGAACCAGCCAAAGTGTCCATTAATCGATTAATGGACAAAGAAGAAGATGTGGCATATATATTATTCAGCCATAAAAGAAGGGAATCTTTCCACTTAAAACAACCTGGATGGAGCTAGAGAGTATTATGCTAAGCAAAATAAGCCAGTCAGAGAAAAACAAATAACACATGATTTCACTAATATGTGGAATTTAAGAAACAAAACAAATGAACAGAGGAAAAGAAAAAGAAAGAGAGAAAAACCAAGAAACAGACTCTCAACTATAGATGTTTACCAGGAGGGACTTGCTGGGGATGAGTGATGGGGATTAAAGAGTACACTCACCATGATTAGCACTGAGTAATGTATAGAATTGTCGAATCACTACATTGTATACCTGAAACTAACACAACCCTGTATTTTAACTATTCTGAACTTAAAATAAAAACCTTAACAAGAAAAAATTATTATTAATTTGGATTTCCTTCAAGTCCAATTCAAAACCCAAAGTTGTTGATAAATTGAAGCCATGAAGATGGTTTTGGAAATAAATATGAGGCAAAGCCAAGTGTTCAATATGTCACTCAGACATGCTTTCTTTTTCTTTTACTTATAGTTGTTATTATTGTTGCTATTTCTGGTATCTTAATTTAGCAACTTAGGGTGAGTTCTGATATATAAAAATCAGAGGTATATAGTGCTGGTAGATTTCTTGGAGGTTATTCTTTGCAAAACTTTTATTATTTTTTCTTATCACAAAAAGGAAGCTGGTATTTGGAGAGCTTAAGTGATTCACAGGAGCCACTGCTAACCAGCAGCAAGATCGAAACTCTAGGGCCTGGCTTCAGTCCCAGACTAGCCCCAGAATTTGCACTGCCTTCCATACCCTGGGTTGTTTTCTTACCAGTCCAGCAATCTCTTAGAGGAAGAACAGGCCCTCCCCCAAATCCCTAAGTACCCAAGAATGGCAAGGGACTAGGGAGTTGGAGTGCAAAATAGGGCTTTCCTCCTTGGTTAATGCAGGTCCTGCCTGGAAAGGCAAGAAAGTATAGCTGCCCAACCCTGCAAGGCAACAGGAAGAAAACCAGCTTTTCTGCAGAGCTGGATTGTGACAGATCCATGATCAGCTCTCAGGGAAAACTGTCTGATCCATCTGTAATGAGTGACAGCTGTGACAGGTGTAAATACCCTTGTGTTGTAAATTTCATGAAAGCAATACACCTGGGCCATCTGGCTCAACACTGCAACCTGCTGTGCACTCATCCTCGACACCACAACTGCTGAGGAAAGCACAATGACTAGCCCATGCCTGACAGCAAAGGAAGAATGGAGGAAGTAGGCAAGGCTTCCAGACTGGCAAAATATCACAGTTACTGTGCTTGGATATGACTGACTGCTCCAGTTGCTGTCTGTGTGCATTTTCTAATTTATATACATTCATTTAAACTTCAAATTGGCTCTATAACTTAGACAATACCCTCATATTACTGATAAAGGCACAAACTCAGAGAGGTTAGATAGCTTTCTCAAAGTCCTGAGCTAATCAGCAGCTGACCCATGATTTAAACCCAGGTCTGTTGACTCCAGTGCTCAAGATTTCTATTACTATACTAAAACATTTTTATCCTTTGTTTCCTCCCTATGTTCCTCTGCTCCATTGCTCCAAGAGGTGATAATAAGGGTTTATTAATGTTAGAAAAATCAATGGTCTGTAAACTCTCAGCCCTAGAAAGTCTAAGCAGAACGTTTTCTTAGCCTTTTAGAGGCTGCTATGGGGCCAGACATAATAGTTAAACAGCTGGAAGAATCACTTTAATGACTCACTACGGCTACACTTTTTCTTTTTCTTTTCTTTTTTTTTTTCTTTTTTTTTTTTTCTGGCATTGGCTGTTTGGATTAAAACATGGAAAATGTAATGAAATCTTTTGAAGAGAGGAGTGAAAAAATTACAACAGAAGCTGAATTCTGAAATACATTGAGATATGATGACAGACAAAAGCCATCATAGTGGTTAAGTACAGTGGGGTGTTAACACCGCATCTGTTGAAGAGCAGGGTCCTGAAAACCATATGGCACTTCATGCCAAACACCGCCAAACCCTTACAGATCCTGCCAGTGTGTTTACCCATCAGTCACCAGTTCATCATCATAGCTGTGGAGCCATGGAACTAAAGATTCAGAAGGACACCGTTTCAGAGATAAGGCCACGATTGTAAATTATTCCTACACGTGATTCAGGGTTTGTATGGCATTAAGAAGCTGTTTAAAACAACAAGACATAGAAATTAAGGATAAAAAAACAACTTTGAAAACCATATATATTTTTAAAGAATTCTCAGGAAAGAATCCTATTTGTAAAGGTCACTACAATTCCAGCTACATTTTAATGTATCTGACAGTGACAACCTCCATTTCTACATAGTACACATCCAGGCACAAGGTGATCATTGAAAACTTGGTCATGCTAGTTAGTGGTGCTTATTATTCACTCTCCTTTCCTGTCCATCTCTATTCTGCCCAGACTCTCTCAAATGCCACAAGGAAAGCCTGGTTGTCAGCTTCAGTTTCAACTCCACTCAGTCCTCAAACCAATCCTGCCTAAGCTTTGTAGAACATCAGAGCCTGTCCAACCTCTCAGAAGTTTTGGAAGATAGCTTATTAGTTGGGTAATTAATGTTCCAAAATACCACTACTATGTATATCAAGCTACATATAAGTTATCTTTTGCTGCAGAACAAACCACCCCACAACTTAGTCCTGCAATATAATTAATCACTTGTCTAGTCACATTTCTGGAGGTTGAGAGTAAGAGTGCAGTGCAGGTGGGATGGCTGGGGTAGTGTTCCACTCATATATTGTTTCCTGAGCTCCTTCGTGCACTTGCAATAACCTGTCTCATCCCAGGTGACCTCACTCACATACCTGGCAGCTGCCTGGGGCTGTCTGACTAGGGCACTCTGGTACTCCTCCATATGGCTTCTCATCTTCTAGTAGGCTAGGCAGGGCTCTTTTTTTGTGATGGTAGAAGCATTCCAAGATGGCAAGAGGAGAAGCTACAAGGACTCTTGAGTCCTTGCTTAGAAATCATGCAATATATCATCCACTGTATTCTATTGGGTGAAGCAAGTTACAAAGTCAGTCTCAATTCAAGTGGTGGGGGAATAGACTCCAAGCCTTAGTGGGAAGAGCTGCAAAGAATCTGTGAATATTATTAATCCACCACAACATGTTTATAGTATAAGGTAATATCTTCTGCTATATCCTTTAATCATGATATTAAATCCTTTTTCTGATGGACATTGGTTACTCTGCTGGGTCTAGAGTCTTATGCTTAGCCACAGACTATTGGGTTCTAGTTGCCCCCTGTTCCTCGAAAATATCTGTACCCTTAGACCCTAGCTAAAATGTTTTTTCCAAAATAGGCATTCTCCAATCATGGCAAGAAACTCTTGTGGCTCTTTTCCTTATAAGATTGGACACAGGATATTAAATTTGGGCCCAGATCATTCATCCAATAAATGTTTTCTAGGCTTCCATTATGTGACTAGATATTAGAAACTTGAGGACTTTCTAGTATCTAGTGCATATGTATAGCTAAATTGCATTGTAATAAAGTAATTTTGCTACAGAAATGTGATTGACAAACAGAAAAGCACCCAAGGGCTGGGGGAACTTGACCAAGAGGGGATATCTAAATTGGACTCTAAAGGATAAATAAGAGTTTATCAGTTGATGATGTAGAAAAAGGAATTTCAGGTGAAAAAAGCTGCAAAGTTATGGTAAGATGTTTGGTCATATTTAGAAAAGCCTAGTATGTCTTGTCTCATAGACATGAAGACAAGCATAGGGGATGAGGCCGAAGAGGTAGGTTACGAGATTTGGCAAAAAGACTCAGTTAAGAAGTTTGTTTTTATCCAACAGGCCCAGAATCCAGCTGCTAGGTATTTCCAGACTTGTTGACCCTCCCAAAAACTGGGATCTCAGCCCATGCTAGTGAATCAGGAGAGCCTTGAAGCCTAGAAGTCTGAGTTGTTCAAAACCGTCCCAGTTACTCTGATGACCAGCCTTACTGGGAGACACTGTGCTAATCTAACAGGGAAGCTCACAAAAGGGCTTAAAATAAATAGACTGATGTGATTACATTTAGATTTTAGAAAAAGGACCAGAAGTAGTATGGAGTTGAATGGCAGTGTGGAGAGATGAGAGAAACCAGCTGGAAGGATGTTGCAATAACCTAAGGAAGAGAATAATGATAAGAGTTTAAAACCAGGACTGTGGTTCTTTGGGGAAGAGAACTGTCAAACTGAAAAGACATTTCTGTGAAAGGATCACCTGGATTTTATGGGGAGGAAGGTAGGTAAATGAAGAGGAGAAAAATAAATAACTTTACTGTTTCCAGTTCTGAAGTGTAAGGAGATAAAAATGCCATTAACTGAGTTCCAGTATTTAAAGAAACAATTTTAGGAAGAATGATAAAGCATTTGATCTTAGACATGTAGAATTTGAGATATCAGTAAGACATCAAGGTGGATGTGTCCATATGATAGTTGGTAAATGTATTTGAAACTTAAAAAATATTAAGGAACCCTAATTTGAAAGATATAA
Source organism: Canis aureus (assembly GCF_053574225.1). Classification (NCBI taxonomy): domain Eukaryota; kingdom Metazoa; phylum Chordata; class Mammalia; order Carnivora; family Canidae; genus Canis; species Canis aureus. Next base: position 4,027,290 of record NC_135615.1, on the reverse strand, counting down.
ACAAAAGTGACAACAGCTGAAGCCAGGGCAATAAATGAGTTGACCAGGACCCATACAGAATACTAGTTCTCAGACTTTAAAGGGAATAATTATCACCAAAAGAAGCCTGTTAAGGGAAATGGTCCTCAGGCGATTCCCCACAGATTCTAATCCAAGAGCCTAAGATGCGGCTAAGGGATAAGTATTTGTAACCTTAAGTACAGGTACAGTACTGGAATCATATTTTAAGAAACACTATTGTAAATAGAGCATAAAGATAAGTCTGAGACAATCCCTGAGAGCACTAGCAAATAAGAGAGGCAAAGAGGGAGAACCAACAAAGGAAGCTGTCATAGATTGAACTGCCAACCCTCAAAATTCATATATTGAAGTCAGATGCCCCCAGCACCTCAGACTGACTGTGTTTGGTGATAGGGCCTTTAAAGAGGTAATTAAAGTAAGATGAGGTTATGTGGGTGGGCCCTAATCCCAAATGACTGGTGTTTTTATAAGAGGAGGAGATGGGACAAGGACACAAACAGAAGGAAGACCATGTGAAGCCACACAGAGAAGATGGCCATCTACAAGCCAAGGAAAGAGGCCTCAGAAGAATCCAACCCCAATAGCAACTTGATCCTTAAATGTTTAGCCTCCAGATCTACAAGAAAATTAATTTCTGTTGTGTAAGCCACCCAGTCTGTGCTACCTTGTTACGGCAGCCCTAACTAACATACAGAAGCTAAAATGGAATGTCAGGAAGGCCAGAACCAAAAACAAGAGAAAGGATACCCCAAAAAAATGAGGGAAAGGGACAATCAAGAGTATCTGATTCACAGTGCCTGATTCTACAGAGAGATCAAGATGATGAGACCTGAAAAGAGAGTAATTGCTAAGTGATCTCAGCAAGACAAGAAGTAACAGAGTGATCGCCAAAAGTCCAAGATAGACTTTGGCAGTTGTGAAGTGGGATTTGGGCTGAGACCTAGAAAGGTAGGCATATTTGAGGGGAAGTATTTTTAAGATAGAGAAGGGTTGAATATGTTTGAGACTAAGAAAAGAACCAGCAAAGAAGGCTATATTGGAGGTTTAAAAAAATTAAGGCAGGGACAATGAAAATAATAGCAAGTAAGAGTGCATGTTTAGATGGAAGAGGAAAAAAAGGAGGAAGTGAGAAGACGGAGAAGGAGAAGTGAGAAGGAGAAGGGGAGGGATCAGAGGAGAAGGGTATGGCTTTTTCTACAACAGAAGAGAAGATAACATTGTAAAAAAATTTGAGATGGAAGATGGACAGACAGGGAGTTGATGCTCTGTATTTCTGAAAATAGACATGTATGTTCCTAGTAAAGTAAAAAGTGGGGTTATCAGATGAGAGTTAGGGTTTGGGGTGAGATTTTTATTTAGATTGAGTAAACATATGAGATACGCTGAATGGGAACCTATACTGATGAAGTGTGATGAGACCGGGGCAATCTAATTTTATCCAATTTACAGAATAAACAGGGGGTACTTAGAGACAACACTTCTGTCATTCTCTCTTCACTTGACTAAATGCATCTGAAATTAGTCACTTCAGACTTCACAAATACTGTCCTTAAAATTTGAGAGTATGACATGAGAAAAAAAAAGTCAAACAAACCATGATCCATGTAACCAGCCATTTTACAAGAGTTAAAGATTGGCCTTATGCATTCTGTTTATAATTTTTTATTGACTTTTCTTACGTACCTCAATATGGTCATTGTCAAGTGACAGGAGATACAAAATAAGTTACACAGGTAATATGCTAATAGAAAACATAAAAATTACATCCAGTGTAAGTGGGGAAATACAGAGAAACATAAGGTGGAGAGGGAGTGAAAAGGAAAGATGACAATGACTAACCCTGTCAAATGAAGTCCAAGGAATCCTCAAAGGGAGTTCACCAGGAGATTAGGCCAGGAGGAAGTGAGTCCAGGCAGTGGAGACACATAAACAAAGGTATGGAGAGAGTGAGTAGCCTGATTTGTGCAAATAACAGCATATATCATGAAACTGTTATAATTTTGGACATAGGGAGTTAAATAGTGAAAGCTAAAAATGAAAGTCAGACAAAAAAGCATGACATGGAGCCAAGGGCTTTATTTGCTTTGCAAAGGGGCTCCAGGCTTAAACAGTAGGCAGGAGAAGCCCTGGGCACATGGAGGATTATCTGGGACAAGGGAATGGAGAGGAAAGAGAAAAGGTCCAAGAGCAATAAAGTCTTAAAGAATGCCAATATTCAAAGAGTGCAAGGAAGAAGCCCGTGGAAAAGCCTGAAAAGAAGCAATCTGTGCAGTGGGAGGAGTACTAGCAGAAGGTGCATCAGAGAAGGAAATGGAGAAGAGAGTATGTTAGTCAACAGTGTCAAATGTCACAGAAAGGTCAATGAGAGACTGAAATTCTTCTGTTTGATCTGGCCAAGAGAAGGCGATAGGTATTAGAAGGTTAATTTCAGGGCAGCCCAGGTGGCGCAGCGGTTTAGCGCCGCCTTCAGCCCAGGGCGTGATCCTGTAGTCTGGGGATCGAGTCCCACATCAGGCTCCCTGCATGGAGCCTGCTCCTCCCTCTGCCTGTGTCTCTGCCTCTCTCTCTCTCTCTCTGTCTGTGTGTGTGTCTCATGGATAAATAAATAAAATCTTTTTAAAAAATAAAGAAGGTTAATTTCAGTGGTGTGGTGACAGCTTAGGGGGTTAGGACCTTTTTGGCCTTTTTAATTTTCTCCAATGTCCTCATACTATAGTCAACTAGTAAGCAATAAAGTGCCACTAGTAAGCAATGCTTTCTCATGTTCTAAACAGTTCACTTCCCACAGACACAGTTATCTGAATCTGAGAATACAGGACACAATACTATCAAAAATGATTCTAAGAAGAATATTCAATTAAGAAACCATTTAGAAAAAAAAGCAAACATGTAGGTACAATTAAATTTCTCTCTCTCTTTTTTTTGAAGATTTTACTTGTTTATTCATGAGAGACACAGAGAGAGGCAGAGATGTAGGCAGAGGGAGAAGCAGGCGCCATGCAGGGAACCTGATGTGGTACTCGATCCTGCGACCGCAGAATTACGCCCTGAGCCAAAAGGCAGGTGCTCAGCCGCTGAGCCACCCAGGCATCCCCAAGATTTCTCTTTTTTAAATTGTGACAAAAGCTGTTAACATGAGATGTACCTTAACAAATGTTTAAGTGTACAATTTAGTATTGTTAACTATAGGCATTATGTGGTACAGCAGATCTCTATAATTTAGTCATTTTGCGTAACTGAAAACACTTGGATATCTTGAGTCAAATAAAGCCTACTAAACTTTTCTTAGTCCCACAGGAACACAGCCAGTGGTAAGATGTGCCTTTCTTTTCTTCCATAGAGCTTCCACTTGCTCTTGATCATGTATGTCCAATAAGGGAGACCTAATCACTTCCAACTGAGTAAGAGGGAACCCATTAGTTTTCTGAGAACTCTCTGACTCTAGTGAAGTTTATTTTTGCCCTATGGCAAAGAAGAAAAGCAGAAATTAAGTTTTGTAAGATTTGATTATATCCTTCTAATTCCCCCTATCCTCTAGTTCCTAATTCTCTTCCAGTTCTCTCCAATATCAGAGACCCAGGAATCTTACCATTCACTATCTTGATTACAACCTCTGGTGTTTTCTATTGGAAGGGGCACTACATATGGTCTAACATTTTTTAACAAAATATACAGTGTTTTTTTAACAGAACAAAATCTTGGCTTCTCTCAATAACAACACTTTCATACTCTAGTTGTTTTAGGGAAGTCAGCAAATAAATTGGAATAACACTATATGAGGTGTAACCATGGACTAGACTTTGAACAAAATTGAATTTCCCTTTCATTGCCCTACAAACCACGACTTAAATGGCTTTCTTCCACTCCTGATACCCACTTACCCTGTGATAAGAGTTCTAACTTAATAACTTATAAAAGCAGCTGTTTTAACAGAGGCTCCTGAAAATTTTACAAAAGGTTTCAATATCTTCAAGATCCAAGTATTAAATTCCTAATGATGAAATTTCAGACCCTGTGACAACTGAGTGCAATTTGGAAGAAAGAGGTGTTGTCTGTTGCTTGTTAATCAACTTATACATGTGCACTGATATATCAGGGTTAGACAGGGTTGGACTGGTCTGTCACATGATCTGACAGGGTCTACAGTGGTTGACATTGGGACCACCCAAGCACATCTAGGATATGTTGCTGTCTTTCCCTATCAGGGTGGCCATACTTCCCTTACCATGCATAAAGCATCCAACTCCACAGAATATCTGTAACTAGCCAATCTATTTCTTGGCAATCAGAAAGCAAGCTGTTGAGTCTGCCAGCATTACCCACCTGTCATGTGTCTCGATCTCCAAACAGCTGGTGAAAACCAATATCATACTGAGCACCAGCCTCTGCTGTGGAGGTGGATGTGGCCAGGGAATTAAACACACACATGTTCATTCAAGCTCCTTCTGACTTCGCAAACACATTGTGACAAGTCACACACCATTCTGAACAGAACCACAAAGACTTTGGTTTTGATTATATGAGATGTCTCTGATAAAAAAAAAGGTGCTATTTTTGAGTGACATGTGGTGACTGACTCCAGATTTTCGGTGGAGCCCCATGGACTCTGCCTGTAGAATCTGTCACACTTCCATTTACTCTGAGCTGAATTCTGTCCTGGATTAGGCCAATTTTCCTAGCAGCAGGGAGCCTGAATGGGAATCTTTTCCCAGACATAGCCCAGTAGGGCTAAGATTTTCCCAGGCAAAAGAAAAAAGATGGTTTTCCTTCATCACCAGCTAAATTTTTCTTGAAGGCAACTATTTGACATGTTACATTTCTCTGTTGTAAATAAACTCAGTGATGTGAGTCTTCCAGGTTGTAGCTTTCCTGTCAAGTACCAGTGTCACAATCCATATCTTGATACAATAAATTTAAGACTCTAAATCTAGTTGGAACTACCTGTCAAAAGAGCTGGGCTATTCCAGATGAACAACCTGGCAGGACTGGTTCTATGGCTTTAAGGAGAAAAGGAGTATAAAAATCAATAGCAGAATTTTTGTTTACTCATTATGATTTTTAGGATACCTTGCAAGGAGATAAGGAAATGGCAAAAGACAGACAGAAGAAAGACCTCTTTATCACTTATGGTGCGCTAAGTGTGCCACCACCGTCTAGTGAGACTTACTTATCTAAGTATGTCTTAAATATTCCTAACCTCCCCCTTTCTGCATCCACCCATCACTCCCCCACTCCTTAGATTTACTTCATGGCATTTTAATCTAATTCAAGCAAAACCTGCATGTAGGAAAGGACCAATTATTTATACATGAATGTGCAGTTAAGTCAATGTGATCCCCATTTCCATTAGATTTTAAACCTCATCTCTCATGGGGATGAGAGAAAGGAAGACTTTGATGTTGTCTCATTTACTTTTGATTACTTTCCTTTGCCTGTGAAATAAAGTCCAAGTTCCTTAACATCAACAAATCAATAAATATTTGAGTCCCAACATGTTTATCATATAGCCCTAATACTAGAAAGGAAGCAAAAAAGCATCTATCAACAGAAGATATAGTATATAACCCACAAAAATCTGCTGAAAGAATAAAAGAGTGAATGGGCCAAGGAGTGGATGTACTTTTGTCCACTCATCCCTATTTGTGTTTGTGGTCTCATTGCTGAGGTAAAATATTTACTTGAGGTTACCACAACTATGTTCTAAGTCAATTAAGAAACAGGCAAGGAGCAGGAAAATGGAGATCAAAATAATACCTTCATTACTGAGAATGGCTGATTTGAATATAGGCCCTTGGTGAATGGCAATAATGGAGTTCTTGATATGAAACTCCCAGACCTAGGCAAAACCACCCAGTCATAGACACAGTGGACACCCACAGGATTTTATGTTGAAGTTGCCCTCAAAAATCTCTTTAGGCAGCAAAGAATAATGTGTACGGCAGCCTGGTTCCTAAGAGAGGATGAGAGGAAGGGGCCAAGTCATGAGTGCCCAGTTTCTCATCCCAGGCTCACTAATTCAAGCAAGCAGCCACTATGTTTAAGAAAAAATCCTTCTTCCTGGAAACAAGAGGAATTAAGAATAAACATCCCTCCCCCTGACCTTTCCCCATGAAAATTCTACAACATAATATGCCATTACATGACAAGGAACGAGTGTGAACAAGAATTTTATAGGAGGTAGACATCATGTAACACAGTGGGAGTAATAGAACCATCTGGGCCTGAGTCTCAATGAAAAGATTTGAGTGGAGGAAGAGGTGTTTGTGGGTGGTGCCAGAGGAAGAGGAAAATTAGAAATGAGCATAGAATTATCCACTCTTACTTCCCCTCTTCACTCCTGTCCTCAAAATGCTGTCATTATTTCCTACACATACCTGCATGCTCCACTCTCTGTACCTCTGCTCACCCTGGTCCAGCTTATTTTCACACATTAATTCAACATATCTTTTTGAGTCCCTACTAACTGCTAAGCATGTTCTACCTAAAATTACCTCTATTAAAGAATCATCATCTGATACTAAGAATGTTTTTATTTCACCAAGCAAGTGTGAGGAGAAATGTCAGCTATGGAAAATGCATCCCTATACCATGTGATAGGAATCTAGCACACCAAAAACCCCATATAAATTGTAGAAATAGGTCAACCGCAAGTGGATATATACAGTTACATGCTACCCTAAGTATTAGTGACTAAGTTTCATGTAAAATTGAAGAAAAATTATGGAATAAATATTTGCGAAGGTAAATTCTAGTTTACACTATACCCACAATTTGCATGAACAAGTCAAGGGGAAAATGCAGTTGTTACTGATAGTTTCTTTTGTTTTTATACACAGAGCTTATTAAGATTTCTTTCTATTAAAATTATATTTGGGAACAGTTCTTAAACTCTGATTAACTAGCTGTAATATAGATTTGTGAATTTATTGCACTGATGCTGGACCTTGTGGTATATCTGTCCCTAAATAAGTGTTGTTTCCCCCTTCAATATTACTGTAAACAATGGCACCCATTGTAGCATTTTTTTTAATGTTTAATATGAAAACTACAAACTACCTTAATTTTTACATGCGTTTCCTTATTGTAGATAAGCCTGTCTTGCTATCTGGATTTTTTTTGTGTGTATATGTTCTCCCAATTAACTACTTTTGCAGTTTTAATCTTGTATTCTTCTACTTTGTTTTGTGTAAAATGGGAAAAATAAAAAAAGCTGGAATCCCTCAAAAAAAATTATATCCTCTCAAACCTTAAAATAGTCTAAATAATTTAATAGCAGAATTAATCAATAAGCAATTTAAAACTAAGTCATAAAGATGTATAATACTACAGATGGATGGAGTGCAATGATGCTATTCCCCATGATGAAAAAGAAAGAAAGGTTTGCATCACCAAGGGCGAGTCTGGGTGACTGAGAGGTCACCACTTGATGAGTGGAGATAGAGTCAAGGCAAAAAAATAAAGTCAGAAAACTCAGTGCTGCTGGGGAAACAAACACACAAAGCATAACTCACAGAATTGGAAAACCCCAGCATTTTCAATCTCCATGAGGATATAAATCAGATTTGCAGTTAACCATTTGACTGTTTACCTGAAGCCAGTAACTTTCAGGGAAAATCATGTCCACACGTGCCTTCTCCCTGGGTTCTAGAATCTCCCTTCCTTCCATTATCCAAGTATGTATCGGTCTAACATCTTCGCAGAGGATTACAGAGCAAGCAAGGACTGTATAGGCATCAGGAGTGGAATTTTTTATTGTTGGTTGTGTAACTAACACTGCATCACATTAAAGGTAAGCACAGAGTAGTAGGTGAGACGCAATTTTTAAAAACATCTCCGTGGTATATGAAAAAGCCAGAGGGACCTTCATAAGCCTCTTAGAACACAGCCATGCCTCCTTGAGGTACTCTTCCTATTTCTGACATAGCAAGGCAGAACCAACAGGCCCAGCGTTATTATTAATGCACCAAAGGCAGAATGGAACTTGTAGAAGTCATTTAAAGGGGAAGATAGTAGTCTCAAAAGGAGTCTGACACAGGGAGAGCCTCACACACCAGGCAAGAGGCAAGTAAGTCCAGCTCCAAGATCAAGAGCAAGTCACACAGCGTTCTCATGCATCCGTCTCTTCAGCCATAAGATGGACTGGGCATCCCAGATAGGTTCACTACTTACTTAATGAACACCATGGTTCAACTAGAATTTACTACTACTGACAAGTCAATACAACAGAGTGTTATATTAGGTTCTTTCTTTGACACTAAAGTGTTTTCATAAAACGCAATTAAAAACACTGAATTCTGGTTGATTAAAGAACACTGCCTTAAATAATTTGTAAATCCAAAAAAAAAAAAGACTACTCTCTAAAATACCTTTCAGAACAAAACAAAAATAAAGATACTAAAAGAAGCTCACAAATAAAGTTAAGCAAGATTTGAAAAAAAAAATACCAAAGACTCAAAATAATATGATGCAGAGAAATTTTTGGCAAGCAGAAGAAAATGTGGAAGTACTTTGTCTCTCTTATAACCCAGCCCAAGGCTAGACATGAAAATCCAGTAATGATAAATTAGGCTAACCCAATAAGTGGGTGTATGTACACCTGACATTTGTATCAATAGGATATACACTAGACACAAATTATCCAGGGTGTATTTCCTCAAAGACTAGTTAGAAAAAAAGATCAAAGTCCATTTGAAGTGAAAGAATTGTAGTTTTTAAATTAAGGAAAAGGCCACAGATTAAATTGAGCAGTTCCTGTTGCCCACCATGAGAAACCTTTCAAAGTCTTCATTACTCTTTCTTCTAAATTCAACAACCAGGACAAGAAAAGTAAAGGTGGTTGGTGGGATTCCCTCCATCCTGCCCCCCACCCAACCCAACCAATGCTCCTGTCTTTACTGGGGGGAAGGGACGTTTAGTGGGAGTTGAGAAGGAAATAAGTTCTGAATTTTCTGGCCCTGCAAGAAAGAAAATTACTCAGCATGATCCATGATTAAGTTAGTTAACTTTCCCTGAATAAGGGATTTCCATGCCTGCAACAGGTGCCCATTCACCTACCAAATACTGCTTCTACATTTCACCTGATAAACAATGGTGATTCAGCAAGATACATGAATTGTCCCATAGATCCTAGCACCTTTGAAAGTTCGTCCTTTATTCAGAGGAATATCCCTTATCAATACTAGAGCAGGGCATTTCCATAGTGAAGGCAGAATAAATATCTGAGGAGAGAAGAAACAAATGCACCAAAGAAGGAATGAATATACTGGCCAAAGAAAAACTCACTGATGTCAGTGGGTTACAGAAATGTTTAAATCCATCCCCTGGCTTCTAATTTCTCCCAATTCACAATCAACCCCACAATCAATCCCTCCACTTCTCTAGAATTTCTGGGTTCTTTTGTCTCCTTGTCAAGGAGAAATGGTCAATACTTAAACCCATCCATTTTATTATGCTTTTAACTTGGTCAAACAGGTGAAAACTTTTGTGTAATCTGAGACTAAATCAGGAATTGGGGGCTGCTCTATCCCTTCATTTCTTTCTCAGTTTCATGTTACTAAAATAACAAAGAATTAGCTGTGGTACTGTTAATGATATATTGTCCTTCCATCCTGCCTGTAGTCCTCAAATCGTCTTTTTGCAGCAAAATATACAGAATCATGTGCCACTACAATTTGATCTTATCCTACTCCCTCTATTATTTTGTTTACATTACGTCCCTCAGAACCTCTCCTTTAATTTTACCCCTTCCATGACCCAAAATGTTTTTCTCAAAACCCCTTCTCCTTTACCTCTTGAATGCCCCACTCAGATGCTACCAGTGATTTAATGACTTATGCACTCCATTTCCTGACTTTTTTTTGAGGTCTAATTGACATACAACATTAGATTACTTTCAGGAGTACAACATAATGATTTGATATTTGACTACATTACAGAATGATTACCATAGTAAGTCTAGTTAACATCCATCCTGATACATAGGGTTTTTTTTTTTACTTAGATATAAGATTTTTTTTCTTCTGATGAGAACTTTTAAGATCTATTTTCTCAGCAACTTCTAAATATGCAATGTAGTATCATTAATTGTAGTCACCATACTGTGCATTATGCTGTGTGTTACATCCATAAGATATTTATTTTATAACTGGAAGTTTGCACCTTTTCCCCCCTTCGCTCATTTCACCCTCTCCCTCTCTCTACGTCTGGCAGCTACCCGACTGTTCTATGAGCTTAAATTTCATTTCATTTTCTTTTATTTCTTAGGATTCCACATATAATTGAGATCATATGGTATTTGTCCTTCTCTCTCTGACTTATTTCACTTAGTAAAATGTCCTCAAGATCCATCTATGTTGCTGCAACCTTTTCTGACTTCCTATAGCTTTCCAGCATACAAGTTCAGCATTTACTGCGTGCTTGCTGCTTTGTACTTTCCTCTGATTGCCTAGTGAGTTTCAGTTTTGTCTGTACTTGAAAGCAGAGCTCCTGCTTACACTCCTTTCCAATCCAGCATATACTGATCATCAGCAATATATATTTATTTGCTAATCCACTGAAAGCACAGATCTATCTCTATTTTTTAAAAGGAATGTTATAACTTGTCCCATGTCATGTTGGTTGTTTCTAGTAAAAATAACATCAAAGGACATAGCTTTCCAAGTTGCTACATCCCTAAAACTGTTACACAGCACTTCTGCACTGAAAGGATCAGGTATATCTCTGATCAAATTAGGATCATCTCTCTCTAACATAAATTGTACAACATTCTTAGTTCAGGTCCTTAATCAAGAGTATCTACTTTATTTGCTTTATCATTTACTTTTCACTTATTTCGTTATTTATATATTCAACATAGACTTTATAAACACCTATGAGGAAAGCACTTTTTAAAGTCATTTCTATTATCTACCTCAATCTCTCTCTCTCTCTCTCTCTCTCTCTTTCTCTCTCTCTCTCTCTTTTTCCCTCTCTCTCTCTCTCTCTCTTTCTCTCTCTCTCTCTTTTCACTCTGGAGAATGTCTACAAACTGAAAATCATGTTGTCTGATATATAGAGAGCTGCATAAACACATAGGGACAAACTATAGGGAGCAACCACAAATGACACTAGATCTGTGGTGTGGTTCAAGGAAGCATCTCAACACTCCAGACTTCACACATTCTAAGTTTATAGCTGCACTGACCGGGTCCAAACTGATGTCTATAGCAGAAGGTCTCACAGGTGCCTGTTGACAAAATATTTTCAATTAGGTTGGTTAATGCATTTGGCACTTCCCCCCCTACTCTTGACTACCTTTTGATGTCTAGAAAAGTGCCACTTGCTCACCAAGTTACCCCATTAGAAAGAAACTTCCCCTGATTTGGAGCTTTGCATGGCCAGACTTGCCCTGTCTCTTTCAACTTCATTTAAGTCAGACCTGGTCTCTAACTTCAAGGCTGCAAACTTCAAGGGAGTTGACAGGAGAAGGGAAGAAAGGAACAAGCCTGCACCACATCCTCTCTGCCCTTGAAAGCTACGTGAATGGCTTCTTGGTCCATGGGTTTATTTGCTTTCTCTTTTAATTTTTCCTCTTCTCTTTCTCTCTCTCTCCAACTAGTTTGTGAATCATTTGAGGGTAGAGCTGCAGTTTTTTAAAGAGTGATCCCACTTGATACTTGTATAATCATTTAGAATCTAGCCCTCAAGAAAGGCAAATAGGTAGATGGTTCCAGCCCTGACTCTGTCATATATTATTTAGCAACATAACAATAGCGAAAGCAAATACTTCCATTATATGTCATTTATTCCATCAATTTTATTTCCTCTCCTTTAAAAACAATATTTAAAAAAAAAAAAAAACAAAGAAAAACAAGGAACTGAGGTGATTTACAGCACTGTGCATGAAACAGGCTAAAAATAACTTAGATAAGGAAAATGTAAGAAAAGATGAACAAAATAAATAATTTACAAAACATATATACTATGAGTACCAGCAGAGGTTTTAAATTAGGTGCTAAGGTTCTTTTTTTTTTTTAATTTTTTTTTTAATTTTTATTTATTTATGATAGTCACACACAGATAGAGAGAGAGGCAGAGACACAGGCAGAGGGAGAAGCAGGCTCCATGCACCGGGAGCCCGACGTGGGACTCGATCCCGGGTCTCCAGGATCGCGCCCTGGACCAAAGGCAGGCGCCAAACCGCTGCGCCACCCAGGGATCCCCAGGTGCTAAGGTTCTTCATGGTCAGAGCAAACAACATCACTTAGATATTTCTTCAATTATCTGTACAACTAGAACAAAAAATACACCTAAATTATTACACAATCATGGCTGTTGTGTTTAACACTGACAACACTCCAAAATAAATCTAAATTTAAATACTTTTTGATCCTGCCATAGCAAGATCACTTTGAAAGTTAAAATTCCATATAATACTGTTATTATATTAACATGTGTGCCAGAGCCATAATATGCTAAAAAGGGGTTCATTGCTTACAATTATCTCATCACCAACTGTAGCTAGAAAGCAAATCTCACTATGATCTTTATTCTACTGTGAAAAATTTGAAATTTTATAAAAGACTTTCATACCAGTGGAAATTTTACTGCCAAAATGCCTTCTCTGTGTGGTCTTCAATGCTCCCACTTATTTCTAGTTCACATTTTAGAAGAGTTGGTATATGCTATATTTTGCAGGTAGTTCCGGTAGTTTTTCTTGTTTATTTATTTATTTTTTAAAGACTTTATTTATTTATTCATAGAGACACAGATTGAGAGAGAGAGAGGCAGAGACACAGGCAGAGGGAGAAGCAGGCTCCACACAGGGACCCCGACGTGGGACTCAATCCCGGGTCTCCAGGATCACGCCCCAGGCTGCAGGCGGCACTAAACCGCTGCGCCACGGGGGCTGCCCTGTTTTTCTTGTTTAAAAATAATTAATAACATTACTTATTCAATACTTTTAATTATTTTAAAACTTTAAATTCACAGAAAAAATGATATAATTATTTAGTGCATTTTAGGATATAATTACAGCATCTTAGTTTTAACAAGAGATGTTATGGGTCATTTTTGTAAATTTGCAGGTTTCATAAAATTAGAACTCAATTCTGAACTGTATAAAGTCCCTGAGGATCACCAGATACAAATCTAGTGGCCACTGTAGAGCCAATGCAATCAGTACTCTACTGAATTTACAGCTTACTCTGTCTTCCACCCACCACACACAAAGATGTTCGGTAGGATGCTTACATTAAGTGGGACCCTTGGCTCCTTCCTATCCTCCTATATTACAGCTGAGGAAAAGGTTACCTTGTTAGATTGATATGAGGTATTGCTGGTAGAAGTAAGGCTCTACTCAGGTCTTCTGAATCCAAGTCCTGTACTCTATCCACCTGTGTGTGCAATTTTCAATACTTATGGGAAAAAAACAGGTTCTATATTTTTCTATGTAATGGCCTCCCTACTGCAGCAAAAAGAAGATCCTCTTCAAGAAATGCTTGAAAGGTCTAGGTGATGATCTGTTAGGTCCTTTGAATTCAAAGAGGGAGCCTGGGTAATATGCAATACATACAACACACAGACATGCTCACACAGATACATAAACATATACTTACATATACATGCGCACAGAGACAGACTCTTACACAAATACACACACTTACAGACATGTGCACATACATACATACACTCAAAACATATACTCACACAATGCACATGCCTACATACACATAACACACACATACACACACAATAATGGCTAGAATAGATAACAATGTTCAAGGATAAAGAATTAAAAGTTTGAGATTATTGAATTTATTTACAGTATACCTGCTTCATATAAACACTGACAAGATTGTGCTTCACACAGGTCACACTAACTTTACTATAACTTTCTATTTGTGGTCTAATCTACACATTATAAACACTTTGTCTTGTTACATGTGAAACTTTCACATATGCTGAAATTAGACAGCTGGGCATTGCCCTCTAAGACCCTATAAAGCTTTGAAAGGAAACTTTTACAGTCCATAAAGAAAGAGTAAACTATGTCCCACTGCACTATATAATTTTTCACATTTTGGAAGAGACCACAGTTTCAGAAAAGTCTGAAAGGGGTAATTGTTAGGCCTAGAAATTGTACCTTAACTGCTGGGAAGTAGAGGATGCCGCATAATCTTCCTTTCAACATGCTTCTGAGAATGTCTTTAATGCTGTTTGGGAATGTCCCTTGGCTCTGCCTTGTTCCTCTCTGGACTAGCCCAAAGACTGTGTGATTCTGTTTAACAAGCATGAGATAGTAACAATCACACCAGATTGTTCATCTGTAATTTGAGATTCCTGGAAGAAAAGTAATGCACAGTAGCTTATGTTTGACTTTAATAGTTGAACTTCTTTCAGAGTGTTGATGATAGGGGAAATATTTCTCATGCTCTGTCTGGCTGGCATGTCAGAGTTAGGCTTCAGAGTCAGGCAAGCGGGGTTCAGACACCAGGACTGCCGCTTGTTAGTGGATCACTCAAATTCTGAGTGAACAATTTAACCACTCTTGAACCTAACAGTCCTCATTTTTAAATGACAGTAGCACTACATACCCCACGACTACAAGTGACTGGCTCATAATGGACTTTAAAAATATTTGTTTTATTTTTTCAATTTATCATTCACAGCATCAAAACAACTCATCTCAGGGAAATGATGAATCTTATGTAGAAAAAGTAATTATTTTATTGCCTTTCATTTTTTTAACTATTTGCTTTAGCAAATTACAGAGGGACTTATAAAAGATTAATAAAGTATTTTCAAACTATATTCATAATTTTTATTGATAACAATACTGTTACTAATTAATAATAGCATCTTGCTCAGGCCTTTATGTCAACTAGAAAATCCATTAGTTATTTATTGATCAAGAAATTCAAAGAATATAATCCCTTATCAATTTCTGAGCATCTTCTAGCCGTTAGTTTAATATGAATGTAAGAGAACTTTTAACCCTGCCTCCAGCACTACATAACTATAAAGACAAATTTTAGCAAAATGTAAAAGCAAAATTGTGTTCAAGTCATAGTTTTGACTTGGTTTTGAGTTTTGTTACATATAATACCTGCTTTTATGTAAAACATATCTAAAGTTCATCTAGAGTGTTGATGACAGTCTATCTGAAATCTAGCAGAGACCAAAAACTATCAGCTTCCACCCTCTTCAGAGAGACTTCTGAAGTCTGGGGACTACTATCCATAGCATAGTAGTGACATCTTCTCTGTTAACTTGGAAATTATGGTTCCAAGTGGTTAAATTTTTCCCAAAATTTGATTCAAATTTCTAATGGGTAGGTTTAAATAATTACAGTGCCACATATTCACGAAATCAAGGATCTCCTTTCTTTGAAACTCATTTGCTAAGTGCTGCTTATGGGTTAGGCTTGACTTATTCTAAAACTCAACTGTAATATTCTAATCTATGATATTATATATATTATATAATGTCAAGCATCCAGAGAATGTTTAAATTTTGTGGCATAGAACTAGACATTTGTGCTCGATCCTGCTACAGGCTCAAATACCTCTGAATAGACTTTTTAATTTTTTCAAATAATCATATTAAATGACATTTTCCTATAGATATGTAGCCCTAGTTAAACTATAGATGCAATATAAGAATACACATCTACTTAGTATCAGAAAATAAAAGGGATGTAAAACTCTGTGTTTTATTATTTTTAGGAAGTAAAGGATCCAGTTTAAGATGTTTCCCCAGATGTTTGCTTCATGGAAAGAAGCCAACAGTGAGAAGAAAAACCTGACTCTGTCCAAGATAATCGCTATTAAGCAATGCATCTGGAAAAGTGTGCTATAAACTTGAAAAAATTAAAACAGTTATAGACATTTCTGTAACTACTTGCTGCATATTTTCTTTACTGGAAATTGGGTTATCTTTTAACTTGTTTTGCTTTCTATTTCTGTTAGTTATTTTTTCCTTACAGGAAAAAAAGATTTTTAAAAAGATTTAAAAATTTGATATAGTATATTTCTATCTTAACTCCCTTTAAATATTTAGAATTAAATCCATTATAAATCCTAAAAGTTAAAACCCAATAATTTCATTCACATTTATTTCATAGTGTTCACTGGTCTCCTCTCTAATCATGCAAATGCACATTTCTAGACTTACTAGATTTCTCTAGCCTATTAGCCTGAGTGAGTACTTTTCTTCCTACAAGCCTTCCTTCTATGAAACTAAACTCAATTAGATTTTCCTTTTGGGTCATACACCTCATGAATTATTACCAGGTCTTCAGTATTAATCTCAGTAGGCCAACAGAGGGAAATCATTTGTGAAGCTAAAGCAGCTTCCAAGGATGAGCCAGAACACTCGGGCCTATAAAACTAGCTCTATTATATACAGTAGCACCTGGATGGAAAACATGCCACCAATAATTTACTGGTACAAGAAGAAATGTCAGAGATCATGTACTTATTTTGCACAAACTGCTTGAAACCGGACCATATGAGCAGAGCTGGCACTTGAGGTACCATCTTTCCATCTTCATTTTGTCCATAAGTGGTCCCATTTAAATCAAAATGCAGGCTTTTGGAAGTAATACAATCATCTGAAAACCTTGACCGGAGTGTGGAATTCTGAAGACTGTCAGGACTAGAAGTATGCAGCAGACAGCTGTTGGTTGCCTACCAAATGGTCATTCCTCCAACTATCCTTGGTTCAGGATACCCACTTCCACTGGGTATCGAGTGGTTGTGTGCATCAGGAAAGATGGACCTTCTCTGAGCCAGGTTATCTCATTCCCCTTGCCAGTGAGTAGGTCAGGAAGGACATAAGTTGCAATCCTGGCCCGGGAGACATGAGATTTCTACTACTTCTTCTAAGAACACTTCCCTCACTCCTAAGATGAAACATGAAAAGCAATGAGCCCTCTTTCCTCCACTGGCATCTAGACAATGTTGTATGAGGATGGGACACTTTGAGATGCACCAGCCATCTTGCAATTTGAAAGAACAAGTCTGTGAACAGACAGCAACATGTTGAGGAGATCAGAGAAAAAAGATGTGGAGAAAAATCTGGCCCTTAATAATTCTGCTGAGCCACTGGATTAACTTCCCATAGGACTATTCTTCCTCCAAGCTTCTTATAAGAGATGATAACTTTTCCTTATTGTTAAATCACTTGAGTTTTCCATTGCTCACATCTGAATACCTTCTTCTACAAGGCATTTCAAATACTCTTTCTTTATGAGACCAACTATTGAATCATGTGCCCAATTTTGGTCAAAGCATACAGAGTTTCAGTTATACGAGATGAATAAGTTCTAGATTTAAGCATGGTAATTACAGTTAATGATACTGTATTGCATACTTGCAATTCGCTAAGACAGTAAATCTTAAGTATTCTCATCACAGTAAAAAAGGAAAGAAAAGAAAATGGTAACTATATGAGGTGATAGATATGTTAATTAGCTTGATTGAGGTGATTATTTCACAATGGATATGTATATCAAAACATCAACTTACACATAATACATATGACCGTTTTTGTCAATTATACCTACATAAAACTGGAAAAATATATGTGATCCCTGTAACTGTGACATAAAATGAAGCACTCTGGAATTGCTAAGATAAAAAAGAGGATGAATGGTGCCATGACTAAGAAATTCAAGTTCTGTTCCTCAACTGGAATTACAGTGGATTCTGCAAAACCTCACAGCTTCATTGTGATACCCAAACTAACAAACAAATACACTAAATATTTTCACACTCCCTCTGTAAACAATATGCATATTTTATGATATGACTGTGGAATCATTCCAATACAAATGTCCAAACTGAAGTGTTAAGTTATAGGGTTAGCTGGTCACTTTTGGGAAAATTAAGAAAGCAGGTGAAATTTATATTTTGCTGACTCCCAATTACTCCTTTAGCACTCCATTACCACATATCAATGGCTAGTTCTCATGATTTTTTTTAAGATTTTATTTATTTATTCATGAGAGACACACACACACACACAGAGGCAGAGACAGAGGCAGAGGGAGAAGCAGGCTTCATGCAGGAAGCCCTACATGGGACTCGATCCAGGGCCTCCAGGATCATGACCTGGACTGAAGGCGGCGCTAAACCGCTGAGCTACCCGGGTTGCCCTCTCATGATTTAATGACATGCAGTTTTCCTTTTTTTTCTGATAAGGGCCTAAGATATTATATCAGTCTATTATGTTTTATTTAAAAGTATTTATCAGGGCAGCCCGGGTGGCTCAGAAAGTTAAGATATTTGGGGCCTGGGATCTTCCTAGCACCCCTTACTCAGTTCACCTCACCAGATAGCAGTGTGTTATCTGTTTGTAGTGCAGCTGACCCTGGAGAATGTATATTCTCACCCTGCCTGATCCTGGCCCAGAGGAAGAATCATCAAGGGACATTTGGACATTCACACATTTCGAAAGGAAACTTCTGTATGTTCTATACTGGGCCTTCTTCTTTGACTGAAGTAAAGTAGAAACACAATAAAATCATCTATTGTGTAATGATTTTTAAATTTCCTTTATATGACAAATCAAATTGGATCTATCTACATTAATCAGCTCAGCCATGTCAGAGCTTGACTTTAAGGGTTTAATATATACTATTAAGAAAAACAGCAGAATTATAACATATAGTCTTATGTTTGATAATATGAAATATTTCAGCTATTGGGGAATAAACATATTTTTCACTGGATTACCTAGGTAAATGCCTCACATGTCTGCCTTCTCCTCACTCTGCCACTTTAGACATAGGAAGGTAAGTATGCCATTTTAGCAGAATAATGTTACTGTGATAAAGAATGCAATCATTGGTCAAAATATTGTTTTATGATTTGTTTATTTATTTGAGAGAGAAAGAGAGACCACAAGCAGGAGGGGCAGAGGAAGAGGCTCTGCTGAGCACAGAGACCATCATGAGGCTCAGTCTCACAACCCTGAGACCATGACCTGAGCCAAAACCAAGAGCTGGACATTCAACCAACTGTGTCACTAAAGAACTCCAAATGGTCAAAAATTTTTTAAGAATTCTAGACTGTGGAAGGATATTCACAATACTAGCAAAATAAAACATTTCTAGATGTTCCTGCATGGCTAAATAAAGAATATCTTGTAGAGGTCTAGCCTGGAGGTCACATCCTGATATGTTACATTTCTGGAGTGTGGATCCAAAACATGAGGTAAAATATTGGTTTCTAGTTAGTCTTATGGCCCCAAACAGAGCTAGTGGACTAGTGTAAAGAGGTTCTCATCAACCTCCAGATTCTCCAGGGAGGCTTAAGGATAGCCAGTAAAAATAAGGGGGAAAATTATTCTTTTTTCTTTTTTTCATAGGATTTTCTAAATCTGAACTCAACCCAAATCCTGAATGTTCAAAATTCAAAATTTATTCAGCAACAAAACAAGGGGATTAAGAGACCAGTGAGAAGATCCTATACTGAGAGGAAGCACTTTAACTTCTGGTTCTGTCATTGATTCCCGGAGGACCCTGTGGGACAATAATTCTCTCGGCCTGAGTTTCCTCAATTCTAATATGAGCAAGATGCTCTCTTGCCTGCTTCCCCCATCTATCACACTGTAATTGTGCTCAACAACCCTGGTCTAAATGTAAAGAATTTATGTGTAACTCTATAAAACATTTCACAATACCTTAAGGCCAAATCCAAAACTGTTGAGAGCAACCTAAGTAATTTTTCAAAAAAAAATCTAAATGCATCAGGTCTTTAATTCTCACCTTATCACTATGATCTCCACCCTGGCTTTTAAACCTGATCATTATTACTCAGCTATTAGAAACGACAAATACCCACCATTTGCTTCGACGTGGATGGAACTGGAGGGTATTATGCTGAGTGAAGTAAGTCAATCGGAGAAGGACAAACATTATATGTTCTCATTCATTTGGGGAATATAAATAATAGTGAAAGGGAATATAAGGGAAGGGAGAAGAAATGTGTGGGAAATATCAGAAAGGGAGACAGAACGTAAAGACTGCTAACTCTGGGAAACGAACTGGGGGTGGTAGAAGGGGAGGAGGGCGGAGGGTGGGGGTGAGTGGGTGACGGGCACTGGGGGTTATTCCGTATGTTAGTAAATTGAACACCAATAAAAAATAAATTTAAAAAAAATAAACCTGATCATCTTCTAGTACTCTCAGGGAAGACAGCACCAAAATTCACCTATCAGCTCATGCTAGCAATAAAGAGGAATCCTTGGCACCACTTTTTTCTTCATTTCCCATCTCTAAACCAACCTCAGTTCTCCCAAATATCTCTAACTCATTGTCGGGGCTTGCATATCTAAATCAGCACCCTTGAGGCTCTACTCCACTCTGGCTTTTCCCCGAAACTAGTTATCATACTGCAGCAGAAAAGATTCTTGTAAGTGTTAGTTCTGATCATGTCTCTTGGGTGCACATGAGTGCACACATGCACATACACACGCACACAACCTCCTTCAATGATTATCTTCACTCTCAGTACAAACAAACATGAGAAATGTGCCTCCCTCTTTTTACTAGTCAATGTATTCTCCCTGACATCTCAAGACAGAGCCCTCTTCCTCAGAGAAGCCTTCTCTGATTATCCTGACCAGTCAGATCCGTTTATCGTGGTCCTCAGAGGCTATTCCTCTACTTTATAGCACTTGTCACTTTTGTAACTCTACCTGGATCTTTTTTTCATTTGTCAGCCCCCAAAGACTTCAAACTCCATGAAGACTGGGTAAGATTATATCCATTCTGTTCAGCTGTAGACCTAGCAGCTAGTACAATGCTTGACATGTATTGGGTCTTCAATAAATACTAATGGAATGAATGTTGAATGTCACACTACTAAGGTGCACTTGCTAAAGTCTAAATGTTCTCAGAGCGATTTCTGAATCACTGTTAAGGGTCAATCACCAAACAAATATTTACTGAATACTAATACAATATTAAGCAATATTCTGGGCAATAGGGATGTAATGATCACCATTACATCTATACTCTGTCTCAAGGTATCTACTTTCTAGGGTCTATTATAAATTGGCTATTGGATTTTGTGATACAGTTCACCAGTCAAATTGCCTGGATATAAGAATCCTTCCACTAAGCAGCTGTATAATCTTGGACAAACTACTTCAGTCTCTTTATCTATAACATGAAAAATTGACATAAGATGTTCTCTAAGTTCTCCTCTGTCAATTCATGTGTTATCATTGCTTTCTAAATAATAAGGTCTATAGGAGTTCCTGATCAAAAGTAATGTCTTATCAAAAACAGTTATCCCCCCTTTTATGACTCAAGCTCTTAGTGAGTCACAAATAGGGTCTACATTTAATGAGGTGCTTCTCTTGAGTCTTTAATGACAATCATATGGTCCTGGAACAAAAAAAATCTTTTTAAAAAGCTACCCTAAAAACTTCTGGGGAGGAAGTAAGGCTGCTCATTTGCCTTACTACATAATGTGAAAAATAAAATTAAATGTTTACTGTTTCCTTCTACCAAAGTATAAAATTACATATTGTTTGGTAAGGGAAGACTTAGTCATGAAAATACTCCATCAAGAATTTAAGAAAGATCTCAAAAATAGAGAGGAAAATAATATCACCTAAAACTAGCTTGTGATACTCATTAATTGGAAAATGATTTTCAATTTTTTCCTCTATGTCTTTTTTCAAGCTTTATTGAGGTATAATAGAAAAAATATAATTTATTTAAAATGTATAGTGTAATGATTTGATATATGCAAATACCGTGAAATGACTACCACAATCAACTGACACATCCATCACCTCACACGGTTTTGTGTGTGTGTGTATGTGTGTGTGTGTGTGTAAAAGCATTTAAGATCTACTTAAGATTAGAAAATTTAAAGTTTGTAATATAGCCCCCAGCCCCTGGCAAGCACCATTCTACCATTTGTTTCTATGAGTTCAACTCTTTTATTTATTTATTTTGGGGAGGGTAAGATTTCACATATAAATAATATCATAGAGTTTTGTCTAGCTTATTTCACTTAGCTTAATGCCCTCCAGTTTTATCCATGTTGTTACAAATAGGATTTTCCACTTTTGGAAGACTGAATACTATTTCATTATAAGATAGATGATAGATGATACATTAGATAGATAGATAGATAGATAGATAGATAGATAGATAGATAGATAGATAGATAATAGATAGATAGATAATCACATTTTCTTTATCTATTCATCTATCCATGAACATTTATGTTGTTTCCATATTTTGACTATTGTCAGTAATGCTGCCATGAACATGGGAGTGTAGACATCTCTTCAAAGAGTGATTTCCTTCCTTTGGGTATATATTCAGAAGTGGGATTGCTAGCTTCTATGGTAGTTCTGATGTAGGAAAAGATGTTAGGGTTTGCAGCCAATGGACAAGAAAGAATTCTTAAGACATCTTTGTTGCAAAAAGTTGTTTTTATTAAAGCATGAGGACAGGACCAGTGAGCAGAAAGAGCTGCTCTGGAGTCATGAGGAGTGACCCATTATTACACTTCCAAATTGGGAAGGGAGTGGGTTTCTAAGAACTTTTGGAAGCAAGGTTTCCAAGACTTTGAAGGGACTAGCTGTTGTTGGGTTGGGAAAGGGTCATTTATTACTATCTAATAAAATCTGAGTCAACAGACCCTTCAGATGTATATTGGTGGGTGATATGTTTGGCAGATGATTGCCAACACATATCTTGGAGGGAATTTAGAGATAAACTAAGTTTCCAAAGGAATTTTTATGTTAAAGTAGACTTACAGGATCTTGGAGGTTGGGCTAAGGCTGCTGTTTGCCCTTAGCAAAGTATTAACACCAAGGCAGCTAAATTCCTAGAGGAATGTCACTCTGTTTGTTTCAAGGACTCGTCAATGGGCTGTAAGTATTATAGAAATTTAATATTTTTCTTCTGCCTGTCTCCCACATCAGTTCTATTTTTAATTTTTTTTAGGAACCTCCATACTGTTTTCCACAATGGCTGTACCAATTGACACTCCCACCAACAGTGTACAAGGGTACCCTTTTCTCTACATCCTTGGTATTGTTTGTCATTCCTTGTCTTGTTGATAAAAGACATCCTAACAGGTGTGAGGTGATAATATCTCATTGTGATTTTCATTCCCCTGGTGATTTGCATTCCCCTGGTGATTACTGAGGCCTGTCTTTTTAATTGAGTTTTTTGGGGTTTTTATATTACTGAATTTTAAAAGTCCCTTATATATTATGAATATTAACCCTTTATCAGATATATAGTTTGCAAATATTTTCTCCCATCCCCTAGGTTATCTTTTCATTTTATTCATTGTTTCCTTTGCTGTGCAAAAACATTTCACTTGACATGGTCCCACTTGTTTATTTTTTATATTGGCAATGATTTTTAAGATCTAACACCAAAAGCAAAGGCAACAAAAACAAAAATAAATCATTGAGACTACATCATGTCTTGGTATGGAAATCACTTTAATAATATATTTAAGTTCAACCTTTCAATTTTTTAATATGAAGAAATAAGGGCCCAGAGGTAAAATAGTCTGTCCAAGGTCACAGGTGGTCATTGATGCCTGTGCCTGTCATAAACTCCTCTAGTTGTGAGTATGAGGACAGCAAAGTTGCATGAACTCCCAGATATAACATTCTGGGATATAAAATTCTTTTATACATTCTACCAGTTAGTCATTAATTTATTTGATAAACTCTTTTTTTGAAAATGCAAAATTATACTGATAGGATTGAGGTTAACAGTAAATTTTCCAGCCCTGCAGAATTCTATGGAGTTAATGAAAGGCAGAGGGGAAGACCGAAGCTGACAGAAGAGCAAACCAGAAGCTAACAGGACAGCTGGGTGGAACCTTGGGAAGCAGAATAACACTGGTCCCATAGATGCCTATATATTGTTTCTTAAAATTTTTTAAATTTTTATCTATTAAAAATAGAAAAAAGTCACATATGTCATTTGAAACCAAGCATCACTCAGCATTTTGGTATATTTTCTTCAAGTTCTGCATATATATTTTCATAGAGTTTTCATGATTAAGCAATTAAATGCTTTTATCAGCCACTGAGCAGCAACATGTTATACTAAAATGATGTTACTTTTTACTAAAATATAAGGTAGGTGTCAAAAATAATACCACAAATTTTCTTGTCCTCTGTAGTCAAAGGTCACAAAAGGTCATGTGATTCCCCTTCATCATTGTTGAAGAGTGATAGTTGGGGATGGGAAGAGAGTAGAAAAAGAATATGTTTTATTTACATAAAAGAAAACTTGAACATAAATAATAAAGCAAGCCATGAGTATAACTGACCCAAGCTAACTTATTTTTACTTTCTGAACAAGTATGAGGGCATGTCATTCACAAACAAACACAAAAACTCACATTTGAATAAGCTGAAGAGCAATTAAAAACAAATCTCTTCCTCCATGATGTCATAGCATGAATTAATTACTACCAATTAATAAAAATATTCAGGTAACAGGAATAACATATTAGCCAACCATGCTGATCAAGTTAACTTCTCCCAAAGTAACTTCAGTTACTTTAAAGACAAACTATAAGCTTCCAGATCTTGGGTTCTAATATCATTCTCTAGCGAAAGAACCAAGGCACCTTAGAGATATGATTAATTCCAGGATGGGGGCAGAAATATACAAGATGAGCCTGGAGCACCTTGTAGTACCAGAAAATAAAGTATTCAAAGAAAAAAAATCCCACGATGATGATGGTATGTCAAAGGACACAGAAACAAAGTGAAAGAATCCCAATGTCCAAAGTTGAAACAATTTGAATAACAAAATTAAGTAGTATTGAATTATAATCCAAGTTATTAAATAAATATCTTTAAGCCCATACTGTTATGAATAAGTAACTGAGTAAATTAACAAATGGTGGGAATAGAATAAGACAAATGCTGTATGTGTAAAAATTTCAAATAAATTATGTACATACTTTGCTCTAAAGGAAGGGAAGCATAACACCCTGCTCCTTAAATGTGGGCTGTCTCATGACCTCCTTCCAAATAGTATAGTACAGAAAATTAGAGGAGAGTAATTTGATAGTGGAGAAATTTAACAAATGCTATTGTGGCCAGGTGGTCAAGGTCAACAACTGATATTCTATACCCTGGATATGATATGATGAAGACAGCACTTTGCCTCTGGGATCTTCCTTCTCAAAACCTATCATCCCCAGTCTAATCAGAAGAAAAATATCACATAAATTCCAATAGATGGGCACCCTATAATATATCTGCCCCGTGTCCCTCAAAACTGTCAGGATCATAAAAAATAAGGCAAGTCTAAGAAACCGTCACAGCTAAGAGGAATCTTAACTAAATAAATGCAAAGCAGTACCCTGGATGGGATTCTGAGACAGAAAGAGGTATGATGTAAAAACTAGGAAACTCTGAAGAGTCTTTACTTAATAATAATGTATCACTATTGGCTCATTAATTGTACTAACTACACCATACTAACTTATGGTGTTAAAAATAGGGAAAAATGAGTACAGGGGCATATATAATATGGTGAATTATCTATACTATCTGTGTGATTTTTCTATAAATCTAAAACTATTACATTAATAAAAAATAAACTATAAAAATCATAATAAGTCTTTACATTAACAAAAATGTCCTACTTAGACTACTTCTCACACCTAGCTCCTAACAAAATAAGTGCCTTCCAGTAGGGGCTAGTCTGGGCATCAGTGGCTCTCAACTCTGGTAGTGAATTTCAATCACCTAATGTATTCTAATAACAATAAATCAGAATCTCTGCTAATGACCATCAGTAATTTTTTAAACCAAAAGTCTAGTTTTGCCAACAGAATAAACTCATACTATAAAATTGCAAAACTACACCTTTTGCCATCAGTTTGAAATGTCTGTTTTTCATGGTAGAAAGTAAAGATGCTCCCTTTTCTTTCTCCCTTAAGAGACCTAAGAGATTCCGCAATGATTCTGGCAATATAAAGATAAGTAAAATAGTGGCTATAGCCAACTTAACGGTTTTAGAAATTTAAAGGAGCAAATTACAGAGTCTGTCCTTTTTTATTTCACTTTTTTTTGAAAAATCATTTCTTGGGCTATTGAAAATTCATGTGGTTTGATGAGTTTGAAATAAAGGAAGAAAAAAATGAAAAATTTTATCTTAAAATTTAAATTCAAGGCATCTAAAGTTCTAATGAGCGCAGGCAGAATCCCTGCTAGCTCTAAGAAGGTGCTATTAAAACCACATTTCTAAAAAACAAAAACACACGCAGCTTCCCAAGTGCATCCTAGACAGTAAATCACAAGACAAGCCCCAAACCCCTGAAGTAAGACCGCAAGGTGTGCTCATCTCCAGCTCCCAGTTTGGCCTGCCTAAGGAAACAGGAGCTCACCAAACGCGTGGACAGCCTTGCCTCGGTTTGGAGTCTGTGTCCACCCGTTTTCATAATTCTGGTTTAAGAATAGGAGCCCATCTTAGCAATTCAACTACAAATGTCAATTATATGCTAACTAATTGAACTCTCCTAAATTGTGAAATCGGGAAGCCACAAAGTACCAGGACACAGACATGAAGAAGGAAAATCTTCCTTCCCCCACTGTACTTTCTCACTGACCATCTGATCTGGAGAGGTCAAAAAAGTGTGAAAAGTCCTAGGGGATGGCAGGTCTATCTCAACAACAGGCATTAGCTGAGTTTTGTTTTTTATTTAAAGGGGGCTTCCATCAGAGCATTGGTTGCTTAAGACAGGCAGAGAAACCTGAGAGTTTCCATAGGCCCCTCCTAGATGCTTCTCTCATCAAATTAAAACTCTGGTTTATGCACTGTGGTGAGATGGAAATTACAGGCATTTTGAAAACAATGGGCCGAGTGCCAGTACCAACATGACAAGCTGGAAGCCAGTTTGTTTGAACCTCTGTGTCTCAGTTTCTTCATCTGCAAAACAAAGCTAAGAATACTTAATGTGCGTAAGGATGCGATCCTAAAGATCAAATGAATAACATATGACTTCACTTCACACAGTATAAGTAGACAAAGGGCACACATTACTAATAATACTATTTTAAGGTCTACCAATAAGTGACACCCTCCCCACTCACTGACCTTCCTGCTCATACATATTCCATCCAGAAAAACTTATCTTCCACTTCTCACCTTCCACCTATGTGGTGGCATTTCTTTGCCATTGTCCCTACCTACATTCTTCAATCACCCACATCCCCCATCTTGTTCAGCACTCTGCTTAATATCTGTCTCCTTCAGAAACAGTTACTCCACTCAATGATAGTCACTTCACCACCGAGACCCACAGGCACCCTTGCACATATAATCAATCAAAGCTTCCATGCCCCACTTGTCAAAGAATCATAAATTCATTTTACAGCTGAGAGAAACTGTAGAAACCACCTAGTACAATGTCTTAATTTACAAATGAGGAACCATAGGCTCTGATCATTTAACTGGCCTACTAGCTGGTTGCAGAAGGGAGACTAAAGTCCAGATCTCCATAGAATATTTGCCAACCTTTGGATCCAAATTGACAGCATTGATCATTAATGTTTTTACTAAAATACATGCACAGAGTTCTTAAATACAAAATATAGATCCCCTAAAGTCTCATTGTCTAAGCAGCAGTTAAGCCCTTTATAACAAAGGAGTATAACTGATTCACCTAAAATAGGTGAGTGAAGTAGAAGCTTGGAAATGTTCTTAACAACACTTAGTATTGGGTTATATACACAGAAGGGGCTCAATATCGTTTGACAAGTTGGTAAGTGCATATATGAATGATTCAGGACTCATGATGGAAGAGTTATCAAAACTTTCATCAAAAATATTCTACTAAAGAATTTGAAAGCCTGATTCAGCACAGAAATGCATTCCTTCTCTAGAAATTTTGACCTTTTGAAATTAACTTTGCAGATTCTGTGTTCTATTTAGACATTATTCCACATGTACTGAGGTAGAAGTCAAAAAAGGTACCAAGAATTACATATTAAACTAATGCAGTTCCAATAAAAATTCCAGCTAGATTGTGAAAAACAAGAGCAATGTAGATAGACTTATTCTACCAGACATTAAGATATAGTATATGATTAAAAGATTATATTTCTGGTCTTGTTATTTTAAAAATTGAGAAATGAAACCAAATGGAAAGTTTAAAACAGAACCATACTCATAACAAAATTGAGCTGTAATAGAATTGGTATCACCCATATACAGAGAAAATATAAATTATGTAATCAATGGTGTTGGGGAAATTAGCTCATCAATATGAATATTCAATTACATACCTATCTCATTCTATAAACAAGAATAAATTCAGATGGGTTTAAAACTTTAGTATAAAACAAACAAATTATTACTGGGGGATGGGAAATAGGAGAATAGCTTTATGACCTTGGGATCAGGAAAGATTTATTTGAGGATGTATAGAAAAGCACTACCTATAAAGAAAATGGGAAGATCTGACTACATCAAAATTAAAGATGTCTGTTCCACAAAATACACTACAAAGTAAAAAGACTGGTGATAGATGGGGAGAAGATATTTCCAATGTATATAACCAAGAAAGGTTTAATACCCAGAGTATTTAAGAAATTCCTATAAATTAGTAAAAAAAAAAAAAAAAAAAAGAAAGAAAGAAAGAAAGAAAAAAGAAAAAAAGGAGGCAACCCAATAAAAAAATAAAAATATATAATATATATAAATAAAATCACATGATTATATGCATATGTATTATGTATGATTATATGTATATGATTATATGTATATATCATATATGTATATGATATATATGCACACACACACACACTTTGGTCAAATTGCTGACATACAAGTGGGATGGAGGATATGAAGAGGCAACCAGAAAATACCAAAACATAAGCATCAATTCAGAGCTACATTGATAAAAAATAATCAGATAATAACCAATGTCAGCAAGCATGAGGGAAAATAGGAATTTTCACATGTGCTGGTGACTTTACAAATATGTATTACAGCCTATTTGGTGGGTAATCTAGCAATATATAGTAAAATTGTGTTAGCAGATGCCTAACAGCCCAGGAATTTCTGAATATGTACCTCCATAGAACTCAATAAACACAGAGACATGCATAAAGATTATATGATAGCAAAATAAGAGGAAGATATCTTTAAAGTATGTATTATGCATACATATTTATCAGAGATCAAAAAATGATTAATTACCAAAGACAGAGCTGAAAATCAATGTTGAGAAGAGTTCAACCTGGTATAGAGTACACTAATATTTAGGTCAAGTTCAGAGAGTATGGAAAACACATTTTTCATAGATATTCATATGTAGAGTAGAATGCCCACCAAGCATATGAGAATAAGTATCTTATGGAAGCCAGGCAATTAGTAATGCAGTTAGGAGAGAAAGGGAGAAAAAAGGGGTCTGAGGCTGGAATAATTATTTTAATGCACATAAGCCAGGGAGCAGCGTTGGCCATATTTTTACAATTTTGTGCACAGAGAGGCCAAAACCGTTACAAATAATAAAGAGAACAGTTTTAAATGGGGTGGGGCAGAGAAAGTAAATTACCTGTCTTAAATTTATGGATAGTTAATGCAAATAAAGGAGTTGACCTAAAAATTCAGTGAAGTCAGAAATTTCTTTGGATGAGTGGCAACCCCCCTTGACAGCCTTTCATAGTCAAGGGGCAATTGAGTGTTAATTCTGCTGACCTTATTTGCATCAGTGCTCCCATTCCTGGAGCATCCCTGACTGTCAGGCAGCATGCTTTACATTGCTGTCGAGTTAATGTTTTTCTTTTGACTAAATTTTTCACCTGAGGCATTTCAATCCTGTAACTTCAGCAATCAATTTAGGCCCAAAGCAGCATAGGCCTCTGTCCCCTCCAAGCAGGTATTTGCATGTGACCTAACAGATTAAGCACCAGGGAAATGAGCTAAATCCAAACAGATGTAAGAAATAGAACTGTATGCTAAATCACTATACAGTCAGCTCATTTGCCTGCCACGCAATTACACTTTGTGTGTGAAAGTAGGAGTGAGTGTGTGTGTGTCTGAGGTGGGAATATGATTAATTAAATTTTTATACTATTTTTTAAAGCTTATAAGCTATTTTTAGTGGTGTTTGTTTTAATGATCCTAAGCCAATGTTTTAAGCAGTAATCATGAAATTCTAATAGCTAGATATGTCATAAAAAGAAAAGTAGTTTGAAACATAAGTGAAATTATACTAAGAAATCAGAATTTTTTTTGTTTCTAGACAACTTAATTTCTTCAAAATAGAATTCACAATGGGCATGTGATAGGCATGCACTGTCAAGATACGGAAAGTAACTTATATGAGGAATTTATCATTATACATTTTAAATTCTTAGCCTCCAAAATGACATAGAAGCCATTTTCCATTCATTACAAGGAATTCTGGTTACAGGATAAGACATTTGTTGGGATTATGCAAGCAAATCAGTAGCATCATTTATTACATCCAGATCTTTTAACCAAAGGAGAAACTGTCACATTTTTTGTCATTATTTGTGAAAGGAATAGCCAGAATTTCAGTTAGAAGTTTCCTATATCCTCCTAGCTATGTTATAGATTAAAAATCTAGTCTAAATAATCAAATCTCATGTGACTGGCATATAAGGAATCTCAGATCCAGATATGTTTTGTGGGTGTTTGGAAAGAGCACCTCATCTCTCAGCTGTACTATAGGAGAGAAGATGATGTAATACCTTCTTAGCTAGCCCCCATGGATGACAATAAATGTCCTTTTTTTAAAAAAAGATTTTATTTATTTATTCATGAGGGATGTAGAGAGAGAGAGAGGCAGAGACACAGGCAGAGGGAGAAGCAGGCTCCATGCAGGGATCCCGACACAGGACTCCATCCCAGGACCCCAGGATCACGCCTTGAGTTAAAGGCAGATGCTTAGTCACTGAGCCACCCAGGTGCCCTGACAATAAATATTCTTAATTCCATTTAACAAGTGAAGGAATTGAGTCCCTACTAAAAGTCACAATAAAATAATTTTACTTACTCCATTGGAAGGCAGGTCAGTACTGAGAAAAGTAATTCCTTAGTACAAAGCAACACACCCACTTATGTAAGGCAAGAAAAGCCTAGAAGCATATTTTAAAAACCTAAATTCAGTAAAGAATATGTTTGTCTGAACACTGAACCTAACATGTGTCAGTCCACACTATTGAGATTAGCTACTGAAAATACAGAAAAATAAAGACAGGCACTTTACACCACAAAATGTAGCATAAATAATGAAATGGGCATTCTTAGCAGCTGCATTTGCCCCAATTATATAAGGATTAATAGGAAAAAAATTTACATAGGAGCAAACATGTTGCTGGGTAGAAGACTGCCCTTAAAAATGAGCAATATCTCTTGCCCGTAGGGCTCATGGCATCTATCAGAGGACATGACTACTGGCCACACTGTCCCCACATCTCTCATACAGCTTCCCCTCTGTGAACCACTGGGGCCACCAGAAATAGGAAGCTAAGTCGGCACTAAGTTTCTCCTTCCTATTTTACTAGTGCATCTATAATAGCAACTCAGAATGCTCAACTGAAGGTAAGAAGATTATTTTGTATTTGAGGTTTTAATAAAGTTACTTATGATGTGGACAAAGAGGGAGGTGGAGGATGAGGCAGTTCTAAGGCAGTGCTTCTCAAACTGTCATGTGCATGACTCAGCTAGGGATTTGCTGAAACGTTGATTCTAGATTGGCCCCTCTGAGCTGGGACCTGGAGACTGTCTAACCAGCTCCCAGCACTGGTGGCCTAACACTCTGGGTAACCAAGTTGAAAGAAATAATGAAAAAAAAGCAAAAACAGATGCTAAATGCCAACCCCCTCTAATGTGATAAAATGACAGGGGAAGATACCATAAAGTAAATGCTTCCCCATCTCCTGACATCAGGAGCAGTGTATTCCCTGGAGGTGTGTAGGTCAGGCACTATGCTAGAAACTGAAGTATTATCCCCTTTTGGAGTTTAAAACTTCCTGACCCATCACTCTATGTGAATATAAGAAACAATTCCTGGTCTCTCTAAATTTCCAGTCCAAATAGCAACATAGGAAATATTTATATAAACATAAGAATATAACCAATATAAGAAACCAATGTAAGAAATTATGCAAAAGGGCCATAGGTTTGAAGAGCAAGCAGAATTTTTTTTAAATATTTTATTTATTTATTCATGAGAAACACAGAGAGAGAGAGAGGCAGAGACACAGGCAAAGGGAGAAGCAGGCTCCATGCAGGGATCCCGCCGCGGGACTCGATCCCAGGACTCCAGGATCACGCCCTGGGCCAAAGGCAGGTGCTCAACCGCTGAGCCACCCAGGCGTCCTAAGCAAGCAGAATTAACTGAAGAACGGGAACCCTTGGGACCTACACTATCAGAGTCAGCAGGGAATTAGGAGCTGGGCTAAAAGTCTGGGATTTGTATACCTGAAGATATGAGGGAGGAGAGAGGCATTTTTCCTGAGCAGACACCAGTCTGGGAAAGAGTTCCCACAGGCAGTGTGTGAGGGAGAAGAATGGGAAGATCAACAGGAGTGTGGATGACAGAGGGTCTTGAAAGTCATAGCAAGGGTTCAAAAGGACTAGATTCACTTTCTAGGCAAGTAGATAGTACTGAAGGTTCACAAGATGTAGATATGGAAGATGAAAAAGGCAATTACCTGAAGGTGGAGGGGACATGGATGGATATATTGCAATTTGCACAAGAAGCAAATAGACCGATCAGGAAACTCTTAAAATAATTTTCAAGCATGGTAAGAAAGGTCTTCATTCTATGAAACCCCTCCTGTGACATGTCACCCCAGTTCTTCCAAATGTCATCTTTGCCTCTCCTATCCATTCCGTTTCTGGCCTATGGACTCATGGCGTTCTCTGCTGACCCAGGTTCCTATGTGCTGGGACCCAGTGATCTGAGCACTGCCAGCAGCTAGCAACTGAAGGGTGGCTGCTCCATCACCACGCCCACTGACGGCTGCTTCCTGGTAATCCAAGGAGTTCTTAGTGCTTGCTGTTTGTTTTGACCATTTGATCCTCTGCACTCTACACAATATCATTAGTTCACTGATGCCTGACAAGTTTGATCCTAAAGTGAGTGATACATGTAAAGACAGGTTCACATGTTCCCTGAAGTAGAAGCATTCCTGGTTTCTGGAAGAGATGATATGTAATAACAATTATATGGTGCTTTCATCTTCAAAGCCTTATGCAAACATTATCTAATTAACCCTCATTACCTGGAAGGCAGGGAAGCATCATTAAACCTGGGTTTCAGGAGAGGAGATTGGAAACTACAAGTTTAACAAATTCTCCATCAGACAGGCTCAACTTTGGTAGCAAAACTAGCGAGGAAGAGCCTCTAACTTTTAGGTCCATGCTGAGGCCAAGGAGGAAACTCAACACTGAGGTATTTGATTTATTACCAGGGTCGTAGGCAATAATGCCTTGTGCTTACCAAGAGCACAGGGAAGCAGATTTTATTCACGCAGGGAGGTGGGATTCTAGGGTGCGAGCACTAGATTTTTACTGTCTAGTCATCTGACCTCTCTGCACTTTGAATACTTATCTGTCAAAGAAGCCCTATTAGTCTGTGGTTGCCATCACATAAAAGCATTAAAATCATTCATGAGAAGAGTGCTCAGAAAATGAGCCCTAATGAGGTTCTATAATACAGATCATTTTTGTAGCTGGGAAAAATGGTAAGACAGACAAGTCCTCATATTCCCTTTTTACAAAATTTCTACACGTTCTATCTCATCCCCACCAACAGCAATGTCTAATGTCACTGTCTCTGAGCAGTGACCTCAAGATCTCTCCTCCTCTCCCCCATCAAACCTGCCTCACAGTCACTAAAATGTGAGCAACTTAAGGCTGAATGTGAGTGGTCCCAGGGGTCTTTGCCTTTTAATAGGGGACTAAAGTCCTTTTCAGCCAAACTGAAGTCCTGACTGTGGCTTTCTGGCCTCAGGAAACTAATCTGTAGAGGAGGCATCTTGGAGGTGGGACTGAGATTTTACCACCTCCAGCCTCTAACAGCCACAGTGGCAGCCAGCATTCTCTGTGTGTTACCAGGAGCCAAGCTCTGTTTTAAAAGGATGTCTCATGCTGCTGTTAACAGCAATGTTCCTGGTCTCTCTACCACTAAGAAATTGCTCTGTCTCTCCATGCCTCAGCGTATTCATCTCTAAAATGGGAATGAGAATTTATCCCCTAGCGTTATTGTGATGATGAAATAAATGAATGCACACAAGGAGCACAGTACAGTGCCAGGCACACAATGAGCACCAAACTGTAGTTGCCATTATCATAGGCTCCTTACTTGTACTAATATGTGTGTGTTAGTACAATCATATTAGATGGGCACTATCTCTAATCCCATTTTCTAGATTGAAAAAACTGAGACACACAAGTGAACATACTTGCCTCAGTTGCACAGCCAATCGGTAGTGGAGTTGGGACTCTTACCAGGGCAGGCTGACTCCAGAGCCCAGACCTGCCACCATGTGCACTGCCCAGGTCCTAGCATCCGGGACCCCCTAGACGTGGGGCCCTGAAGCAGTAATACTGGGCTAATGGTAACAAGCCTGGATTCAAGCTGTGACTTATCCACATTAGACTCACTCCCTATCTTGGTCTCTTTATCTTTAAAACAAACATGATATCTACTATACAAGGTGTTCCTGAAGATCAAATAACTGGTATAAGGAGATTTTGAAAATTCTAAAGTGTTCTCTCTTCAAATGTAAGGGATGATTATCTAATGCAGGATGAGCTAAAGAAGGGCAACTATAAGCAAGAGGCTAAAGGAAGCCAAGCTCCAAAGGCCTCGGAAGGTCATTCTTGCCACAGTGGATGCTTGGTTCTTAGAGATCAGCAGAACCTGGTCAAGCTAGGTTGGGGGCAGGGCACAAGAGCCCAAGTACCTACAGGGAAAGGGGGATCCCTGGGGCAGACCCCACATACAAACTCGATTTTGATCCTGCCATGCAACCCTTTCATCTACCCTATAACCTATAAACCTGTAAACCAGAAGCCTGTCATGTTCTAAGCACTGTGGAAAGCTCCTCTTCATTCCTTCCTAGGAACCCCTCCAAGGCTGAGCATCCATAAGGAGAGGCCCTGGGTACCATGGAACCCAGAGGTTTCTGAGAAAGGTTTTAAAAAAGGCATCCTTTGCAGAGTCTGCAGGGCCACAGTGTCCTGAGTCCCCACCATGGGGACTTCATCCGCTCCCCTGTCCCTTCTGTTTTATGAGAGAGCCATGCTGCAGTGCCCAAGGTGCTGTGGGCCACTCTAATCAGTGCCCTGTTGAGGGTCTGAGAAGAATGTACTGCCCAGAACTTTGGAGAGATTCACCTCAACTTCTGGAGACCTGTTGATCTCAGTGTGTGGCCCTCTAAATTCCCAAAGGCAAATGACCCAAATTGCTATACTGGGAAGGTTAGAGGTTATATTTGTACATTTTCAAATTGCTGATTTATTTTCTCTTATGACAGCAAATCTGTTCTCACAGCTAATTAGAATGATCTCTAAAATTTTAAAAGTCATTACTTTCCTGTCTTGTGCTTTGGTTAACAAGAGCCACCATCCCACAGCTGGTATAAGAACAAACAGAACAAAGGGCAGCCCTGAAAAGATAGTACCCAGCCAACACTCTGTGATCCATCTTCCACCTGCAGGCTCAGCCCAGGTGCCAGACTGGCTAAGTGATGAGGTCAGGATAATTACCCCCGCAGCTCTGGAGCTGCTCTGGGAGCCATCGCACCATTAGGCTACTCATTGGCTGACACACCACTGAGCTCCTCTGAATGCTATTTCCTGTCCTCACAGCTTGATTTCACTACAGTTTGCACATACTTTACCACTTATGAGTAATGTCCCCACTCAAATCTGTCACAGGATGCAGTAAATTTTGGATGCCACTTAATAGCAAAGGTGAGTGCTTTGCCCAAACTTGTATATATTTTCAGACTCCTGCTTCCCACTGGCTTTCTAAATGCCACCTTGGGTTCACAGTCTTTGCCTTGTTGTTGTCACAGTTATCACCATTAAACATGTATCAGGTACGCTCTGTGTGCCCAGCGCTCTAGCAAATAAATAGAAACAGAATGTTCCTGCCAAGCTGATTTTTTTTTTAACCAGGGTGAGCAAGAGAAGAAACAAATAGTAGGAGAAGATGTACCACTCACACTGAGGTTAGACCATGGTAAAACTGGGCCAGATGTCTTTGTTGTGCAGCCTTCTGATACCTCCCACAGACAGCTGCTTCTCCGAGGGAGACTATTGTGGGGTGAGCTTTAAGGAATTTTTTTTCCTGAAATAAGGTTACCACTCTATTTGGGACATCCCCTAAAACAGGATGCTGGTCCTGCTCCAGGCAGCCTCACTCATCCACCATGACCCTAACCCACAACCTCTGATCCCCTTTGGTCTGCCACCCCCATCCTACCCTTCAACCAAGAAAGAAGGCAGATTTGAGAGTCCTTTATATATACTCAAGGGGAATATGTACAACACTGCTTTTGAGACAACAGACTTTTTGTATATCTGGGTCCTTACAGCCAAAATAAGCCAATGCCACCTTCTGGAATTTCTCTGCTTGATTAGCAATTGTGTGACATTGGTAATTTCAGCTGTAGTAACCCTTATTTTCAAGTTAATATTGATCTTAATTATGAAATAAATCTAAGAATCAGCCAGGGCCAGTAGAGTTTCTTATCAGACAAGATCTCACAAAAATAAGGTCTTATATAAACAGATTCAAAATCATCCTAGGGCAGGGAGACTTAAGAGGAACTAGCAGGTACTCCAATGCCCCAAAGCCACAAAGAAGAGTGTTGTCCAAGGCATTTCCCCACAAGGGTGGAGCCAGACATCTATGTCTGAGGATAAGCCTCAGAACAGACCTTCACTGTATATTAGCTGGAAGTTTGGCTTAAGTCCCAGGTTTATTCCTCCTCATTCAATGAGTTGGGAATTTTGAAGTGCTCTATGTCATATCTGAGTGGTGTTTTCTACTCACGTGGACAAACTTCTTAGCAGAACATGAGGAGTAATTCACAAAGCCAGAGGCAAGTCCCTGTCATGATTTTTTTTTATTTATTTATGATAGTCACAGAGAGAGAGAGAGAGAGGCAGAGATACAGGCAGAGGGAGAAGCAGGCTCCATGCAGGGAGCTAGAGAGCCCATTAGGGACTTTCCTACAAAGGCACTAATGCCATTTGTGAGCTAATCACCTCCCAAAGGCCTCATTTCCTGCTCAAATTAGACAATCTAGAAAAAAATTGATAAATTCCTAGAAACATCCACCTACTACAACCAAGTCATGAAGAAATAGAAAATCTGAACAGACTCATTTCTAGTAAGGAGATCAAATCAGTAATCAAAAGTCTTCCAAAAAAAAAAAAAAAGTTGAGGACCAGAGGGCTTCACTGGTGAATTCTATCAAATATTTAGAAGAGCTACTAACCTTTTTCAAACTCTTCCTAGAAAATAGGATCTTCCTATTTTCTATACTTCTAAACTCATTTTACAAGGCCAGCATTATCCCAATAACAAAACCAAACAAGGACACCATAAGAAAAAAGAACTAGGGATCCCTGGGTGGCACAGCGGTTTGGCGCCTGCCTTTGGCCTGGGGCGCCATCCTGGAGACCCGGGATCAAATCCCATGTCGGGCTCCCTGCGTGGAGCCTGCTTCTCCCTCTGCCTGTGTCTCTGCCTCTCTGTCTCTCTCTGTGTGACTATTATGAATAAATAAATAAAATCTTTAAAAAAAGAAAAAAGAACTACAGCCCAACATCCCTGATTAACATGGATGCAAAAATCCTCAAAAAATGTTAGCAAACCAAATTCAATAATACATTAAAAGAATTATACACCAAGGTCAAATGGGATTTACCCTGGAGTGCAAGGATGGATCAACATCTGAAAATCAATCAATGTAATACCTACACCATATAACAAATTGAAGGATAAATACCAGATCAGGAAGAA
Source organism: Canis aureus (assembly GCF_053574225.1). NCBI lineage: Eukaryota > Metazoa > Chordata > Mammalia > Carnivora > Canidae > Canis > Canis aureus. Next base: position 3,989,245 of record NC_135615.1, on the reverse strand, counting down.
GACAATACTCTCATCATTCAATAGCCATTCAATATGCTACTGGAAACTCTTGTCAAATACATTAGGCAATAAAAAGAAATAACGGAGGAAAAGATATAATTGTCTTTGTTTGCAGATAATATAATCTTATATGGAGAAAATCCTAAAAACTATACCAAAAAACTGTTAGAACTAACTGAAAAATTCACTAAAGTTGCAAGATACAAAATCAATATACAGAAATCCGTTGCTGTTCTATACATTAATAATAAAATGCCAGATATAAAAATTAAGAGAACAAACCCATTTATAATTGCATCAAAAAGAATAAAATAGCAATGAATAAATTTAACTAAGAAGGTGAAAGACCTGCACAGTGAAAACTATAAAGCATTTTTATTTTAAAAGGGAAGAAATTTAAAGAGACACAAATGAATGGATGGTATTCCACACTCAAGGTTTGTAAGAATTAATATCATTATAAAGTCAAAACTACTGAAAGCAACCTATAGATTCATTAAAATCTCTATCAAAATTCCAGTAGTAGTGTCCACAGAAATAGAAAAAACAATCCTAAAATTTGTGTGAAACCACAGTCACCCCTAATAGCCAAATCAATTGAGAAAAAGAAGAAAGCTGGAAGCATCAAGCTTCTGAATTTCAAAGTATATCATAAAGCTATAGTATTCCAAACAATATGGTATTGGAACAACAATGGACACATAAGTTAATGGAACAGAATATAGAGATCAGAAATAAAACCTCACATATATGGTCAATTAATTTATGACACAGGAGCCAAGAATATACAATGGGGAAATTTTAGTCTCTTCAATAAGTGGTACTGGGGAAACTAGAAAACCAAATGCAAAAGAACAAAACTGGACCACTCTCTTATGCCATACACAAAAATCAACTCAAAATAGATTAAAAACTTGACCATAAGAACTAAAACCATAAAAATCCTGGAAGGAAACATAGGGAGCAAGCTCCTTGACATCTATCTTGGTGATGATTTTTTTTCAATTTGCCATCAAAAGCAAAAGCAACAAAAGCAAAAGTAAACAAGTGGGACCATGTCAAACTAAAAAGGTTTTGCACAGCAAAGAAAACCATCAGCAAACTGAGAAGACAACCTACCAAATGGGAGAAAATATTTGCAAATTATGTATCTGATTAGGGGTTAATATCCAAAATATGTAAAGAACTCATGCAACTCACTAGCGCCTGCCTTTGGCCCAGGGCACGATCCTGGAGACCCAGGATCGAATCCCACGTCGGGCTCCCGGTGCATGGAGCCTGCTTCTCCCTCTGCCTGTGTCTCTGCCTCTCTCTCTCTCTGTGTGACTATCATAAATAAATAAAGATTTTAAAAAAGCGTTTATAGATAAATGAATGGATAAAGAAAATGTAGTATGTATGTGTAGTATCTATATGCATACAACAGGGATGGTCCTTGAGTGCATTATGCTAAGTGAAATAAATCAGACAAAGACAAATACTGTGATCTCACTTACATGTAGTATCTAATAATAAAATGAACTCATAGATACAGAGAACACATTTGTTATTGCCAGAGGTAGGAGGTGGAGGTGAGTGAAATGGGTGTCGGTAGTCAAAAGGTACAAATGTCCAGCTATAAGTAAGCTTAATAAGTACATCCTGGGGATGTCATGTTCAGCATAGTGACTGTAGTTAACAATACTGCATAGTACATTTGAAAGTTGCTAAGAGAGTAGATCTTAAAAATTCCTATCACTAGAAAAAAATTATAATTATGTGTGGTGATATTAACTGGATTTATTGTGGTAGTCATTTCTCAATATATGTATATATATCAAATCACTATTTTGTACACCTAAAACTAAAGCAATGTTATATGTCAATCATACCTCAATTAAAATTAAAAAAATTCCAGCAAAGTCATATAAAGTGCCCTCTAAAAATTCAAAACACAGACTCTAAGATAGACTTTGATATACCACATATCATCTGGAAGAGCATAGACATGCCATTATAATGTTAGAGTAGGGCTTGATATTTTTAATATAGCATCAATAAATTAAAAGAAATCATGATCCCATTGAGTATTGATCAAAAGCTTTATCTCCTTAATTTACCAAAGAGGTCATTTCATAGGAATTATTTTGGTGTTGCCTTACTTTGGTCACTCCGAAATAGAAATTCTTGAAAGATACTACTTAATTGAAGACAAAGGATACTGTCCTTAACATCAAATATTTTAAAATTTAAAGTAAAAATGAATGTAGGACTAAAAGACTGTCTCAATTTGAAATAGACTTTCTGTATACAGAAAGGACCTAGAAATATCTTTCCTGTGGATCAGAAAGAAAGCTGATAATGAGCCCAAGTAAATCCCAACATGAGAATACTGAGTAAAGCCCAATTTAACCATGAGTTTCTGGATACTGTCTCCAGGGAAAATTTCAGAGAAATTGCACACCATCTGAATACATAAGAGCAGCAAGATCATCAATGCAGGGCAAATAAATTGGCTATAATTTTCATAAAAACATATTATACTAGACATACTAGAAAAACAGCAGATCTACACCAATACAATAATAATAATGATAATAATAACTTTTTCTTGGGACGCCTGGGTGGCTTAGTGGTTGAGCATCTGCCTTTGGCTCAGGGGGTGATCCTGGGGTCCTGGGATCAAGTCCCACATCAGGCTCCCCATAGGGAGCCTGCTTCTCCCTCTGCCTGTGTCTCTGCCTCTCTCTCTGTCTCTCATGAATAATTAACATCTTTTAAAAATAATAATAACCTTTTCTTCATCTGAGTGTCTCTCCAGTATAATTCATATTTCTCTGAAAACATAAAAATCAACAGACACAAATTTAAGAAGTAAACCTCTCCATATCAAATACTGCTTTTGTATAATTTAAAAGTCTTTAAAATATGATTACATGTAGACACTTTTTAATGTGTACTCTTAGGTTCATTTCACTGTCTTTTCAAGTACCTGGTATCCTATAATAACTAAATCCTTGAATTAGAGGCTGACATTATTTTCCAAAAGTCTGGTGACTCGATACTTCCTCTTCTTCAATTATCATGTAGTAAAGCTAAAAAGGAAGCAAATCTGACCTGAGTATTCCTGCCATTTATTACTCATGATCCCCTCCCATGCTTAAACAATGTGACTCTGGAGGATAGGAGTGGGGAGAAGCTAATCTGTTCGCCAGCATGTAATGTGCTTCTAGGGGCCTCTCTTACCTCCTCTATTTCTGAAGTAGAGTGGTTAATTAGTCAGTTTGGAGTTTGGGTATAACTTTTTGCATAAGATTTGACAGTAATTTTGATCTTTAAAAACAAGCAAGAAAAGGACAATATTTAGACCACTGCTTGTAAGTTTTCTTTTCGTCTTTGGACTATATTTAAAAAAAAAAATTTTTTTTTTAAAGTAATGCTTCTTGGTTGTGACTGAAAGTGCTCATTATCTTTATCATCAGAAAGTACTCATTAATTCCTAATTGGGCCAGGTGCTTCAACTAGAGACAGTACCATTAAATTTTGAGTTATAGAAAGCTTCTCGTTGTACTCATAATGGAAAGATGCATGTGTCTGAGAAGGGTTTGGCTTCACATATTTGAAAGTATGTTCAATCCCAAGGGATTTGTTCTGTGTGAGTCTCTATATAGCAAGATGTAAGATGAGACGGGAAAAGAGGGGGATGGTATATTCACTTGCTTGCAAACAGACACTGGTGTCTATCACTAAAATATAGATATGCACATATCTATATTCCCCTGAAATAAGTCCCTATAATGAAGGCACCTGCCCCTAGAGAGTAGCATATTTAATTAGAATGGATTTATGTATGACTTGGCTCACCAGGATAGCCTCAAGAGATGAACATCTTGTTATGGGAAAGCCCAAGAGGTGTAGTCGCCAATCTTCCTCCAACAGACTCGGCACAATATTGAGCACTAAGCACAGGGTGTTCTGCTTATAATAAAGACACAGGGCCAGAGTCACTGGCTTCTGCTCATTTTGCAAGAATGGCCTCTTACAACCCAGATTTCCCACCTTTCTCACATTAGGTAAACCTGCTTCTGTGGCAAAGCTGAAACTTCAAAAACCTGCCTATTGGCCTCTTGGATGCTGTAATTTCCAAGGAAGGGCCTTGCTTCTACCCAAGTTCACATCATGATTGATTCCTAAATATGAAGCACCTAATCCTTTAAATGCAAATATTTCACTCTTTTTTCTATAACCAAAAATGCACTCTGGATAACCTCAACCAAATCCATTCTTTTTTTCATTAATCCCTTTAGAAAATAGTAATTTTCTTTAAAACAAAGTGTTACTTTGTAGATTATTGCATAAGAAGAAAAAACAATTTTAAAGGAATGGCATTTTACATAATTTCCATTTTTAAAACTAAAATAATGGGTAAACATACTATTAAAATATTAAACAATGGCATGTCAAAATAGCCTATGTTTGCACAGCTCCTTTCAGATGACAAAAATCTGATGACCCTTTACAACTCTTTGAATAGGGAAAGGAGGATATTACTATCACTCACACTCCTCCAGCAAATCATATTGTTCTCTGTTGAGTTCAAAACTATGAAATAGAGACTGCTAGACTACACTAAAAGAATTTTAAGTTGAATTGTAGATTGTGTTAAACTGAAATGTGATGGAAATTGCCATTTATACATGCATCTATCATCCCAAAGTGCTCTGGTCATTTTTATTGGCTGACTAGCAACTTCTAATCCAAAATTTATCACATCATTACTAGTGTTCATTTAAAAGTGACCACATGGCCATGAGAAAAGTAATAGCTTGGCATCTTGGGTCACCCATCTTGTCCAGCATGTGTCATCCATAACAACCCTTTGGTTACTGACCAATTTAACTAAAAAATTTCATATCAAAAAAAGTTGATCAAAACGATTCCTATCTCCTACTGTGCACATGCACTCAGCTACCCTGGTGATCATTAGCAATTCCAGTGAGGCTGCAGAAAATTGCTTTATCAGGAGACTCACCAAATAAACTACAGATTATTTAGCAAAACTGAAACAGGAGGGCAGCAGCGGTTTGGCGCCGCCTGCAGCCCCGGGCGTGATCCTGGAGACCCGGGATCGAGTCCCACGTCGGGCTCCCTGCTTGGAGCCTGCTTCTCCCTCTGCCTGTGTCTCTGCCTCTCTCTCTGTCTCTCTCTCTCTGTGTTGCTCATAAATAAATAAATAAAATCTTAAAAATTATAAATAAAACATTTAAAAAAACAAACAGGAAAAAAATTTTCTAGGGTTTAGCAAAAAGACACAGTGAAATAATGAATAGGCAGCTCAAGAAGAGGAGGTAGAAAGAGTAGCAAATGCCCTCTCAGGGTTCATTATGCCTCTTGAGCTGCTGGCAGTAAAGTTAATTTTTAAATGCTTTGAGGTGATTAAGAAGCTGGGCATCACTCTAAATGTAAATAAGTCCCATTTCATTTCCTCGGAGCAGACTCTGATTGGGGCAGTGACCAGCTACTTAGCCTGCTGATAAATTTAAGATCCATAGTCTAGATCACAATTAACCCTGTCTTCTTATGAAGTCAAAGCTTAGCAAACTCATTTGTAAATACAAGCACACCCAGAGACCTCATTCTTAAGTTTCACTGAGGAAAAGTTGGTTTGTCACAGAAAGCCGTATTAAAATCCGAAAGCCTTCTTGTGTTAATGATAAAGTGCTGACCAAATATTTGGCAGAAGGTGGTGTCATTTCCTTCAACCAACAAATCTGAAAAGTAATTGGAAAGATCATCCTACCAATTGAATTTTAGTCTTTTTTTGGTAACAAGATTCCTATCTCTTCAACTTACAGGTTCTGGAAGGAACCCAATGAATTATTTATTTCCCACTCACTTGCTCTTTTTCCCTGCGTAGGCTCTATTCATTCCTCTATCTTATCGTAATAAGCCAGGTCACAGCTGAACTGAACTTAAATCACGACTGCTTGGCATTGCCTGCTTTACGGGCCTGGATGGCCTACTTTATATTGTTTGTACTTCACTGAAGTCTGTGTGCCGGTGTAAGATTGTATAACTGCTTTACCCCGGGGACCCTCATAAAAATGAGAGGGTTGGCTCATAAAACTGTCCCACTGTGCAAAACTGTAAATAGCTTCCTTAGAGGCAGGATGAATCCAAGGCTGCAAAAGTACAAACCATCAGTGCCAGAGAACAGAACCACCCCCTCTAGAGTTTATTCCTCCACAATCCAGTGGGGTTCTGTTTGTCCTGAGAATTGCAATGCCAATTGTTTTATCCATGTTTTGCAACTCAACACCATTTCCTCACTTGTACTTCCCTTCTGTTTCCTCTTTGCCACTGTTTGCAGACACAGGAAAAGGCCAGTGGGCTCACATGAGGACAAGTCCCCTGCTGAAGCACGGTCATGTTGACAAGCCAAGTGATGATCCATCATCATCACTATGTTTACATGAGGGATTAAATAAATAAACAGTCTCTGTACAGCTGCTGTTTTTACTATCTGCTTTCAAGACTCAGAATGATGTTCTAGAAAAGCTAGACTCTGATCCCAGTATACTGAGCAGACATGAATTGGAGAATTATTTAGATGCATATACTGTTTGTAATTCTTCCACCACCAGCACACTGGACATACCAAATATCGGCTTCAGCCAGAAAATTTCTTAGGAAACACTGAGAGTAGAATCCAAGACAACTTCACAAGTTTAGATGTGGCAGCTGAGAAAGCTGGCTCTTCCTTTCATGGGTATTGTGAATCTGAGCTGCAAATTAATTGCAAGCATACATTTCATCCTTCCCAAAGCAACTCTACCACAGAGGGAAAGTATAAAAAGGTAGTATAGCCTAGAGTAGTGGTTCTCAAAGTAGGATCCCCATTAACATCATTTGGAAATTCATTAGAAATGCAAATGCTCAGATCTACAAATCAGAGATTTTAGGAGGGAAGTCTGGAAATCTGTGTTTTTAAAACCCGTTAGGCAATTTTGGTACAGCTAAAGTTTAAGAACCACTGGCCTAGAAAGAGGATAGCATACAGCAAAGCTGGAGTCTATCATCAAACTACTGTGTACAAGCCCTGGCTCTGCTTACTTGGGATAAGTTATTTATATTCTTTAAACCTCACTTACCACGTGCAAAACAGGAAGTAATAACTAAACCGTTGGGGCCATTTAGTGAATATTTTTGGTCTATGGACACTTAGTGTAGGGACTGATAATAGAAAATACTCAATAAATATTAGTTATCACTGTTTTTATTCTTTTGAAAACCTCAGGACTGAAACAAAGTGTATGCTCAACAAATGAAATGAATAAATGAATCCATAAATGAATGGCAGGATTATACATGGGCAATTTTTGTTGAGAAAAATTACTAATGGAAACATAACTAGACGCCTGATTTTTTAAAACATACATTAGAAAAGTGAACGTACTCTTCTCTGAGATCTTGTGAACATCACATTGCATCTAACAAATGGGAAAGGTAGGAGGACAGGGAGGGAAGGAAAAGAAGAAGAGAAGAAATGGAAAGGGTAAGAGTTAAAACTAGTTGCTTTCCTGCATTGCATTGTAAATGCAGACTGTGCCTCTGAGTATTCATTTCTCCAAGTAAGCTACCCAAGAGCTGTGAGACCCCAATGCCTTGAGGGTCTTTACTCTCTTTTCCTTTACCCTTCTCCCTGCAGTTCAAAGCATGTTCTTCCTACAAAAGGGGTACCTGAGGTTTCCCCTGATTCTAACATTTGCAGGATATGAATGCTGGATGGGTTCTGAGAGTATTGGTAATAGGGTAAAAGGACATAGATCCCAGGGGCTCTTGAGGTGCACTCAGACCTCTACTCATAGGATCGTCACAGCATCTCTTTACTGGATCCTAGCAGGCGTCTGATCATGGGATCATAGGGACCATGTAATTGTGGCTTTAGAAAACGGCATGGCCACACCCAACCAACGTTGAGAGCTAGATCAGGTGAGGAAATGAAAGCTACTAGAGTCTCTGTAAAAACCAATGGAATCTGATAATGCTGCTGCCTTCATTTTCCTTGTGAGAAAAATCTGCAGTGACTTGATAAATCGAGAAAGGTGCTATTTTCCCCTCGAGAGAGTGGTGAATTAACAACCAGACCCAAATGGAGACTATTTGTCATTCAAGTCAATAGTAATAGTTCCCATGCTGGAAACAACTCCCAAATTCTAGAGGGTATGAGGAAGCAAAGAGGCAGTTGCAGAAGGTTGACAGGTAGATAGATCTTCAGAGGAGTTCAGCTGGGCATTTCTTCATTTTCTACCCAAAGCAAGTCTACTCAGATCAAAGAACAGTCAAAGAAAAGAGCTTACATAATTGTGAGATAAAGAGACTACTTGTAGGGACGCCTGGGTGGCTCAGTGGTTGAGTATCTGCCTTTAGCTCAGGTCGTGATCCCGGGATCCTGCGACCAAGTCCCACATCAGGGTCCCCGCAGTGAGCCTGCTCCTTCCTCCGCCTGTGTCTCTCACAAATAAATAAAATCTTAAAAGAGAGAGAGAGAGAGAGAGAGGCTTCTCGTAGGTCTAAAGCTTTATATTCTGAAGGGAGATCAACAGGCTTGCCGCAAGGCTTTAAGGGACCAGAGTTGCCGGAGCTCTCAGTAGTAGATTTGCAGCAATGTCTTACAGCTCTAGCCTGTGACCCACCAACACACCCCTGCCCTGAGTCCAGTTTCTTCAAAGAAAGTCCTATAACAGCCACAATCTGTCCTGATCAGAGTTTCTTCATTAAGGATGTGGCTGTGAGTCAGGGTATAAACTACCTCAAGTTAGGGTAACTGTATGCCGCTAGAAATCGACACGGGAGGGAGCCTATCCTGAGTGGAGGTGTCCCATGGAGTTCCTGCCATCTGGTCACTGCCATCTTCCCAGCCTCTGAAACCGTGTGACATGACAACTCTCCTCTCTCAAAAGTAATTTCTCTTTATCCAACCCCCACGGGCTATTTATATCCCACCCATCCCCACAACCTTCCTCACCATCTAGACTATTTCCCTCTAGAAAGTGAATTCCAGCCCAGACCTTCTAGCACCCGTCATGCTGAGGGAACGGACAGGGCTCAGTAATGGCTGGGGGGTTGTTTCTGCCTCAGAGCACAAATCGCTTCTGCTGAAGGAAAACCCTTTCCTCTGTTCTTAAATCACTTCATTCTTATGTTCGACCCCTTCCCCCCACTTTCTGGGCTTTATTATTTTTTATCCAGAATTATTGGGTCTGTTCTACATAGAAAGTCACCCCCTGCTGCCCCACAAAAACTATCAGAGAGAAAAGAAAGTGCAATGGAACTAAGAGGAGTGACAAGCTTCTCTTCTAATGGTGTCATCTACTAACAAGAAAGTAAATACTCTAAAGCCAAAATGAATAAATACACAAATAAGTTACAAGTATCCACGTTCAGCTTACAAATCCATCCCTCTGTGACAACAGTCTTTTATAAGAGCTCCTGACATAACATACCTGTGTTTGCCTTTGCTTCCCTTCTCCTTTTACAAATGACCATGGGCAACAGAAAGGAGATACTATTTACTGCCCAAAAGTAGGCATCTAGTATGTGAAAAATTCATTTTCCATAGATCTTACTCATATTCAGAATGTCATCCATATATCTGGCATTGAAGAATCAATAATTTTATTCAAGCAATAGAGCTAATTAATAAGGAAGTCCTTAGCTGAAACTTTACAGAAGCTCTCTGAAACCCTCTCCCCTTTTCTCATGGTCTCTTGAGTTATGACTGACCATCTCATTAAGTACAGTCGTAATTGAGGACTATAAAAGTTGCTCCAGTAAGGGAATGTTACAGGTCAACCATAAGAACCCTCATCTCTGAGAAAACAACACCTTCTGTGCCTTCTTCAATCATTGTCATTTGTTGAAACAATATAAGCAGCAAAATAGTAACCCATGGCTGTGTAGACAGTGAACAAGAACAGCAGGTCAGGAGTCCAACAGAGATGTGTTCCCATGTTGGTTTCAATGATTTGTATGTGGTTCTGCTTCTCTGAGCCTTAGTTTTCTGAACCAGAAAATGGGAAAATACCACTCTTTCCCTTGAAGGGTCTTGTGAGGATTAAAGAGCACATTGTGCACACCACATAACTGCTGGCACCTAGCAAGAATTTATATGTAATTTACTAATCTACAGTTTTACAAAGAACTTGCACTTATGCTGCCCCATTTGATCCTGACAGCATCAGTATGAGGTACACAAGGCAAGTATTATTGTCACCTCCATTGTACAAACTAAAATGAAAATTAGATCAGACTGATGAGCTGACCTGTATTTGCTCACATAGCAGGTGGTAGAGGCAGCACTAAATCCAGGGTTCCTAACTCCAAAATATATCCTCATTTTACTACAGTGTTTCATACTTTAGCGTTAGTATTTCTTTCATGACTCACATGAAGTTATTTTACTTGATTCTAACAGCAATCACAGGAAACAGGTGGAACAGACATTATATATTGCAATTTGCCAAATGGGAAAACAATTGAGGGCACCAAGGTTTTCTAGTTGTAGCAGAGCAACACCCTGCCTCTTCACCTAGTGAAGCAGCCCTGCAAGAAGAAATAAACGCCTACTTAAACTAAAGCAGAATCTAGTTTTATAATTACTGCTTTAAAAGTTTCAAAAATTAACTACTTTCAATTTACAGAACTCGCTCCCAGCAAATCAAACGCAGTTGACATTTCAGAACTTTTTAAAGGGCAATTTATGATCAAGGGTGGGAAAGATAAACTATCTAATAACCGAGTGCCCCCAAGATTCCACTTAACCTTAGGCTCACTTTGCAGACTCCAGATTTGAGGGCTGAAGTGGGGGAGGCACACTGGTCACCTGGCTCCTGGAGCCACCTAGGTTGAGGGAGTTCCAGGGAACTGAGAGTGGGGAGGCCTGGTGGCTAGCCTCCTCAGCCCCTGGAGCTCGTTTTTCCAGGAGAGGCCCCCTGCACAGGTGTCTCGGAGAGCCATTTCCAGACGGGAGCAAGGAGCAGTGCAATTGTTCACTGAGGACAGCCCAGGGAGAAGAGACGCTGTGGAGCTGCAGGAGTGCTGGTAATTTTCTAAGCAGCAAATGAAAGGAGAAGAATCACCAGGAAACCTTTCATTTTGAGGTATCTCTAATTTGTGCAATTATGTAAATGCATTATGCAGCTCTCCTTAGATTCCATACTGCCAGGTAATGGATATTAAAGTTGTCTGACAAGGCTCACTTGGCCTATTTGCTATGTATTTTAGTGGGAAGACAGAGGGGTCAGAGGAGAGAGCTTTATTCGATTCAGATATTTCATAGTTTTGGAAACTTATTTCTGCTCCACTTTTTTAAGTCTTAGGCTGAAGATGAAGGCTGAAACTTTAGTTCTGCACATAGTAGTTTTTTTTTAAGATTTTATTTATTTATTCATGAAAGACAGAGAGAGAGAAACAGAGACACAGGCAGAGGGAAAAGCAGGCTACCTGCAGGGAGCCCGATGTAGGACTCGATCCCGGGACCCCAGGATCACATCCGGAGCTGAAGGCAGGTGCTCAACCACTGAGCCATGCAGGCGTCCCTACTATCCAGTTTTATAAAAAATAAATAAATAAATAAAATTGTATACAGACCAGCAGTCCCTAAATAGAGGTATTTCTCTACAACAAGCAAGATCAAAGAAGGTAAGTGCATGATTTGACAATAATGGAGGAAAGGACTGCACACCCACTGGAGAGAGGCTGGGCAGTTGGGAAAGTTGGTAGTGCATGACCCAGCCAGAACCACATCAATTAGGTCTTGGCCACTGTGAAGATAAGATGTCAAATCGAAACTAAAATATAGAATAATAACAGTCTTTTTTTTTTTTTTTTTTTTTGGCTTGAGATTCATTTTGCTTTGTGTTCTAGAATGTTGGAACTAGATTTGATGGTTGAGTAAAGTAACAGCTCACCTCTGGTAAAAAGACACTCCTTTGTTTTATATACGATTTCTAAATAGGTTTTCTGACTTAATTTCCTAACATGTGAACCTATGTCTAGCTGGAGTTCAGAGAAGGGAGACAAAGTGTACCCTGGAAGTCAGGTGTGGGGAAGGAGAGCTCTCCAGAGGAGGCAAGGGCTGGGAGGCAGGGCTTATGGTGATGGGCCATGGTCAAGGTGTCAGCCTATGAGTGAAGACAGTAGAAGACCCAACTAGGATATCAGATTGAGGCAATTTGGGGACTGGATGGTGGAAAGAATTAAGAACCTGGAAGTAGGTATGAAAAATTTGTAATTATTGCATGTGTGCCTCAAAGCATCCCAAACATCCCATTTTACAAGTGAAGAAATAGGCTCAGAAAAGTAAGGGTTTTCTCAAGGTCATGCAGTGACTATAGGGTAGAACAAGTCCCACCCACCAGGCCAAAGTCCAGAGCTTCTCTGGACATTGATGAAGGCTGTTGCATAGAATGAAATCAATATTCCAGGCAATGTTGCACACAGAAGTTGCCACCCAATTCCCATTTCCTCCTTCTTTTCCATTTCCTCCTCCTTTTTCCTATCAGCTTATATTCCACCGATGTGCTGGTTAGCCTGCATTTGTACCTCCAGAACTAGTCTCCTTCCTTTCTCACTTTGTTCTTTATATCACATGGCCTTCCTTCCCTTTGGCTTCTGTTTGGGGTCAGCTGTGGGAGGCCAACAGCTGGCTTCCTCCCTTGACCAAAGCTCCTATCTGCCAGTCTCTCCACAGTTACAACTCTCCTTGTGTTTCAGAAACACTGTTCCTCCTCCTGTACCTCAGGCTCGGGGTGGCACTAGCTCCCAAAATTACTAGCCCCCAGGAGCTTTACTATTCTTTACTGGTCCCCTTAACCCTGACCCATCTAAGTACTTTGCTGGTCTATTTAATTCTTTTGGAATCAAGTATGCCATCTGATTCCTGTAGAGACCACTGCCTCAACTCCACTTCCGAAGGGTAAGTCTAAGCCAGTCAACATATAGCATTCCCTTGACCACTGTTCTTGGACCAGGGAATTGTCAAAAGACTCAATCTGAGCCAATCAGTCTAAGGAGAACTATGCATGCTGCCTGTTGAAGGGAGCTTGCTTCTGTGTCTGTGTCTCATTCTCTCTCTCTTTCTCTCTCTCTCCTTTATTGAACATGTAATTTCCATTGCCAGGAGCCATCTCAGCACCATAATGAAGCTGATCCTGAGGGCAGAATAGGACAGAGCAAGCCGTGGGTTCTTCATGCCATTGCTCAACTCCTGATGATACTGCATCTTAAGCCAGTTCTACTTTGGGACTCCCAGTTATTTGACATAATAAGTTTTCCTTTGTTTAAGTCCATTTAGGCCAAGTGTTTCAATCACCTGTAGCCAAAAGCATTCCCAAACATAGTAAGGGGAAAAAGAATGGAAACAAAGAAACATAAGAGACTATAACATTTGTCTAAACCATAAAAAAAAAGACAAAAAAAAAGCCTAAAGTAGGACAACTGGCAAGTGAGGGAAAGAGACAAATGCTTAGTAGCTATCTTTTCTGTATGTTGCATGTGTAATAAATACAGATCACCACACCACCGATCCAGAATAAAGCCAGAACAATGGGTAGAAATCATCACATTGTCTAAATACCCGGGAAAACTATGCTGAAATTTGTTTCAGAGATCAAATGTGAACAGGCTATAAATAATATCAGGAATTATCTTTTAGATAGCTTTATCATTTCAGGCCATTCTAAAATGCTATTTCAGTTTTGCCAGACATATTATTGTCAGAGTTGGAGACACGTGGTCTTCTGTTAGTTCTAATTTATTACTAAGTATTCTAATGGCATATGGTGTTGATGCACTACTTATATGTCATGTATAATATGATTTTCTGTAAATAATGGCTACATGTTTTACATCTTAAGTCCTCTAAGGATGCGTTTTTAAAAATAAAACCTGTGCTAAACCTTTTTTAAAATTTTTGTTAAAGTGAAGAATTCTCTGATAAAGCAAATAATCACATTCTTGATGTGTGCTCAGATTTATAAATTCCTGTTTTCACCTACAAAAAAATTCTTAAAAGAGAGCATAACTATACAAACTTATTCTCTAGAAATTATATTATTCAATCAACAAAGATTTATTGTTTATGTGGTATCTTTTTTTAAGAAATGTTTTATTTATTCATGAGAGACACACAGAGAGAGGCAGAGACATAGGCAGAGGGAGAAGCAGGCTCTCTGTGGGGAGCCTGATGTGGGATTCAACCCCTGGACTCTGGGATCATGAGGGCAGACACTCAACCACTGAGCCACCCAGGTGTCCCGTTTAGTGATATCTTAAGATACTTTTCCAGGTACTTTAAAGGTCAAAAAGTCCTCAAATACTTTTACAACGGCCTTGTTAAAGGAATACAACAAATAAGCTTTACTAGGAACCAAAAAACATAAGTGAAAATACATTAAAAGATGTACAGAGCATAATATCTCTGGGAGTCCACAGTGGGTAGAAATCATATGGGATCAAAAGAGCTAAATATAGCAGATATGGATTGATTCCCCCAACTCTTTCCAAATGCTTCCTGGAACACTAAGCCAAAGTTAAAATCTGCAATGCTCAGACTCCTTTGTAGCTATGGGTTCTGGATATGGCCTAGGTGCTGCCAAAGAGCTGCACCAACATGAGAATTTTGTCCCATTAAAGAAGCGATCACTTCTTTAGAATAGCTGAGCTATTCTTGCTAACGTAGTGACTTAAGTATGGGCTTCTGGGGCAACACAGGTTGAAGTTCTTATGTCCCTTCCCTAGTATCATAGGTGCAAAGTAATGGCACATGAGGCTGTGGCAGTGGGATATTCACTACACTCTTATATCTCCTGACTTCTGTGGAGATGCTGTATAGCATCCAAACCTGGTTTTCATACCCCCCTGGGAATTCTGTAAGCTATTTAATATATGTGAATACACATCTCTGCTTAAACTAGCTAGAAGGAATCTAAGAACTCTGTTACATAAAGTCAGGGAAGACTACAGGAAACAAGGGCTTTGAGCTAATTTGAAAGCTGGATAGGATCTGAATATTGAAAAGGAGAGAAGAGGAAATTTCAGGTGACAAGAGACAAAAAAGAAATGAGGAGAAAAGACATGTGGAAAATAGAGTAGCCAATGGCACTGGAATAAAGAATTCATATTGCAAAGTTGCAGAAATAAGATGGAAGGAGAGGTCAAGTTCAGATTGCCCCCTAGGTCTGCACCTGACAAACTAACATGGGCTGCTGGTTCTTACCCTAAGTTCAACACAAATGGTACCAAAGAAAGGTAGATACAATATACAGCCAACAAACTAGAAAACAAAATTGATCTAGACTGAAAAGCATTAAAGGGGAAAATAGAAGATAATTAGTAAAAAGCATGAATAAGAAAGAGGTCCTAATCAAACTCTAATTATAACCCAGAGGCACAGGATAATGGTTAAAATGTGAAGTCAGAACCAGACTCCTGGAGCTTGTATCTTCACTCCTGGCTGTAGCATTTCCTTGTTGTGTAAACCTAAACAACTTCCTTAGCCTAAGTGTGCCTCAGTTTCCTCATTTGTAAAAACATAGTTCATCTACCTCATAAGGTTAAGGATTAAGTGTAGGAGGATTAAGTGTGTTACTATGTCTGAAGTTCTTGGAACCATGTCTGGGAAGCAGTGACCATTACATAATTATTTGTTAATAATTAATTTGTTAATATTAAAACTGCATAAATTATCACATTAAAATTTACCTCACCAATTAAAAGAACTTGTTGCTCAGATTGGATTAAAAGGACAGACAACCATATTCTCCATTTAAAACTTAAGAATATAATGGCTGAAATTAGTGCAGCCACTCTGGAAAACACTTTAGAGTTTCCTCAAAAAGTTAAAAATAGAACTATCCTTCAATCAGCAATTGCACTACTTGGTATTTACCCAAAGAATATAAAAAAATAATAATTCAAAGGGATACATGCACCCTGATGTTTATAGCAACTTTACAAGAGCCAAATTAGGGGGAAAAACCCAGGTGTCCATCAACTGATGAATGCATAAAGAAAAGGTGGGATAGGGGATCCCTGGGTGGCGCAGCGGTTTGGCGCCTGCCTTTGGCCCAGGGCGCGATCCTGGAGACCCGGGATCGAATCCCACATCGGGCTCCCGGTGCATGGAGCCTGCTTCTCCCTCTGCCTGTGTCTGTGTCTCTGCCTCTCTCTCTCTCTCTCTGTGTGTGACTATCATAAATAAATAATAAAAAAAAAAGAAAAATAACTCTTTAATAAAAAAAAGAAAAGGTGGGATATATAAACAATGGAATATTACTCAACTATAAAAAAGAATGAAATCTTACCATTTGCAACAACATAGGGTATTATGCTAAGACAGTATTATGCTAAGCTAAATAAATCAGCCAGAGAAAGACAAATACTATATGATTTCACTCATGTGGAATTTAAGAAACAAATGAGCAAAGGGGAAAAAAGAGAGACAAACCAAAAAACAGATTCTTAACTATAGAGAACAAAATGATGGTTACCAGAGAGGAGGTGGGTGGGCCATGGGTGAAATAGGTGATGGGGATTAAGGAGGGCACATGAGCACCAGGTGCTGTATGGAAGTGTTGAATCACTATATTGTACACCTGAAATAAATATTGTACTATATGCTAACTAGATTGATTGATTGATTGATTGATTGATTTAGAGAATCAATCAATGCATGCATGCAAGCCAGGGGAGAGGCAGAGGAAGAGAAAGAAAAAGAATCTTAAGTAGGTTCCATGCCCACTGCAGAGCCCAATGGAGGGCTTAATCTTATGACCCGGAGATCATGACCTAGCTGAAATCAAGAGTCAGACACTTAACTGACTGAGCCACCCAGGTGCCCCATTAACTAACTGAAATTTAAGAAATATTTTAAAAATAAGTAAATAGATATTGAAATATAGGGATAAAAAATAAAAACAGATCCTAAACATATTCATCTGACATTATAGCTTATTAAAGAGATTTAACACAGTCCTTTTAGTGATAAATCAAGCTGTCAAAAATTAGCATTCATATAATATATAAACAGCATGACTAATAAGTTGGAATATTATATGAAGAATCGTATACCTACCAAACACAAAAATATGCTTTTGAAATATACATATAATATTTACAAAAATTGATGACTAACAAAGAGACTATATAGTAATCCTCAATAAATTTTAGAAAAAAACCTGTATAGACTGTTTATCACAACAAAGTAGAAATGGAAATCATTAACAAAAATGTAAGCTAAAAAAAGGCCATATGTCTAGAAACAAAAATGCCACTAAATATATCTTATTGGAAGAAGAAATTATGTGAAATTTTGAAATACTTAAAATTGAATAATAAAAATGCTTCATGTCAATATGTGGTGATAAAACAAATGTAATACTCTAAATGAAATGTATAATTACAAATATATTTACCAGAAAATGAGAGATACAAAAATAAATCACCAAAGTATACTAAGAGTACATGTAAATGTAGGGCTTATTTGTACTAAAAGCTTTTCTCTGTAGTTTTAATTCAATGCAGGGATATTTGAGCAAACATAAAACCATCTTAATTTCTCCTTATCAAAGATCTTAATTTATGTTCTTCTGGGGACTGGCAGAATAATGTTCCCAGAGTATTTATTTTCCATCATTCTATCAAGACTTAGTGATATGACTAGTTTGCCCACACCCTGCTCCTTATGTAGCAATAAGGCACCAGCTCCAAAATTTAGTACCAGCTCCTCAGCCTTTCCACTTGCCAACGTCCTTAGCATTCTTGCCCCAAGGCATCTGTGCCAGAAACCTTGATGAAGTCATCTGATTCCCTTCTTCCTAGGCAGCCCCAGACATGCAACACTTATACAGACTTGTCAGGTCTGTCTATTCTTCTGGTCTTTTATATCATCTCATTCTTTTCCAAATATTGATTTGGAAATATTCATGATTAATACAATAAATTATCTAGTTACCACTTGTGTGAAATTTCCTCCTTTCTTCAAAAATTAAACAATATATAAAATATAACTAAATGTTCTAGAGATAGATGTGTATATATACATACATATATACATTATATATATACATATATACATATATACATTAGAGACATATATACATTGGAGAGACAGCACATTAGTCCTTTTTTTGTTCTAAGGATATAGAAAAAAAAAAGATGACAATTATATCCCTACACTGGGACTTTAAGTCTTGTTTCAGGGAAAAACAAAATAAGAATATCATATACTATGATGATGCTGAGGAGAAAAGTAGAACAAGTAACAGATAAAAAGTACCAAGGAGTGTGAAAGAGACAGGTGGCAATGATTTAAGGACAGGTGTAGAGCTTCACTCTGACTCTCGTCAGCCAATATCAGAACCTCCATCCTCCTTTCCTTCATTCTTTTTTTTTTTTTAATGACAGTCACACAGAGAGAGAGAGAGAGAGAGAGAGGCAGAGACACAGGCAGAGGGAGAAGCAGGCTCCATGCACCGGGAGCCCGACATGGGATTCGATCCCGGGTCTCCAGGATCGCGCCCTGGGCCAAAGGCAGGCGCCAAACCGCTGCGCCACCCAGGGATCCCTCCTTCATTCTTACTTCCATCAAAGGAGCCACCAAATTCTTTAGTGCTTTTTAAAAAATTTCTAACATGTTTGCAACCCATTTCTCTTCCCCATTCCCCAAATTTGGATGCCTTTGTCCTCTTCCCTCTCCTCAAAATCCTACCTACACCTCTACCCTTGCAGGAGCCTCCCAGGAGTGTTGGCCTGGGCTTGTCTCCCCAGTGGCTGCATTCCATCTTATTATCAGCAACTCTTTTGGGGCGCTTAGCACCCCTGCTGTGAACTCTTGCTATGAATTATTGGCTGTTTGAGTACAAAGGAAAATCTCAGTTAATAATACTTTGAGTATGAAACTTTCTCTGTATCGAAGTATGTGAATAAGAAGAAAAAAAGTAAATTATAAACAATTGAAGCTATGCCGCAAAGGTTCACAGAGCCTCCTGGAAAATTAAGAAATTTCACTGTGTGGCTTCTGAAGCCTCAGCTTCCTCATCTACAGAATGGGAGTGAATAATCCCTACTACTTCAGAGTATTGTTAGGACTGAGCATAATTAGGTTCTCAGCATGTGCCCAGTACATAGTAAAACAATCAACGTTTCTATTGTCATCATTATTTCAGATGTGATGTTTCTCTTCTTTTACCTCTTGCTAATCCTCTGTTCATATTCCCAGAGTTACCCTAAATTCCCTCTCTCTACCACTGCCTATATTAAAGTTTAAAAAGCAAGTCTGCTATCATTCATTTGTACTTGACCAGTAGTGTGATTCTAATTTACTGGGGATAAATGTCAGTGTGTCACCTCAACCACTATTTACATTTTTAAATTTCAGTCAATTTCAGAAGATCTTCTACCTCACAGAGTAGGTTGAGAGAAATAGACAGTTTAGGGGATTCAGAGTGAGCTTTCAGAACCTTTCCTTCCTGCTTCCCTGATATGGATAAGGGTTCACCCATTTGCAGCTGCCATTTGTGGTCAGGGGCATTTTCTAGAATCTAACGTTCAGTCCCAAGAGTCCCTCCTTGCTTCTCCCCACCTGCCATGAATCAGCTTAATATAGGTTTCAACCAAAAAAAAAAAAAAAAAATATGGGTTTCAACCTACAGTATTCCTAGGAGAGTTCTGGAACCTATAGGAGAAATGTTCCCTTTTGAGAAATGCAAGATGTACTTGCATGTTTTCCAAGGAAGAACCCAGCCACAGAAACGTCTGTGTGTGATGCTGTTATAAATGGCATCCCAATCTTCTTTAAACTTGGGTTTCTCACCATAAATGAATATTCAGTATCAAGTTTATCGAACCCCCCTTTATGTAAACTTGATAAGCTCGAACCCAAGACCCAGGAGGTGATGAATCCCATAGAAGAAACTGTCAAATGTGTGTCTTCTAAATCTGCTCACGGAGCCAGAGCCAGGATGGAGTTCCAGGTATGCCATCAGTGGGAAGCCAAATCTTGTTCTGACTCCATATTTTTACAATAGTAGTTGATGAAGCATATTTAGGATTCACTGCATAATAGGACCTAGTCTCTGCACTCCAAATGCAAGTTCTTTAAGCAAAGAATGAGTTTTCTGTGTGTCTCATCAACCCTTAGCACCTTGCATATGACATAAATTTTGTCACCACAGCTTAATTATATCGAAATACAAAAGCAGCGTTTTTCTACACTCCACATCTCATCAGATATTGTTTGAGGATGAGCCCCTAATAGGAGGAAGTCAATCTCCTGATGTCTTCAACTCTTTAGCTTTGGTATCATGCATGTGGTGAAAAGAAATTATACAGTGTCATCCCACCGCCGACTGGAAGGAATTCCAATGTTAGCAACAACAACCGAAAAAGAATACAATGAAGTTCTGAGACTAATATATAGTGTCTTTTGTTGAAAGGGACAAGACTCATGAAAAGTTTCTACCATTTGTGCAAGCCTCTCCTTACAAATAACACGAGACTGTAAATTACTTCAAGCTGGTGTGGCCAGTTTTTAGTGTTGCCAATTACCATAGACTCTGGAATCACAATGCTGAGACTTGTGTGTGAGCAAGAGGGTTCTCTGTGGAGCTGCCAATGATGAAACCAGTCCAGAGGGAAGAGCTACCAAGAAATAGGATTATTAGCTCCATGGGCAAGAGAAGAAAATGCTTAATGAAGAAGTAAAAAAAAAATTATTTTAGAAAAATCATCTGAGCAACAAAATTTCTTGCTTTATTTTAGCAGCTTTAAAGATAGACTAATAAGCACCAAGCAGCCAAGTAGCTGAGCCTTGTTATTCTCAGCTGCATCTAATTGCACACCTGTTCACACTCATTAACCCTTAATGTCTGATAGTATTTTCATAATTTCCATGGAAGCTGGCGTTTTTCTCCTCACCTTAGTCATGAACTGTACAGAGTGTGCAGCTGAAGAGAAAACCAGTGAGCGCCTGGGGATAATAAGCTAGTCCAGGGTCCAGACAGTCCTAGCTGCACAGGAGGTGGGTGCCCAGGTCTATGGGACACCCAGGCAAAGAAAGACCCTTTTTGTTCAGTGGCCCCAGGAGACTGCAGTTTAGCACCACTTCTTGCTGAGCCAAGGGTGAAAGCTCTTTCCTCACCTAATAAAACGTATTCTCATTACAGGCTTGACATAATTCACAGATAAACAACATTCTCATTATTTAATTTTCTCCCTGGAAGCCTAACCCACACTGACAGTAATCGTGTTTAGCAGAGTGCCCAAATTAACTGGGAACTGACAGTTTCAAATGACCTGTACCGTCTAATAAATTCTTCTACCAAAATTATGAGAATATGCACAAAGTCTCAAAGATATTCATAGCCACAATGGGTGATATTGAGGAGGGAGGCACAGAAACAGTAAAAGTTATTTCTATAATGTACTTCTTTATTTTAAAGATTTTATTAATTTATTCATGAGAGACACAGAGAGAGAGAGAGAGAGAAGCAGAGACATAGGCAGAAGGAGAAGCAGGCTCCCCATAAGAAGCCTGATGTGGGACTCGATCCTGGACCCCAGGGTCATGCCCTGAGCCGAAGGTGGATGCTCAACTGCTGAGCCACCCAGGCATGCCTCTATAATGTACTTCTTGTGATTACCCTTAGGCACTCAATATTTTTAAGCACTGATTTTGCTATAATTCTGCTCTTGTCTTATAAATTTTTCTGTCAGTATTCTTACAGCCCAGTTAGTGTTAACTTCTGGAGAAGGCCTGTCATCTATGTGAATGTCAGGAAAAACTCTAGGCACTGGCTGGGGTTCAGAAAAGTCATCAGTGCCTGATGTTGGAAACACCCTCCACTGGGGCTCAGTGCCATGACTGTCTCTGCCCTTTCTCCCTCCCTTTTCTAATTCTTTTCCTACCTATAACAAAGAAAAGCAGAAAAGAAATGCCTCCAAGAGAAGCTGATTTGGGTCACCAGTGGGGAAACTTTGCCAGGGCTGAAACATAATTCTGAGAAATCCTGCCCTCCACTTTTGGCTCAGAACCAAAATTTGCCTCTTCCCTGAATCCCCAGCTGAGTAGCACTTAGGAAGGAGACACCTGGAAGGGACAGGCTGTGTTCCCAGCTAGTTGAACAGCTGATTTGGAAAACAGGGCCTCAACTAGCCCACAAAGCTCCCTCACTGTCAGAGGGCACACGCTGTTTTTAATTCCCTGTCTTAGATGCATCTACTGTGTATCTGTCTTGAGGAAGCAGAGGACAGTGCTTTCTCTGCTCACATCACATCCTCAGATTTTGCACAGGACTGGCACAGAGTGAGGATTTAAGGGATGGTCTTTTGAATAAACAGGAAATGTGTTGATATATGTACTCCCTTCCTCCATGTTCTTCTGTCCCTCAGGTGTCATTTTGGTCCTTTATGGTTCTCCTTTCCCTTCATCCTCACCTGGCACTCTGATTTTACTTGAATGAAAATGCTGGGGAAGAAGCACCAAGCACCTTGAGAGCTTCACACAGAAACTCTTCATGTTGGTGCCAATAGACCCAAATATAAGTGTAGTTCAAGTTCCATGCTTCAATGGTCCAATGATTTGCATTTACATTATTATTATTGTTACTATTAATATTATTGCTAATATAACTAGTTCCCCAGATTTCATGAGAAAAAGAATTAGATCTCCTGTCACTCTACTAAATGACCCCAAGTTTAACTCATGAGAGCCAATTCAAAACAAGAGATTGATCTGAAAGACCTGGTAAATATTTGGGATGTTGTAGTAATTTAGAGGGAACACTGTAATGCCACTTTTTGTGCTAAAATTTTCCCCAAAACTTAGTTCATCCTTCCTCAGAGTCTATAAACAGATGCAAATGGTTTGGGGTCCTTGTTGCTACAATTTAATTTTACACAGGGTTCACCTACCTCTACATTTTACTCCTCCCCAAATGCAGTGGCTGTAGCTTCTTTGAAGCTCTTGAATGGGGATGGGAGCTCATATACCATAAGCTTCCTTAAGAGGACATTGAAGAGCAAATTGTGTATCACATTGAAAGAGCGAGAAATTGTCCACTACAGGCTTCCCAAATAGGGAGCTTCTAGAAAAAGTGAGAATGGGAGAAGGAGCCTCTAGAAAGTTTCTCTTCTGTGTTTATGAGCCACCCCTGCCTTCAGTGGCAATTCAGAAGCCCATTTGACCTTAGACAGTAGAGGAAGCTTGGAGGTGGTTTGGGAGGAGGGGCTGGGAAGCTATGAAGAATCTCCCAACTCTCCCAACCCCAGGAGAAGAGACCCAGCAGTCACCTAGTGCCCCTCTGCAGTGGGACCCCTGCCCAGGTCCTCTTCCTGAACACACACCTTGGATTCTACTGGCAACTGTAAGCACTATGGAATGGTCTAGGGGGAGAAAAACTGTGAAGAGGAAAGATGTGGAAGGGATATTTAAAAATAAAAGTGAAGAGTTAAAAACAACAATGGTATAAGAGCAAAATAAGAGGGATAAAACCTGGGAAAGCTCTGGTGGGAATCTGTAATACCCACATAGAGACATCTGGAGGGAGACACTGATCCTTCTCATTTGGTTAAAAACTCTTGTGGTTTCTAGCAACTAGACGTAAGTTGCATCAGCAAGCTTCTTTTGTTTCCACTGCTATCCCCCAAGTCAGCCCACTTGGACTATAAAATAGCCATATAACCTGTCTCCCTGTCTTCCAGCTATGATCCTCAAAATGTTTTACATGACAAGCCTTCTAGTGGTCTAATTATTCTATCTAGAATTATACATAATTCTATCCAGTTATCGCCTAATTAAGATCCATTAATAGGACACACTTCCTTAATCCAAACACATCAGAAATAGATGATATCAGAAAAAAAAAGAAAACTAAAACCATTAATGAGGCTCTAAAAACAGGCTAATTATCTGTATGAACCAGAAACAGAAGAGAAACAGAAGTCAGTGTGCTCTGCTAAAAATGGAGCCTGCTGGATGCCCATTCTGGAAGGAGACTGTAGCAGTCTGTAGTTTGGGTCTAGTGAAGGTAAAGAGGATCAAGAATGGGGATCCAGACTGGCATTACTTAACTCCCACCCTACTCCCAGTACCCTCCAAAAAAGAAACTAAGGGAACTAAAAGGTAGAGCTAACTATCCCCTGGGGGCTAGAATTTTTAGTAAGCCAGGAAAAAAAACCCAGGAAGAAAAAAGAAGATAGAAATGTAGTCCCTATTAAGTCAGGAAGCAAGCCATGATACTGTCCCCAATACCACTGTGGGACAGGAACCCTGTAAGGCTAGGTTTAGGGCAGAGAGTCCTGAGCAGCTGGACAAAAGGAACCACAAAACCACTGGTCTAGGAGGGGTAAGCACAAAAGGAAACAGAAAGAAGAAAAACAAAAACAAAAGCCTCCCACACAAAATAAGCCTGTGAAGCAAAATCCCAGAACAGAAGAAGAAATCTAATACTGAGATAGACGGCCAACAAAATCAACATTCAAAACATGGATATGCCCCCATAGGAAATTGTTTGTGGAACATGTGCCAAACTAAAATAGATGTTTGTGTTTTCCAATGAGATAAATGAATAATTTCCATTTTAAAAGAGTAAAAAAAAATTAAATAAAAAACAGAAATAAATGAACAATATAAAAACATTGAGTTAAAAAACTGAATAAATGAGATATGTCCAGCTCTGACATGGAGAAGTACATTGCAAGGAATGTTCCCTGAATGCACCACAGAGAGATTATATGCAATCAAGATACATAGAGAATGGACTAAGTAGCTCTAAGTGCCCAACAGGAGTCCTCAGACAAAGAAATGCAAGCATTATTCAAAATTTAAAATTGTCCAAATTTGAAGACTTCAGATGAATCTACAGGTGGAAAGTACATTCCAAGTACCAACCAGGATAAATAATGGTAAAGCCACTCCCTGGACGATCATGGTAAAACTGAAGAACATGAAGAATAAAAAAATATATATATATATGTTTACAGCTACAAGAGAGAAGACAGATTATCTATAAAGGAATTACCTTTAGAACATGTACCAGAACCTTTCATCAGCAACAAGAATTAACAGAAGACAGACAATGGAATTATATCTTCAATTTGAGAACAATTAGTAACTCTCAACCTCAAATTTCATACCCAAATAAACTGTAATTCAAGATTCAAGGGTGAAAAATACATATTCAGACATCGAAAAATTAAGACTTAAGTATCTACAGGTGCTCACTTAAAAAATATTAAAAGATTATATCAGGAAAATTGAAAAGGAGCTCAGAATGTATAGATAATTTAAAAATGAAAGGTAACCAGAGAAAATGATAAAATGTTTTGGTAAATCTATTAACTGAAAAAAAAACTTTTTTTCAAAGGAAACTAGAAACAAAGATAAGATGGATAGAATATTCTATGGGTGGTTGATATGTGCTAAGGACCATGTCACATCGGGGGCTATATAGAAATACTATGATAGAAAAATGCATAATTAGAGATGTTGGTTTCAAAGTTAAGAAAAACTGACTAAATAATAGAAACAAAATGTGTAGCTTCCGAGATGGAGATTGGGAAGATGGTGGAGTAGACCCTGACCTCACCTCAACCCACATTTATAACTAGATATATCCAATTCCCAGTCAATAAACTGGAGAGTGATCTGAACACTGGCAGAAAAAAACTCCACAACTAAATACAAAGAAGAAAATACATCTAAAATTTAGGAAGATCAGAAAGGCAAGGAGAGGCTACCCACAGGAGTGATAGGGCTATATGCATGGAGAGGAAAGAGAAACAGACCCTCACACCAGGGACTTCACATGGGGAAGACTAATTCCTATAGCATTTGGCTTTAAAAATCAGAGAGACTGAATTCCATGAGTTTTTAAAACCAGTTGGACTTGGAGCCTAGAGGCAGTTGACCCAGTACTGGGTAAGCCAGGAGGGTGAGTGATAGCCAGGCCTCTGCCCTTAAAAAGATAGCAGGCTGCACAGAGGGGAAACAAAAATAGGAGTACACACAATGCCAGGGAAAACAGGAGATGGATCTGTTCATACTAATTTCAGAGCATGTTGAGGGATGTCTCTTGAAAATGAGGGAGCTGGCAGGAGCCATTTTCCTCCTCATCCCCCCAGAATAAACACAGAGCCACCTATGCGAGGTAGCACTGCAGAGACACTTGCTACCTAACCTGCTAGCAGTGCGATTATGCCCACAATTCTCCTGGCCACTCGAAGCATTCTAGCCTCGGCCCTGGGTTTAAAGAAAGTTTTGTTAAAGCTGCATGGGTGTCCCACTCAGCACCAGGTGCACAACTGCAAAGAGGCGCCACACCAGCCTCTATGTAGTGACCAGGCATCTGCCCCCAGCCATAATCACACATTGGGCCCAGGACCACTCTGCCATTACCTTGTACCACACCCAACTTTGTACCCCTGGCTGTCCCAGCACACAGCCCACAGCCACATCACTTTGGGGGATCTGTTATAAAACTAGTGGCCCACTACAAATTTTGCTAACAATGCCACCCTGCTTCCAAGTTCCCTGGTGGGCATGCCACCCCAAAACTTGCCTGCGTGGATCCCACTAATGTCAGAGAGAGCAAGCACAGCCCACAACAGGCAGAAAGTTAGTGCAGATGACTGTACTGAAAGGAAAAGTGACTCAGACACAACAGCAGGATGTAAGCAACACACATAGGTTACTCTTCTAAAGCACCAGGTTCTGGTGAACAATGGACACTGCACTGGAGGTCACTCCAGGTCCTCTTCCTCATAAAGTCACTACTTTCAAGAAGACATAGTTGACTTTCCCAACACACAAAAACAGATACAGAAGGGCAGACAAATAAGGAGACAGAGAATTTTATCCCAAATAAAAGAAGAGGACACTGACATGGCCAGGGACGTAAGCAAAACAGACATAAGTAACATGACTGACAGAAAATGTAAAGCAATGATCATAAGGATACCCACTGGACTTGATAAAAAGTGGAAGGCATGAGTGAGACCCTTAATACAGAGATAAGGAATAACATATCAAAGATAAAGAGTTCAATAAATGAAATAAGAAACATGCAGATGGAATAGATAGCAGGATAGAAGAAGCAGAGGAATGAATTAATATCTAGAAGAGTAATAGAAAGTAATTAAACTGAACAGAAGAGGGAAAAAAGAATTAGGTAAAAAGAGAATAGACAGGGAAGTCAGTGACCCCATCAAATGTAGCAATATTCATATTATAGGAGACCCAGAAGAAAAAGAGACAAAATACAGGAAAAAAAGAGGGGGGATAGAAAATTTGTTTGAAGAAATAATAGCAAAAGCTTCCCTAATCTGAGGAAGGAAACAAATATCCAGATCTGGGAAGTACAAAGAACTCCCATCAAAATCAACAAAAGCAGACCAACACCAAGACATATTGTACTTAAATTGGTAAAATATAGTGACAAACAAAAAATTTTAAAAGCAACAGACAAAAGAAGAAAGTAACTTACAAGGGAAAAACCCATAAGGCTAGCAGGAGACTTTTCAACAGAAACTTTGCAGGCCAGAAGATCTACACAATATGCTAAAAAGAAAAAAATCTGCAGCCAAAAATATTCTATCCAGCAAGGCTATCATTCAGAATAGAAGGAGAGATCAAGAGTTTCCCAGACAAACAAAAACTAAAGGAGTTCATGACCACTAAACCAGTCCTGTGAGAAAGAGTCCCCTTTAGGGCTCTGAATGGAAAGGAAAAAACAAATGTGACAGTATAAAGGCAGAAATCACAAAATCAGTAAAAATGAATATTGCTATAAAAATCAATCGAGGAATTCACAAAAAAAAGATATAAAATGTAATAACAATACCTAAAACATGGGAGGAAAGGAAAAAAGAATGGGTTCAAAGTTAAGTGATTATCATATTAATATAGACTGCTATATACAGAACAAGTTATATACAAATATAACGGTAACCATATATCCAAACTACTAATAAATATGCAGAAAATAAAGGGGAAAAATTCAAATATATCACTAAAAAAATCAGCAAACCATGAAAGAGGGAAAGATAAGAATCACAAAAAAAATCTTCAGAAACAATCACAAAGCAAATAATAAAATGACAATAAATACATATTTATCAATAATTACTTTCAATGTAAATAGACTAAATGTTTCAATCAAAAGATTCAGGTTGAGAGAATGGATTTTTTTTAAAAAGCAAGATCCATCTATATGCTGCCTACAAAAGACTCACATAGACCTAAAGACACCCCCAGATTGAAAGGGAGGGGATGAATAAACATCTATCGTGTAAATGGCTGTTAAAAGGAAGCCAGAGTAGCAATACTTATATCAGACAAAATAGACTTTAAAACAAAGACCACTAAGGTGCCTGGATAGCTGTCAGTTAGGCGTCTGCCTTCAGCTCAGGTCATGATCCCAGGGTCCTAGGATTGAGCCCTGCAACAGTGTTCCTGCTCAGAAGGGAGTTGCTCCTCTCTTTGTCCCTCTCCATGCTCATGCTTCCTCTCCCTCTCTCTGCCCACCCCCAAATAAATAAAATCTTTTTTAATAAATAAATAAAGACTATAATAACAGAAAAGAACATTATATAATCATAAAAGGGATAATCCAAAAAGAAAATATAACAATTATAAATATTTATGTACCCAACATCAGAGCACCCAAATACCTAAAACAGCTAATAACAAACATAAAGGAATTAATCTATAATAATACAATAGTAGTGGGGGACATTACTATCCCACTTACATCAGGGGACAGATCATCTAAACAGAAACATCAGCAAGGAAACAATGGCTTTGAATGACACACCGGACCAGATGCATTTAGCAGATATATTCAGAACATTCTATCCTAAAACAGCAGAATACACATTCTTTTTGAGTGTACACATAACATTTTCCAGAATATATCATATATTAACCTACAAAGAAACCTCAACAAATTCAAAAAGATCGAATGTATACCATGTATCTTTCCTGAATACAACACTATGAAACTAGAAGTCAACCATAAAAAATCTGGAAAGATCACAAATACATGAAGATCAATTAATACGTCACAAAACAATGAATGGGTGAAGCAGGAAATAAAGGAAGAAACAAAAGAGTACATGGAAACAAATGAAAATGAAATCAACAGTCTAAAACCTTTGGGATGCAGCAAAAGTGGTTTTAAGAGGGAAGTTTATACTGACACAGGTCTACCTCAAGAAGCAAGAAAAATCTCAAATAAATAACCTAATTTTATGCATAAAGGAGTTAGAAAAAGAATAGAAAACAAATATAAAACCAGCAGAAGAAAATAAAGATTAGGGGATCCCTGGATGGCTCAGCGGTTTAGCACCTGCCTTCAGCCCCAGGCGTGATCTTGAAGTCCCGGGATCAAGTCCCATGTCAGGCTCCCTGCATGGAGCCTGCCTCTCCCTCTGCCTGTGTCTCTGCCTCTCTCTCTCTCTCTCTGTGCCTCATGAATGGATAAATAGAATCTTTAAAAAATACCAGCAAACTGAATTCAGCAATATAGTAAAATATCTATTCACCACAAATGCGATTTACTTCTAGGTTGCAAGGGTGGTTCAGTATCCGCAAACCTATCGGTGTGACGTATTAGATCAGTAAGAGAAAGGGCGGGAACCACGTGGTCGGCGAAACAGGGGCGGGCGAGGCGGCGGGGGGGGGGGGGGCCTGCCTCACGGGCCCCACCGACTTACCCAGAGGACCTTCAAACCATCCCGAACGTCTACGAATTCGACCCGAGATTTAAAGAGAGGACAGCCGGGATGCTGGAGAAGAGTTTGCGCTCATAACAGGGTAGGAAGGCGGAAACAACAAATAAAAAAAAAAGAAAGACTCAGTGGGGGCGGGGCCCGCGAGGAGCCGGACTCGGCCGCCCCGAAAGCCTCGGGACAGGGCAGCCCAGGCCCGGAGAAGCGGGAACTTCACGCACCGGCTCGGCAGGGTCCCGGGCAGGGTCCCGGGAGGGGCAGCCGCGGAGCCTCCAGCCCGGCGAGAGCACCACGCGCCGCGGGCCGGTCTCGGGGAAGGGCGGGGGCGCGCCTGGCGGGGCCCGGGGAGCAGCTCGGCTCGGGCGGCGGCTCCGGACCCAGGGGGCTGCGCCCTGTGCCTTCGGGCGCCGCGGCCCGGGGAGCGATTCCCGCGGCGCGGGCCCCGGGTCCCGGGGCGCTGGGGGACAGAGCCAGCGATCCTGCGCGCCCCCTGGAACGGGAGGAGGTGGGGAGGGCACGGGACAGCGAGGACCAGGACGCTCCTGCTGCCCGGCGCCCCCAAGCTGTGCAGATTGGCGCCTCCACCCACCGCCCTCCAGGAGCGTCTAGGCCAGGGGGGACCGGGAGCCGCGGGAGCCACTGCGGGAAGCTGACTCCAGGGCTGGAGAGCTGGCCGCCGCCAGGCTTGTTCCTCCTGTGCCACCTTGTGCCTGGGATGAAGTGGGGCCACAGGGAGCAGGGGCCTCACGGGATAAACAGCTCACACTGAGCCGTGCACCTGGCAGCGGGCAGGCAGCCCCTCCACGTGCACACACCTGAGAATCCGCACAGCAGCCCCTCCCCCAGGAGACCAGCTGGAAGGACAGGGAAGAGCAAGTTCCTGACCGAGCAGCGCTGGAAAGCTCCAGGGGAAGTCGAGGGATCTACAGTATATAGAACTAGAGGGTACCCCTCCTATTTTTTTTTTTTCTTCGTTTTTCCAGTACAACTCATTTTTTTTAAGATTTTATTTATTTATTCATGAGAGACACAGAGTCGTTTTTATATCAGACTGTAAATTTCCTTTTTTTCCCTCCCTTTTTCCACCTTAACTACAATATTTTACCACCTCTGCATTTTTAAGTTTCTTCCTTTTTGATTTTCATGTTTCTCCAATTATAGGTCTTACATATATTTTCCACTTCTAGATTCCCTTCAACATACTCAACGTAATTTTGGGAGATATACAAGATATGTTTTTCTTGTTTTCTGTTTTTTGTTTTCTCTGGCTTATTTTATTCTAGAATGGCAGAAGTTAATGCCTTTTAGAACATGACCAGTATGCACCCAGAACCAAGTGGTATACCATGCGGGTTCATTCTGTGAAATTCCTCATTCCCATTCTGCCCCCCTTTTTTATCTCATTTATGTTTTGGTGGACAATCTTGGGGCTCTCTACAAGTATTTCTAGTTTATATAAATTTGGGACTGAGCATCTTCTAACATACAGAACTTAATAAGTCAGAACGAAGAGGATCACCATCTAGGACCCCTCAGGTAGACTACATTCGACCTCCACTACAACATTGTCACCACTACCATCTCCCAGTCTGCCCCCCGCCCCCGTTTTTCTTCTCCTTTTCTTTTTTCTTTTTTTTTCCCTATTTACTCTTGTTTTTTTTCTCTCTCTCTCCTTCTTTTCCCTTTTCTTTTTTTTTTTTTTTCCTTCTTCTTTGGGATTCTTGGCCTTAAATTTTTTACTAGTTTGTTTTAATTTTTGTTTTTCACCTTAGGAGTCCTTTCATTTTATTTCATTCTGATCATTGTTTTCAATTTGAGGACTAACCTCTTCAGATAATCTAGGCTGAAATTTACACAGGTTGTGGTTGATATTCTTGAGTCAGCCCACTCATACAGCCACTCTGCACTGAGCAAAATGATTAGATGGAAGAACTCGCCAAAAAGAAATAATCAGAAACAGTACTCTCTGCCACAGAGTTACAGAATTTGGATTACAATTTGATATCAGAAAGCCAATTCAGAAACTACAATTATAAAGCTACTGGTGGCTCTGGAAAAAAGCATCAGGATTCAAGAGACTTATGACGGCAGAACTTAGATCTAGTCAGGCAGAAATTAAAAATCAATTAAATGAGATGCAATCCAAACTGGAGGTCCTAACGACGAGGGTTAATGAGGTAGAAGAATGAGCGAGTGACATAGAAGACAGGTTGATGGCAAGGAAGGAAGCTGAGTAAAAAAGAGAAAAACTATTAAAAGACCATGGGTAAAGGTTAAGGGAAATAAATGATAACCTCAGAAGGAAAAATCTACATATAATTGGGGTTCCAGAGAGCGCCAAGAGGGACAGAGGCCAGAAAGTATATTTGAACAAATAAGAGTTGAGAACTTCCCTAATCTGGGGAGGGAGACAGGCATTCATATCCAGGAGATAGAGAGGTTTCCCCCCCCCAAAAAAAAAAAATTGATGAAAACCATTCAACAGGGATCCCTGGGTGGCACAGCGGTTTAGCGCCTGCCTTTGGCCCAGGGCACGATCCTGGAGACCCAGGATCGAATCCCACGTCGGGCTCCCAGTGCATGGAGCCTGCTTCTCCCTCTGCCTGTGTCTCTGCCTCTCTCTCTCTCTCTC
Organism: Canis aureus; assembly: GCF_053574225.1. NCBI lineage: Eukaryota > Metazoa > Chordata > Mammalia > Carnivora > Canidae > Canis > Canis aureus. The sequence continues at coordinate 3,956,844 of NC_135615.1, read as the reverse complement.
TCTCTCTGTGACTATCATAAATAAATAAAAAATAAAATTAAATTAAAAAATTAAAAAAAAAACCATTCAACAACTTGACATTTAATAGTGAAACTTGCAAATTCCAAAGATAAAGGGAAAATCCTTAAAGCAGCAAGAGACAAGAGATCCCTAAATTATACAGGGAAAAATATTAGATTAACAGCAGACTTCTCTACAGAGACCTGGCAGGCCAGAAAGAGCTGGCAGGATATATATAGGGTACTGAATGAGAAGAACATGCAGCCAAGAATATATCCAGCAAGACTCTCATTCAGAATAGAAGGCGAGATAAAGAGCTTCCAAGATAGGCAGTAACTGAAAGAATATGTGACCACCAAACCAGCTCTGCAAGAAATATTAAGGGGGACTCTGTAAAAGAAAGAGGATGACCAAAGAAATAAGCGACAAAAACAGGGACTGAATAGGTATTACAATGACACTAAATTCATCTTTCCATAGTAACTCTGAACCTGAATGGGTTAAATGATCCCATCAAAAGACGCAGGCTTTCAGACTGGATAAAAAAGCAAGACCCATCTACTTGCTGTCTACAGAGACTCATTTTAGACCTAAGGACACCTACAGCCTGAAAGTGAAAGGGTGGAGAACCATTTAACATTCAAATGGTCCTCAAAAGAAAGCAGGGGTAGCCATCCTCATATCAGATAAATTAAAGTTTATCCCAAAGACTGTAGTAAGAGATGAAGAGTGACAGTATATCATAAAGGGTCTATCCAACAGGAAGACCTAACAATCACGAATATTTATGCCCCTAATGTGGGAGCTGCCAAGTATATCAATCAATTAATAACCAAAGTAAAGAGTTGATGATATAATAATACACTAATGGTAGGAGGCTTTAACATGGCATTTTCTGCAATTGACGGATTTTCTAAGGACAACATCACCAAAGAAACAGGAGCTTTAAATGATACACTGGACCAGATGGATTTCACAGATATATACAGAACTTTGCATCTGAACACAACTGAATACACATTCTTCTCAAGTACACATGGAACTTCTCTATGGCTTCTGTGAGCCAACTTTCTCCAGAATAGACCACATACTGGGTCATAAATCAGGTCTTAATGGATACCAAAAGATTGGGATTGTCCCCTGCATATTTTTAGACCACAATGCTTTGAAACTAGAACTCAATCACAAGAAGAAATTTGGCAGAAAGTCAAACACATGGAGATTAAAGAGCATCCTACTAAAAAATGAATGGGTCAAACAGGAAATTAGAGAAAAATTAAAAAGATTCATGGAAACTAATGAAAATGAAGATACAACCATTCACAATCTTTTGAATACAGTAAAAGCAGTCCTTTTAAAAAAAAAGAGATTGTATTTATTCATTCATGAGAGACAGAGAGAGAGAGGGGGAGAGAGAGAGAAGCAGAGACACAAGGCTGAGGGAGAATCAGGCTCCATGCAGGGAGCCCGATGCGGGACTCAATCTCGGGTCTCCAGGATCAAGCCCTGGGCTGAAGGTGGCACTAAACCGTTGAGCCACTTGGGCTACCCAGTAGAAGCAGTCCTAACAGGGAAATACATCACAATACAAGCATCCCTCAAAAAATTGGAAAAAACTCAAATATACATGCTAACCTTTCACCTGAGGAACTCGAGAAAGAACAGCGAATAAAACCTACACCAAGCAGAAGAAGAGAGTTAATAAAGATCCAAGCATAACTCAATGAAATAGAGACCAGAAGAACTGTAGAGCAGATTGACAAAAACAGGAGTTTGTTCTTTGAAAGAATTAATAAGATAGATATATCATTAGCCACCCTTATTAGAAACAAAAGAGAAAAGAGTCTAATTAATAAAACCACAAATGAAAAAGGAGAGATCACAACCAATACCAAGGAAATACAATTTTAAAAACATATTATGAGCAGATATTTGCCAGTAAATCAGACAATCTAGAAGAAATGAACACATTTCTGGAAAACTACAAATTATCAAAACTGGAACAGGAAGAAATAGAAAACCTGAACAGGCCAATAACCAGGAAGGAAATGGAAGCAGTCATCAAAAACCTCCCAAGACACAAACGTCCATGGCCAGATGGCTTCCAAGGGAAATTCTATCAGACGTTTAAAGAAGAAACAATACCTATTCTACTAAAGCTGTTCCAAAAGATAGAAAGGGACAGAATACTTCTAAACTCATGTTATGAGACCAGCATCACCTTAATGCCAAAACCAGACAAAGACCCCACCAAAAAGGAGAATTATAGACCAATATCCCTGATGAACACAGATGCAAAAATTCTCAACAAGATACTAGCCAATAGGATCCAAATATACATTAGGAAGATTATTTACCATGATGAAGTGGGATTTATCCCCAGGATGCAATGGTGGTTCGACACTCCTAAAACAATCAATGTGACAGATCACATCAACGAGAGAAAAAACAAGAACCATATGATCCCCTCAATAGATGCAGAGAAAGCATTTGACAAAATACAGCATCCATTCCTGATCAAAACTCTTCAGTGTAGGGATAGAGAAACATTCCTCAGCATCTTAAAAGCCATCTATGAAAAGCCCACAGCAAATATCATTCTCAATGGGGAAAAACTGAGAGCTTTTCTCCTAAGATCAGGAACAAGACAGGGATGTCCACTCTCACCACTGCTATTCAACATAGTACTGGAAGTCCTAGCCTCAGCAATCAGACAACATAAAGAAATAAAAGGCATTCAAATTGGCAAATAATTCAAACTCTCCTTCTTCACAGATGACATGATACCGTACATAGAAAAACCAAAAGACTCCACCCCAAGATTGCTAGGACTCATACAGCAACTCAGCAATGTGGCAGGATACCAAAATCAATGCCCAGTAATCAGTGGCATTTCTATACACTAACAATGAGACTGAAGGAAGAGAAATTAAGGAATCAATCCAATTTACAATTGCACCCAAAAACATAAGATACCTAAGAATAAACCTAGCCAAAGAAGCAAAGGATCTATACCCCCAAACTACAGAACACTTCTAAAAGAAATTGAGGAAGATACAAAGAGATGGAAAAATATTCCATGCTCTTAGATTGGAAGAATAAATATTGTGAAAATGTCTGTGCTACCCAGGGCAATTTTCACATTCAGTGCAATCCCTATCAAAATACCATGGACTTTCTTCAGAGAGTTGGAACAAATAATCTTAAGATTTGTGTGGAATCAGAAAAGACCCCGAATAGCCAGGGGAATGTTGAAAAAGAAAACTAGAGCCAGGGGCATCACAATGCCGGATTTCAAGTTGTACTACAAAGCTGTGATCATTAAGACAGTGTTGTACTGGCACAAAAACAGACACATAGTTCAATGGATCAGAATAGAGAGCCTAAAAATGGACCCTCAACTCTATGGTCAACTAACATTCGACAAAGCAGGAGAGACTACCCACTGGAAAAAGGACAGTCTCTTCAATAAATGGTGCTGTGAAAACTGGACATCCACATGCAGAAGAATAAAACTAGATCATTCTCTTACACCATACACAAAGATAAATTCAAAATGGATGAAAGATCTAGATGTGAGACAAGAATCCATCAAGATTCTATAGGAGAGCACAGGCAACACCCTTTTGGGGTTTTTTGTTTGTTTATGTTTGTTTTTAAATATTTTATTTATTTATTCATGAGAGAGAGAGAGAGACAGAGACATAGGCAGAGGGAGAAGCAGGCTCCCTGCAGGGAGCCTGACACAGGACTAGATCCTGGGTCTCCAGGGCCAGGCCCTGGGCCAAAGGCAGGCGTTCAACCGCTGAGCCACCCAGGCATCCCGCAACACCCTTTTTGAACTTGGCAACAGCAACTTTTTCCAAGATACATCCATGAAGGCAAGGGAAACAAAAGCAAAAAATGAACTATTTGGACTTCATCAAGATAAAAAGCTTCTGCACAGCAAAGGATACAGTCAACAAAACTCAAAGACAACCTACAGAATGGAAGAAGATATTGGCAGATGACATATCAGATAAAGGGCTAGTATCCAAGATCTATAAAGAACTTATTAAACTCAACAGCAAAGAAACAAACAGTCCAGTCATGAAATGGGCAAAAGACATGAACAGAAATTTCACCAAGGGAGACATACACATGGCCAACAAGCACATGAAAGAATGCTCTGCATCACTTGCCATCAGGGAAATACAAATCAAAACCACAATGAGATACCACCTCACACCAGTGAGAATGGGGAAAATTAACAAGACAGGAAACACCAAATGTTGAAGAGGATGTGGAGAAAGGGGAACCCTCTTGCACTGTTGGTGGGAATGTGAACTGGTGCAGCCACTCTGGAAAACTGTGTGGAGGTTCCTCAAAGAGTTAAAAATAGACCTGCCCTACGACCCAGCAGTTGCACTGCTGGGGATTTACCCCAAAGATACAGATGCAATGAAACGCCGGGACACCTGCATCCTGTTTATAGCAGCAATGGCCACAATAGCCAAACTGTGGGAGGAGCCTCGGTGTCCATCGAAAGATGAATGGATAAAGAAGATGTGGTTTATGTATACAATGGAATATTACTCAGTCATTAGAAACGACAAATACCCACCATTTGCTTCAACATGAATTGAACTGGAGTGTATTATGCTGAGTGAAGTAAGTCAATCAGAGGATAAACATTATATGGTTTCATTTAAGGGGAATATAAAAAATAGTGAAAAGGATTAAAGGGAAAGGAGAGAAAATGAGTGGGAAATAGCAGAGAGAGTAACAGAACATGAGAGGCTCCTAACTCTGGGAAACAAACAAGGGGTAGTGGAAGGGAAAGTGGGCGGGGGGATGGGGTTACTTGGTGATGGGCACTTAGGGGAGCAGTTGACGGGATGAGCATTGGGAGTTATGTTGGCATAATAAATATATGTTGGCAAATCGAGCTCCAATAAAAAAAATACAAAAAAAAAAAAGAACCACATGATCATTTCAATAGATGTAGAAAAGACATTTGACAGAGTACAACATATATTTATGATAAAAACTCTCAACAAAATAGGTCTAGAGGGAACAAAATAAAGGCCATATATGAAAAACCCACAGCAAATATCATCTTACATAGGGAAAAACTGACTGCTTTTCCCCTATAGCCAGGAACAAGATAAGGATGTCCACTCCTACCACTTTTATTGGAAGTCCTTGCCACAGCAATCAGACAACAAAAATATTTTAAAAAGGCATCCAGATCAGTAAGAACAAGTAAAATTTTCACTATTTGCAGACAACATGATACTATGTATAGAAAGCCCAAGAGATCCACCAAAAAACTGTTAGACATGATAAACAAATTCAGTAAAGTCACAGGATACAAAACCAATGTACAGAAAGCCATTCCATTTCTCTACACCAGTAATGAAGCAACAGAAAGTGAAATTAAGAAAACCATCCTACTTATAATTGTACAAAAATAATAAGATATCTAGGAATAAACCTAACCAAAGAAGTGAAAGACCTGTACTTTGAAAACTATAAAACACTAATGAAAGAAATTGAAGATGACACAAAGAAATGAAAAACATTCCATGCTCATGGATTGGAAGAACAAATATTGCTCAAGTCTATACTACCCAAAGCAATCTACACATTTAATGCAATGCTTATCAAACTATCAAAGCATTTTTCATGGAACTAGAACAAGCAATTCTAAAACTGTGTGGAACCACAGAAGACCCTGAAGTGCCAAAAGAATCTTGAAAAAGAAAAGCAACCTGGAGGGATTCAGTTACATTACAAAGCTGTAGTAACCAACAAAATGGTACTAACCCAAAAATAGACACATAAATCAAGAAACAGAATAGAAAACCCAACAATAAAGCCACAACTATAGAGTCAAGTAATCTCAACAAAGCAGGAAGGAATATCCAATGGAAAAAGGACCATCTTCAACAAATGGTGTTGGAAAAACTGGACAGCCATAAGCAAAAAAAAAAAAAAAAAAAAAAGAAACTGGACCACTTTCTCATACCATACACAAAAATAAATTCAAAATGGATTAAAGACCTGAAATCAAATGGATTAAAGACTTGAAATCATAAAAATCCTAGAAGAGAATGCAAGCAGTAACCTCCTTGCATCAGCAATAGTAATATCTTTTCCCCTCTTGAGGCAAGGGAAACAAAAACAATAATAAACTATTAGGACTACATTAAAATAAAAGCATCTGCACAATGAAGGAACCAATCAACAAAACTAAAAGACAACCTATTGTATGGGAGAAGATATTTGCAAAAGACATATCCAATACAGGCTTAGTGTCCAAAATATATAAAGAACATATACAACTCAACACCCCAAAAATAAATAATCCAATTTAAAAATGGGCAGAAAACATGAACAGACATCTATCCAAAGAAAATATGTAAGTGGCCAACAGACACATGAGAATATGTTCATCATCAATTACCATCAGGAAAATGCAAATCAAAGCTACAATGAGATTTCACTTCATACCTGTCAGGCTAAAATCAACAACATAAGAAATAACAAGTATTGGCAAGAATGTGGAGAAAAAGGAGCCCTCTTACATATTGATGGGAATGCAAACTAGTGCAGCCACTCTTGAAAGCAGTATGGAGGTTCCTCATATCCAGCAATCTGACCCTCTGATCCAGCAATGGCACTACTCAGTATTTACCCCCCCAAAAAAAAAATCCAAAAAAATATTTCAAAGGGATGCATGCACCCCTATGTTTATAGCAGCATTATTTACAATAAATAGACAAGCTATGAAAGCAGCCCAAGTGTCCATCAATTAATGAATGAATAAAGAAGATGTGGTATATATACAATGGAATATTATTCAGCCATAAAAAAGAATGAAATCTTGCCATTTTCAATGACATAAATGGAGCTAGAGAATATAACACTAAGCAAAATAAGTCATTATTTTATTATACAAGTTATTATCTTGTAACAAAAAGACTGTGTGTTTTTGTAACCTATCCTCCAAAAAATGCCATCCTGAAACACCTGACACTGGATATTGAATATAAGTTCCAAACAGTGGGGAGAAGGCAGTTATTTACTGAGCATTCTGGCCACTATGAATTGCTGGTTGTGGATGGTGAGGCGGGAGAAGTAGAGGAGAAAAGCAAAGTTATACCCAATATAACTTTAATTTCTTAAAATCTATATTGGAAAGAGCTTGGGGGCTGGTTTCTATTGGCCTGCACTCAGTTTTCCAGTGTTCAATTAGTTATAATTACTGATCTATAATTATATATTTCTAACAGGGGCCCTGTCATAGGAAAATGATGAAGGGTTCCTGCTGAATTGGCCCTTTGTGTATTAATCATTATGTTAACATTCACTGTAACGACATGTTTAATAGTGTATCTGTATATTTAAAAGGAATTATTCTGTGTTAATGCCAAGCATTAGTTCAATAGATGAAGCAATTAAATGAAGTCTAATAAGATCAAATAGAGTTTTCAAAACTTGGATCTGCTAAAATACACAAGCATACTCAAATATTCTCATACACCAGCACTCATACTCACATTCATATACATATACTTTTTAATTTATTGTTAATGCAGTAAATGTCAGAAAATAAATCTAAGAAGAAAGCTATTTCTGAAGGATTTCAAGGTTCTTTTGTATTTTAAAATAAGGTAACAAAGGTGATGATGTTTATTATGACGATGATGATGATAAATATTAATAAAGAGGAGTGACTAACATTTCCATTTAATTATGTAAACATAGGTGTTTGCTATGTGCTGGGCATTGTGCTAAGTATTTTACATGCATTAATTATCTTAATCCTCATAAGATATTATGGTATAGGTTAATTTTATTACTCCAGTTTACAGTAGATAAAAATAAAGTATGCCTATCCACAAATTATCTAACTAAAGCCTATTTGCCTAACCACTTTGCTAACTGTCCCCACCTGTCCCAAAATGCTCCCCCCAAACCTGTGTCACATGCACATGTAACATGTCAAACACACATACACACACACACACACACACACACACACACACCTTAAAGTTCACTTGTACAAGTATACAGTAGAAACTGAATGTGGAAAACTTTCATTAAAATGTTTGAAAACAGGGGCTTCTGGGTGGCTCTGTTGATTAAGTGTCCAAATTTGATTTCAGCTCAGGTCATGATCGCAGGGATGTGAGATGGAGCCCCACATCAGGATGCACAGTGGGTGTGGAACCTGCTTAAGATTCTCTCTCTCTCGGGATGCCTGGGTGGCTCAGTGGTTGAACGTCTGCATTTGGCTCAGGGTATGATCCCAGGGTTCTGGGATTGAGTCCCATATCTGGCTCCTTGCATGGAGCCTGCTTCTCCTCCCTCTGCCTCTCTCTCTGCCTCTCCCTGTGTCTCTCATGAATAAGTAAATAAAATCTTTAAAAAAAAATTCTCTCTCTCCCTTTGCCTCTCCCCATCCCCCCTCCCTCCTTCTTAAAAAAGAAGTCTGAAAATAAAGGGAAAAGCAAAATAGAAAGCAAAAGCAGATATACATACTGAATTCCTCAGGTTCTAGAATAACTAATTTCCCTCCTCCATGTTTTAATTCTGAGCACATGGCTGCACAAACTCTTTAGTCCTATTGGATAGTATCAAATATTCAGATATTCAAAGTCCTGACAGATGTTTATGCCTAAACATCAAGAATTAATAACATTGACAGCCTCCCATTCCTACTTCTTTTGTGCATTACAAAGAACCATACACCACATAGTTAGTTTATTTTAAAGTTAGTAGAGGTGTGGGGTTTTATCACCGTAACGCATGAAGTGACACATTTTCAGGTAAAGGGAACCACACAACTGATAAAAGTGAACAGAGATACAGCAATCCATGGCTGAGAAGGAAAGCTAATTTCATACAATCTCTGAGTATTCAGAAGCCATACAAATGGAAATAGCCTGTTTCCTAACATTGGATAACAGTTCAAATGTGCTAATTGAATCCTGCATGTCCAGAATTCTCAAACAACCTGCATAGCCATAAAATACCCACTTTCAAAGGCATCCTGGGCTCAGATGAATTTTGAAAGCAAGGCAGGTGCCTGTCCTTGCATATAAAAACAGAATTTTAAAAGTGAAAGTGAGTTTTCTTCTTTTTATAGTATTAGAATAAACAAAAAATTGTATTAAACTTACGGAGTAAAAAGAACAACATAAATAGGCAAAATAGGAGAAGGGGATTAAGAGGTACAAATTTCCAGTTTTAGAATAAATAAGTCACAGGAAAGAAAAGTAAATCATAAGACATATAATAAATAAAAAGGGAATTAATTAAATGGGAGAAAAATCCAAATACTTCCATAATTTTTCATACATATTTTTTTCTCCTTTTTGCTTTTTCCACTTCATACCCCCACCAGAAAAAACAAAAAACTCTTAAGTGGGGACGGAGGAAAAGGGACCATATTTACTACATTTAGTTCTCAGATCTCAGATACAATGATCAATATTCCAAGCCAAAGGCAAGAACTTTACTGTCAAACAAAGAATGGCATTCCCAACATAATTTACTGAAAGCTATTGATGCATTATTATAATATAGAACTCTGCAATAGAGAGGAAGAGTTACACAGGCAAATTTAGTTTTTTGTAATCTTCCTCTTGTTATGTGTGCCTCAGCTTCTTCAGCTATAAATAAGAGCAATACTGCCTACCTTCTAACACATGAAAGCACCTAGAACACCACTGGATAGACCAATGGCATTCTGCCAACAACAAAATGTAGCTCATGTGACTTGAGTTAATCCAAGGAGTAGAGTTTTTAGAGTACCAGAGATCATGGAATCAAATAATTTTAGAATGAGAAGGAAACTTATAGATCATTCTAGAACAACCTCTTCATTTTAAGGAAGAGGAAACTAAGAGCCTTACTATTCATTAGAATCTTTTAATATTTAATAGGAGCACATTAAAATGATAACTAATAAATTAGCTTGCAAAAGATGGTATTGACACACAGTTAAGTCCCCAATGAACAGGGCAAAGCAAGGGCTCAATACATTTTAGTGGAAGAATGACTTCATAGAAAGACTTTGCCAATACAAATCTTATAATCCCTAGTTTCTCAAGAAAACTCAAGGTCAGCCCATTGTTTTTAACTCAGGCATCTGGCTACTTGGCTTCCCTTTAACTGGCACTAAAATAGGGGTTCTTTATCCAGTGGCTTGCTTCCAATGCTTCCAGTCAGAGTCCCATTTATTACAACTATGTGAAAGAAAATGCTATTTATTCTCATTGCTAAATTGTTGTCTTTTTTAAAATTAGTTCTATCCCTGAGAACTAAAGGAGTAGAACACAAAGAGAAAGATTTCCCATATAATTTTTTTTCATAGACAAGACTGGCAATTAACCATTGAATAATAGAATTTATGATTTGGGTCTAATTCCAACCTTCCAGTCATTGAAGGAAACTCCATCTAAGACATGAATGACCTGGTTATCCTATCTCAAAATCTATCTGGATTCAGGCATTCCCTGTTTGACAAAGACATCTTCTACTTCTGGATGGCTCTATTTCATGGAAATATTCTTTCTTTAAAATATGCCTCCCAAAACTTCTTCCCATGGCTCCTAGTTCTTCCCCTAGTTCTTCCCCTAGAGCTACATAGCCTGTGCCTTTTTAATTTTCTATATTTGTGGTATTTTGACATGTTATGGGGACACAGCTAGTGGCCAAGGTAGACTGCTTCTTCCAGGGCTAACTAATTCCTAAGGTAATAAAAAAACTCACCTCTAAATGTGCTCTTCATAATCAAATCAATTAATCCCAATCCATGAGTCAACCATCTCCTTATCTATCACACACCAAGCAAGCACTAAATCAACCCAGGACCAGGTATCAGACAATTAAAAGTATCCCCTATACCTTAAAGCCTGCTGGAATTGTCCAACCTAGCCAATCCTAAACTGTTTCCTCTGCCTTGCCTTGCCTTGCCTTTCCCATGGAAAACACAATAAAGTCTATGATTTGTGCTTTTCCCTCACTCTTTTCTGCCTCCTGACCAACACTGGTGCTTCCCTCTGTGGCCCTGCATGGTGTGCCATGGCCCTCTTCTGAAGATTGTTAAGTAATGAAAATCTTCTTTCAATAGCATCAGTCTCTCTATGTTGTCATTGTCACTCCATCACCTTTATAAGTTAAAATCCCATGTATACAATCATTGAGGTATCAGACAACCTATTTAAAGCTGTTACCCTTTCTTCCATATTTCCCCTTTATGACCTGCATTCTTGTCCTTCATCATCTTGCTCAAAATTCAAGAGGTACTCTAACCTATCCATCTCAGAATCTGCTAACCAGAGCCAATCACAGTCCTTCATACAGAGGTTGACTATTTTAGAGTGTGAACAGACTCTTCTTTGACCTGGACAATATGCTTTTATCAATTCAGTAACTAATTTATACTACTGGTTAAAATAAAATCTTCTTTAAAAAAACCCCCAAATCCATTTCACAGGAACATCTGTTAAATCAAACTTCCTCAGTCCTTACTTACACAATTCATTTTATAAACCAAGTGTTAAAGTTCATCATTACCTCCATTAAATTTGCAGTTACCCACCAGGACAGGATACTTCTACCATGGTATTTATATGTATTATAAATATTATATAGTAGAATATCTTGCATAATTCTATAATATTATATATGGAATATTATTATATAATTTAAAAATTGAAGTATAATTAATATACTCATTGTATTATTTTCAAGTATACAATATAAAGATTTAATATTTGTAAATATTGTGAAGTGATCACCAAAATAATTCTTGTTAATACCCATCATCATACATAGTTACAAAACTTTTTTCTTGTGATAAGAACATTTATAATCAACTTTCTTACAACTTTCAAAAATGCAATACCATATTAACTATGATCTCCATGCTGTTACCTCACATCCCCATAACTTATTTTATAACTGGAAGTTTGTACCTTTTGACTTCCTCCACCCATATTACATTATTCTTAAATAATAAAGAACTATGATGACAGTGATAATAATAAAGGCTAAAATGTATTGGATGCTACTATGTTAAGTATCTGACATGGACTTTGTTAAGTCCGCACAAAAACACCATGGAGTAGATATTATTATTACCCTGTTTGAGAGATGAGAACATGCAAACTATTAGGAAGTAAGTGTAACTTGCCCATGGTCACACAAAAATGAATTCAAATTCAGGCTTCCATCCTATATTATCTTACTTATTGCATCTTTTTTTTTTTTTAGTTTTTATCTCCCTATTAAATTATAAAACTCCCCATTATGTTTATCTTTATAGACCAACCCCCCCCAGCCCCTTGTATCTGAATTTTGAGTGCTCAGTTATCTGTTATCATTAAATTCTGTGTTAAATCTTGGTCACTTCACCAATCTTATTGTCCAGTCTGCCTGGATTTGGTTTGCATAGATGTCTTCTTTGTCTTCATGCAGCCATTGACAAATATACTGAAACATATGAGAGAGACTCTGTAATGTTCCCTTGAGACTTACCCTCTTCTCTTTGAGACAATGTTGGTCACTTTGATATATGGTTGTTCACAAGCTATGGATCTCTTCCATTAGACCACTCCTTTCAACGTTTCTTCCTACATCTGCACCAAGTGCTTCCACAGTGTCAGTTATTATTATTATCATTTCTACCTGAATATCTATATCCTACCATGAGAGAATTTTTCAATCATTTAAAAAATTGTGATTACATCAGATTTACAGTACTGCATTGCTTTAACAGTCATCATTTTATTTTTTTAAAAAAGGAAATGGGTTTGCTTCCTTTTCTTTGTGTATCAACACAGGCTCTCCCATTTCTATTCTGAGCACTATTTCTGCATTTAATACTATATTCTAGCTTCATTGATGTAGATTGTGACTAATTCACCAGAATAACTTTTCCATCATTCTTATACTTTATACTCCAAATGGTGCTTTGCAATTTATTACCCCACCCCCACATAAAAAAAAAGAAAGGAAAAGAAAACTTTCACAAAATGTGAGGGTGCAATGAATCCCATGCTTGAAGATGTCAACTTCAAGAAAGCACAGCAAATGGAATTGCTAAATTTAAATTCAATTTTCTGTGTGTATGTCCAGAGCCTTGCATCTTACCATGACAGAGGAAACAAGACAATTCAGGCTCTGTGATTTCTTAGCAGCCTATAGAGGCCATCATCTGGAAGTGGAGATAGGGGCCCATTTTTAGTGTTTGGGAGGCTCCTGCAATCATGTCTGCATCTCTCTTGTGTTTCAATCCCCTCCTTGTGAGGTTTGTTCTCTACTTGCAAGTGTAGAGGTCACCATCCCTAATTACAAAGATGAAAGACCTAAAATATATATTTACATGCACAAGATTTTACATTCCTTTCAATATTCTTATACCTGCAACTTTTGACCTGGAGAATTTCTCCAAAAAAAGATTGCAAACTGCAGCATTCAACATGGAAAACATTGCAGAAAGCCTTCCAAGAGCAATAAAAGTAGAATTTGTAACATTTGGTTGGTGGGGAGGGCGGTGTGTTTACAGCTCTAAGGTAGAGCTGAGCACAGCTGCTCTGTGCTTTTTCTCATGGGGCACGGTTTCAAAGCCCTTCCTTCCTCTGTGCCCCAAACCTGTTTACAATAGTCTCTCTCCTCCATAGTACTTGCCACAGGTAGTTAAGTGTGAATAATGAAAAACAAAATAAAAAAAAAGAAATAAAACTAAATTCCCATTACTAAGGAAAAACTCAAGCTAGCCCTCTGGGGGAGATGCTCACAAGGATTAATTATATTGTAGGAGGTGATATCTTTCTTCGTTTCCCTTTCCAGCAGTTATGCAAATACATTTTTCCACATTTTTAAATAAATTAAGAACTCCCAAGTTCTACAGCCTGAAAATCCTGACAGTCTCTGATAGCTGAATAATGGATGAAGCTCTACTGTTTACTTAGCAGGGGGAGGGGGGGGAAAAGGGTGATAGAGAGGTCCAGATAAAGTTCAGGAATCTGACATCCTCTTGCTTTGGACAATGGTGAGAAGAATATCCTGGCTTCTTTTCTTTCTTTTTCATGAACAAAATGTATATGGAAACAACAGTTCAGTATGAGGTTCATTAGCATTTCAGGCCTGTACTAGGAGTTAATCCCAGGATTCTACTCTGCTTCAATATGACTGCTTCCTGCAGCAAGGGGGTAAGACCTGGAACATGGCTTTCTTAACATTTGTATCCCAACAGTCTCTGATCTCTCTTGCACCACCACTCAGAAACCTTCCCTAAGATAGCCTGTAATTTTCCCAGCTAGAAAATGCCTCCAATGTTACCACATATCAAGTTATTGGAAAATTGATTAAAACATTAAGTTATAATTAGCAAAGTTTAAGGTTTTCTTTTCAGCATAGTTCAGTATTTCATTGCTGATTAATTCACATTCTCATACTCCTTTGTAGGGCCAACCATACCAAGTCAGTGGAGTTGAAGGCTGTCAGGGTGTTTGTCTTCAGAGAGAACCCTCCCCATAAAATTTCCCATAATGTCTGTCACAAATACCTAAAATTCCACCATTAGAGATTCACTCTTTTGGTTCTGGAGGCATTTTAATCCCTGGGGGCCCTATTAAAATGCAAAAGCTCTGAGAAGAATAACAGCATTAAAAGCTATTATTAACTGACAGCAAGAAGGCCCTTGGGAATCGGACACAGGCTAGAGCCCGAGGAATAACTACAGGAAATCAGGACAGAAGGAGAGGGAAGGTAAGATGGTAGCAAAAATAAACTTTATCTACTGCACAATTTTTCAGGGGCAAGGCAACCCTACTCTTATATTCCCTACACTGAGAGAATTCCACCCAAGGTAGGATTATGGGCACAATATAAGCAATTTATTTTTCATTGTGCTAAAAGGGAAAAATCAGCAGTGACACATCATAGTATTTATACATAACTCTGACTTTAGTTTGGTATGTTTAATCAGGACATTGCCCCTGGTTTTTCTCCTCTAATACCTTGAAGTAGTCACTTGGGCTTGTCAATAATGGTTGTATCTAAATTATATGTTTATATGCTCATGTTCTTCTATCCCCTCACCCTGGGAAAATACTAGAATCACTGCTACCATGATGGAGTTGGTGAGATGTACAGAATATTTTTCTGTCTTTGGAGACAACAACATGGGAACTTTTCTTTTTCATTTGCTTTTAAAATTGTGTATTTTAAATAAACCCGGAGTGTTTCCTTAGAAAACAAAGAAGTGACTTAAATTAATAAGGCCTCTGGGAAAAGAAGGACTTGGAACCTACTGAAACTAACTTTCTGAATTTCAGGAAAATCTGTCTCCATCCAACAAGTTGCTGGTTTGCATCAGCAAGAAATGGTCCTGGAACACTCTCTTCACCCTTCAGAGATGCTTTCTTCCTTCAAAGAGGCATCTGGATACTAAAAGATTAAAAAATGCCAGAAATGATTGAAATTTTGTTATTACTGTGTAATAGTATGTGTGTGTGTTTAAAGGTATAGATGAACAGTGAGAAAAACTGCAGTGGGAGATTAAATTCTTCCCAGAAAGATAACTTGAAGTATTTGAAGGTATTATGCCTAAAGGGGGAAGAAATTGGTTGAGGAAATAAGTTTTTATACTTTTCTCATATACCTATAATAAAAGGTTATGGAGGTATTTCCTACGTCTTGATTATTGTCAGTGTTGTCATTTTTATAGTAAGAAGACAGACATATTTGACTTAAACCTAGAGGCACCTCAGGACACTTTTAAGGGCATTCAAGACTCTCCTCACTGTGGTGTCATCAATCAGCAAAGAGCTTCTGACCAGAGGAAGGGCAGGGTCTAGGAAGTAAATCCCTAGAGAAGTAAAATGAGTAAGCCTTAAGAAAATTGTAGATTTGAAAAGAGTAAATTTATTTCTTTAAATCTTGCTTCAAATAGTACCTTCACTCTAAGTGAATAACAATGTAACTATAGCTAATTATGGATTGATAGTAATATTTTAACAGTTATACTTCTGTTCTGAAAGCCTAATCAAGATGCCTTTGCCACTCATCTGAGTTACCTGAGTGTGATATAAGTTTCTCCCTTCCCTACACTATACCATAACATAACAGGCACTCCTCAAACATGATGTGCTCCATTTCTGATGCCCCAGCAGAATAAAAATAAAAGTCAAAAGCACCTAAGAAAAATCCAGGAAAATCTTACCCCAATATTAAAGTTTGGAAGTCCACATACCATGAAAAACAAAGCAAAACAAAACAAAAAACCCACAGTGAATGTCCTGCTGAGGATGCTTTTGCAGCCTTTATCTATGTGAAAAACAGTGAGGTCATTTTCCAAAACAGCAAGCTTATTTTCCTCTGAGCACTGTGCAAGGGCCCTATTCTACACTCTACTGTGTAAAGGAGGAGGAGCAAGTGTCCAGAGGAATCTCTTGCAGTTGCCTTCAATAGCTGCTTCTGAAATGTATAATGAATCCAATGACTAGGGATTGTCAATATTTTTATCACGGACGTGGAGGCACACAAAGTGTGGACATACATGCCGTGTTTATGACTTAAAAAAGGCAGTTGCACTTGTTGCTGTCAACAGTCACAACCATTCTTCCAGTCAACAAATATTAAGTACCAATTGGCTGTCAAAGCATACACTAAATACTAAGAAGGAAAAAATAAGAGTATCTGATGTTTAGGCTAGGCAACTATTCAATTCAATATAATAATGACAGTGCAAGTATTAACTGTTATAATAGATGCTGTGAGCTTTTAAAAGCTGTCACCATAAGAATTATGACTATATATTGTGATGAATTTTTTAAGTAATATATGAATAATTACTCGGTAATGAGCAGCCACTATGTGGCAAGCATATACATAATATCTCTTTTGCTCTTTACAACACCCGCCCTGGGGAATCCCTGGGTGGCTCAGCGGTTTAGCACATGCCCAGGGCATGATCCTGGAGTCCCGGGATTGAGTCCCACGTAGGGCTCCCTGCATGGAGACTGCTTCTCCCTCTGCCTGTGTCTCTGCCTCTCTCTCTCTCTCTCTCTCTCTGTGTGTGTGTGTATCTTTCATGAATAAATAAATAAAATCTTACAAAAAAAAAAAAAAAAAACCGCCCTGGGATGACTACTATAATGCAGCTGAAGAAACTGGAGCTTTTGAGGTTAGCTGATTTTTCAAAATCAATCTGCTATGGTAAAGTTGATGATGATACCGAAAGCCAGTTCAGGCCTGACAATAGCCATGATCCTAACTACTAAGCCATACTAAGCCATAGTTCCAAGTCCTAAAATATAATCTGTCCTCTTTCTTGATTAGTGCTGTCCATTGCTCCAAAGACTTTTGGAACTTGTCTTTGAAAATTACACCCACTTTCTGTAGTACATTGTTTAACCTATTTGTACTGGGTACAATCGATCCCCAAAGAGATGCCCCTGGTACCTTAAGTATGAAATAATCTCAAGTAACTAAAATAAAAAGTCAGCAAACTTCAGTAAAGTATCCCAGTGGAGAGCCATGTGCAAGGAAATATTTTGAGGTCATATAGGAGACAGTAATCTTTGTTTGGGAGCCAAAACACACTTCCCTAGCGAGGCTGCAGGATACACATAAATAATCCAGCCTGGAGAAAGGTCACCTCTGAGGCTAGAGCTGGGGTTAGCAGCGACAGCTTGCAAACCGATTGCTCTGAAAATCTTCAACAAGTCTGGCTAAGTACCACAGGGAGAGTGGTGCTGAAAGCAGATAAGACTTAACTCCTCTGCAGGAGGAGCCAACCTTGAACCCTATAGTTGCTCAGTAGATTTTATTAGGCATCACTCTGCATTCCCTGCTGTGAGGGAAACCATGGAGCATACAGGTATGCTCCTTGAGGGACAGGAAACATAGGCCATAGGGCATTCCGGGAGGTCATAAAACCACAGGGCAGCAGGCAGGAATCAATAGCACTGAGCAGAGTCCAGGGGGATCAATGACCTCTAGACTTTGTGGCAGTTTAGCAAACTTGATTAACAGTGCATGTGGGGTTGGCCCAAGGTTGTGCAGACAGTTACAGACACCAATTTTTAGAGAATCAGCAGAATACTGAAGTGCACAGTGAAATAGATCTGTTAAAAGCGTAATTCCTAAGCAAGGATGCCCAACAAAGATACAGCAGATGGTCATCTATGTATGATTTGCAGAACCCGGGAAAGCATTCTTTCCTAGTGCCTTCCAAGCCTGAAATTACCTCTATCTATTATCTGGGTGGAATTGTTTTTTTTTTTCTCTCTCTCTCTCTCTCTCTCTCTCCCTTATACTACTTTTACCTCTTTATGAAAAAAAAATTTCAAATATATACAAAAACAGGAGAATGGTATATAACAAACAAACCCCACATTTGCATACCGACCATCAACATTTACTAACTCATAGCCAAACTTGTTCATCCCTACCCCATCCCTTCTCCCCAATCTGTGTATACTCTACTGTGTTAGTTGGAGATAAATCCTAAACCATAATAACATGGTTTTATCTGTAGTACTTCTGTTTGAATCTCTAAAAGGACTTCTTTTTTAAACACATCACACTATTATCGCACCAAAAATAGAGTAATTCCTCAATGTCATCAAAGATCCAATTAATGTTCAAATTTCCTCAATTGCCTCAAATGATATTTTTACAGTTTGTTTGTTTTTTTAATTAGAACTTAAATAAGGACCATACATTACCAAGGATTGATATGTCTCTTAGGTATTTTTAAATCTGTTATGTTTCCCTCTTCCCCTGTTTCTTTTTCTTTTTTTTCAATGTATTCACTGTTTCAGCCTTTTAAACTGGGTCTTATGTAAAGTTTATCCAGTTTTGGAATTTGCTGATTGCATCCACATGGTGTCATTTAATGTATTCCTCAGTCTCCCGTATTTCCTGGTAACTGAGTCTAGATACTTAATCAAGTTCAGGTTCTATGCTTTTGGCAAAAAATACATCATGAGTGGTCATGTGCATTTCCTTCCATAATATCAGGTTGTCTCTCATGTTTTAATGTTAGCTGCCATATATGATTATTGTCTAGATCTATTACTTCATTTGGGGTTACAAAATTATATTTTAATTCTATTACTTCTCTTTTATCTAATTTAATTCTATTATTTCTCTTTTATCTAATAGGTGGCATATGTTTTGGAGAAACTTGCCCTCATTAAGTATCTGGTTACTCAGAGACACAGGATAAATGTACCTTTGAGGATCCAAGTACTCTTGATTCTTCTTTATTTACCGGTTTCCTTAATTATAAGTTGTTTCACCAGCACCCTTAAAAGAGTCTTTTATTAGTATTACTGTGATCCTGATTTATACATGTTTGATATATTCCAATCCATTGCTGCCACCATTCTCATCAATACTCAGATTACCCATCTTTTACCAGTAGTAGCCTCTTCAAGTTACCTCAAAATTTCTTCTGACATAACATTTAAGAACTTACTTGTTTCCTGTGCCTGACCTGGAATCAACTGCTTATCTAACAAATGCTGGTTCTGAGCTATGAGAAGTAATATTTGAGACCACAATCTGCAACTAGAGGCAGTAACGGATGATGAATAAATCATTATTTCTATATCTAGGACTGAACCAGGGTATGCTTTTCTTTCAAAGAAAAAAATACTTGATGAGTTTATACAAAGGTTGCTAATTAAAGCTAATAACCCCAGGGTTTTTACTTAATCTCTTAATTTTATATTTGTACACCATTTCTCTCACCTTGAGATTAGTTCTTAATTAAAGTAACAGAATTATGCAATTGCTTTATCTGATATGTCTCTAATAGATTTAGAATAGAAACACCAATATTATTTCCAACAATGTGATTACTAAAAACACTTCAGGATTGTTCAACAGTTTGATTTTCTTTGTCTTAGGGTGTACTTCTCTATAGCTGTATAAACAAATTACTAAGTTTAAAGCCATTTGAAAGAATTCTTCTCTGTATGGTTATGCCACCAGTTTGATACATAGTTAGGCTTATTCATTCATTTTGGTTTTCTTTTTTTCTTTTTAGGAATTTCTTTTTAATTTAATTTTTTCATTTGAGAAAACATTTATAAGACTTCTAAATTGCAGCAAAGTATATTCAGACATAACAGTATATTCATAACAAAATATATTCAGAAATCTATCTTCTATCTTCTCCATTCTGTTCCTTCTTTCTCCCTTGAGTAAATTTTTGTTAGGTTTTGGTTTATTATATATAAATATGTATATTTGTTATATAAATAAATGCATTTGGATATAGATATAGAAATATACTCACACAAATATGTATATATGTATTCTATTCTCTCCTTTTTAGATTATTAATTAATATGCTTTATATAAAGTATTGTTAATTTTTCTTTTTTCACTTAATAAAATATCTTGGAGATTAATTCATAACAGTATATAAAATATTTCTCACTCCTTTTCATAGCTATCTAGTACTCTACTATGGGGCTAGGTCATAGTTTCCAACTAGGTCTGCCTGTATTGATGAGTATTTGAGCCATTTCCAATCTTTTGCTATTGCAAATAATGCTCCAAACACTAATTTTATGGATATATCTTTTTTCTCTCTTTCTTTCTCTTTTCTGTCTTCTGTTACTGCTGTTGTACTATTTCTAGGATAAAAGTAATGCTCAGAGAGATATATTTATTAGCGATTCTCACTTTGGGTGAATTGGCTTATCAGATTCTAGCCTAGAATATGCATTCAACTGTTTGTTAAAAGAATCAGAATCACTTATTTTCTGCCCAGGATTTAGGCAAGATAAGTGCTCTTGGCACAGAAAAGGAGGTTCAGCATTGAAATTTGGTTAGCAGGACTCACAAAGGAAAAGTGAGGGATTTACTAATTTTATAATTTTTATAACAGGATTTATCCGTTTTATAATTTTGCCTTATCAGGGGATTAACTGAAACCAAAATACTTACATGATATATTTTTTTAAGGTTTTTTAATTTATTTATCTATTCATGATAGACAGAGAGAGAGAGAGGCAGAGACACAAGCAGAGGGAGAAGCAGAGGGAGAAGCAGGCCCCATGCCGGGAGCCCGATGCGGGACTGGATCCCGGGACTCCAGGATCGCGCCCTGGGCCAAAGGCAGGCACCAAACCGCTGAGCCACCCAGGGATTCCCCCTTACATGATATCTTTAGATGCTTTCCTGATAGAATATAATTCACTTGAGATTACTTTTCTTTCAGATTAGCAGTAGTCAAGCATATGTTCCTTTTGGTAGCCATTTGTATAGTATAAGTTGCTTTAGTACAATCATATAGATATACTAGTCAGTATTAGTGCTAAGACTTAGGGCATAGGCATGCATTTACCCCCTGAACACTACTAAAAAAAACTGCAGCAACCTTCATAAATTGCATCTTCCCCCTTACTAAAGAATCAGGGATCATCTACAGTTACAGGGCAAAATAATTGGAATTTAGCTGTGTCATTTTTTACCCTTTTAAGAACCATCCTCCAAATTCCTGAAAAGAATCACCAAGACAAAAGAATTTCAAAAGCAAGCTGCTTATTTTTATGAATAAATGACAGAGAAGGAGAGGGAGAAAAGATTTACAAAGTGATAACTATAGCTACAATAATTATTTTTTCTTTCCAAATTTTAAATTTGAGCCTTAATTACATTTCTAAAAGAAGAACAGATAGAGAGGTGGAGTTAGAAGGCCCAGTAACCCTTCCTGATCTCTGCATGAGATTGGAGGGGCTCTGAAAATTTAGTAGGACTGAATTTCATCCCAGGAAAAATTGCAGGATGACAAATTAATAAAGAGAGGAAGCGTATACAAGTACAAGGCAGTATAGAAATGAGGAAACAGTAAAAGCTTTGAAGTGAGGAATTTCATCACAGAGCACTTTTACTTTTGGAAGGGAATAAATAAGGCAACCAAATTCCTGACCAGCATCCACCAGATGCCCAGTGCTAGCCTAGCTTCTGATCCTTTGTTTGTATTTCATCAGATGGGAACTCCTGTTTACCTTTCAAGACTGACCTGAGAATGAGATTTGTCCCTAATTTCCACTAATTTATGGATACTAGTTTGTTCTGGGCATGGCTGGTTTAAATTCTTTGGGGTATTTCTGCTATGCTGTTGTCATGGCAACTTCCACATTATAAACCTCTGCACTCAGGGGAGTTTGATTATATCTGGAAGAAGGAGCATATTGAACCAGACACATAAGGTATGAGCCTAGCCTTCCAAACTGGGCATACTGGGAAGACTAGTGTAGGAGGGATGGAGGGCATGATAAGGGTAGGAGGGAAGGGAACAAGCACTCTAGGCATCCTTCTCCAGAGAGATGGACATGTATAAGTGACCCTGCTACATCAAATACATTTCTAAGTACTTCCAAGGCTCTCCACTGCCTATCCCATGAAATCCAAATGCCTCAGCTCACTCTCAGATGTCCTCCATCCATATCCCCTTCCTTGTTAGTATGGCCATTTCTCTAGTCCTTTGGAAAATCCCCTGCATCAGCCAAACTTAACTCATTGGCCCCAAATTTTGCTTGCCCATTGCTACAGCTAAACTTGAGTCCTCATGAAAGCCAAGCTACTTTCTCAGCTCCTCTCTGTTCCCAATTTCTAAACACAGAAAATAATTCCCCCCCCCCCTCAGTAAGATTGTTCACTAAATCATATCTCGCAAGTCTTCACTCAGCAGGGACTGTGATTGTACTTGGTGCACAACAGTGTATATTTGCAGACATCCACAACTTTGTTTTCCCAAGTAGAATGAGGACCTGGAGACAAATCTGAGCTTCCGAGATACAAGTTTGGCTGTCTCATACGTAGGAATGCATTTGCCTCCTGGATGTGTGCCTCTAATTATATATTCAAGGACAAACATTTACTACTTTTGAATTACCCACAGGTTTAGAATGCTCGTTTCAACATCTCTCTCCACTGACACAGATAACCAAGGTGTCTGCCTGGCTCCTCCAGCTGCCATGCTCTTCTCCATTCCTTGAGTGCCTGGCTCCTGATCGTCCAGAATGAGGTGCAAACAACACCTCCTCACAAAAGATTTCCCTCACCTTCCAATCTATAGAAGCTTTCCAGTTATTCTAGCTGGCTACTCCCTGTTTTGTTCTCATCGAAACACTAGTGATTTCTTGTGCATTATTTCTTTATTATCTCTGTTTCCTCACTAGAATGTAAGACCTAGGAAAAAAAGGAACTCAACCTGCCCTGCTTGCAACTTGTTCCTGGAACAGTGACTGGTATATATTGCATAATCACTAAGTATTTGTTGATAAATCAGTGAATTCACATTCTAAGAAAGAAGTTGTGATTTTTTTCGTTAATTATCCCACTCCTTAATTTACAAACAAAGGGTATCATGGGAAGTTTTCTAGTTAACTTTAAAGTTCTGTTCTTTTGTCATTGTTATAATGATAAAGACCAAGGCAACAGCATTTCCAGAGCTCTAGCACCCAGATTTCTCCCCAACCTATCCTTCTGGATCACTCTCTTATATAGAACGAGCTTAATTAGGGCACCCACCCCTAGGTGAGTCAGTGCTTGAGCATCTGCCTTTGGCTCAGGGCCTGATCCCAGGGTCCTGGGATCGAGTCCCACATCGGGCTCCCAAAGGGTGCCTGCTTCTCCCTCTGCCTGTGTCTCCACCTCTCTATATCTCTCCTGAATAAAGAAATAAAATCTTTTTTTTTTAATTTATTTATGATAGGCACACAGTGAGAGAGAGAGAGAGAGAGAGGGGCAGAGACACAGGCAGAGGGAGAAGCAGGCTCCATGTACCGGGAGCCTGACGTGGGATTCGATCCCGGGTCTCCAGGATCGCGCCCTGGGCCAAAGGCAGGCGCTAAACCACTGGGCCACCCAGGGATCTCAAATCTTTTTTTTTAAAGTGCTTACTTAATTAATAAACTTTTCAGATGCCAAATGCAGCTGACTTCGATATTTTTAATAGCCTTGTGAGGTGTGTTTTAGAGGGACAGGGGTATCTTTACAAGCCTGTTTCTGTGCATTTCTTAATTCCTCCAATAATCCTAGGCAGGAGGAATGGTGTAGCCCGACATGACGGAAAAAGGGATAAGGGCTCAGAGCGTTTCAATGCCCAGGTGATAGTAGTAAGTCACAACATCTGCATTCTAGCGGGATCTTTTGATTTCACATTAATCCTTTGTTCCTCAGATCATCTAACACCAGTTTTCAAGAGAGAGTGTCATGTCATGAAAGGAACCCTAAATTAAGACTCAGAAATCTCTCCTCATTCAAAGCTTGGCTTGCCATATGCTGGCCATGTGACCTTCAGTGACTTCTCCATCTGTAAATTTGGTGTTTTAGCTCAGGTTGCTATAACAAAATACTATAAACAGGGTAGCTTATGTAAACATAAATTTACTTTTCATAGTTCCTTCCAGATGCTGCAGGTCTGAAATCAGAGTGCCAGCATAGTCCGGTTCTGGGGAGAACTCTTTTCCAGGCTACAGACTGCTGACTTCTCATTGTACCCTCCCATGGTGGAGAGCACAGATGGGAAGCAAGCTGTCTTGTGACTTTCATTAGGGCATTAATCCATTCATGAGGGCTCCATCCTTATGACCTCATCTAATCCTCATTACCTCCCAATACCATCACATTGGGGAGGAGGGGGTTCAACATATGAATTGGGAGGAGGGGACACAAATATTCAATCCATAATGGCTGGGATAGCAAAAAAAAAAAAAAAAAAATACCTCCCAGCCAATCTCATGTGGTGGCTGTGATGAGCAAATGGGATACGTATATCAAAACACAGCACTGCAAGCAGAGAATGGATTCCAGTGGGTTTGTGTCCTGACTGCCTGCCATTCTATCCTCTTTGCTTCAAGTCTACTCCAGAATCTGCTAAAGCAAGAGAGGAGTCACAGGTGAGATAGGGGCAGTAGAGGGTGGGGGTGGGGGGGTAGAATATCTAAAGAAACCTCTTCAGGAAGAATAAAAACATAAATAGCAAGTAGCACTCAGGCAATGTGCTGATTGAAATGAATATCAGCTTGAGTTCTCTTAGCAAGTCCTAGAGACACATTCACAGGGAGAACGGGAGTTAAAGATGGCATGCTCTAGCTAGCACATTTCAGTAGGTTTAACACAACAAACCCAAAGGAAACAAACCAGCCCCAAAGGGGACTGAGCTCATAGTTCTCCATCCCTGTGACTGACAGTTAATACTCAATATGGCAAACTGCTGGAGGATATCCAGCAATTCTATCCTGTCTCCGGCGGAGGATTCAGATCTGACAGGTCAAATGAAACAAAATCATCCTTTACTCCTCCCTGATCAAGTTTTCCAGAGAAACTGGTGAGAGAACAAAAACAAATCCCTAGAATAATCTTTCTCACAGAATCCTTTTCAAGCCTGTAACTAAACTAAAACAAAAACCAATAAAAAAAAAAAAAAAGCTAAAAGTTTTTTACATTTTAGTTGAATCAGGATTCATGTTATAACCTAGATAAGAGGTTCTTATATTTTTTTCCTTTTTCCTTAAGACACTATTAAAATGAGACTCTTAATATCCTATCATAAAAAGACTTGAACAAATCTATAATTTATGTTATGACTTTTGAGAGATTTTACCTGAAGGAAGTGCCAAGCCTATCAGAGCTCTATAGAGCTCTCCTTGAAAATGCTTTCCATTACTAATAGACAGAACCTTTTTTTCTTATTATTTATACAAGAGCTTCTTTGATTTTCTGTGTGTGACACTTTGGGATGAAAAACTGGTGACTGCATTAATTAAAAACAAAGTTCCTGCAAGCAGAACTCAATGTAAGCCTGCAGCCTGCCAAGCACGGCCCAGAACTCAGGTTTCAGTCATTTGTTCTGATGCAAGCTTAAGTCACTGATTAGAACCATTAATTGGTGAGTAAGATGAAGCAGTTAAGTGCTGAGCAGTAGAAATAGACTTAGGTGGCAATTTGATCAGTTATCTCAAAAGCTAAAGAGAAAAGAATTGTCTCCACCTACCTCCTGCCACCTCCTGCTTTCTTTTCCTCTTCTTCCCTACCTCAAAGGGCTGGATCAGACTCAAGAAAGAAGGAAGAACGAAGGATGGGGCTTCTGCCTCATAGGCCCTAGGAAGAGCCTGTCCTCCACTTCGTGTAACTTGGAGGAATTCTAGGTGCCTGCGAGACACGCATTATCTGGATGCAAATCATGATCAAGAAATCCTATCTTCTCCTCCCTGGGAAAACCACTGGTCGGTAAATGGTAATACCCTTGTAAAAAAGACATACACACACTTTCAGTTGTGTTTTCCCATTGGAACCACACAACATTCTTGAAAGGTCAATATGGAACTTTTGTAGTTTCAAGAATGAAGGATGGTGGGTTTGTGCAAGATTCCCTCATTGGAGAAAGAAAATATTCAATTGCTAGAACTGGGAAAACAGAGTCTTTTTTTTATTTCAAAGTCTGTGCTCTCTCTTACTTTTCTACCTCTTTTAAATGAGTAACTATTATAGGTAAGGAAAAAATGCATACTAGGCTAGGGGAGGGGGGAAACAGTACATTGTTCCTAATGGTTCAGAGTTTCAGTTTTGTAAGATGAAGAGTTGAGAGATAGATGTTGATGATGATTACACAACAATGTGAAAGTGCTATCGACACTGAACTGTAAACTTAAGAATGGTTAGGAGGGTAAATGTAATATTATGTGCTTTTCTTAATCACAATTTAAATCATACTAAACAAAGTTTTAAATATTTTTTAAGAACTAACATTTTGTGAAAGAGCATACAGGGTACCAAAACTGGGTTTCATTGGTAAAACTAGTGACTTTTAAGTAACTGATGAATATTAGAAATTGTCTTTCATTGGTAAAATTAAAAATATTCAGGGTACTTGGATTCACTAAAAATGTTTAGAAACACTTTTCTCCTTGTGTAAAGTGGGCAGAGCCAAGCACAGGGCCTGCACGAGGTGCCCCTAAGGAATACACCTGAGGCCAGACAAGGTCAGTGTAAGGTGTGGCCCAGGGCTTGATGCTCAGTAGAAGGCACAGAATCCACCTCAAGGCTGCTTGACAGACCCTTTGTGGTTGGAATCTCTAAAAGGCCAGGCATTGGGCCTTCACTGAGTTGCAGAACAGGTTTACAAACTGTTTTGTGCCTACTTGGGATGAGTATTTGGCTAATAATAAATGTTTGTATGGAAGTGTCAGTTCATTATAACCTGATTGAGAGGGCCACCTGGGTGGCTCAGTGGTAGAGCGCCTGCCTTTGGCTCAGGGCATGATCCCGGGGTCCAGAGATTGAGTCTGACATTGGGCTCCCCTCAGGGAGCCTGCTTCTCCCTCTGCCTATGTCTGTGCCTCTCTCTCTCTCTGTCTCTTGTGAATAAATTAAAAAATATTTTTAAAAAAATTTTTTTTAATTTAAAAAAAAAACCTGATAGAGAAGATGTGAGGGAGTAGCCACCCCTAACACCTCCAACTCAGTGGTTCTTTACCAAAATGAAGCTAAAAACTGTAGAGGGGACAGATACACTATGAAGCTAAATACACTTCAGCCTGAAGGTCACTCATTGTGTGGAGGGGCTCTGTATCTCATTTGCTGGTCACAGTTGAGGTTATTACCTTAAAAAACAGCCCCCTTGGAAGAATACTTGGCTAGGTCTCTGACTGCAGAATGACTAGTCAGTTCCAAGGCAGTTTATCTGGACGTAGCATCTGCTTGCTTTCCCCTTCTCTCTCCCTTGGACTTCTGGGGCCAGTTTCTCTTCCCCAATACATGAGATTATTATTAAAAATGTGATCTAAATTGGAGGCAAGATCCTCTGCATTATATTTGAAGAACCATATGTCCCCTGCAGTACTAGAGAAGACATGGCTGGGAGTGGGGAAGAAGGATTCAAAAGGAGCCCTAGAATCCAGAGGTGAGACTGATGAAAGCCTTCTTGCATGAGGACTGGGAGCATGGTAGAAGAACTCAAAGGAAAACTGTCTTTAAGCACAGAAACCCCAACCACCTATGCACAACTGACATATGTCAGTCTCCTGAATGAGAAGGACCTTGAACACCCTTGGAGGCGATGAGGGTATAAAAGGAGAACCCTGTGGTAAAAACAAATCTAACCAATGGAGAGTTTCCTTATGAGTTGGACAGGGTGCTGCCATTTTTACACATAGGGTAAAATAATACAGAATGCTACAAAGAAGCATCCCTGGTCATAGTGAAGAGATCAGAAAGTTGAGCATCCAGTTGGGGCTCAAATCTCTGTCTCATTGCTTACTAGCTGTGTTGTCTTTGGCAAAGCAGTCAACATTTTAGAGTTTCAGTTCCCTTTTCTGAAAGTGGGGGGAATAGTAGTCACTTTTTAGAATTGTTTTATGTCTTAAGTAGAAATGAAACACATGAAATGCCTGCATATAGCAGCTGCTCAATAAATACCAGTAATTACTACTGAGATGGCCTAGAACATTCTGCATTTTGGAATCTGCACCAGCAGACACTAATTAGGATAGGATCACGATGGCAACAACAACAAAAAAATCTGCTTTGCTCTCCACAATTGAGTTACACAACCCTACCATTAGGCATTATTTCACTGTATCACAAACCCAGAACTATTTTTACAGGGCTGGAAAAACTACATTAAGTATTTTAGATGAAATCTAGACCTCTATGTTTCTATTTTTAAATTGCCATACTCAAAGTTTGGAACCAAATGCGTGCATTTTTTCACCATTCAGCATTCCCGTTCCAGCTTTTACATGCCAGGATCTGCCCAAGCTTCCTGGCCATCCCCACTGCAGTCCTGTTTCTGGGTGGGCATAGATTTCAGGTTGACTTACTCATGCACTACCCCTTTCCTGTTCCCTGAGTGTGCTTGGCCACCCAAGCTTCCACAAATGGTTGCCTGGAGCCAAGCTATGACTGCCCAAGACCAAGATGCAACAAGGCAGAGACATAATAGAAAGGACTTCCTCTAACCTCCCCAACTAACTGTAAAAGGTTGAGAGAAGTCCTGACAAGCATCCCCCAGCCCTAAAGCCAGTCTACCTTCTCCCATTCCATGTCTTTCCAGAGAGAGAAAAAAGGGGAACACAGATTGTGTGATTATACTCATCTGGGTTACCCCAGCTGCTCCACTTAAAACTGTGTGATTTTGATCATACACCTTATTTGAGCCCCATTTGCCTTATTTGTAAAATGAAGAAAATGATATATATACCAGTGGGTTCCAGAGAGGATTAAACAAGCCACACTATGCCTAATAAGTACCAGGTATCTAGACAGTATAGTGTCCATTTTATTTTTTTTTTATTATTCAAATATTCTAGGGGCACCTGGAGGGCTTAGTTGGTTAAGCAACCAACTCTTGATTTCCGCCCAGGTCATGATCTCAGGGGTTGTGAGATTGAGCCCTGCATCAGGCTCCACACCGGACATGAAGTCTGCTTAAGATTCTCTCACTCTCCCCCCCACCCCCAGCACTTGCTCTTGCTTTCTCTCTCTATCTCTCTCTAAAAAAAGAATGTCCTAGAATTGTTGAAATCACTACATCGTACATCTGAAACTGATGTATCTTAACTATACTGAATGTTGTATCTTAACTATGCTGTATCTTAACTATACTGAAATTAACATTTTAAAAATAATTTTAAAAAGAATATTCTATACTCTTCCACAATGAGTGTCTGACTTCTCGGATTTTTTTTTTAATGTTTTTTTCTCAGATTTTTTTAAATGATGCTCTCACAACAAGCAAAGTGTCACTGGTAGTAACTCAGAAGTGTAGGAACTGCAATGGCAAAAAGCAGTGGTTTCAGGATACCCAGGGAACCATGCCCCATGAGTAGGGCATGGGAGATGAGAGAAGCAGCACAGTGGGGAGCAGGGAAGGAGCACAGGCTGGATGATGACAGAAACAGATGGCGCCTATCCTACCCTGCTGCCTGGGGTAGGTTATAGTCACTGTGACATACCAGTCAGCCGATCTTGCTCCAACAGCATGGACAAGAATGGACCACTGATTTCCATTCTAACTTGACAAGTAATAGTTGCACAACTAGCAAAACTGACTTCATAATAAAGCCCTTGGAGAAAAAAATTATTTTCTATTTTTCCCCTTTGTAAAAAATGTGTTATGTGCTATTTACCAACCCCAGGCAGTACAGTTGGTGTCACTGACACCCCATCAGGGCTACTGACAGGCCATCTGACACCCATCTGACACCCATCTGACAGGCCCCATCAGGGCTACTTTCCTTGTAGCAGCATAACGTGGTTCTTCTTCTCCCTTTGGTGCCCAAACCTCCATTCCAAACTCAAGGAAAAAGCCAAACAGCCTATATTTAATCAGAGGTAGCAACAGTAATGGGGATACGCATGGCTCACTTTTCATATTCTCTTAATTTCAAGACTATATTCTTTTCTCTCTGGCTATGTCTCTGAAATAATTTGAAAACTTATTCCTTTGCCTTTGCCTTTTCCAAGGTCAGACCTTTCCTGGCATCTGTGGAAAGCATTCATATTGAGGAAGAAGGGGATGTGCCCAGCTTCTCCTCTCTTGCCTTTGTGATTTCTTTCTGTTTGGGCCACATAGGGCTTTGCAGGAGAGCAGAGATTTTTTTTTTTTTAACTTCATCCATTGAATATTCATCAAGTGATGGATTCTACCTCAACGATCAGCCAAGGGAATAAAAATAGTTTGCAGCCAGCTCTCTGCCACAGATAGAGTGTAAAACCATTGTAAGGTAGAGTTTTTCCTACCAGGTGAGGTTACGACAAGCAGCTGTGATTTCCCCAGACATAGCCCTGTGCTCAGAGCAGATGCCTGTCAAACCAGCCCCCAGTAAGTGGCAAGAGTGATCTCACTTCCTTTCCCTAAAGGTAACTGTCCTCATTACTCTCATTACTGAGCTGAGTGAACCTTGGGTGCGTAATAGAATTTTCTTTAAAATATTCATCATCTGACAGCTGATATTTCAGCCATATTTCCTTGAAAACTACATTGGGAGAGGAAGCCTGAGCAGCAGTGCTCAATTAACTTACTATTTTGCTCACCTTCTGAAACTACTTTTCAAGCCCAAGTTATTAAAAATTCATGGGACCATGTAACATGTTACTCTCCTGTGAGCTCTCTGAGCAGGACAGAGGTGGCCACTGATGCACAAGCTGCCCTTCCTGCATACACTGCAGCAGTTGGAGAAACTGGTGCTTCTCCTGCCAGGGATAAATGGAACCCCTCCCTGCCTTTTCCCCTTTGTCCCCACAAGTGCATCACTTTGTGCAAGAGGAATCAAAACTCTTTTCCAAGCCTTTTATGAGTCTTCCAAATGAGCAGACCAGCCTTTTCTTGGTTTCCAGATAAAGAGGAAGCCATGGATACACAAGAACACATTTGCAACACAGTACGTAGGAAAAGTTGTAGACAGACATACACATGCCAGTTTTGTCACATATTTCTGAGCCTCAGTTTCCAGATCTGTAAAATACACGCAGAATTATGGTGCAGTAATTGGCAATAGCACAGAGAATATGCATTGAACAGTTCATGACACATCACTGGTATAGAATAAAAGCCTTTCCTCATCATGGGGGCAGTACTCAATGGCATCTACACGACATACATCACGCTGTAACACTACTGACTGCCAACTTGTCTGCCTCTCCAACAAGGGACAAGATCCCTGAGCCCAGGGCTCATGCCCTCTTCACCTCTAACCTCAGTGTTCAACATTGTCTGATACAGAAAAGCGACTCAATGAAAGTTTTACAACATAATTATGATTATTCTAATTATTAATTAATTAATATAATAATTACATATAATTAGTGTAATGATGCATTGTAATTATTATTGATATAACTTTTGAATATATAATATTAAATAAATATAAAATTATACATAACAATATATAAGAATAATATATAAAACTATAAAGTGAACACAAATTAGTTATTACCAAATAATTTTCAAGCAAAATTTTGCTTGAAAACTGACCAAATAGGTTATACTTCTGATTACTGTTGCTGCCAGGTCCTAGGCAAGCAGAAATTTTACTTCAGAAGAGAGCAAGTGAAAACAAAAACTGGCCTTTTGGACATTGTCTAAAACAAGCTTGATAATTGCATCCTCGTTGCTAATGGACATTTGCCCATAGCCCCTAAGCTATGAAAATTTGAAATTTTTCAGTTTGTTTGTCATTTCTCAGTTTGCTGAGGTTCAGTTTTGTCTCCACATCCAAATATTCAGACCCTTATTCAAACCAATCCAAACCACTCTGGTCTTGAAATAGGACTTGAAATCTAGCCAGCCTGGGGTTTTATGCAATATTTCCAGTACTTCTGCTTTCAAAACAAGTTGGTGGAAAGAAAACACTAGACAAGCCATACTGTGGTATTCCAGAGCTTTCCCAGTTCAGCCTGGAAATTTTGGTGTTCTTCAGAGAATTGTGATATACAACCAAGAAAAATAAAAATAATACTACCTTACATTTGTATAATATTCGATGGTCTATGTGGAGCTAATGTTTATTTCGCCCACTGCATTTCACAGATAATATCTGTAGAATCCTCCAAACAACCCAGTGAAAAAGGTATTTTTCCTTTTCACAGAGGATCTTTTTAACAGGGAATTAAGTACCAAGCCCAGGTTCTTGGTTTTCTTAAAGCTTCCACATCATTATCTTATTCAGTCATCTGGGAATGAGGGACAGCAGGTAATGTGAGCTTCTGCATGGGTCAGAAAGGCGACTTTCCCAGCATCACACAATCAAAAAAAAAAAAAAAGGCAGAGTGATGGCTAGATGGCTAAAAGTCAGAGATGTAGAGATGTGACTGACTCCCCAGTCTGTGCTTCTACATATCACCATATCACATGTACTCTGTGTATAAACACTGCTACACTGTAACTGCCATCACAATACTTGTGTCTCTTTTTAATTATTTGTAGAAGTACAGGTGTGCTGTATAGAACTAAAAGAAGTAGCCCAGGGCAGCCCCGGTGGCGCTGGGGTTTGGCGCCGCCTGCAGCCTGGGGTGTCATCCTGGAGACCTGGGATGGAGTCCCACATTGGGCTCCCTGCAAGGAGCCTGCTTCTCCCTCTGCCTGTGTCTCTGCCTCTCTCTCTGTGTGTCTATGAATAAATAAATAAAATCTTTAAAAAAAAAAAAAAGAAGTAGCCCAGGTTTAAGTCAACTACTGGTGTGTTCCAAGGCAATGACTATAGCATTTTGTCCCCACCACACAGTGAAACAAGAGTTCAGCAATGTAGATACTAGGTCTACACCCCCAAACTGGATAATGAATAACAGTTTATATTGGCTACAACTTAAACAAATTAATAAGGACTGAAAGGTTGCTAGAATCCAGGCTTCAGTAAGTCTAACATTTTTTCAAAGACAAGATAGGGTAGTTGTTAGTCACAGTCTCTAGATTCAGACTTCCTGGATCTAATCCTTTCATCTATTCACTGGTTCAGATATTGCTTAGGGGGTGGAGAGGTGCAGTATTTAAAGTCTGCAAGTCTCTATTTTCTCGTCTGTAAAGTAGGGATACTAATGTCGCCTACCTTGTGTAGTTATCTTCACTTTCTCTTGACTCCTATAGCTTATAACTACAGTTCACTTGAAATGTCTCATATTTAGTCTTCATTGTTGATCAAAATATTATGTATGGCTCCATCATATTTATTCTATTCTTCGCTTTGCTTTTTTTATTGTGGTAAAATACACATACAATTTACCATTTTCACCATTTTTAAAAAATTTTTATTTATTTATGATAGTCACAGAGAGAGAGAGAGAGAGGCAGAGACACAGGCAGAGGGAGAAGCAGGCTCCATGCACCGGGAGCCCGACGTGGGATTCGATCCCGGGTCTCCAGGATCGCGCCCTGGGCCAAAGGCAGGCGCCAAACCGCTGCACCACCCAGGAATCCCATTTTCACCATTTTTAAGTGCACAGTTCACTGGTTATTAAATCCATTCACATGTGCAACAATCACTACCATCCATTCCATAACTTTTTTCATCTTTTAAAACTGAAACCCTATGGAACAATAATTCTCCTTTACCCCCTCCCCAACCAGTCTATGTCAGCCACCATTATACTATGTACATTGTGATTTTGACTACTCTAAGTACCTCATGAAAGGGCAATCACACAGTATTTGTCTTTTCGTGACTGACTTATTCACTTAACATCATGTCTTCAAGGTTCATCCGTGTTGTTGCGTACATCACAATTTCCTTCCTTTTTAAAAGCTGGAATCATATTCCATTGTATATACATACATCCATTCATTTTGTTTACCCATTCATCTGTCAATGGACTTGAGTTGCTACTGTGAATAATGCTGTGATGATCATGAATGTACAAATATCTCTTCAATATCCTGCTTTCAATTATTTTGGTTATATATCCAGAAGTGGGAATGCTGGATCATATAGCAATTCCATTTTTAATTTTTTGAGGAAAACGTACTGTTTTCTGCAGCAGCTGTACCATTTTACATTCCCACCAACAATTCACAAAGGTTCCAATTTCTCCACATACTTGCCAACATCTGTTTTCTGTTTGTTTTGATAATAGTCATCCCAGTGAGTGTGAGATAGTATCTTGTTTTTTACATTTCTGTAATGATTAGTGATGTTGAGCATCTTTTCTTGTGCTATTGGCCATTCATACAAAGAAATATTTATTGAAATCCTTCGCCCATTTTAAATTCTGGTTGTTTACTTTATGTTGCTGAGCTTCAGCAGTTCTGTATATAATCTGGATATTAATCCCTTATCAGATATATGATTTATAAGTATTTTCTCCCATTCTGTGGTTTGCCTTTTAATAGTGCTGGATATGGATAGTGTCTTATAGTTTTTAATTTTTATAAAGTCCAGTTGGTCTACTTTTTCTTTTTCTATCTGGGCCTTTAACATCATATCTAAGAAATCATTGCCAAATCCAATGTTATAAAGCTTTTGTCCTACGTTTTCTTGTTTTGGGTCTTATATTTAGGTCCTTATCCACTCTGAGTTAATTTTTTATATGGTATAAGGTAGGCATGCAATTTCATTCTTTTGCACATGGATATTTAGTTTTCCAAGTACCAATCATTAACATGACTGTTCTTCCCTCACTGATTGGTTTTAGCACCATTGTCAAAAAATATTTGACCGTATGTAAGAGTTTATTTCTTGGCTCTCTATTCTATTCCATTGGTCTATATGTCTGTCTTTATGCTAATGCAGCACTATTTTGATTGCTGTAGTTTTGCAATAAGTTTTGAAATCAGGAAGTATGAGCTCTCCGGTTTTGTTCTTCTCTATCAAGATTGTTTTGGCTATTTGGGATCCCTTGAGATTCCCTATGAATTTTAAGATGAGTTTTTCTATTTCAGCAAAAAAAAAATGTCATTGGGATTTTGACAGGAATTGTATTGAATCTATAGATTGCTTTGTGTAATGTTGACATTCTAATATTATCTTCCAGTCTATGAACATGAAATGTGTTTTTATTTACATCTTTTATTTCTGTCAGTAATGTTTTGTAGATTTCGTTATACAAGTATTTTACCCCTTTGGTTAAGTTAATTCCTGAGTGTTTTCTTCTCTCTGAAGCTATTATAAATGGAGTTGGTTTTATAATTTTCTTTTTCAGATTATTCATTGTGTATAGAAATATAACTGATTTGGGCAAGGTGAGTTTGTGTCATTCTACTTTGCTGAATTCATTTGTTAGTTCTAATAGCTTTAGGGGTTTCTACATATAAAATTATAGGTCTGCAAATAAAGATAATTTTACTCTTCTCTTTCCAATTTGGATGTTTTTTATTTATTTTATTTGTGTAATTGCTCTAGCTAGAAATTCTAGTACTATGTTGAATAGAAGTGATAAAAATGGGAATTCTTGCTTTGTTCCCAATCTTGGAAGACATGCTTTTAGTCTTTCACCATTGAGTATGATATTCACTACGGGTTTTTCATATATGGCTTTTATTATATGGAGGTAGTTTCCTTCTATTCCTTATTTGTTGAGTGTTTATCATGAAAGGGTAGTGAATTTTGTCAAATGATTTTTCTGTAGTAAGATGATGCTGTGGGTTTTTTTCCCTTCATTCTGTTGATATGGTGAATTACGTTATCGGTTTATAGATGTTGAATCATTCTTGCATTCCAGGAATAAATCTCATGTGGTCATGGTATATCACCTATTTAATATGCTGCTAAATTCTGTTTACTAGTATTTTGTTGAAAATTTTTACTAGTATTTTGCTTGAAATATTTTGTACGAATGGTCTGTAGTTTTCTTTTTTGTAGTATCTGGCTTTGGTACCAGGCCAATGCTGGCTTCATAGAATGAGTTAACAAATTGTTCCTTCCTCTTTAAATTCGAGAAAAGTTTGAGGAGGGTTGGTGTTAATTCTTTAAATATTTGGTAGAGTTCACCAGTGAAGCTCAGATCCATGGCTGTCTTTGTTGGGAGATTTCTAATTACTGATTCAATATCCTTACTAGTTATAGGTCTATTCAGATTTGCTATTTCTTTGTGTCTTGGTGGGTTTTGCATTTCTAGGAATTTGCCCCTTCAACTAGGTCATCATACAATTGTTCATTATACTCTCTTATATTCATTTTTATATCTGTAGAATCAGTAAAAATGTCCCACTTTCATTTCTGATTTTAGTAATTTGAGTCTTTTTTTTTGTACATATAGCTGAAGATTTGCCAATTTTGTTGGCCTTTTCAAAGAACCAACTTTTTGTTTTACTGATTTTCTCTGTTATTTTCTATTTTCTATTTTGTTTATCTCTACTCTAATGTTTATCATTTCCTCCTTCTACCAGCTTTGGGTTTAGTTTGTTCTTCTTTTCCTAGTTCCTTAAGTTATAAAGTTAGGTTGTTGATTTGAGATCTTTGTTTTTTAATTCAAGTGTTAAAGCTATAAATTTCCCCCTTGGCACTGCTTTTGCTGTGTCACATAAGTTTTGGTATGTTGTGTTTTTGTTTTCATTCTATCCCTAAGTATTATTTAATTACCCTTTTCTTCTTTTAACCATTGGTTATTTGAAAATGTGTTACTTCCAAGTTTTGTGAATTTTCCAGGTTTATTTTTATTACGATTTCCAACTTCATCTTGTGATCAGATACACTTTCTGTATCTATCTTTGTAAATCTATTGAGATTTAATTGATGGCCTAACATAATACCTATCCTAGAAAATGTCCATGTACATCAGAGAAGAATGTGTACTCTATTTTTGCTATGTAGCATTCTGTGCATAGCTGTTAGATTTAGTTGGTTTATTATGTTTTTAAGTCCTCTATTTCCTTACTTTTCATCTGTCTGATTGCTATATCTACTATTGAGTAGAATATTGAAATCACCAACTATTATTATAAAACTGTCTATTTCTCCCATCAGTTCTGTCAGTTTTTGCTTCAGACATTTCTACAGTCTGTCATTAAGTGTTTAATGTTTATATTTGTTATAGCCTCTTGCTGTATTGAATCTTTTATTAACATACTGTGTTTTGTCTCTTGTAATCTTTTTTTATTTAAAGTCTATTTTGCCTGATATCAGTATAGCAACCTCTACTCTCTTTTGCTTACTATTTGCAGGGAATCTCTTTTTTCACCGTTTCACTTTCAATTTTTTTATGTCTTTGGATCTTTTATAGTCAGCATATAGTTGGATCATGTATTTTTATCCATTTTGCCCACTTTTGTCTTTTGATTAGAGAGTTTAATTTATTTATATTTAAGTAGTTAGTGATAGGTACCTTCATTTGTTGTTTTCATTTTCTATATACCTTAAAGCTTTTTTTGTCCCTCATTCCCTGCATTTGTCTTGTATCTAGTTGATTTTTTATAGTGAAATGTTTAAATTCCTTTCTCATTTCCTCTTGCATATATTCTATAGCTGTTTTCCTTGTAGTTACCATGGGGATTACTTTTAACATCTTAAAGTTGTAAAACTCTCATTTAATTTTAGAACTGTTTAACTTCAATAATACAAAAACTCTGCTCCTTTACCACTCTGTCTCTAATCCGTTCCATTGTTGATGTCCCAAAATTACATCTTTATGCATCATGTGCCTAAA
Source organism: Canis aureus (assembly GCF_053574225.1). NCBI lineage: Eukaryota > Metazoa > Chordata > Mammalia > Carnivora > Canidae > Canis > Canis aureus. The sequence continues at coordinate 3,918,735 of NC_135615.1, read as the reverse complement.
AACATAAACCAATAATTCCCTTTTTTTAAGATTTTATTATTTTATTCATGAGTGACAGAGAGAGAGAGAGAGAGAGAGGCAGAGACACAGGCAGAGGGAGAAACAGGCTCCATGCAGGGAGCCTGATGTGGGACTCAATCCTGGGTCTCTAGGATCAGGCCCTGGGCTGAAGGCGGTGCTAAACCTCTGAGCCACCTGGGCTGTCCCCCAATAATTCTTCTAAATGTATTAGCCTCTTAAATTATGTAGAAAACAAGATTAGGAGTTACAAAGTACAGTAATCCTGGCTTTTACATTAATAATTGTTCTTATGCTTTAAATTTATTAGTCTCTTAAATCATGTAGAAAACCAAAAGCTGTTATAAACTGTTGCTACAATAATAGTATTTTTTATAATCATGCATATATTTACCTTTTTTGAGATCTTTATTTCTCCATATAACTTCAAGCTACTGTAGAGCATCCTTTCACTTCAGTTTATAGAACCTCCTTTTTTCAGGGCAACTCTAATTGTCACAAACTCCCTCAACTTCCTTTATCTGGGGATGTCTTTAATTTCTCCCTCACTTTTGAAGAGTAGTTTTACCAGATATAGGAATTTTGGTCCACAGTTTCTTTTTCCTTTTAGCACTCTGCCTATACTATTTCACTGTCTTCTGGTCTCCAAAGATTCTAATGAGAAATCTGCTAATAATCTTATTGTGGATACCTTGTATGTGACAATGTTTCTTGCTGTTTTCTGCTTTTGCTTTTGAAAGTCTGATTATAATGTGGGTTTCTTTAAGTTCATCTTACCTAGAGTCCATTGAGCTTCTTGGATGTTAATATCTTTCATCAAATTTAGGAAATTTTCAGCCATTATTTCTCTAAATATTCTGTCCCTTTCTCTCTCTCTTCTCTTTTTGAGACTTCCATGATACATACAATGATGCAACCATGATGTTGGTCCACTCAATGGTGTCCCACAGGTCTTTAAGGTTCTTTTCACTTTTCATCAACCTTTTTTCTTTCTGTTCCTCAGACTTAGTAATTTCCATCGTCCTATCTTCAAATTCACTGATTCTGACTTTTGCCTGCTCAAATTTGCCTTTGAATTCCTCTAGTAAATTTTTCATTTTACTTATTGCACATTTCAGCTCCAGAATTCTTTTTGGTTTCTTTTTATGCTTTCTATCTGTTCATTAATATTTCCATTTTGTTCAGACATTATTTTCTTGATTTCCTACATACCTTCTAATTCCTTGAGCACTTCTAAGATAGTTGTTTAAAGTCTTTGTCTAGAATATCTGCCATTCAGTCCTTCAGGGACATTTTCTGTTGATATATTTTTTCCTTTGTATGGACCATACTTTCCAGTCTGTTTGTATGCCTTGTGATTTTTTACTGTTGAACATTAGACATTTGAATCTAATAATGTGGTAAATCTGGAAATAGATTCTCCCCTGTCTCCTGGGGTTTGCTAGGTTTCTTTATTGTTTTTCTTTTCGTTTCGTTGTTGTTGTTGTGTTGTTGTTGTTGTTGTAGGCTGTCTCTATGCCGAGAATCAGCCTGAAGTGTAAACTTAAGGTTTCCTCAAGTCTTTCAACTTTCCCTGGGCATATGCAGTCACTTTCTAATTTTTCCTGTATATGCAATTTTTTAAAATTTCCTACTCTTTAATATCAGGCTTCCAAAAGGAAAAAAGCAAAAAATTAAAGGGGAAGAGAAAATGACTAGCCCTTTAAATCCTCCTGGAACTCACTTCAGCCACAGGAGGGCTTGCAACAATGGGGCGAAGGAGAGGAGTGCAAAAAAATGGCTGCTAGCCTCTTTGTCTGAACCTCTGTGATCAGCAGCAGCAATTAACAATCAGAGCACAGATCCCAGATATTTGGAGAACAGGGTTGTTTTTGTTGACCCTGACTCCCATGAGCTGTGTGCAAGATGCTCTAGGAACACATGCACAGCTGCCTGCCATGTGGCTAGGGGTGAGTGATGGGTAGCTGCTACTGTGCTAAAAGCTGAAATTGATCTAAATTAACCTTAATTTACCAACCAAGTCCTGCTCTCAAAGTTCCAAGGCTGCAACAGGCTCCAGAGTTCCAAAAATGGTTACATCAGACAGATTCTAATGTGTGCAATCATTGTCTAAATGAGGAGACAGATTAATGGTGCTTCCTACTCAGCCATATTGAGTCCTCTCCCATGTTTATTCTTTGATTATCTCCTTGATAAATTATAAGCTGGGAGGGTGACAGACGTCGTCCATCTTATTACCATTTGACCTATCAGAATAGCACCTGGCACATACTAGATGCTTGCTCAGTGTATTACCTATCTGTTGTTCAATAACAAATCACCCCAAAAATTGCTTGCTGAAAAGAAAAATAATAACTGATTGCTTTTCACAGTTTCTATGAGTCAGAAATTCAGGAACAGGTCATCTGGTTCTGGCTCAAGATCTCTTGAAAGGTTACAATGGTGTTGACCAGGATCACAGGGATTTGAAGTTTCCTAGGGCTGGAGGATCCACTTAGGACATGGCTCACTCACCTGGTGGGCAAGTTAGCACTGGCTCCTGGTAGAGGTCTCACTGCTTCCCATTTGGGCATTCCCAGAGGGCTGATCAAGTATTAACCTAGCAGAATTCTGGCTCCCTCCAAGGAGAGCAATCCAAAGACCAAGGCAGAAGTTGCACTGTCTTGTATGATGTAGTTTCAGAAGTTATTCAGAGAATAACTTTATCCAGTCTACGAGGCTGGCTATTATAGTAAATAGATCATTGGTTTTGGTTGAGTGTCTTCTCTTTCACTAGTTTATATGTACTTTGAAAGCAAAACTATCAAAACTTCCTTGTAGGATCTGGCACAATGCTTTGTATCTAGTAAGTGCTCAGATCTTTAAAGTATTCACAATTAATAGGAAGATATTTGCCAGTATATAATTATCAATGTTTTCATAATTAGCCAAATTATGACTTAATTTTTAGGTTTTCATTAGAGAATTATTTTACTCAGATGGATAATGTTAAAAAAAATAGAATTCCCATCTTCAAAATTCTTTGAATAATCCAGGAGTTTTGATGGACACCATCAGGTACAAGTTGCAGAGCTACTTTGTGATTTTCTTATTTAAATGTAATGTCTTCATGTTTGAGGTTTTCCTTTGCTTTTGTTGGCATAAACTGTTTCTAGACCACCAGTACCCCTAAAGACCAAAATTAATTGCTAGTTTTATATGTCTAAATGATAGGGATGCCAGACTGTTTCAGAATAAAACACATCTAAATTTAATAAAGTTCAAAGGAAGAAAATGTTTATTTATGGATTAAAGTATATAGTGATCTGTTGCTTGTAGTTATTGAAATAGCGACAGCTCTTCTTAGCAGGAGTAGGGAGGGTGAGCAGGGAAGAACATGGGAGAAAGCCCTTCTCCGATGCTGAGAGTATATCAACAATCTAGAGAGACAAATAAAAGGCCCTGGGTCTTTTGACACCAGTTGAGAACACAGATGATATACAACTGAAGTCTGAAGTAGGGAGGGGGAGGCTCTGGTAAGATGGTGGAGGTTTTGTTCTGTCAACTCATCACACATTTGCACAGGGATGTTTCACATGTCTTTAGAACAGAGCATACGTTGTCCCTTTGGGGCACAGCTTTGCTGGATGTTGAAGTCCGATGGTATCATCAAGCGTTCCCAGAGTTGTTGGAATGGAAAGTACAGAAAATCTAAAATATAAGGCCACCAAAGAGACTTATTTCCATGTCTTTTATGGCAATCACATCCCTGTGCATGCATTGCTTTTTTAAAAACACATCATTGGGTACCATGTTTGCTGGAGCAGAAAGAATGGTTATTGTAATTGAGCAGAATTCCTAAACTATTCTCTAAAGTTTTTCATCGTTTCCAAAGACTTAAGAGCATCTTAACAATACTTTCCCCATTGCAAAATAGATCAATATATAATTACACTTATTTTACAGTAAGGCACTTGATTATTACATTCCTCATTTTGTTCAATGTAAATTTGTGCTAATTCTAGGATTTATGATTATTGCACAATGATTTCATAATTTAACATTGGGCTACATAATTTCTATTAACTGACTTTCAACTTTATCCAAACTCTATGTTAGCTTTCTTTGAAATGAATTGCAGTTTACATTTGGTAAAAAAAAAAACAAAAAAACAAAAAAACATTATATTTGGAGTCAGAAAGCCCATGTTCCAATCCCAATTTTGCTGCATATTTCCCATGTGATCATGAATATATCACTTAACTTCCCAGAGTTTCCTCTCAGTTCCATCATATGTAAAGCAAGGATAATCTTATTGCTGTTTGTATTCCATAGATTTCTGTGAAAATCAAAAGTCATTGATGTATATAAAAGCTCCTTATAACCTATGTTTTTGCAAGAGCAAGATATGTTAATATTTTTATCTTACACATAAGATATACAAGCAAATGCATCCATTAACATCCAGTGTGTCCTCTGTTTCACATTCTACCACCACCACTACCACATGTCCCCAGAAAGCTAAGTCATCATGTTAAGTGATCTATTATAATGCCTTGATTTTATAGATAGAAATTGCTCATGGGTCAAATTGTGTGACTTTCATATAGATGGTAGACTACTGATGCCCCTTCAAAGCCTTGGTCATAATACATAACTAACAATTTGAGAGGACAGGAATAATTTTCTCACAGATCCAATTTTAATCCTAAATGGCATGAAATGAGACTATTTTCTAGCCAGCCTCCTACTTTCTCCATGTTTAAATAATTTGATCAGCATTTAGATGGATTAGAAACATGTTTTTACTAATGTGAACATGAAATGGTTTCAAGAAAAAAAATTGGACCTGACATCTAATTACCATCTAAAAGAATAACTCAGTAAAAATGATGGTGAAAACAAAAATACAACTTAGGCCAAACCGTCTTCATTGTTCAAATTAAAGATACTGAATAACTACACCCTAGAAGCTAGTTTAGTTCCTTTGAGATATATTATGTAGCTAATTCACAGTGTAGACAGGCAGGAGTACTCAAGATCAACCAGTCCACAGGAATCATGGCACAGTTCTTCCATGCTCAGGACAGCCAACTGGTAATAACTGCCATTTGACATTATCCAGGCCCATTCATCTGTTCCATGATCTATGGCATGGAACAACAGGTTTTAACAGATCCAAAGCTGCTATATCAGGAAAATGTGGCCCCAACCCAGTTCCACACTGGGGTGAGAATCGCTTTCCTAACAAGAAAGTATTCAGCTGGTGCTCCTTAGCCTTCACAAGGAAATGTCAACTTTGCCACCTGTGTGTCTGGTGTGTGATGAATTAGGATGTCCCTTCAATTAGCAACAGAGGCTCTGCCCTCTAGGCACTTGCCAAAGAATACAGGTTTGAAATCTCTACTCAGTGCTGCTAAAAGCGCATGGAAAAAATATTTCAGAAAGGGATTGCTCAAAGTCCCTTAAATAGAAATATACACAATACATTCCTTTTGGAATTTGGTACCAAGAAAAAGTCTATTTCACCTGATGAATTACCACGTTTTATTTTGTCAGGAAAATAGAACTATAAAGCAAATCTATGCCTTGGCGTAGGTGTATTTAGAGCTACATTTACTATTAAATTATAAAAACTTCATCTACAATTTTTATGCCATCCCCTCTTCTTACTCTATGGTGTTTAATTTTCATTCAGATATTCCTAGGACATGTAAATGTACACACTAACACACCTATCATCATTATCATTATCATCATCACCATCATCCATGTAAGCAATTTTGGGAAGTAGATAAAATATCAATATAAATAAATTAATCTTACAAATTTAAACTTTTACCACACGTGTTATAGCAAATCCTGAAAACATAAGAACAATATATACATTGTTTGGGTCAAAATTATCCTCAGTGTCTTCTAAAAACAAACCTCTACCCCTAAGTTGACTTATTCATAACTCATTACTAGCGAATCATCTCGGGAGTAACCATATCCAAGAAGCTTTTCAATTCCCCAAAGCCGGAGTTGGAGCCTCTGTCCTATTGCCAGTGCAGTTTGTCATGACCCAACCATAGTCTTTGCTGTGACTTGTGAACTTCCTGAGATCAGATCCCCAGCACCTACCAAAGGGCCTAACATATAATAATGACATTAAAAAATGTTTATGGAATAAATATGAAAATACTTATACCACTTCTCTTAATATTTTAAGAAGCAACTTTGCAAAGAAAATAATAGAGGCCAAATATTTTGTTTTTAGACTTAAATTGTAGTAAAGTATACACTGAAATAAATGAGGTCTTATATGTCATTCTCTTATTTATTTGAAAAAGGAAAATTGGCATGATTCTAAGTAGTATACTCAAAATATTTTTAATTGATGCTATTATTATACACAACTGCATTAGTAAAAAACATAAGGTAAGAGCATGTATACTCTTGGCCAAATGTAGTATAAACTCCAATGCAGAATTATCCAAGTGATCTTCATCAGAAAATCAGAAGAATTTCCGATCATTAAGAAAGCACATATAAGGGGTACCTGGGTGGCTCAGTCATTTAAGTGTCTGCCTTTGGCTCAGGTCATGATCTGGGTGGGGGTCCTGGGATCAAGCACCCTATCAGGCTCCCTGCTCAGCAGGGAATCTGCTTCTCCCTCTGCCCCTCCCCTTCTCATGTTCCCCCTCTCTCTCTCTCTCCTAAAAATAAATAAAATCTTAAAACTAATAAAGCACATACATGGAGCAGAAAGGCTTTGGGAGAAAAGAGGTTAATAAAATGAGAAGATGAGATACTAAGATTTATTTATTTTCCCAAACTTTTTATATTACATAGTTATAGTAGCCAAGACATGGAAACAAACTATAGGTTCACTGATGAACAAATGGAGAAAGAAAATGTGGTATATATACAGAATGGAATATTATTCAGCCTTTAAAAAGGAAATCCTGCCATTTGTGACATGAATGAACCTATAGGACACTACATTAACTGAAATAAGCAAGACACAAATAGTACATGATACCACTTTTTATGGAAACTACAATAGCGAAAATCATAGAAGCAGACAGTATAATGGTGGTTATAAGGGCCCAAAGAGAGGGGAAAATGAGGAGATATTAGTGAAAAGATACAAACTTTCAGTCATGCTAGATGAAGTTCTAGAAATCTATCTACAGCATAGTACCAATAATTAACAATGTATTATATAATTTAAAATTTGCTAAGGAGGTAGAAAAACTATTAATCACAATATTAATAGTAACAATAAATAAAGAGGGCAGGAAGAAACTTTCAGAAGTGATGAGTATATTTATAGCATAGATCATGGTGATGATTTCATGGATGTATATTTATCTCTAAACTCATCTAGTTGTAAAAAAAAAAATAAAAACTACCTTCACCAGACAGAAATATATAAATACACAGACATCAAAGCACACCTTCTTGTTTCTTCCTGTTTATGAAAGTTCATGTTGCCATTTTTCTCACAACTATAATATTCCATTAGTTCTCATCCACATATAAGAGAAATAGAAGAGATGAAGTTTTTTCTAAAAGATTTTATTTATTTATTCATGAAAGACACAGAGAGAGAAAGGCAGAGACATAGGCAGACGGAGAAGCAGGCTCCCTGTGGGGAGCCGAATGCAGGACTTGATTCCAGGACCCCGGGGATCACGACCTGAGCCAAAGGCAGACGCTCAACTGCTGAACCACCCAGGCATCCCTAGATGAAGATTTTTCCGCCATCTTAGCTACTGCTTCATTATCGATGTATCTATCAGATGTGCTCACCTCAACTGAGGAATGAGAGGGGACTGGAATCTGTCCTATCTGCTAAGGGACAAGAGTCAGAGCTCAGGGACAGAGAACATCACTTAACAAGAGAGAAGGAAGCAGTGACAGGAACTGGATGAGCATAAAGCCCATAGGCAGCATATCCAAAAGTCTCCCAGAGTAGCACACTGCAGAGCATGCCAAGGTCTACTTTCATATATCTTGTATAAATATGCACCACATTTTATACAGTAGAAATATCTACTCAATGTGCTGAGGAGAGAGCACCTTTCATGTGACAGCTGTAGCTGAACTGAGTTCATGTAAATACCTAGAAGCTGAGGAGATGTGATGGGAAAATTAAGTCAAATAAATGGCAGGAAATTGTCCTCATTTTGAACTCATCTCTGAAATAAATAGGAAACACACCACTCCCCTCACACATTCCAACTCTGAACATGTTGCCTTTTCTTCTTTCTCTCTCATTGTATCTGTTTGCTTCCTTTCTGCCCCTCTCACACACCATCACCACCACTGTCAACACCACATAATACACAATTTGCAAAAAGAACTGCTTATTTTCTTCATTTCCATTTTTTTTTTATTTCCATGGAGTGTTCTATCAAATTGCCAGCAAGATTTCCTTCATTCCCCATAGGAAGAAAATGAAAACTCATGCAAGCTTGGAGAGAAACAGGAGTGGACCATAGGGTATGTATGTGTGTGTGTGCGTGTGCACACACACACGCAGGCACATTCATATACTGTGTGCACATGGGCATGTATGCATTTGTGTGTGGATATATGTGTGTGTGTAAACATGTGAATATATGCGTGTGCACATGTAGGGTGGGGCATAATCAGAAGGGAGAGAGAAAAAGAGGAATCAAGAGAGCAAGGCTGCCTATATTCCTAAGGAATTGTTGATGATAATGGAATCAACTCCTGCAGTAACCCATCCACCCACTACCAACAACAAAAACAAATTAGAATACAATTAGGGATGGAGGAATGCCCTTTTATCTAAAAAAGGGGGAAGCATAAAACAAAAAGTAAGCAAGCTAAGAAAAATAGACCTCTATCTCAATTTTTTTTTTACCAAATCCAAAATGCACTGCCTATAACATTGGCCATTTACAATGGCAATTAACATCAATCCTAGGGTCTAATTAACCTCAATCAACAAGTCTAAGTAGGTTAATTAAATAGGATTTGGCAAAGCATGAAGCACAAAAATACAGCTGTCTCATTTAAATATGATTTACTAAGGAAAATCACCATTTACCAAAGTTTTTCAATTTCTTTTGGGGCAGCAAAACATGTTTAGAGGGTGGGGTAAGGTAGAGATGTCATTCAGAGAACATCCCCTGGTCTATCTCTTTTCAGATTTTTTTGGTGCTAGCCAGTAGCACATAATTCAAATACTACCTCCAGGTTATCTGCATTTATCTCAATCTAATCTCCTTTGGAAATATAGACTCATCCTTTTGTTGTTTATTTTGTGTCTGTCCTATCCACCCCCACTCTCTTATATTATAAATTCCTTTAGAGCACCAAGCCTATTTGATTTATCCTTGTCTCTTTAAAATCATCAAGCAAAGTGCTTTGTGAGTAGTAAGTGCCCAATTAATTGTTCTTTTAATTGAATTTTCATCAAAATGCACTTTTTTTCTCACCATATCCCCAATATAATTTGAATTCCTGGACTTTAGGATAAAAGTCCAGATTCTGTGTGGGAAGATGGTGTTCCAAGCTATATTGCCTCTGTGGTCCTTTGTGCCTCATTTCACTTCCTCACATTCATTCTACCTTTGTCATTTACCATGGGATCAAAGAGGCCACTTGAGTCAAAGGTGGCATAAAGACTCTACAGGCTCTAATTTCAAAAGGACTCATTAGTACTCACATTAGGAATTCCATGAACAGAGGCCACAACTATGACCTTTACAAGGTCAAATGGGCCAACTCTTACTCTACATTGATTCTCGTCAACTAGATGAATACATGTCTTTTTTATTGTATTAGGAGCATTTCTGCCTTCTTAATCTCAAATCCAAGTAAGGCCCATCTGACAGTTGACACTCGGAAAGTGAAGGTGAGATCCTTCCTGAGTCTGAGGTCTGAGGTTACAGAATCTAGATCAGAGGGGATCCCAGTCAGTCATTTCAACCTTCTCATTTCATGGATGTCAAACTACCAAGTGGCCAGGCCACACCACCAGGACACTGACCCCAGCCTAATGCTCACTCTTTGCTCCCTGCTGCTTCTCTGGTTGGTGGGAAGCTGCTGTCACTCCCATCAGGAAGGAGAGCACAGTGTCACTCAGGCATGCCTCAGCTCCACAGGAGACACAACTATGGAATCCCACTGAATTATGAAATATTCATCAGGGATTTGATGTTGTCAGCACCGACACTAGAGAAGGAGAGTACTATAGTATGGATTGCCCGTTCAGGGCCAGTAACTGTTGTGCTGGGCACTTAACAACCCACTTAATCTTGATAAAAACTCAAAAACATCATTTTAACTCTTATTTTCAGGTTTGAAAACTGACGCTCAATTTTTTTTTCCAAGCCCAGATCTTAAAATACTATATGTTTAACACCAGTGGAGCTAGAAACTCATGCAAGTTAGGTTGAGAATGTTGTACACAGTCTTGTCTAACACTTTGTCTAACTCATAAGAAGCCAGTTATCCCTGACAAAATAGATGCTCTCTCTCCAATTTCTTATCATCCACTGTTTGTTAAACACCTTTACTTACTTTTTTGTTTGTTTTGAACCCTGTCTAAAACTGTTCTTATTATATGGCTCTTAAAATTGTTCTTTCTCTTAACTCCCCAGTGCCTGTTTAAGGCAGCTTCATTCTGTGGTCCCTCAGGCTAGAAACTCAGAGTAATTCATAACTGGCTGCAGCTTCACCTGTGACTCTGCCCATCTTGCCTTCTGCAAGAGCATTCTACATTCCTACAGCCACTGTCCTTGTTAAGATCCCTCCTCCCTGGGTTAAGCATCTCCTCCCCCAAATCTTGTCTATTTATTGAGACCAAGTTATTCATCTTAAAGACTGCTTTCAACCTAAATATTACATTCTAGGATAGCGTAATCCAACAACAGTTTCTATGATGATGGAAATGTTCTATATCTCTTCTGTCCAATATGGTAGCTACTGGCCATATATAGTTATTGAGCACTTGAAGTGTGGCTGATGTGACTGAGGAACTGAGCTTTTTGCTATTTTATCTTATTTTATTTTAATGGACTTAAATTCAGGCAACCACATGTAGCTAGTTGCACCATATTGGAAAGTGCAGTTCTATCTAGGCAAAGTGATCAATCCATTCACTGTCTCTGGAATATGACTTGCTATTTTCCTCTCTTCACATATCCATAAGAGAAGGAACAGTGCCTTTTTTATTCACCGCTGCATCCCCAGTGCCTAGATAAAGGCTTCACATGTGGTAGGTTCCTAAAGATCAACTTTCAATGAAGAAATTTGTCTCTTCCACCTAACTATCTCTTCATTATTGTAAAAGTTGTGCTAATGTTTACATTTTTCAAAACACCAATAGCATGTGGTATTGTGTACCTCATTTAGCATATAAAATACAGTATAATTATATTGTTAAATGTATTCTGATATGCTTTGCTTTTGATTTTTCAAGTTTATTGAGAGCAGAGACCAAGTCATATAACCGTTGAATCCCACAGCACCAAACACTGGACACCACATGTAGCTAGTGCACAGTCACTATTGGTTCAATAGACAGTTTCCGTAGCTCCTTTATGCCACTGAAATCTCAGGGCACTGGCATATCACATTCCCTCTAACTGAGGCTCTGGCTCATCCTAAGAGGTACACTTGACCATACTTTGTCCTGACATCCAAGAAAACAGCAGAATCTCACAAAACTTATGTTTCTTCTCTCATTAATTATGTGACCTAACTATATTTTCTTATACAGAGAATCAAAATAATCATAATTGTCATATCGAATCCCCCAAGCTATTTTGATTTAATATATGTGAGTATTTTATAAAATATAAAACGCCATGCAAATACAAAATATTTAAGTCAACACTTAGCTGAGGCATTGAGATTTTTGGCAAATTACTGGGGTAAAATACTAGGCCAGGGTGACTGGGTGACAGGCACTAAGGGGGGCACTTGATGGGATGAGCACTGGTGTTATACTATATGTTTGCAAATAGAGCTTCAATAAAAAATATATGTAAAATAAAATACTTATATCCTTAAAAAAATAAAATAAAATACTAGGCCATTTTTTCAACAAATATTTATTGAGCAAAATCACTCTGCTAGATACTGAGAAATCAGTAATAAATAAGAGCCACATGGTTCTATACTTAAAGAGTATCATTGTAGTGCTAGAGACAATTTTAAACAAGAAACATAACAAATCATGTAATATTGTGACATGAAGGGAAATGCAAGGTGTTATATGCGTGCATGAGTATAGGAGGAATTAACTAGGTAAAGCTGGGCAAGGAAGAGCATTTCAAGCAGATAGGACAGCATGTGCAAAGACCCTGGAGGGTGAAGAAGCAATGAAAGACCACAGTAGCTAGAAAGCATAAGTCAGGAATAGTGGGAACAGGGGCACCCATCGGTACCAGGAGGAAATGAGAGATAAGGCTGGAGAGATAGGTAGGGGCCATCAGTTTGAGCTTGTAGGATGGTGGTTTTTATCCCAAAAGCATTGGAAAATCACTGGAGCATTTTTAAAAGGTACATAATATGAAATGATTTGTATTTCTTTAAAGATTTTTTTATTTATTCTGAGAGACAGAGAGAGAAAGAGAGGCAGAGACATAGGCAGAAGGAGAAGCAGGTTCCCTGAGGGGAGCCAGATGTGGGACTCCCAGGACCCCAGGATCATGCGCTGAGCAAAAGACAGACACTCAACCGCTGAGCCACCCAGGCATCCCTGATTTGCATTTCTGAAAGATTCCTCTGGGAGCACTGCAGAGAATGAACTGGACTACTGCAAGAGTAAACACAGGGAGAATATTGTGAGCAAAAACAAAAAGTTCATGCGGTAAACTAGGCTAGAGGTGGTCTCAACAGAAGTGATCTTAATTCAAACTATGGTGTTAGCAGAGAAAAATTAAATCCATAAACGTACAGATGCAAGAGATTTGTAAAAGAGTAAAACCTCAAGACTCCTTGATTGATCCTCTATGAATGAATGTGAAAAAGTAATAGTAACCATAAGAAAGCACTGTAACATAACACCTACCATCAAGAGTAGTAGTAAAGAGCTGACAGTTGAGCCCATGCAGCCTGGCCCGAGGGTCTATTGGAGTAAACTTCAACACCTCACAGCTACTCATAACAGGAACTTTCTACTTCCCAGCTCTAGGCACTAAGACAGGAATGCTGTATGGAGTGGGCCTGGATATAAGAGAGCCACAAGTTTGTTTTTGGAGATTTTGAAGATGCAGTCCCTGTGAGATGTTCAAGTCATCAGACATACCAGTCTGGAGCACAGAAGGAAATTCTGGGGTGGAGATACAGAGAGTTGTTTATAGATAGGTGGTAACTGAAGCCATGAGTTTAGATCAGACACCAGCAAACTACAGCCCTACAAGCCATAGTTCTTGTAAATAAATATTTATTGGAATACAGCCAAGATCATTTGTTCACCTAACATCTGTAGCTTTTTTCTTACTACAATGGCAGAGTTGAGTATCAGCAACAGACAATTTACCACCCATGCAGCCTAAAATATTTATTACTTAGCCATCTATAGAAAAGTTAGCCAACACAAGTTTAAATGACATCACCTGGGGAAAGACAGTATAATGTGAAAAGAGAATTTGACCACCATGTTGGGGCTCTAAAGCTGAGGAAGAAATCAAGGCATGATGATGGCAAGATTGACTGATACTCTGTTGAATCAGAAGAGTTTGATTCTTAAGCATAAAACTGACTTAATTATCTTACAATTAGAACAAACTGGGATGCCTGGGTGGCTCAGCGGTTGGGCATCTGCCTTTGGCTCAGGGCATGACCCTGAGGTCTGGTGATCAAGTCCCACATCGGGGTACCTGCGAGGAGCCTGCTGCTCCCTCTGCCTATGTCTCTGCCTCTCTCTCTCTCTCTCTGTCTCTCATGAATAAATAAATAAATAAAATCTTTAAAAAAAAAACAATTAGAACAAACTTCTTCATTTTTACATGGTCATTAACTCAACACCAGATTTAAAAATTCTCCCCCTTTGTAATCAATGTAAGATATTCAGCTTCAGTGGAATGCAAATATTGAATTTTACTTAGAGATTTTGACATCATAATTATTAGCTTATAATTATCCCTAGTAATAAGAAGTATCTAGCTGTTAGTGCTTCCTCTGTACTTGCCTTGTCCTGAGGGCTTACAATTATTTGAGTCTTACAATAACCTCATGTCTCATGCATTGTCATCTTCCTTACTGGGTAAATAAGGAATCAGAGGCACAGAGAAGTCAAGTGAGTTACCTGAAGTTGAACAGTATTTAGTAAAAGAGCAAGAAGTCAAGCTCAGTCCCCTATACTATACTTCCTCTCTGGCAAATAAATAGGAATATTTTACATATTCAATTAAATTTAAATTATACCTGTATTTGTATTAGATTTTACACTTCTCAGAGTACTTGTAATTTGAACTTCACACAGTTTTACGAAGGTAGACTAGAGCAATTTTATTATTCCCTCTCTATGATCACACATGGAGTTTTAGATGGAAAACTAAGGCACAGGAAGATCAGTTATCCCGACTTAAGTTCATGAGGTTGTCAGTGGCATAGCCCAGACCAGAAGTGGAGTCTCATTCCTTTCTCTCAGCCTTTTTTCCTCAGGGGAAAATAATAATGCTCCATAACCCCAAACTAACATAATGTTTCTGCACTTTCAATTTTGATCCCAAGAGCCATAAAGTATACTGCTCAACTTCCCCAAGATTTTCCAGGAAAAAACAGTCGGATTTTTCAGATCAATTGACACCAGCCAACCCAAAAGGCAGGGAAGATATTTTTTTTAAATGGCTAACTAGCAGTTAGTTTAAATATCTTAACTTAATATTCTATTTTTACAAAATATTTTTACTTCTCAATATATAAGATATTTGCTAAGGGTTGTTTCCCTTGATTATACTAAAATATATTTTCAAATGACAATTTCCAAATAAGGTATCTTTAATAAAGCTACAGTGACATTTTCGTTTTGTTAGTAATTACTTTCCTGTGTTTTACCTTTGTGGGCAAGAGCTAAATGCTATATATATTTTTTATATATATTATATATGTATATATTATCTCCAGAGGCAATCTACTAAGCTATTCCTTTTTATGTTTACCAAAACACTGCCAGAGTAGAAAGATATCTTCTCAGAATAATTCTAAGTTTCTGAAAATCTGTCAAAGCCCTCTAGACAGTCCTGGCCTCACCTTACAGGATGCTCAATACGGCATTGTTGTTACCTGTACATTCTACATACCAAGAAGAAACAAAACATGTTTTATAACCATCAAAATCAGATGAATGTTCTCAAACATTTGGATTTAAAGTTTAAGACAGAGGTTGTCTTTCTGACATGTAAGAATGGTGCATAAGGTATAGAAGCTTATTCCTCATCTTCTGCAAATTCTGTGAAAATGAAAATTTTAAATGAGAAAGATAATACTCAAAATCAAGCAGGAGAGGGGACGTTAGTGGATGAAAAATCTTGACAAATTTTATATGGCAGCCTGTACAGAAGAGCAAAACCTGCCTTTGCAAAGCAGCCAAAGCCACAACCTAAAGGGCACATAGTTAGCCACACCATTTGGAAATAAGTTACCTTGTTCAACAGAGCCTCAAGGAGATGCAGGTATTGGAAAAGCAGTATTAAGGCTTCATCCTCCACCCTCTGCCCAGGACACATATACCCAAGCGCCTCCCCAATTCACCCCATCACACTTGAGCAGGAAAATGGAGGATTTTTTCCTCCTGAAAAAGCTAAATGAGGGAAACCTGGGATCTGGAAGCATGAGCCTTAATAGAGAGCAGAAGTGCATCATGGGCTACAGGAGTATTCATTCAAACATGCACACAGCATGATCAGACCCTTGGCCCCTGACAAAGGCAGCCCTCTAGTTGCCGGAAATTTCAGCAGAAATTGAATAGCTATAGAGAAAAGGCCTCTGAATCTGATCCGTTAAATTCATCCAATGAAAAATCCAGCTCCCTACTAGTTACCCAAAGTGAAGCCTCCCAGCTGGCAATCCTACCCAAGTTCACAGATGTGTAAAAAAAAAAAAAAAAAAAAAAAGCCCAAAAGAGGAAGAGAATAAAGACAAATGAGGCAAATAGAGAGAATGCAGCTGAAAGATACTTTAAAAACACGAACATCCTCAGAGAAATACAGAGCATTATATTACATCAATGAAATGTCATCAAGACGTTACAGTAAATGAAAAATCAGAAAACAAAAATTCTTGAAAAGTAAAATTATAAAAGGCATACAAACCTAACAGTTAGGTGGAAATGGAAGAAGTCAATTAGATACAGAACAGAAAGGGAACATCAAATAAACCTTTATTGTGTATCTCCCTGTCCTAGATATTGTTCCAGGTAGGAGGAATATGAAATAAACAAAAGTTCTGCCCTCATACAACTTATATTCTCACAAAGAAATAAAATATGTGAGAAAAGAATAATATTTGAATCCCAGTGACCAAACTTCCAAAAAAATATGAATTTCAGAAAGAGTAAATGGAAAGAAACAACAATAACAACAACAAAAAAAAGAGATGGAATGAAATTTTCAGAGAAACAGTACAGGAAAGTTTCCAAAATTAAAGGATATAGGTCTCCAGATTAAAGGAGCTAAACAAATGTCCAGCATAACAGGTCAGAAAACCAAATATGGAGATTCCCTGAAAGCTTCTAGATCTAAGCAATGGATTACATTTAAAGTAAAAGAATCAGAATTCTCAATAGAAATAATGAGCAATAGAGAAATAATTAGAAATAATTAGGGTTAATGCCTAAAATATCTTGGAGAAAATTATTTTTAGCCTAGATACCTATAAACAAATTATCAAGTTTATATGATAACAAAATAAAGATATACTCATATGGTTGAGGACTCAAAAATATTAACTTTCATACACACTTCCAAATATTACAAATGAAGACAACAAAGATAAGGAGTCCAAAAAGGAGAGTTTCAAACCATAAAGTTCAAGACTGATGATAGTATAAAAGGACTAAATAACAACCAGTCCAAATTGAAGGGCCCCAGGAATATAATTGTGAATGTTAGAGTGTAGACTTTAAATGTGAACAAAACTCCAGAGAACACAGCCATAAATTTCCAGCAATAATTCCTATAATACATCAAAAGCACAAACCTGGGGATCCCTGGGTGGCTCAGCGGTTTGGCGCCTGCCTTTGGCCCAGGGCACGATCCTGGAGACCCGGGATCAAATCCCACATCAGGCTCCCGGCATGGAGCCTGCTTCTCCCTCTGCCTGTGTCTCTGTCTCTGTCTCTCTCTCTCTCTCTCTCTATGTCTATCATAAATAAATAAATCTTAAAAAAAAAAAAAAGCACAAACCTACTCTGAAGAAGACATACATACTAAAAATTATCTTTATGGGCAGTCCAGGTGGCTCAGCAGTTTAGCACCAGCTTTAGCCCAGGGTGTGATCCTGGAAACCTGGGATCAAGTCCCACATCAGGCTCCCTGCACGGAGCCTGCTTCTCCCTCTGCCTGTGTCTCTGCCTCTCTCTCTCTCTCTCTCCCTCTCTCTCTCTCTCTCTGTGTGTGTGTGTGTCTCTCATGAATAAATAAATAAAATCTTAAAAAAAAAGATTCCTATTATAAGTCCTCCACATTTTTAAAATTTCTCTTATACCTCAGAATTATCCACAAAATTCTATTTTATCCAAATCATTTTCCATTGGTCATTAGAAATCTGGCTTGCAAAAACATTTATACATGCCAAGAACTTATAGCACTTAAAACTGTGACTTTTAACCGTTATCACTTCCACATCACTATTAGCTGGTAAATTTTATCAATCTCTATTAATATTATCTTAATTTAAAGATAGATCTTTGACAAACCATGAGAGACTCTTAACTCTGGGAAACAAACTGAGGGTTGCTGGAGGGGAGGTGGCTGGTGGGGATGGGTGATGGGCATTATAGAGGGCACATGATGGGATGAGCACTGGGTGTTATATACAACTATGAATTATTGAAAACTACATCTGAAACTAATGATGTAGTATATGTTGGCAAATTGAATTTAAATTAAAAAAAGAACTGCAAAAAAAGATGCATCTTTGTACTTGCATTTGGTTGTCAGATTTTATGGATTTATTATTCTTCAAAAACATGTGCATGAGTTAATTACAATCCATATTAGAAAAGAGAAAATAAGACATTGGACAATAAGTCAATGTCTTATTAAAATTAAGTCAGGACAATGAAATATATAACTGGAGTCTAAAGATTTGGTTTTCTGTCAGTACCATTAAAATGTGGAGCCTTGAAAATCAGCCAAACTTTCCAAATATCAGGCTCCTGGCAAAAGCTCATTAAGCACCTACTGCACAGAACACAGTGCAGGAAACACATGAGGAAAATGTTTGAAGCATGGTCCCTCCTTCCCTAAGAAAAACGTCTATTGGGAGATATGAGACATGTATGCCCATGAAAATAATTATGTGATATAAAGTCCATGAGATTAGTTTCAAGTGAATAATACAGTCAAAACATGTAAAGAGGACTAAAAGAATTTCTGGCGAGGGTGCTCAGAAAAGGTTTTGTTAAGATTCAAGCAAAAATTAAAGAGTAATATGATTTTTCTAAATATATGATCCAAGTATTCAATATAATTCAAATAGGATATCATTTATACAAGTTTATCTTGGCTATGTTATTTAGCCACCTTAAAGGTCAAATTAGGTCAATCACCATCATTCACCAAATTAGATCAATCACTGTCAATCACCATTTTTTAGCAAGGAATTGTTGAGGCAACCTTTCCCTTCCCTTTCACTGATCATTCTTCCCTTTCCCTGCCCTCAATCCTTGTTCTATTCTATCTCCTCACCCCCAAATACCAAATAAATGAATCAATTGCAAAGTTGTTTAAAAAACAAAATAGCACAAGTATTCAAGGACGTTATCCTTGCAGGTTCTATTACAGATTTTCACATGGATACAGTAGAGTTAAAAGTGCACCTGCATATTCTGTAGGGTTTCCACATTTCATTATAACTATACGAATTTTTTTACACTGAATTTCACACAATAGTGCCAGCTTGAGTTCTTCCAAGTTTACCATGGACCAAAAGACCTCAGGAAAGAGCCTACAAATGTTAAGAACTCCGTGCTTTATTTGGGAACCTGCTTTGGCACATTTAATATCAGCCCCCAGCCCCCCAAAGCAGGTCCAGTGTAGAGGCATATAAACGTCATCTGTCAAACTTACTGTGGCTACCAGTTCAACAGCCCAGTTGAAAGAAAGCTGTTAGTGGTAGTAGGGGTGTTAAAGTACCAGACATCACAAATCCAACTCTTTCAAATGTGGTTTTGTTCTCTCCTTATGATTGTCGTCCTGAATCCTGGATTCCCAGAGCAAATGTTTCTTAGTTAAACAAATTCATTCTAAATCCAGTTGCTGTCTGTCTCAGGGACCATTTCCCAAAACACGGCCAAGTGTGCTGCATCAGGCCTCATGACATTTCTGACCCCAAACCAACCACATCAGCTTACCATCAGATATCCATCATGCATGTGTTGGTGGAGCTTTCAAGGGGGCACATGATCTCTTGTCAAAGGGAAGTCTTCACTCCAGAAACTTTTTAATGTTCTCTCATCCTATCTTTGCTTACGTGTACTAACATGCCCTTGGCTAATGTTAAAAATGTTTTATCCAGAATTGCATCTGCTGGTTGTCATGGTTCCCAAACTAGCAGTCTCTTTGTTGCTTCAATACTATTATTCTTATTGATACCTGATATGGAGGATGATGAGATGGGCAATATTAGAGCTAACCATGAGAAATGCTAGCATTCTGCCCTGCCCATCACCCTTGTTGGGTAAAATTCCCAGAGAAGTGCTTTCACGTGGAACCCTAGCCAATTAAGGAGACTGAAGCACTCCTTTATTGCTATCTGGACTTGTAACCCACACCCCAAGGCTAGACCACTGGGCTCAGTCTCAGGCTCTGATCAGGACCTTTCCTTTTTCCACCAAATCCCAATCTTGTGATCAGAAAATAACTGACCACAGCTACAAGCAACATTCCCAAACATCCAAGCCTCCAGTCAAACAAGAGCAAGTTGGATGTGCAAGAAGGGGCTGAGCCTAGTGGCCTCCAACAAAGATAACAGGGCACATGGATCCTTGACGTTTTAAGCTTGTGAAGTAGCCAACCAGAGTCTTGGAATGTAGTGATCTCTACAGTTGAGAAAAGGAACTAGGAGGGAGAGAAAGATTCAGAACTTTCCTGTCCTTCAGATAACTTACAACTACCTTACAAAACTTGGTATGATATGTGAGGAATTTCTCCCCAAGAAATCATAAGGTTTTTGAAAGCAGGAGCCAATAAATAAATATTCCTTGAATTTCTTTGAATCCTACCTTCAGGAGCACTCACACAAGACTGGCTATGAAAAGAAACATTCATGGATCAGATTTCTTAACCAGCCTGTGGCCTGATTGATGCCACCTTGATGCCCCCCAAGACCTTTCTGATCTCATTTTTCACTTCTTTGTGTCTAGGCTTTACTTAGTACATCGTGCTGCAGTTGCAGGATCCTGTGGTGGTTTTGCCAGATGGTCCTAGGCCAAATGAAACTTACTGACCACAAGCTGGTACACACCATAATCTTCCTTGGGCTCCTGCTGATACATGGAGCATGGTGGGTATGCAAAGCCACAATCCTCTGGAGCACATGGAACTTTGCACTGGGAATCTCCTGTTGCTTTCACCGAACAAAGACACAAGAAGATTCAACAATTTTATATAAGGGCCAACAATTTTATATATTCTCAAGTTTAAAAATTACAACAATAAAAATAGAGTAAGATAAGGAAGTAACCATCAATTTGCCCAAAATGACCGTAAGCTTAAGTCTATTTAGCAGTTGCAGAAGGATCAGTCATTTGTGGAACAGAGATTTGTGTTCTAGTTCTGACTTGTCCACTAATTAGCTATTTGATTTCAGGCAGTTTGGTCCATTGGGTCTCTGCTTCCTCATCAGTAAATGAGGAAGTACAAAGTCTAAGGTCACTTTCAGCCTCATAAATTTACTAATTTTGGAAATAGTCCAGAGTTTTAGTTAGAAGGGTAATAAAATAATTTACTTCATGAATTTCAACATTTGGAAATATAAATTGGTTGTTCAGATGAATACTCTTGGCTACCAAGAGTGAATAGTCTCTTCTATCATTTTATTCATGTAAAGTTAAAAACATTCAAAGTCTGCACAGAGCAATTTTGTATGAATAATTTTAATTTAGTTTTTTTCCTTTATTTTCCTTTTTAGAAATAAGAAAAACAAATGGTGGGAAACACTAGTAATGTGATACTAAAATCAATGCCAATAACAACATTATGATTCTGACTGTAACCTTAAGTCACCCACAAACCACGTAAGCTGCTCATTCTTAGAGCACTAAGAAGCTTTATACATTTCATGCAATGATGGAAATTCACAAAAATTGTACTGATATTAACTTCTGCATTTCTACTGTTGGTGAGGTTATTTAATATATTTAATCTACTGCATTAATGTGGAGGAAGTTTGACTAATATAATTGTGCAATATGTATTTGGAGAGATTAGTTTGGGAAAATGGCCTTTCTAGATATTACACCTATTAAAAAAAAAAAGGTATTATATGTTCTCCTGAAGAACTAAAAATTAGGCTTAATCCCTAACAAAAGTATTTGGCTTCTCTCTAAAATAATTATCTAATTAAAAAAAATACTATTTCATCTACCCTAAGTGTTCTCCAACCAAATCTTCCAGTACTGTTGGGGAGATCACTTTATTCCTGGCTGCCTTCTTCTGCCAGACATTGCCTTTGACATCTCTGACATCTTTCCATCACTGCTGCAGGGGGAAAGCATGAAACGTGCTCCAAAGAAACTTGGGGCAGTGCAAAGTGACAGCAAGGGGAGCAAACATTGTCACACAGTCCCAGAAAGGCAACAAGCTCTGCAGGAGTGCAGGAGCTGTAGCAACTTACATACTTTTTATTGGCATGCATACCATAACTTAGAGGCACTGACTCTATTAGGAATTAAAATGTTCTCACCACTGCTCTGCTCCTTCAGGCCACAGTAATGTTGGAGGCTTATTTTGAAAATGTACTTCAGCAGCAAACTCTGGGGAAGGGAACTATGTAGGGGAGGGGGTCTTCATGCAAAGTCTGCACCATCAATAAGAAAAATGGGTAGCAGAAGCTGGGGCTACCTTGGGGATATGTACAGTTAGAGAGGATGGAAATAGGGTAGGAACTGTTTTATCTCTGATTCGATCTCAGGGAAAATGACTAGGTAATAAGAAGAAAATTAGAAGGGTCCATAGAAAATGGCTAGGAACTCTTCTCAAATAATACCCGAGGGACAATCCCCCCTGTAATCCAAATGTCTCTTGATATCTTCAATTCTAAGAAAACAAAGGCATGTACATATGCACAGAACTCAAAATTTTAAAAGTACATAAAGTATAGAATAATGGGAAAAACAAGAGCTTCTGGCATTAAGATAGGCCTGGGGTCCAATCTTTCATCCACACATTTGCAAACCCAAACAAGTATCCTCAGCTCTCTGAGCCTCCATTTCCTTTTCTGCTTCCTTTCTGTTCTGATCTGATAGGCACTGACAGGTGGTGCACACACGCAGGGCTTTCACCAGGGGAAGGCAAGGGCTTAGTGAGGATGGTGGGATCCATCTCAGTTGATGCCCTGTGGTGACAGGAACAAGCCTTTCAGTTTGAAGGATGTTACCCAGAGCCTGGCAGTCATTCAACCCACTCCCAAGGCTGATGGGTCAGGCAAACTCACCCCCCCCCCACCAATCACCACCACCACCATTGAAATGTTGTTTGCCCTGCCTTTCACAACCCACAACCTTATATCAGTTTCCTGGAAGGTGAGTCATGGTAACACAAGAGCACACAACAGAAATTATATAAACTACATTTCCTTCTCCAAAACAGATTAAGAGGTGCAGTGTTGTGGACCTATTCAGATTGTCCGTTCGTGCTAAAGGGCACACGGAGGAGCTGGGAGGTGCCCAGCCAAGCAGAGGAAGCTGCACCAGCATTGACCTCATTTACCCCATTGACCTTCTCAGACTTTGGATCAGGAACCTGGCCAGGAGTGTTATTCTCACAGGGACCCCATTGTTTTTTCTATCAAGTCAGGGCCTGCTGTTCTAAGGATTTCTCCTGCTGTATCTCATTTTGGTCTCTGAGGAATCTATTCTCTGACAATGTGCAATGCAAAATTCTCCTCAACAGGAATCAGAGTTGCTGCAGACTGACTGGCAGCCTCCCTGAGAAACTGCCAACCGGGCCAGGGCTTTGATAACAGATCATGAGAGGCTGGAATCAGAAAGCTTGAGAGCCAAGCTCAGCTCCTTCCACCAAGATGGACCTCTGTCCAGTCTATCCCCATCTAAGAACAGTGTCCATTCCCCCAATGGACATTCGCTTACAAATAATCTTTCCCAGCTTTCAACAGTGTCCCAGAGCACAGTCCCACAGAGCACCTTTCAGAGGACCCTGAACCCCAAGCCATGGTTTCACTTCCTGCTGCCTGCCTTGGGAGACATGGCTGGCCAGGGAAAGGGGCCAGGGAAGAGAACTATGCTATTCCGCACACTCTGTCCTTGACCAATCAACTGAGAATTGTCTGGTTTCATAGGAATGTTTTGTGACAACAGCCCACAACCTGAACAGTCCCCTCACAAAAGGGACTTTTGTTGGCCATGTCTAGCTGCTGTTTTAAGCTCTACCTTTACTCCTTTCACTGTTCCTTCACCTGCACCCCCACTCCCAGACTGAAGTCTCCTCAGGGGAGCCTTTCCTGATCACTCTTGAAAAAGTTTGGCCTGGGTCTGTTCTCCCTCAAAGCTTCCTTCCTCACATGCCTGCCACATTCCCTGGCCTCTTTTAGTGCATTCCCAGAGACAGGGTCTGAATCATATTTTTCTCTGAACCTTTCCACCCACCATAGTTCCTGAATTAAAATCTAAAAGTAATTAAGCATCTGTGTTTGACATTTTATGCATTCGAACATTTGATTCTTACAATGATCATTCCCCAGTTTACAACTTGGGGAGACCCAGACCAAGTTAAGTAATTTGTGCAAGAGCACCCTGTGACTGATTCCAGAGTGGGATGTTTCCACTAACACCTGTAATTACACGTACTTGGTAGGCACACAATAAATGTCTGTCAAATTAATAAATAGATGCATAAATGTGTTTAAATGTTATCTACCTACTACATAGCATTTCATTTAATATAAATTTTCTTAATTTTAGGGAAACACCCAAAGAGAATAGAATTGTTCAGATATGATTACACAATGACTTTTTAATAAGGTCAAATGTAAGAGTGTTACTGATGAATAGCTCCCTTTCTTGCAGAGGAATATAACAAGTGGGACCAATTGTCAATTGAAGCAGAAAAAAATTTCTCTACTTGGAGTAACCACTCAAGAAAGATATTTTGGAATCCCCATCCCAAGAGATTTTCAAAGAAGATAATGTAGAAACCAGCTGTCCTGAATGGATTAGTCATTGAGTGAGTCTTGATGTCCATGGGTAGGTTGTTCTAATAAGAAGCCCCCTTCAAGAGTGTCATTCGCCATTCATCATTGGTACCTGAGGCCTGAGGTAGCAAGCCTCTCACCTGGAGACAGTAGGACTTCGTGGAAAATTTTGGAGCTGGAGTTCCACCACAGACCACACCTGGTGCCATTGTACAGGTTAGTTCTGGACATCATTGAGACATAGCATTTTGAATTTGTTTTAAAACATCAGCCTTCTCTTCCCTCACAAGCCTGTTGTCATGCCCTTCTCTTACTCACCTCTCTCCTCATTCTTTTCTTTGATCAAATTCTTCCCCACAAGGAATTTTTGCTGTTTACATACAGGGTAATAATTTGCTATAGTATCTGCCTTTTAAATACCTCTCTTCCAGAGCCCCTCTGGCACCGTGGTCACTTATGACGTCTTTGAGCACCAACCAGCCTGATCTATTCAAGAATACTTCCCTAACTTTATGCCTTATATGAAACACATCCAAGTACTCTCTTCACACACTCAAGAAAAACGAAAACACACACTCTTTATCTCTCTGGTAATAATTTCATCTTCTAGGCAATTGGTATTCATTTAATCTTTACCTTTATGAATAGTACCTACATGAATCCTCGTGTAGGTACTATTGGTACCACAATTGGTAATCAAGTTTATAAGAGTTCATCAGAAGCTTTTATCCTAAACTGAGATCATAATTAAGTACTATCACAAAAGTGCCTAGTTTGAGTCTGATCTGGTAACAACTGAGCTCCCATTTTGAAGTGAATTTATGTAAATATAAATGGTTATATCTTTAAAGCAGGAAAGATAAGAGGTGTATCTGCTGCTGCACGCAGGAGCCATGCTCCTAGGAGGGGCCCACTTTTCCTGTAGGTGTAATCGTGGCTGTCTAATATTAACGCTGTACTGACACATTTACTCTAACTTTGAAGGACCTTATTGAAACATAAGTTGGAGTTAGCTATGCAAAGTCTCACTGCAACCTGCACATTTTTAGGACCAGTTACGAGAAACCACTACAAGTGTTTCTCTGGCCTCTCATGTCTCTCTTCCCTACCACAGGGCTCTCTGGCCACAAATGACCTCAGGACTCAGCAGCAAGCCAGACAGGGAGAAGCACAGCCCCAGCAGCTGGTAGTTGTTAGGCAAAGCAGTGATAAATCACTTGTTCTACTGTCCCTGTTAAGGCTCTGAATTTGTAATATATGTACTGGCAAGTCCCAGCTAGGATATGTTTAATTATTTATAGCTGCTGCTAGATTCAATTTTTATAAGACTTGAGCATATGTATAAGTATTCTACAGTCAATGAAGCAAATAAAATAATATCAGGTTGAATATAATGCAATGGAGCTTTATTACAATTTAGAAAGAAAAGCTTTCTACATATTTAACCAAAGTCCACTGTCTGCTATCAACTACTGAGTCGCTCAGTGCTTGGCTTCCCAGTACAGCTACAGCACAACATGAAACAGAGTTAGAACAAGCATCCAGTAGCATGAGTGAAATGGAGCACACAAACTTACAGCAAAGCAAAGTGTGGAATTTTAACTACAGCAATACTGGTAATACCCTCTTGGGCCACAGTTACTGTCTGAAATGATGAAACCGATTCTTCCAACAACTCAATCTGCATGTTCCAATGTCTAAATGATGGTTTCTTGCTTTCTATTTATTACTGTGTGGTGAAACATTGCTATTTGAATCCTTGGCATCAATGGTTATTGAGCACTCCACATATTCTACTATTTCTAAAAACAAAAATTTCTTAAAGGGTAAGCATCATTTGTTTTAGAAATTCTGCTTTGAAGAGGAGAGGGGAAAAGGAATGACTTACACAAATTAGGTGGGTACCTATTTCTAAAATGTTTCTGGTCACTAGCAGTTCATTTTTTTGTTTACCATTCACTTTCTTAAATTGCTTTATTTTACCTCTTCAATCTGTGACTAGGCCCAAGACCTAGAAAAAAAGTAAACACTCTATTAGTTGATTCATTTTTTTCCCTTCCCAAATTCACTGAGCATTTACTATACACAGGACGCTCTGCTAGACAATGAAAGTTCAATAATTAGCTGGTCCTCACCCTCAGAAGAGGAGAGAAATATAAGAACTTGAATCAGTAGTTGCCGCATCATCATAGAAGCATTTGGACAAGGTACTATGACGGCCAAAACAACAGAAAGTAACTAGCTCTATGCAGGGTATTAATGGGATCATCACTCTAGAGATAAATCATCAAAAATGAGTAGTTCACCTGGCAGATAGGGGTAGGGTAAATCGGTCTAATGGAAGGAGACACATGAGAATAGCACTGAAGGCTGGATACCAGAGCACATACTCAAGGACACACAGGTGTGCGCTCCTGAAATGTTAAATGCCTACTGTGAAGCAGCAAAAGGTGATAGGGGCAGAGCCAGTATGCAGGGCATTACACACCATGCCAGACATTTGAATCTTAACCCTGAATATGAAAAGGAACCTTTGCTGGATTGTAAGCAAAGGGGTAAAACACTCCCATTCGCATTTGAAGAAGGAGGGGCTAACAGTAGTATGCAAGGTGACGGCAGGTAGGAGACTACCACAGCAACCTCAGTGGTAGCTGGAAAGGGCTCACACCAGATCACAACACAGGTGACAGCAAGAAGGGAGTGGAAAGTAGAACTCAGCTCCCTTACTTTTTCTATGACTCGTGAGTTACATCCTGGGTAGAAGAGAAAACAAACTTTTGAATGAAAAACAAGTCTTTTACGGTTTAAATATTGTCTTTAAGGTTCAAGACTCAACTCCCTATCAGCACTGGTTAAATAGTCTAAATAAGTCTATCCTTTTGGGGAAATGTTGACTCTCCAACATAGGGTCTAGGTGGATGAGGTATCCTACTGCCTCCTGCCCTTGGAGTCATGGCCAATTGCCCTTTTGCCACAGAAAGAAATGATCCAGAGGCAGGTAGGTGGGCAGACAAAATGAAGAGCATGTGAAATTCTCCTCTGACCACCTCTGCTTTCTCAGTTACACAGGAAGCAGGACTATCAGCTAAGTGAAGACGGAAGGAAAGGGAAGAGAGGAGGCAGAGTTGTGGACAAGGGCCAGGAGGATCAAGGAAATGTGGCCTGACTGCTTCACACAATAATGGCCACTACAGGCTTGTGATCATAAATTGACTTAGCCCAGTCAGCCTGGGCATGTGTGTTTCTCTGGCCACATTTAGCTACTCAGTAAGCACCAGATAGGTAGAAATTGGATTTAAGCTGTGTTCAGTTTTGCAAGGTAAGTCTAGAAGAGATGGGAAAGGAAT
Source organism: Canis aureus (assembly GCF_053574225.1). Taxonomy (NCBI): domain Eukaryota; kingdom Metazoa; phylum Chordata; class Mammalia; order Carnivora; family Canidae; genus Canis; species Canis aureus. The sequence continues at coordinate 3,890,821 of NC_135615.1, read as the reverse complement.
AGAGGATGAAATAAGAAAGTGATTCTAATGATTAGCTGGTATCTAAGCTGGGCACTTGAGAGGAAGGAAGACAGCAAGGGGATGAGGGGCAATAGGACAAATGAACAGTTTGGTCCAAGTATTGTTGAAGACAGGGTAGGAAAGGAAGCGGGTGGAAATAGAAGAAGGATGTGGCTGGAGACCAAGATGCTTGACATGGATGTTATGGAGATTATCATTGCTGTAGGTTATGACTGCAGAATAAGAGGCGGACATGGAATCAGAGTGAGATCTTTGGAGAACTGAGACAACAGAATACTGAAAGGACCATTTGTGAAGATATTTAAATCGCCACAAATTAGGGTAATAATTGTATTGAAAGAGCAGCAGTGAGCCATGAGAGCAACCCCAGGGTTTGAGATGACTGCAACGATAGTAGAGCAGTGACAGGACATTCAAATCGAGGGCTTCTGAGAAGGCCAGAGAGGGAAGAGAGAGTCAGGAAGTAGTGATGCAAAGAGGAACAAGGTGATAGCCAACCCCACACAGAGGCCCAATGTTAGAAGTGGAGACGCAGAGCAGCTTTTTGAAAAAGCAGCAGGGAAATGAAGCATTAGCTTCCAAGCTATGAAATGAGGCAATAGTACCAAGAAATGTGCTATTTATCTGAAATATTTCTTCCTGCTCAGCAGGCTGCCTTATTCACTATTTGCAAAGATTTTTTAAAAGAGTGATGATTCTGAGGCTCTTTAGACAAAATGTGTTAAGTGTTAGCTTTGTGAAGAAGGACGTTGCTCTTAGCTCAGAGCAAATGTGAGAGTCTGTTAACACTAAATTGTGCGTACTGTATTTGTCTTCAGAGGCAAGAAATCTAGAGTGACAGATCTGAGTTTTCCATTACCACTCACTTTAGTCTTTGTCTTGAGGAAATATAATAGGCAGCTTGGAACAGTGTACTATTGTTCACATTATATTGGTGGGAAGATTAAGCTCTTAATTAATCAGGGAATGGTAATTGATAATTATAAGTCCCTGAAAATAGTCATGATCACTTATAAGTCCATGAAATTGATAATTGTCTTTTTCCCTGAAAATGATCATGATTGCTCATGAGTCTTTTTGTAATGAATGCTGAATCATTGTTCACCTGCCTGGGAATGAGATCTCAGGATTTTCTCAATGTGGAAGCCTTCCCATTATTCATATCAGCCTCCTCTTTTGAGAGGGAGATTTCCAGATTTAAATATACCTGGAAGAATAAAGGAGCAACAGGGGGAAAAATTAATGAAAAGAAAACTAAACTTTTCAAGCAAAAGTGATTCGAATTCAATGCCCAAAGAAACCTGGTGGCAAAGTCACTTTAAAGATCAGAATTCAGAATCACAATATTAAACCTTGTTCTTAACTCTTCCCTCACTGGCATCATCTTTGTGGGAAGAAAGAAAAGAGGAGAGAAAGGGAAGTAATGACAAGCATGAATACAGAATAACTGCCAACAAGATTTTTAAATTCTCCTCCATTTCCTGACTTTAATGGTCTCAAGTTAAGGATTAACTTTATCCATGTTCTTCAAGTTATTGTTTTCCCAAAAACCATCTTTCTTGGCTATGTTGAGTCAAAGAATGAGTCAGAGAGTTCTTTCAAGTCACAGAATCTACAGTGCATCTTTAGCAGAAAAGTTCCTCTCCTGGCTGACCTGCTATTACCCTGGTGGTAAGAGCATCCACATACATCCACATAAATGAGACAAGCATGTAGCTGTATTTAGCAAACACAGACAATACTAATGTGTGATGTCATAGCATGAACCGCAAAAATGAAAGGTTCACCAGGAGAATTCTCCTGAAGAGGTCATGTAAATTGTCAGTACTAGACATGGTAGTTACACGATGCCTTGATCAGCCATTGTACTAATGTTTATTCAGACGGATGTAGAGGAAGAACTATTTATTCAGCCAACTGCATTTGCCTGTTTGGTCAGGCAACAGTTACCTTGGATTGTGAGACAAATTCAAGAGCTGTTCAGATTACCCTGACCGGCTGAACTAGAGCTCTGGCTAACTGTGTGCAGCATGTTCCCAGTGCTTGGTAGAATCAATGCAGGTGCACTCAACAAAACTGAAACAAGACAATAAAGATTTGCAGGACAGTTAGGTAAAGTTATTAGCTACTTAATAAACAATAACAAAAGATTATTTGCATTATCAGAAGCAAAGTCACCACAACATTTCTTTGAATAGCAACTTCTCCTAAAGCAATTTAAAACTTAGTTTTCAAAAAATAAAAAAAATAAAATAAAACTTAGTTTTCCATTGAGAACATTTTATTAACTATTATGGGAAATGAAACATCCCTGTAACTAAGGATTAGCCTGTTTTAATATCCCCAGTCCCACCTCATGCCAGCGGATTTGGAGAAGTGAGTTGAAACAAAGGCTGAATTTCCTGGTCCCTTTTTTCTGCAAACACATAAGAATCCTTCACTCAAACACATTCCCAGTTAAGACCATATAATCTTTTCACACAGGGTTTGTTCAAGTATACCTTTTAAAAGGGAACACATTTGGTTTGAGTGTCGCTACTCCTCTCATCTTTTGCTCTCCTTTTTGTCACTCTTGTCTCAGCTCTCAAAGCTCCCTTGACTGCCCCTAACCAACAGACAGGAACCCACATGAAGGTCTCCCATGGCCCCATGCATGCTAGCTCTTCAAAACTTATCCATCCTCTTTCTTTCAGCCCTAGTGTCTATAAGTCTAATTTTAGAAACAAATCCAATTGTGGGTATTAATGGATAATAATTTTTATAGCATTACTTCTTTTATGTAATATGTTTGCATTTAAAGTTGACACCTGCTAAAGTACTGGAAACCAAAGTCCTCCAGATCACTGGAGCTGAGGATTTTCTCAATGTGGCAGCCTTCCCACTTACTCAGATCAGCCTTCTTTGAGAAGGAGATTTCCAGATTTAAATATATCTGGAAAAATAAAGGACCCATAGCAGGGAAGATTAACAAAAAGAAAATCAAACTTCTCAAACAAAAGTGATTGTTTGCCATCTCTCTTCCTGCTCCCCAGACTGTTGAAGACCCTCCCATCAGTAATCCAGAAGGACACCCCTTGTAGGGTCACAAGCTCTAAAGGATATGAAGCTGCCATGCATATCTCATGAGTCACATGTAATTTTTCATGCGTCTTACACTCACTGATGCCCACTAAACTGTGATAAGGACTGACATAGTTTTCTTTATCATACTGTGACTCCAGCCCAGATGAATGAAGGTTAATTTTGCAGGAAGCAGCAACCCAAAAAACCTCTCTCCTCATAAGAGATTGGCATGTATAACCACTAGGATGGAGCATTAAGGGTTAGAAGTTCAGAACAATCCCAGAGAGGTAAGTTTTTTTTTTTTTTTAAAAGACTTATGAAGGGAAGTTGAATGAAAAACTGTTGAATAAAGAAACACCTGATGAAGGTGGTTCTAAGTGAAAGCAGCAGATATTGGAGGACTGATGATATGAAGCAAAAGTCAAAATGGGATACCACCAAGAAGTCATTCCTTAGAGGACGTCTGGCACCAGAAACAGAAGATTGAGTTCAAAGCATGTAACTCAGAAAAGAGACTATGTAATCAAGGGGAACTCAGATGCAGAGTCAAAATAGGGAGAGATGAACAAGTCAGGAAATCTAAGAATAATGCATGGAATAGCTTATGATACTATTCAATTATTTGTATATTCAAGAAATATTTCTTAAACTATTATTATATATCAGAAATTGCTTTAGGAATATGTAACATAATGGTGAAGAAGATGTACATAGCCCTTACTCTCATGAAGCACATAATCTATCAGGGAAGATACATAATAAAATAAGCAATAACTATAAAGGAGACATAGAGGACACTCTGGAAGAAACACAAAGCACCTAACCACTCCATGTGGGTGGGAAATAGGTGAGGTCAAGTGAGGGTTTCCCAGAGGAAGTAGCAAATAAGCACAAAGATTAGGTCAGAAGTTCTCAATTCAATTAGATCCTTGCCCTCTTTGCTGCTAATACTTCACAGCATACTCCTTAATATGCTGAAATGAAATTAATAGGTAATGTAACCATCCTATATGTATAATTTAATCAAAATTATTTCTTTGCTATAATAAAGGAAAAAGCAAAAAAGCAAAAAATACATAATAAAATGCATTTCAGTATGCAAGTATATTGCTCATTTAATCAGGAGGTCATAAAATCAGCATGAAAGTGACAATCTCGAATACAGACTGCTATCAAGATTTCTAACCTAAAACCATGAGGCCATTGCTATCATTGGAGTGATTTCTTCTGTGGATGATGAATAGGAAAGTTTAAAAAAAAACAGAATTCTATCTTCCTTTGTTTTGCACAGATGAACAGGGAGTGTGGGCCCGGTGACACCTGCCCTCAGACTTCAAACCTCCAAAATGGTGAGACAATAAATTTCTGTTGTTTTAAGCCATCCGATTTGTAGCACTTTATTACAGTATCCCAGAAAACTAATAAACTTCCTATTGGGGAAGTCCTGCCCCAGCCAGGGCTACATGATGAGTAGGTCAGCCTGCCTCTGGGTCCCGTACTAGCCAGCTTACTTGGCTATCAATCCTAACACCACATTCTCCAACTTTGCTCTTTTTAACTTAATATTTCGACCTGTATCTGTCCCACCTAGCTTAAATTCTCAAATTCTTTAGATCCCCGAAAGGGTCAGGGGTTGGGAAACTTTCAGAAATACCAATGGCTAAATACGTATACCACAAATCTCCACATTGTACAGAATCTCTTTAGGGACAAAAATTATCTTTTCAAGAGCACATTTCTTGTCATCATACAACTTCCCTTGGTATTCCATACATTTTGCCAATAGCACTGCTAAATGAAAAGTTGATGAAAGAAATAAAATTATTGAAATCAAGCAGCTGTTGAAATAATGAGTGCTAGCCACAACTGCCATACTGCGATATATAACCTAATCTCTAGGCTAATGTTAGGGTAAAAGAACTTGGTGTTTCAAAGTGAGAGTGAACCTTAAGGACAATGTGCAGTGTTCTGTCCACAGAGTGGCAGGACTAGATGGGGTAGGAGGTACTCCTGCAATCCAAAATGACTGCATCTAGAGATGGGGGATCCATAAATTAGCAAAGAACAGAGATAATTTTCTGATTCTAAGGTCAGTTGCCTCTCCAGTGCACCAAATTGTTAGAGTGAAAATAGAGAAATAACTTCCAGGAAAAGCATTTCCGTTTTACAGGGCATGTGACTTATTTATAAATGGTTGCTCTCAGATCTTCCTGCAGCCCCAGGAAATGTGAGATGTGGATTGCTCAGGCTTCTAGTGAGGCTGACACATCAGGACGGGGCCGAGAAGAGATATCAGAAACCTACACTGACCACAGAAAAAGAAATCAGCAGGGAAATGTGAGTCCATTTGTCTTCTGTCAAATTTGAAGATAATATCTATTCCTTCTTCAGAGGCATCCTCCATAGCAAAGTGGGAAAAACTGTGGCTCATTGCTCTGCCCACAATGGCCCACTGTGTTTCTGCATCTCCAACCCTGGAAACAGAGCTCTCCAGGATTCACATCTGGCTACAGCATGGGTGAAGTGTGAACAGGTAGAGAACAATTCTATTCATCTCTGGGAGTTACTCTTACCAACAGAATAACTCTGAAACTTCTAGGGAAGCTCAGCAGATGTATTTCCTAACTTTCGTGTCTCCATAATAAAGAATTATTGGCAGCACAACATACATGTATGTTTCAGTCTCAGAGCTAGATATGGTTGCCAAGTGATCTGAGAACAAGTAGTCTGTGTTTTGTATACTTTAGCTTTTAAGAACAGATATCCTTCCAAGGAAACAATTGTTCAACCATTTAGAAGTACCCAAGTACCTGACCTCTTGAAAGTGGAAAAAGTGAACCTGTAATGAAACTTAAGAATGAAAAAAAAAAAAAAGAAAAAAAAAAAGAAACTTAAGAATGCATTTTGCACCCTTCTCACTGCTCCCATCATTCCCTAAAACAAGCAGAGATCTGAGAGAATCTAACAAGTCTATGTCCATAGTCCCTTAACTGTCAGCTGGTTCCCTATAGAGCGTGTAATAGTTAATGGCTCATCTTGAAATGGATTTCAGCTGGGAGTTAGCACAGACTGAATTTAGACACTTCTTGGTTTAAATATGGCCTCCACTATTCTAAACTGTTTGATGAGATATTAAAGCTTTCTGAAGTTCCAATTTTTCATCTCTAAAATCCAAATAATAATATGTATTTCCAGGAGTTATTATGAAATTAAATAAAATGTATGAGAACAACTACCTTCTGTAGTTTTGAAATGTACCACTTATTTGCCCATGCCTTAGTATCCTTGGAGAATAATCAAGCACAGGGATGATGATGGTGGTGGTAATGACTATAAACGAATATGTAGCATGTACAACCTGCTAGGCACTATTCTAAACACTCAATGTATATTGATTCACCTAATCCTCACAATGGCCCTACAAGGTGTTCTACAGATAATGAAACCAAGACCCAGGGAAGTTAAGTCACTTTTTCAAGGTCACATAGCTAGCAAGCAGTACAGCCAGGATTCCATTCCAGTCACAGGGGGTCCTTTGCAGGTAGTTGCTACATAGTCTGCACTCTTAATCATGACACATATTGCCTCTTGCAGTTTGATGATAACCATAGGTCTTTGACTCCCAGTTTCTTCTTTTAAATAAGGTTCTTTAGTCTCCTTTTTTCTGTTAGATTGAAGAAAGTGCCCCTGCATGTCTCTTGCAATCATTGGTCTAGAATTCTCCAGAGGTCTGAATGGTTTGTCCTGTCTTTCTTCCTCATCTGGAAGCCCTCCCCTCCCTCTCTGGGCTCCAACCACACGGGTTTCCTTTTGCTCCTCACACAAAGCATACTCTCTCTTCTGCATGGAGCACTCTTTTCTCTACCTTCTTTTCCTTGAATGCCCTCTATTTATCCCTCAGGTATCAGCTCAATTGTTATCTTCCCAAAGGAAGCCTTTCTCGACCTCCTTGACCAGATGGCCTTCCTCATATGCACAGCTCCATGGACCTCTCCTGAACAGCACCCATCCATGAGAATAGAGGCTGTGTGCCTTTTTTGCTCATCGTGTGCCCACAAAATCTAGTCAAATGCCTCACACATAGCAGGAGCTCAATAAATATTTGCTGAATAAATGAATGAAGCTTGTTCTGTTGCTGAAAATGGCCAGCGATGTTAACCCTCTCATCGCTTCTAACTTACCTCTGCTACTCCCACTGGGCTCAGAAACCTTCAGAGAGCCCTTGGAAATACAGAAAGTGTCCTTCTATTATAGTAGAGGATTTAGGGGTCACTTCTCTTTAGTTGTTCAATATACATATAACTCAAAATGCTATGATTGCAACCCTTAGCTCATTATTACAATAAACATTTAAAAGACAATATATACATATACTTGAGGTCATATCCATGCTTACCTATGGCTAAACTGTAATCAACAAATTCTTGCCCAATCAAAATTAGTTGAATATTTGTAAATCCTTTACTAGAGAGTTCCCTAAAAGGTTATATTTTCCCCCAACTCGTACTATAACATTATTAGATTTCAAACCTCTTAAGCATGGTTTAGCTTGTAGCAGGCAGCAGCTTACCATTCTGGTTTAATTTGTCATATGCATGGCAAGAGAGAGATGAAATTCCAGTTAAGGAAATACTATGAACTTTTGCCTTCTTATATTCACTGTTCTTTTAACTTAGATATCTTCAGCTTGAAATACTTGGTAAGCACTTTATTCTTAAGGGCTATTTTATTTTTTGTTTTACTCTATGACTCTCCTATTTCTAGCCATGGGGTGAGTTACTCTCTTATTAAATTACAGGGAATGTGTCATATAAATATTTTAACATTTTAATTAATTGTATTTTCATTATGCTTGTCTTGAGGCTTCCTCAGCTAAGAGTAAAATGTATTAAATCTAAAATAGAAAAGCCATGATTTCAATTAGTTCCTGGAATCAGTTTCTGTTTTAGACCAAAAAAGCTGCTCTACTGTGACTGAGGTGGCACAGATAGTCTCTGTAGGGCTTATTCTAATGACAGTCAAGACTCTTGGCCCCAAGTTAGCAATATTTTTCCAACACAAACACACACACACATACACACACACACACACACACACACACACACACACACAGTTAATACCTGTCATTACTCCATTATTTCTTAAGTTCTAAGATGAAGGCTTCCTGGCCTTTTAAAATACCACTTGAAGGTATTAAGCCTTATCAGTTCATAGCTTTGTTATCAGCCAACACCTTAGTTGACAACCAGCTGAGGGTGAGAGCTTGCTAGGAATGTGACCTGCATAGGTGCTGGGCTGCAGGAGGAGAGAAGGGGTGTCGGGAGGTAGAAGGAAAATGCTATGGGGGCAGAGGGAAGCTCTGGTGACAGCTTGATGCAGGATGCAGCTGGCCCTGCTGCCATTAAGCATGTTTGGCTCAGTGCTAGACTTCAGCTTCCTGAAGAGAAACATCCTGGCCTGTGGAGCTAAGGAGTTAAGGAATGAGGTTCAGTCAAGGGCAGACTTGGTTGGAGAGAAGTTTCACTCAACCAAGAGCAGGAGTACAGAGCCTGCTGTGGTCATCCATCAGTTCCTTATACTTTTCAGACTGTTAATATCAATACCCTCATCCATATTGACAATCAGCTATACCATCCATATAGACCAACTAGCAGTTGTATAACATTACTGCATCCCAGACACCATTCTGAATGCTTTATATGTTAGATGATAGATGATGTGATTGGCCATCTTTTACAGATTAGAACTGAGGTTTAGAAAAGTAAAGTAACTTCCCAAGAGCAAACAGCTAGTAAATGGGAGAAGCAGGAATTAAACCCAAATTTGGCTAACTCAAAAGCCTAGTTTTAGCTACTGTATCTTTGAGCTTCTTTGTTTACTACTCTTTAACTACTCTTTTAAAAACTATTTTGCTTATTATCAAAACAACCCGGGGAATACAAAGGCTGTGCATGCTGTTATTTCCATTTTAGAAATTAAAAAGCCAAGCCACAAAGGGATATAACATTAATCAGCCTGGATCTGCAGCCAATTGCAGAGCACAGATAGAAACATGTCCCCCAGGTGCCACCCAAGACTTCTGGTAGAAGGTGTTATATGTTCCTTTACCTACCCCAACGATGAACACCAAATCTTTATTCATTTGCTTTTGTGTTAGCATTTGTTCTTTACCTACCATTGAGAATATATCTCTGCCAGAGATAAGCCTCTGTATCAAAACATCTTCTCCAATTTGTTCATGGATCCAGCTCTTTGAATATCACTTATGTAAAAATCATTATATTAGGAAATTCTAGTCAGGGTAAAGTACAATAACCATGATTATTATAAGCATTCCTAAGAAAGGCCTCCAGTGATCACTTAGATTCAGGAAAGTCCCCTGAAGAAATGGAACAGAAGACCCACAAAGTAGTTGCCAACAAAGCTTTCCAACAATTTTAACAAGCAGCCCTAATTTTTTATTGACTTAAAGGGAAATAGAGTCAAGAGGGAAATTCCAATAAAAGTGTAGGTAAGTCAAAGGTTTGTTTTTGTTTCTATGGATTAGTTCTCACACATTTGCTGTGACTAGACTTTTTTTTTTTTTTTTTTTTTGGTAATGTGTAATTTTAACTACAAACCTAGCATTAAGCAATGTACCAGTTTATTTCCTGATGAACTTGAGAAAGGTCAGAGGTTAATTGAGCCATGCCCAGTTAAAGGCCTTAAGCCTGAAGGTACAGCTTCTCACCTCAGTGCAGTGCATTACAATGTTATCAGAACCTTGGATGGTTCAGTGACTTAGTAACAAATGGACACGTGAATATCTTAGGTTTAGAGAAGCCAATCTAATTCTGTCATAACTGTGCTGCACTAAATAAATGACTCAAACTTCCTGAAACCTTAAGAAAACACAAAAGGCTCTTAGTCTAAGAGTCTAGACCTCACCAATATGACCTACATCCCTACACTCACTACAGAGAACAGAAGCAACTGAAATTTATACTTATCATTAACTATCCAGAGTCAGATCTGCCACAGGCTCCAAAGCTGAATTTTACTGAGGAAATTTAATAATACATATTAACAAATGGTCTAAAGGGGATTTAGAAGGGACCTCTCCAGAAAACACACACACACACACACACACACACACAAAAGCCCTGTGTTGGACACAGATTCCAGTGAAAAGTGAGTTCCAAATCAGACTTATCTTTGTTGTCTGGAAGCTCAATGCATCTAAAAGAGTCAAGGGGATCCCTGGGTGGCGCAGCGGTTTGGCGCCTGCCTTTGGCCCAGGGCACGATCCTGGAGACCCGGGATCGATTCCCACGTCGGGCTCCCGGTGCATGGAGCCTGCTTCTCTCTGCCTGTGTCTCTGCCTCTCTTTCTCTCTCTGTGACTATCATAAATAAATAAAAATTAAAAAAAATATTAAAAGAAAATAAAAAAATAAAAGAGTCAAGAAGAGCAGATCTTGTGAAACACAATTTATTGATTTCCATTTAGAACTTCAGTGAGAAGCTAGTCAGTAGATGAGGTAAGATAGAACAATTCAACCTCTAGATGTTCTTTCCAAAATTTTCTGTCTTGATCAGCAAAACTGACTAGAGAATGGTAATGAGGAGTCATGTGAAAGTAGCACTGAAGTCCAAAATCATAACAGGCATATAACTGCCGGAACAGGCATTTAAGGATCCTTTACAAATAGATAAGCTATGGCAACTGCTGTATAGATTTCAAATCATTTTTCTATTTTCTCCTAACTGTTCCTTGTTTCAGCCATAATTTTAAAAAGAAGAAGAAGGAAGAAGAGGAGGAGGAACTGAAACAAAGCTTGTGCTAGAAGCACTGGTCTGTGAAGAGCTTTCAAACCTCTCCAGAGTTAGCTCAACATATTCCTGAAACCCACATTATTTGGGACAAGAGAAGAATGTGTCAACAGAGTAGACCTATGAACTGATTTCTCACAGTGACAAACAAATGCAATGTCTTTGACAGAGAGGATTACAACTAAAGAAAGATTTTTATATTCCTGGGCATGCTCTAAGGCCTGGTCTATTCATTTAGAGCTTTGGGGACAATCTTTCAGAGTAATGAAAAATTACTGTCAGGCAGCCCGGAGGGGCTCAGCGGTTTAGTGCCACCTTCAGCCCAGGGCCTGATCCTGGAGACCCGGGATCGAGTCCCGCGGCGGGATCCCTGCATGGAGCCTGCTTCTCCCTCTGCCTGTGTCTCTGCCTCTCTCTCTCATGAGTAAATAAATAAAATCTTTAAACATAATAATAATAATATCTTACTTGTCCTACTGAAAAAAGTCTGAAGTTTTAAATGATTTTAATCACTAGTCTTTTAAAATTCCACTTTAAACAAGTTCAAAAATGCTTGATAGGAGGATGGAGTAGTGATATTACTCATATCTAGGAAGATAAACCAAAGGTACAAAATTTTTCTTGGCTTATATCTTCCCATATTTTTACCTTGGTATATAAACCTTTGGATCTGAAGGGAAGTATAGTGCTTAAAAAGTTGCCATTTAGAGTGAGTTTTTCTCTTTTTAGTCATATTCTCTTAGTAATTGAACTACTTCCCAAAGGTGGCACTTTGGGAAGCTCTAGCCACACTCTATGACACTTTCTGTAGCAACAATTTGAGTTTTAGTTATATCCAGTCAAATTGAGAAAGACCAGTCACACTGCTTAGATCATCTGAACACTCAGGACTGCCCCACCCCTGTGGCAGGGCCACAGAGAATAAATGAGCTAACCAAGATGAACCATGCATCCTGCTATGTGTTTGCCTTCCAAAAAGAAGTCTTCTGTCCCTAATAAAATCTATTTCAATAGGAATCCACTAAAAAATTGTAATTCAAATTTTAAAAATTTAAAAAAGAACATGTCTCTTGAGCTCAGGCAACAAACAGAATATAAAAATAGGTCTTAAAAAAATACACTGAAAAAAAAATAAGCAAGAATATGCCACAACTTTATATGTTATTGCCACAGGAATAGGCAAGATTTTTCTTGAGGTTTTTCTTAAGTTCCCAAATTCCATACAGTAAATAAGTGTTACTTTGAAAGTCATTAAAAACATAAAGTAGAAAGCAAATCTAGAACTTCTAGCCAAGATGGCATTATAAGGCTATGATTTGAAAAACTCTCCATTCACCATACATATTTTCTCACAGATACTATTTTTTAAAAGATAAAATTAGAAATACAGAGCAAGGGATCCCTGGGTGGCTCAGCGGTTTGGCGCCTGCCTTTGGCCCAGGGCGCGATCCTGGAGACCCGGGATCGAGTCCCACGTTGGGCTCCTGGCGTGAAGCCTGCTTCTCCCTCTGCCTCTGTCTCTGCCTCTCTCTCTCTCTCTCTCTCTATTTCTATCATAAATAAATAAATCTTTAAAAAAGAAAATAAATACAGAGCAATAATCTAAAGCAATAGATTAGTAGTCATAATGCAGAAAGAACCCCACATAATAAAAAAGTAGGTAAAAAAAAATACAAACAGATATCCAAAGGACACAAATAATGATTCAAAGGGGCACATGTACCCCAATGTTTATAGCACCAATGTCTATAACTGCCAAAATATGGAAAGAGCTCAGAAGTCCATTGATGAATAATGGATAAAGAAGATGTGGTGTATATATACAATCAAATATGACTCAGCCAGCAAAAAGAATAAAATCTTGCAATTTGCAACGACATGAATGGAACTAGAGTGTATAATGCTAAGTGAAATAAGTCAGAGAAAGACAAATACCATATGATTTCACTCATGTATAGAATTTAAGAAATAAAACAGATGAACAGACGGGAAAGGGAAGGAAAAATAAAATAAGATAAAAACAGAGAGGGAGAGGCAAACCATAAAAGACTAAAGATTTTATTTATTTATTTGAGAGAGAGAACAAGAGAGAGCACAAGCAGGGGAAGAGCAGAAGGAGAGGGAGAAGCAGGCTCCCTATTGAGCAGGGAGCTGGATACCACTTGATCCCCAGATCCCAGGATCACGACCTGAGCCAAAAGCATGTGCTTAACCAGCTGAGCCACTCAGGCATCCTAAAAGACTCCTAACAATAGGGAACTAACTGAGGGTTGCTGGAAGGGAGGTGGATGAGTGGGTGGGGTAAATGGGTGTTATATGCAACTAATGAATCACTAAACTCTACCCTGAAACTAAAAAAGAAAAAAAGAAGAAGAAAGGAAAGAAAGAAAGAAAGAAAGAAAGAAAGAAAGAAAGAAAGAAAGAAAGAAAGAAAGAAGAAAGGAAGGAAGGAAGGAAGGAAGGAAGGAAGGAAGGAAGGAAGGAAGGAGAAAGAAGAAAGAAAGAAAGAAAGAAAGAAAGAAAGAAAGAAAGAAAGAAAGAAAGAAAGAAAGAAAGAAAGAAAAAGAAAGAAAGAAAGAAAAACAGAAAATTTCAAAAAGATACCCACAGTCTTTAGCAATCACTCTAAGTTTGAAAAAAGATATAATTTTATATGCATAATCTTAGCAAAATTTTAAAGTGTTAAGTTTCCAAGTATTGGCAAGACTTTGAGGAAATGGAAACTCTCATGTTGCGAATTGTTGCATAGATTCATACGTCATTTCAAGAATGATTTGGTGAGGTCCAGTGAAAGTGAAGATTGGCATATTGGACGACTGAATGTGGAAACTGTTACAAAGTACAACTTTGCCACTAATGCATAAGGAGACATGTGCTAGAATATGTACTGCTGCATTGCTTGAATATTGAACAATTAGAAATAATATAATAAAGAAAAAAGATAAATAAATTGCAGTATGTTCAGAAAGTAGATCACTTTAGATAAATCAAAATAAACAAGTATAACTGTGTCAATATGGATAAATATTAAACACATTAATTTGAATAAGAAAAGCAAGTAACAGAATTATATATGCAGTATATATCAAGTATCTATGACTTGCTTTTGGTATGCATTACCATTTGTGTGAACTTTTAAGAACACACATTGAATAAATGCTAGCTTCTTAATATTATCTACCTGGCAGGGAGGGGAGGAAATGGATGAAGAATAAATATACAGTTTTTCAAACATATCTCTGTAATATTTTATTGCAAAAAAACACCTTCAAATACTTTAAATATAGCATTTGTTATATCTGGGTAATTGAGCATATGAGACTATATCTTATTATTATCTATACCCTTTAAAATATTTGATATATTTCAAAATTTAAAATGTCAAATTAAGTGTCCATGGGATTTGTCAATTAATAGATCATTGTTGATTTTAGCTGAATAAATTTTGGGAGTGGCACAGCAATGTCCATATTTCAGAGGCTAGAGAGGGAGACAGAGTTGAGATAAAGGCTTGTTGTCGACACAGAGGAAACCCGAGCCCTCATAGAGACAGTGTGGTATGAAAAGAGCTGATGGAGAAGATAGAGCATGGAAGAGTGGGGAGATGAGAGAGACAATGATTAATCCCTGAGTTCATGAAGGATAATTGGACTGGGAAACTAAAGAGGAGGAGATAAAGTACTCAAAGTATTTGAAATGGTAAAACATGGAGCCTATGCTACATAGTAAGAAAGGTTGAGGTCATGGAACGGCTGCTAGAAGTGAGAAGCAGAAGGACTCAAGAGTGTGGAATGTTCTACAGTGTGAAAGAGCAGAGGTCATGGGATTAAGACAGGGTAATGTTGGGAATGTAGGAAATTGTGATCAGATAGCAGAAATCAGTAGCAGAGCAATTCTGGATGGTGTCCAGGTCTAAGCAAACACAGAGTGAACACAGTCAAATGGAAAAAACGGGTGCTGAGGAGGTTACACTGAGTGGTCAAGGTAAAGGAGTGACCAATCTGGACTCTCAGATCATCAGGATTGAGCCAGGACCTGGGAAGGGAAGGGAACAGAGAAAGGAAGACTGAGCTAAATGCTAAATGCCTCAGTGATAGTGGGGGAGGAAGGGAATTATAAAAGAGGACACAGATGACCTTCCCTAAAAAGACTGACATTACTTTTGCCCAAAAGAACGTTATTAGGAAAGGTAAATACTATTAGCAGAGGTAGCTTCACCATTGCTTGGTCCCTCTTATGTGCACAGGCACTTCCAAAGATGAGGGAGGAGCCCCAGAAGTACATTCACAATGGCACATGCTTCAAGTTGCAGAGGTAAGATATTTTAAGTGAGATCAAGTGAAGTTTCGGTCTCTTTCTACTCCAACTTCCCCTCGGTCATATTACAAGAGTGTCAGGCCGAGTTGCAATGGCCTTGGGCATTTTTGGATTCCGGTGAAGGAGGTGAGTTAAGGGTACATTTAATTTGGATCTAGAAGGACATATTTATATTGTTTTCAGTCACTCCCATGTGGCTATCACCAGCCATCACAGGGTAGGAATGGCTTCCAGGAATAATCCTACCGTCTACCCAGCCGACTCACTTGGCATCATAATAGAAGGGTTAAGGCCGGAGGTTTCCTTGTTGTGAGAAAGAGTCCCATGGTGCTCAGTAATAAAAAATGAGAAACAATGTTTGAAACAGATGGAGGCAAAAGCTAGTTTGTGGGAAAACCTTTAAACCATCTGATGTGTAAAACTGTAAATTAAGGAAATGTAATGAAAAAAGCACTTTATCAGCATGTTGTGGATTAGTCCAATACGTATATTGTTTCTTGCATTTGTAAAGTTTGTGGTATTTGTCAGCTTTTGTAAATTTGTGATTTGCTGTATTTTTTCCATTCTAAATAAACATTCAATTCCATATTTAATTTTATATTCATAATTTAAAGAGGGCCCTCCAAAATTTTACAAGCTTCCTCAAAATTTAGATCCATTTATGATGGTTAAAAATTGGATTCAAAACAATAATAAAAGGTAATTAAGAATCAACTTTGTTTTTCCATCTTTAGTTCACAAGATTTTGTCTTTCCTACAAAGAAATATAAGATTTAGCCAAACATCACTTATTGTATTAAAATTTATGTAATCACTATTTTCTTAAAATGGAATCCAAAGACCAAGGAATAAGACCAAAATCTTGAATACAGCAATTCTTGCCAAGTTTAATGACCTGTTAATGGGATGAGATTTTCCATGATTTTATATTTCTAATTGCTTTTTTATTATTGTTTGGATGAACTCTGCAAAAAAAAAAATATAGCAATCATAGCCTTTTTTTTAATGGGGATGCCAGAACTCTACTCATTATATAATGACTCCAACAATCCTGTAAAGCACAGTCCTTATGAAAATAATTCGAAGGTAGCAGGCACAGGATCTCACAGTCCACCTAAATATGGAAGAAATTAATTCTATCCATAGAAAAAGGAAGAAGACGACTGCAAAACCCATAAGAAATGGAAACCCACTCAGCTCTGCCTGTCCTGAAACAGCCTCAGTAAATGATGGTCATCTGACTTACATAAACATTCTTTTTCTTAATGCCAGGTTTTCCAAACACCTAGCCATTCAGATTGTAGATTTGAATTAGAATATTCTCTTTAACAAACTTTCAAATGATTTACTCACCCTAAAACCAACAAATGGCTAATCTCCTTGTCTTTCCAACAGACATCTCTGCATATTTTAAAGAAATCTTTTGAGATAGTTTGGCCTTTCTTCTTAAAATGCCTATAAATCTGTTTTGTTCTGCTATTTAAGAGAAAGCAATGACTTGCCTACTCAAGAAAGGTGTCAGCTGCTCATTGTGCTCATTCTCAAATTCTCCAGTGCCCTTGCTGCAGAGCACATTAGAACATAAAGTTCACCAGAGCTTTGTCTAATACCTTCCCCATCTGTTCTCTGCTTTGGGGGCCCTTGGTGAAATTTGCTGCTATGGGTAGTATAATTTGAAGACCACAAACAAAACCTGCTCCAAGACGAGGAGCATTTAATGAACAAAATGTTTTCTCTAAGTGCTCTTTGCCAGCAATTGGTATTTGGAGTGGGAGGCAGGAAAGAGTATTCCTTTTGTCAGAATTTACTAATAACTAGGAGAATTCATTTTTATTTTCTCTTGGATTACCTGTTTCTTTCTTTCTTTTCTTTCTTTCTTTCTTTCTTTCTTCCTTCCTTCCTTCCCTCCCTGCCTTTCTTTTTGGTACAGAAATAAAAACAGAAATCGGTATATTGCTTAATTCTCTGAATTACAGATCATTTGCTTTTCAAAAATGATTCCCTTGTAGAATAATAAGCCATATCACTCAGGATAACTGGCAGTGACCAAAAAGAAAACAAGATCTTAGGACTGGATGAGACTTAAAAGGCCATTCGTTCCTGTGCTTGCATTTTACCTGAAAGCTAGAGGGGTGGGATTTGCCATAGACTGCTAACAGCAGCAGACTCCAAGACCTCTACTTTCCGTTTTATTTCATTTCCCCATTATACTAAGATACTCCTTGTGAATTAAAGTTAAAATTAATAATTATATAGTTTAAAAGAACACCTTTTTCTATATTTTTTTACCTATTTGCTCTTCAAGAAATAGGTAATCTAATTATATCTTTTTAGTCTGGCCCTAAAGTGTCTTCCATTCTCACCTCCCACCCCTAGCCCTCCGTAATCTGTGTGCAGCAGTAAACTGTCTTACTTGTTAAGTTTTTTAGTAACTAGACGGAAATGAGACCGCCAAGGCAAGCGAGGGTCCAAGAACAGATTTTATTGCAGGCACCCTCGGGCGAGGTTCCACGACTCACGGGGGAAAGAGAGTGAGTCGAGGAAGTTGCGCCAAGACAAGGTGGTAGGGGTTTACGTAACGTTGTAAGGCAGAACGGTTTCCTATTGGTTGGCTCATATGCAAAGGAAGGATTGCAATCCAACCAGTCAGAGTGACCCTCACTATGCAAAGGAAGGATTGCAATTCGACCAGTCAAAGGTGACTTCCTCCTCTGGGGTTTGAAGGGCATTGGGTTCGGTTGGGGAAGTCCAAAGGAGAGGTGTAAGGGTCTGCTCAAGCTGTCGTCCCAAGTGGAGGTGGTGACAGGAACTTCAGCCATTTTGGCGTATCCGCCATCTTGAGGAGTTTCCCTTCCCGCCTGGCCCCAACATTACTCAATACCGTCAAACTTTCTTGATACCTTCCAGCTTTGGTGATTTCACTCTTGCTTGAAACATCCAGTACTTTCCTTCCTAGTGGACAGGCAAACCCCATTAGCCATTCTAAACGTTAACAAATTCCTGCCTCCATTGCCCTGTGGAGTCCCAGTGGTGTGCGGGTACTTGCTCCCCTTGGGACACCATTCCATTAGCCCTGCATCCATCTCATGTGGAAATTTTTCATTGCCACTTTGTATTATTCTTACCACATGGGGCTTTATTTGACTTTTCCCATATTTTTGCCTTAATTTCTCAACTAAATGGGAAGACTTTTAAAAACAGAGCTATTTTTTGACATGATTCTCTGAACTCTCCAAAAAAGTATTTAGTACAGTTCCTTACTTATAGCAGGTACTCTATAAATATTCTATTTATCTAGTTTTGTCTGCCCCTGACACTGATTCTAATGTTTAGGTAGAATTCCATTCACTTGTGGTATACATACATTTAACATAACCTAGAAGAATTATTTATCTCAAAATGTTATGAAGATGATGAAAGAATTTGTTGAAGATGACTGAACACACTGTCTGCAATGAGAATCCTGACAATTTACTAGGTATACTTTCATATAATGAACTATAAAGGAAATACAGTTGTTCTGATACAAGTCCCCAGTTTCTCCTGGTTAAGAAAATACTGATAATCCTCCCCAGCATGGCTAGAGATATTACTCTATCTGGATCGTCTGAAGGCTTCCCTTTCTTCTATGCCACAACTGTTGTACCAGAATATTTGTTTCTTGCAAGGACCCATAAAATTAAGTGTTGGCCTTTGTTTATGCGCTGACTTTAAGAAAGGGGGTAGGTACTGACTCCCTACCAACTGTACCAACTGCAGAAGACACTAGAGATGCTGTTCAAACCTGCTCTGGCTGGTTGAGATTGCAGGTGCTTCTCCTTGCTGGAACTCTGGGTCTGTGATCTCCTTCATGGCTACAGTCTCTCCTAGGATCAGACTTCCTTCCTGCCTGGTAACTGTGGAAGGCAGGCCTTAACACCCCTTTAGTGGAAGATCCAGGTGTGCAGGCATGTGTTCAGTGTAATCCTCCTCTGCAACACAACTATTCAGCCCCCTGGGAACAGTAGCTTCAGTTCTTCATCATTTCATACCCAATTTTGTGTGGGCTTCAAGTCAATTCAAAGGAAACAGGGCCAACAATTTTTTTATCAGGCAGATGACAAAAACTCAAAACGCTTGAATAAAGTTATATCTTTCACTGGGAAACCTTGGTGAAAATGTCAAGAAAACTAAACCTCCTTGGACTTTGTAACATCATTTTTTATGTGAAGAGTCCCTTAAAAACTATTTTAAATCTTCCAATATAAATGACCTCCATGTGAAATTCAACAGTTCAAATTATGAATTGAAAGTCTTCAAATAGGCTCTTATAGTTCCAGAAATATACACCTCAGTACATACAAAAAAAAGAGAAGCTACCTCTTTTAAATGAGTATTTCAAAATTACCTCATTTTTAAAAAATATTTTTTAATAGATTTTATTTATTTATTCATGAGAGACGCAGAGAGAGAGAAAGAGAGAGGCAGAGACACAGGCAGAGGGAGAAGCAGGCTCTCAATCCCAGGTCCCCAGGATCACACCCTGGGCCTAAGGCAGCACCAAACCGCCGAGCCACTCGAGCCACTCGAGCCACTCGAGCCACTCGGGCTGCCCAAATTACCTCCTCATCTCTTGGTATTGAAGCACTGACTGCACCAAAGCTCTAACAAGTGCCTCAGGCACAGATCTTTTGTGACACTTTATACCTAGTTCATGGTTATTGTGACATCATGTCACCCTATCGGGTCTCCCTTGAGGACTGTATTGTATCAGATTCATCTATGTGTCCTATGTAGTAACCAACTTTGCACATTTCAGCTACTCAATCAATATGGCTGGGAAGGATATGTGAATAAGTGCTTTCTTATATTTGTCCAGGTCAGAAGAAAAACATACATTCTGATGCCAGAAGTAGGATGTCCAGACCCAACAACCACCCAAAGGTAACATATCAGTATTACTCTCATTGTATAATTCCTGCAAAGGAGAGTCACACACCTAAACAAGTGTGCTCAATATGCAATAGCAGGCTAAGAACTCTCAACCGATGAACCTACCTTTTACTCCAAAGATGGGCATTCTGTGAGTGACTTTCACTTGTTCTTTCAGTCACTCAGTAAAAATTTGCTGAAGTTATAAAACATGCTGGGCACAGTGCTAGATACCGGACATAAGAGATAAGCAAAGCATGAACTTTATTTTCAAGAAGCCTCCAGTCTATTGGAGAAGACAGATATGATGAAAATAATGCCAATTCAAGTGACAGATCAAAAAAGATCAAGTGCTAGGAAAACCAATAGAGAGCATTTAAAAATGGAATCTTTTTCCATGTAGGGATCCAGGAAAGATTTCCAACAGGAGATAATGTTTGAACAAAATTTTGTTAGAATATTTTAGAATGAGGAAATAGTCCATGCACTGGCAGGAAGTTAGGGTGAGAATGACTAGGTCAGGAAAAAGATTCGTTTACTATGGCTACAATATAGAATGGGGCAGGAGCAAGGGCTGAAAATGAAACTGAAGGAAATAATTTGGGACCAAATTGTTATAAACATATGATAGCAATATATAAAAATTTTGGAATCTACTAAAAAAATATTGAAGTGCAATACAAACTCGATGAAAGAAAGATAAAGCCATGGAAATAAGAAAGTAAGAAAGATCCGAGAGATGCACATCCTATACATAAGTATATCAGCTACGTTTCATTGGTTGCTTAAGTTTTTGAGAAGCAGCTGTGATTAATATAAGCCCAAAGGGCAGCTATTGACAAGATCTGGGGACTCTCTGTGTCATCCAAGCAAGGTTAGAGATCTAACCTGGATAGAAGCAGAATGCTTGCCCAGGTCAGGGGAACATCCTGACACAATTGAGGAAGAAAATGAACTCCAGCCCTGGTTGGTCTTTTAATCACTCTATTCAAAATTCAAATTCCACAGGGGAGGACTCACATTCCTTAGCTAGGGAAAGGCAGAACTCCCAGATAAACAATCCCGCAGAATGTATCCAGTGAGGGAAGTGCAATTCCCCAAAAAGAAATCATGCTAGGGTCAATGACAAACAGCCAAAAAACACGAAGACAAAAAGTTCACTGCAATAAGCAATACTGCAGAAGGTGAAACCAGCACAAAGAGAGGAAATACTTAAAGACTTGAGAGGAAGAAATCCCTAGACTGAAGAAAGGCCTGAATCCTCACATCTGTATTTCAAACAACCAATTTGAAGCATTAAAGATGAGTGCAATGCCTAGATAGATCCTATGAGCTGTTTTAATTCCTCCAGGTGCACCCTGGGAGCTTCTTTGGCCATGCCTCTGGATCCTGCTCTGTGCAAGGGAAGAAGTAAAGTTATCTATTGTTCCCATTACACTTAGAGAGATGGATAGGGAGAAAAGGAGCCAGGTCCACAATTGAAACTGTCCTTAAATGAAGAAAAATTCATTCTTGGGTATCTAATGGTCATGGCCAGAACAGATGGGTCAGATTGGGAAAGCACCGTTAAGGCACTGCTTCTATGTACTGGGCATGATGGGGGCAGGAGGATAAGAATACGGTTCAGATAACTTTGGATCACAGTATGAGACACTGTCTTCAGGGAAACCCTGTCCATGTTGGCCTTTAGGAAAATAGTTACCTAAGTTCATTTTTTAAAATTCCCTCCCTTTGTCCTTGGAAAGGGTGAATGTGTGTTGCCCAAGTGTTACTCACTGACCAAAAATCCCAGGGAAGGTGAAGGAAGCTTATCCTCACACTACACAGATAGAGACACGGGGAGGGACTGACCAGTGTGGTACAAAGTGCACTCTGGATGATTTTGCTTGACTCAGAAACCCAAACTCATGAAGGTTTACCGTGCTTAAGTCTGATGTGTTAGCCAAACCTTCTAACATGCTCTGGAAAATTTGTGGCTGTGTGGATTAGTGGGTCCTCTTACATACCCTGGAGAAATGAGGTACCCATGGAAAAATTAATGGAGCTCTACACTTAAGATTTGTTTATCGTATATAAATTATACTTCAATTGAAAAATATCTGCTAAGGCTTGAGGATAGGATGTTCTAACAATGTGGCAATGGGCTCTCTCAAGAGAGTGGAAGGGCTGGGTGAAACTCAAGGGAGAAAAGCAAGAATCAGGGTGAAGCAATGAAAGAATTCCAATGAAATGTTTATCTTTGTTTTATTCTTTTCCCTTTGCCTGTATGGAATATTATACTTGGCAACCTGTGTAAGAATTTTTTCCTGTTTTATAATATCTTCTAGTTACCCTCAAATTTTTAGTTAAAAAAAGCTATAAGATAGTCTTATGGGGAATTAAGGAATCTTCAGTAAAGAAAAGTTGGCCTTATCCTGCTGAAGCATAAAGGTGGCGACAGAAGCTTCACAAGGACAGATGAAGGATTCGAGGACTCAGTGGATCAGTCAACACTGAAGAAGGCAACGACAATGTTGAAGTATATACAAGAGCAAACGTTTATTTCCCTAAAATCTACTGCACAAAGAAGATCTTTGTTATGCCAAGCTGGGAGCTGATGCAAAGATCTTTGGAGTCATTCAAAAGATACAGAACAAAACTAAAGAGCATCCAAGCAGAAAGAGCAGATTACTGGGGGGGGGGGGGGGGGGGGGGGAGCCAATAAAAGTTGCTTCAGATTTCTTCTCTGCAACTCTAAATACCACAAGATAATGGATCCAAGAAATTTATACTCATTCAAATATTCAAATACAAGGAAAACAGAAATGCAAACTCTCTCTCCCTCTGACGTGCTCTCTCTCTCTCTCTCTCTCACACACACACACACACACACACACACACATACACACAGAGAGTTTGGGAAAGTACTGAAAGAGGAAATTATTGAAAGATATAATCCAAAGAGATGGATAAGATTAAGTAACTCAAGACTGGGAAATTGGTAGTAAAAATTATAGGTAAAAATAATTACTCCAAGAATAGAAAAGATACAGTAAAAATTATAGCTAATAAGACATAAAACCAGTTCTAAGACATTATTTATATGGTCATATAAATGAAAGCAAGTCTCAAAAATATTATCATATATGTGTATGATGTAAAGGTAATTTAATAAAAATCATCTGTATCTAGAATTAAAATTATATCAAAACCAGCTAGAAAATGGAGTATGTAATAAGGAGGAATTATCTTTCTAAATTTGTCTTCTTAGAAGGAAGAAGTAGCTACTTACTATTTCACTCATGGTGTGAACCTTAGAGAAAAATGTATTTAAATAGATTTTTCAAACTTAGTAACAAAGAAGGAATAAAAATAACATTTAAAGCCACTAAGTTACTTGAGAGATGAAATATCTAAAAACAAAAAAAAAAAACATAACTCTCGGAAGATAACATAACTCTCAGGATGCCTGGGTGGCTTATTGGTTGAGTGTCTGTCTTTGACTCTGGTCATGATCCCAGGGTCCCAGGATTGAGTCCCACATCAGGCTCCCCTTAGGGAGTCTGCTTCTCCCTCTGCCTATATCTCTGTGTCTCTCATGAATAAATAAATAAAATCCTAAAAAGGAAAACCTAACTCATAGTAAAAGACTTAAGTTTTTTTAAAAAAATAACAGCAAATCTCTACAATTTCTGTTTAATATTTTTGACCTAAATTGCTTTCATTCACATTACCTTTCCAGAATAATATTTCATTCTTGATATCAAATGCATTTGGTTTATCTTAACAAAGCTTTGATCTTTGCTTCTTGGGCACAAAGTTGTGTGGGGAAAATGATGAGACTTTCAAGATGGAAACCTTAATATTTCATAGAACTTTTTTACTTAACTAGTAAGCTCCTGAATTGAAATTTTGGCCGTAGGATGAAAATTTCACCATCGAGGGCAGAAAATACAACTCTTTTTCATTTTGTTTTGTTTTTTTCCTCCTATTTATTTTTTTCAGCTTTATTGAGGTCTGATTAACAAATAATCTGTGTATGCATTTAAAGTATACAATCTAATATCTTTATATACATACATAATGAAATGTCACCCCAGGCAAGTTAATTAAACTACCCATCACTTTCTATACTTACCTTTTGTGTGTGTGTGGTCAGGACATTTAAGATCTACCCATAACAAATTTCAAGTATACCACACAGTATTACTATGGTCATTGTGGTGTATATCACAATACCAGAACTAACTCACCTTATAACTGAAAATTTGTACTCTTTGACTAACTTCCCTTCACATCTTCTACCCTCAGCTGCTGGCAACCACCATTCTGCTCCCTGTTTCCATGAGTTTCACATTTTTAGATTCCACATGTAAGTAAGACCATGCAGTACTTGTCTTTCTGTGTCTGACTTATTTCACTTAGTATAATGTCCTCTACATTTATTTGTGTTGTCAAAAATGGCCAGATTTCCTGCTTTTTTATGGCTGAATAATATTCCATTATTCCAATATTATATGTACTATATATAGCAATCTTACCAATAGTGTACAAGGATTCCCTTTCTCTACATCTTTGCCAAGCCTTGTTATTTTTTGGCTTCTTATAATAGCCATTATTAAGCCACAATAATAGCCACAGGTATAAGGTGATATCTCACTGTGGTTTTGATTTGCATTTCCCTAATAATTAGTAATATTGAGTGCTTTTTTTATACATCTGTTGGCCATTTACAAGTCTTCTTTGGAAAAATGTCTATTCAGGTCCTTTGCCTGTTTTTGTTTTTTTTTTAAGATTTTATTTATTTATTCATGAGAGACACACAGAGAGAGGCAGAGACACAGGCAGAGGGAGAAGCAGGCTCCATGCACGGAGCCCCATGTGGGACTCGATCCCAGGACCCCAGGATCACACCCTGGGCCGAAGGCAGATGCTCAACCACTGAGCCACCCAGGCTTTCCATCCTTTGCCTGTTTTTTAACTGTATTATTTGTTCTTGTTTTTTTGTTTTGTTGTTGGAGTTTTGTTTTTGCTATTGAGTCATATGAGTTTCTTGTATATTTTGGATATTAGCCCCTTATCAGATATACAGTTTGCAAATATTTTCTCCTATTCTGTAAGTTGCTTTTTCATTATATTGACTGTTTCCTTTACTGTGCAGAAACTTTTTATTTTGGTGTAGTCTCATTTGCTTACTTTCGCTTTTGTTCCCCCACTTTTGGTGTTAGCCAAAAAATTATTGCCAAGGCTAATGTCAAGGAACTTTTTACCTATATTTTCTTCTAGAATGCTTATTATTTAATGTCTTACATTTAAGTCTTTAATCCATTTTGAGTTGATTTTTGTATATAGTGAAAGTGTCCAATTTCATTCTTTTGCATGTGAATATCTAGTTTTTCTTTTTTTTTTTTAATAAAGATTTTATTTATTTATTTATTCCAGAGAGACACAGAGAAAGAGAGAGGCAGAGACACAGGCAGAGGGAGAGGCAGGCTTCACGCAGGGAGCCCAAAGTGGAACTTGATCCTGGGACTCCAGGACCACGGCCTGGGCCAAAGGCAGGCACTACACTGCTGAGCCACTCAGGGATCCCGAGTACCTAGTTTTTCTATCATTTACTGAAGAGACTATTTTTCCCCATTGAGTATTACTTTGTTGATGATTAGTTGACTGTATACTTGTAGGTCTATATCTGGGCTATTTTGTTCAACTTGTCTATGTGTCTTTTTTTGTGCTGGTACCACACTTTTTTTTATTACTATTTTGAGACTATAGCTTGGTAATATAATTTTAAATCAATTTTGTTCTTTTTTCTCAAGATCTCTTTGACTATTGTGATATTTTGTGGTTCCAAATGATTTTGATTGTTTCTAGTTCTAGGAAAAATACCATTGGAATTTTTATAGGGATGTATTAAATATGTAGATTTCTTTGGGCACTGTGGATATTTTAACAATATTAACTCAGTCAATCCATGAACATGGGGTTTATTTATGTCTTCTTCACTTCCTTTCATCAATGTCTTGTAGTTTCTTGTAGTTTCTGATGTGTGGGTCTTTCATCTTCTTGCTTAAACAATTTCCTAGATATTGTATTCTTTTTGATGCTCTTATAAAAGGAATTGTTTTCTTAACTCATTTTTTAGATAGTTTGTTGTTATGTTATATAAGTACAACCTATATTTGTATGTTGATTTTGTATCCTGCAACTTCACAGAATTTTGCTGATTGGTTTCATCATGTTTTGGTGGAATCTTTAGGGTTTTCTATATATAAGATCATATCATCTACAGATACATTTTATTTTTTCCTTTCTGATATGGATGCTTTTTTTTTTTCCTCATTACTCTGACTAGGATTTCCAGTATTGTGTTGAATAAAAGTGGCAAGATTTAGCATTCTTGCTTTGTTCCTGATCTTATAGGAAAAGTTTTCAGTTTTCACAGTGAAGTAGTCATTAGTTGTGGGGTTGTCATATATGGCCTTCTTTTTGATAAAATATATCCTTTCTATATCTAAGTTGTTGAGAGTTTATCATGCAGAATGTTGAATTTTGACTAACAATTTTACTGTATCTATTTAAATTATATGATTTTTATCCTTCATTCTATTAATGTGGTGTATTATATTTATTGCTTTGCATATGTTGGATCATCCTTGCATCTCAAAGATAAATCCCATTGCTCATGGTGTATGATCTTTTTAATATGCTGTTGAATTCATTTTGGTTGTATTTTGTTAAGGATTTTTGCATCTGTGTTCATTAGGGATATTTATTGGCCTGAATTTTCTTTTCCATAGTGTTCTTGTCTGGCTTTTTTACCATATTTCTCCAATATTAAGAAGCTTATATAAGTTGAATTTTCCTGTTATGAACAATTTGTGTATTTCCCTTTCCCAACCCATCACTGAGAGTTGAAATTGTAAGGGTTTTCTTGACCTTTAAAAAGAATCATAGTTTTTGCCTATGCTTTCCATACTGTGAAATATTACTCTGTATGATTTATACAAAAATTCCTATATTCATATATCACAAAAACTTTTATCATAATTATAAAATTATAAGCTCATCCCAATTGGCTTTCCAATATCAGCTATGACTTTTATAGTATCTGACTATGGTATTTCTACAATGTCTACTAAATACAAAAAGCTAAGTAGATGCCTTCTCACTTTTTCTTTTTATAAGCTAAACCCTGACCTAAATCATTTGGATTCTAAAGATTTTTTAAAAATGAATATGTATAGCTCTATTAACTGACAATTACAGAAGGTAACATATACTCAAATCTTGAAATCAGTTCATTGTTCTTAAATTTCTATCACCACTCTCAGTGGGGAAAAAAAAATTATATTGGCAAAAGTTTTAAGTCATTCTTAATATTCTACAGACATGTTGAACAAGAAAACTTTTACACTACCAAGAATAAAACAAAAGAAAGAAGAAAGAAAAAGAAAGAAGAAAGAAAGAAAAGAAATTTGAATAAAGTTGGCTTTTATTCTAACTGTGAAGCTCTAAGTTTAAAAAAAAACATAGTTTTATGTTACTATCTTTGAGCTAAATGAACAAAAGTCCTACAAAATTAATTGTCCCTCAAACATTCAGATAACACATTGTACCTCTGGATCTCAGTTGTTCAGATTGTTTCAGTTGTGGTCAGTCGTAACTTAATAAACATGAATTAGAACTTGGGCATTTCCTAAAATGCCTTTCCTGCATATTCAGGCCCAAATCATATAGTCCACTTACAGAAATAGCCATATGACCCACCCTCTGTTGTTGGGACTATCGGCACAAGTAGCAGAACTAGTAGGCACAGTCACATAGTCACATAGATATGACTATGGCCTTATAGATAAAATAAATAAATAACTGAAGCTCACAAGTGACCTGTATGCCAATGAAACATTCAATTCTTCTAAATGTTGTCTCAAGCCATCAAGAGTGAAATTATTTAGGCAAGCCATGGAGGAGTATGAAAACAATGTAATATTTATTTCATATTAAATACCTTTTTAATACCTAATCTCCTGGGTTTATCAATTAATATTGATTGCCTATATTTCTATGTTCATTCCTCTTTGCTGGTCAAACTTCTGTATCAGCCCTGAGCATTCATTGAACATACATTGTACAATAGGCACGATGCTGAGCACTTGACTTTTACCATCCCATTCAATATGCCATGGGTTCAGGGCTCTTTTCTTTTTTGAAGTATTATTTCATGGGATTTCCCTTTAGTTTCATATGTTTTGGTTGCTTCTGCTGTTGCAGAGATGTCATCCAAAAATTGGGTACAGATGTATCTTTAAAAAAAATAGCATAAAATTAACAGAGATTATTCGACACTTATCAGCAACTAAAATGTCAAGAAAAGCATGCCATGACATGTTCCAATCCAATTAGATCTGAAGAAAGTTGCGACTTAAGTCAATTTATAATCACTTAACAATTTGGACAAGCTTGATTGAATTAAGCATTCATTTCCATTTCAGTATAGTTAGTTATTCATAGAAAAGTAAGGGGAGCTTAAATCAAGGTGGGGAGATGGAATTCTTCTCAATTAGAATTAGATTCCATGTATATTAAGCACTGAGGCTCAGATTCAGACTCTGCCAAAACCATCATACAGTTGTTCCTCAGGAGTTACTGAATAATTAGAAAAATAGACTGGGGATGCTTCCTGGGAATGTGCATTAATGACTTTCCATCTACGAGTTTGGCTCACCTTGGTTCCTGAAAGAGGAATCACCCTCTCTCCAGTTCCTGTGACACCTGAATATGTTAGAAAAGCCCCTCTGTCTCCAAATCATGTTAAATTAAGTGTAGTTAAATTAACTTTTATCCCAACTATGGTTACTGTAAGTATGAAAAGAAAATATTTATGTGAATTTATATTAAATAAATGTGTAGAGATGAATGCAGTGTGGAGCACAGAGCAGCATGGATGTTGCCCCAACTCACCTACTTGGCCTAGAGGCCTAGTGCCTGTACAGCCTGTACCTTACCTGGCTAAATGAGGCCTGAGGTAGAAAATGCTAGAGCACAGGGACTGTATTAGGCAATCTTGGTTATTATTTTATTAAGATTTCTTGCTAAAACTTCATGCACGTTCTCTCTCCAGGCACAACCCAAATTCATATTATACTTAAAAGTCTACATCAAAGTAAAAACATATTACTTATGTTTTTATATTCCTCAGAAGAACCATAACCAACTGCTAAAATGAAAAGCATTACCACAATACCACCATGCATACACATACACCCCCTATACTAAGTCTTTGTCAAACTTCTAATTATTGTTGAACTTGGAAGACAAAATTATGGATTCTGGTGATGAGCAAATAACTAAAGAGAAGGCTCCAGCATATCCTGAGGAGATCAGAAAGGCAAAAGGTATTAGGAAAACAGAAACAATACCACATATTTTCAACAGAAGGGCATGAATACACTGAACTGATTACAAAACTATTGGAAGGGTTGAGGAAACAAAAACAAGCAGTAAGTTAACCCAGAAAGCAGTAATTTAGGAAGCCTACTGGTGGTCAGAGACCAAAGCTATTGGTGACTCCATCCTTCTAATAGGACCTTATGCTTACTGGCAGAGAGGGTCTCTTGGAGGAATACCCATCCCTTCCCTCACTGATACAAGCTGAGACCAGCTGTGACTCACACACTATAGTTACCGTCATCTTGGATCTTCTGTCCAAGAGGTAAGCACAAATAATAACAGCAGAACAAGGGGCCAACGTGAGGGATGTGGTCATTCCAGTGCAAAATGAGGTTTGCATGAGAAGAAGCAAGATATCCAAAGGGAATAGGTAGTTGAAAAATGGACTGACTTTTGTTGAGAGGAGATGACAAAAAACAGATATTAGACTGTTACCAAGTTAGTAACACTCTTCATTTGGATAGCTAGCTACTCCACTAGGTATCTTTACAAACATCACTTCATTCAATCCTCACAAATTGGCACTAGAAGGGACATAGGTCACAAGAAGTAGCATAGGATGGTAGAATAGCTAGAAATATAAAAAGTCTATGTGGTACCCCAACAGAGAGTGAAAAACAGCTTCAAGAAGAAGGTAGTGGTAAAATGCCAAGGGACATTAGAAAGAATTTCCTGCCCTTGGAATTCTGGTAGCAGAGAGGCAGAAAAGGAAGCCACTGAAAACCTTGAAAAGTTCATTCATGAGATCAGAGGGGGACAGAAGCTGGACTACAAAAGCAAAAAGAATAAATGCAGGTAATAGATCTTATTCATTTGGGGTGTGTGTGTTTTTGGTTTTGTGAGGCTCTTTCTTTCTTTCTTTCTTTCTTTCTTTCTTTCTTTCTTTCTTTTTGTGAAGCCTCCACTTATAATAACATTTACATGTTATAATAACATTATAATAACATTTACATTTTGATGTCTTAAAGACTGAGATTCAAATTCTTTCTCTCTTTCTCCCTCCCTCAGTTCCCCAAGCTGAGAGTGGAAGGGCTACCAGGGGTGAGGAGAAGACAAGCTTTGTTTTCTCTTGTTGACATTCTACGCTTTTTACATACAAAAAAATGTGTCAGCACAACTTTACCTTTTAATTACCAAAAAGAGGGATCCCTGGGTGGCACAGCGGTTTGGCGCCTGCCTTTGGCCCAGGGCGTGATCCTGGAGACCCAGGATCGAATCCCACATCGGGCTCCCCGTGCATGGAGCCTGCTTCTCCCTCTGCCTGTGTCTCTGCCTCTCTCTCTCTCTCTGTATCTGTCATAAATAAATAAAATGCTTAAAATAATAATAATAATAATAATAATTACCAAAAAGATTCAAGCCTTAACACATAAATATCCTTATTGATTATAACAACTATTTAATTTTGTCAAAGTTTTGAAGTTCTCAGTCATCCCTATTAGGAGCTCACATGCAGGGGACACAGATCCTGCTCCAAGAATCTATTATCTGGAGAGTCATTCTAGACCGCACTACCATCTCTGGTGAAAGGTGAGTATAAATCAAAAAGAGGGCATTTAAATAGCCTCAAGTTTTCTTTTCACTCTTTAAAAGTGGGCTGGAGGCAATCAGGATTAGCCGGTCTTTGGACAGGCAGAACCTAAGGCCTGAATGGCTCCTGTTGGCATCTTCAAGTCCCTGCAGATTCGGAAGCCTCGCCTAATTGCTGAGGGGCATTTCCCAATCACTGAGAATTTGGAGCTTGGCTTCATC
Source organism: Canis aureus (assembly GCF_053574225.1). Lineage (NCBI taxonomy): Eukaryota > Metazoa > Chordata > Mammalia > Carnivora > Canidae > Canis > Canis aureus. The sequence goes on along the minus strand of NC_135615.1, from coordinate 3,859,514 downwards.
TGCTCACCAGGTTACAGTCTGTTATGCTGTGGCAGCATCGCCTAACTTCAAATGATGGATTTCCTGCCAGAGCAACATGATTTCACCGGAACCCACTTCTCCTCCCCCTGGGGCATTCCTCCCCCCTACTTTTGGCAGACAGCGTGACCTCAGGTAAGGTTCCTATTCACGTTAAGTAATTGTTTCCAAATAGACCAATGAATCGGCCCCTGTCTATTGCTTGGGAAATAGAGTTGTTGCCTGACACGAGTTCCTTTATGTGACATTGAACATTAAAATCTTCCACAAACCACGTCGGGGGTGTGCCTGCCCAACTCTATGTCTGCAAAGAGAGAAAAGCAGCCTTACCCTCATTTTACAGAAATAAAGCAAACATGACCAAATCAATCACTAAGAGAGGCTTCTGGCAGATGAATCAAATAACACCCACCCTCTGGTATTATGTGGAACCCATTGGACTTTGTCAGCCCCCCCCCCAGTACTGCCAGGTATGTTAGTCTGTGTCGTACCATTAGCCACTGTTGTTACAGGGGAACCCCATGGACTGTTGGAGAGACGGGAAAGGGAGCAGAATTCATTCACCCCCAGCGGTTGCTGACCTGTGAGTCTCTGGAGACCGCGTTCTCTGCTTCTCATTCTAATTCTGAATTACACTCTCATCTCAATAATCAAGGACAAACACCACCTTTTTAGTGAAACCTTGACCAATTGTATCAGGTCAGAGTCATTTCCTGCCCCTTGGAATTCTGATAGCTTCTAGACTGTCCTACTCAGTAGTGATTAGGTGTTGGTACCTCAGAGTGTCATGTACATTTGCATACACTGCTTCTTCAGACACTACTTATAAACATAGTGAGGATGAAGACTGCCCCCTTTGTGCCCAGTGCAAGTGCTGCCTTAACAGATGTGGTGATGATGCCACATTTGCCATAACCTGCCCTGGCCTGGTCCTCAGGTTCCTACACAGATGAGTGTTAGGTATCTTAGCAAATCATCACTTTACTGAGGACAGGACCATTGTCCTACACTCCTTGGTTATATTCACAATGCTTAAGACATTCTTGATGCCAATCATAAAAATGCAGTGCTTGGGTGATTAATTATTAAAGTCATCTTTATTCTTAATTTTAGTTGAGGATGTGCTAGTTCACGGTAAAACTGGATGTGAGCACACCCTACCCCTCTAGTCTCTTATTTTGAACATCCAAATGGTCTAAGATGTGTAAATCACCACATTCATCACCAATGCAGTTGGTCACAGTCTGACACAGGGCCTAAAGAGACATGTGACGTTGCAGGCTGCTATATTAAAAACCAGCATCCAAACTGTCAAATTACAAATAGTTCAAGTCTGTGCCTTTTATATCTCAATTAACATTTTAAGCCAATAAGAAAATATAAATATACTAGTTCTAACCCGTATTTGGGGAGGGGGAGAAGAAGATGCAAATATTTGAAGTGAATAACTTTAGACTTCAACTTTGAATAATGTGGAATCACTTCCCTAATATATAATAAATTATTTTCCCCTCAGCAAGAAAACTAATTAATGAGCAAAACACAGACAGACTATCACCAACCCTTAACAGATCCTTATTTTTAATTGTCAGGATATCAGAAAAGGTTGTGTTGAGAAGGAACAATTTCCAATTCCTTCCCTTTCCAGGCTTCCTGCTCTGGTTAACAACTGTGATAAGTAAAAGCCAGAACTCTCCTAAAGAAGAATAATCAGTGCACTGGCAGCTTAGGACCCCAGATACTGGTTAATAATTGAAGTGCAATAAGCTCTCAAGTTGTTTGCATGTGCTCTTCCCACAGAAATTTCTTTTGGGGCAAAGGATGCCTTGGAGAGGTTTCCCTCACTTCCATCAGAGAGGAGACCAGTCTGGAAATGCCAAATCCAGACCCACAGAATGAATTCAGAGATACACTGCAGACCTCCCAAGACAGAGGCTTTTACTTTTCAAAACAGAGGATTTTACTTCTCTTTATTGACTAGCCAGCCTCAAAAAAATATCATGTTCGTCTTCATGAATACAATCTTTAATTTGAATGATAAATATTTCTTGCACCTGCTCAAGCTCTTAAATGTTTACAAGAAATCTAAAATGACTAACAGATTCCATCCAGCCTACCAGGCCTCCCTGCCTGAGGGTGATCTCACCTCTCTCTGACCCCTCATTCTCCCCCTACGAGCACCTACTGCAGCTCAGCTCAACCCATCTACAAGTGACTCTGCTCTTTGCTGGCTCTCTCCTTCAGTCTGTCCTGTTAGTGAGCTCTGCAGTATCATTTAACTATCCCTGCATTTTACATTTTGGCTCCTTAACTGGACTGAAGACTCCCAGCAGGCAAGTGTTATATGAGTGAGTCTATTAGTCAGCAGCTGTTTCTTCAGACTAGTTTCTAAGAAATTAACCCTCTTTATCAATGGTCAGGCTCTAGCTTCTTGATAATTCATAGCAAAAGAGATTCCATGCAAGTAATGAGAGTATACAGATGCATGTGGGTTATTCTAGAGATGGAGAGTAACTGGAATCTCAGTAATTTAAAGGGGACTCAACATCTAAGGATAAGGATTATGAGATTCACATCCCTAAAAGTTTCCTGCCTAATTCTGTGTTCTAGCCATCTTTCTCGGGGCACTGGGTTAATATGAAACAGAAATGGCTCTCAATCTACTTGTTAAAAAAAAAAAAAAAAAACCCATAAAATAGCTAACATTTATCGCATACCACCATGCGCTTAGCATTGCTCTAAGTGCCTCACAGGTATCTTATTTCATTCTCAGTGGCCCTATGAATAGATACTACCATCACCTCTGTTTCACAGAACAGGTGATTGAGCCAAGAAGCATTTGCCCATGCTCAGAGTGCTGGGATGGGAAGAGCCAGAAAGTCAGCCCTGCACAAAAGCTGTTCCTCACTTCTGCACCACTCCATCTTCCCTCCACCTACTTCCAAATACAAGGGCTCTTCTCTTTGTCTTAATGTATCTTCTGGTACAATACTTCACCACAGAATTGATGAAACTGATCAAAATTCTCTGAATGAAAATAGTGGATTTTTTTAAACAATCCACCCTTTCTACCTTAATAATTTCTGATTGAGCTACTATACAACTACAGGAGTGCCATTCCCATTGTCTTCTATATAATAGTGGCTCTGGATTTATGCAAGGTAGCAGCCTAAAACCCAACATCCTAGCCTGCTTCTTTCCACCTTCTTATTAGAGAATCAATATGTGTTATTCATTTGAACATTGTTAATGCACAAAAATGCCTGAGACTCCTGTGTTACCTGGGCACTGTTATAACCTAAGATTCCACTGTAGAGACCAATTCCAACTAACTTCAGCATAAAGAAAGAGTTTATGGTTCATTTAGTTAGGAAAGTATCTGGAGGATGTACACCTGACTTCAGGCACAGTGGAATCCAGACATGCAAATATCATCAAACACAGTCTTTCAGTTTGCTCTGATTTCTTCTGTATTGGCTTCATTCTCTTCACACAATCATCAGCAGATTTAGGCTCAAAGCTAGTAATTACATAGGACAGAGAGTACTGCTTTCATATGGCTCTAGCAACAGGCCTGGAAGGACTGTCTTGGGCCCATTTTTCAACTCTGTGTGGCCTGAAGAATTCAGAATTCCCAGTGACCAAGCCAATGTGCTCTGGCCCCCTGTAGAGAGGCTAACCTGCCCCCCACCTGAACCCACATGAAGTGGGTTTTACATAAAAAAGAGAAAAGAGATGGTGAATAGATAAAAAACAATACATTTTAATAGAGATACCATCAATACACATATCAGAACACTTTTAAAACTTACTCCCAATTATGTTCTTTATATGTAATACTTTATTCTTTGTAGAATTCAATAGATCTGACGAACTAAAGAGGTGTGCAAGCCATAGATAAGCAAACTGAGTCTCAGTTTCGAGTAAGTAAACTGTTCTAAATGGCAATTAAAAACATTCCTTCTCCTAAAAAAAATAAAAATAAATGACAATGTAATTTTTAATTTTTATTTTCTCCATTCAAAGTAGACCAACTCAAGGAATTATACTGTACTGACAATTAAAATTACATTCTTCCTGGGCTTCTAGGTCACAGAATTATGTAAATTCTTTAATGCTTTCAATAATTAGAATCACAAGTTAACACAGCTTTCTAAGCAAAACACTGCAATTACTAATGTTTACAGAAAATTTTTATCTCTAAAGAATCACACATGGCAGCAGTATTTACAATCTGACTTTAAAATTTTGAGATATGTCCTGGAAAACTCTAAGTAGTTTCTAAGTAGTCTAAAATGTATTAGGCGCATAATGATTTTGCTTTGTATATCCATTCATCAAGTGAAACCATCTTCTTTGGAATGTTACTTTCTGGAAAGAAAAATAATCATATGCACTACATCATTCAGACTGTCTTTGCCTGTTCAGGATGCTATAATAAAATACCACAGACTGAGTAGCTTATAAATAATAGAAATTTATTTCTGTTCTGGAGGCTGGGAAATCCAAGGCACCAGCATGTTCAAGTTCTTGTGAGGGTCCTCTACCTGGTTCATAAACAGCAACTTCTCACTGTCCTCACATGGCGGGAGGGGCTAGGGGTTCCTCTGAGGTGTCTTTTATAAAAACACTAGTCTCAATTAGGAAGGCTTCATCCTGATGGACTAAGCACATCCCAAAGGCCCCACCTCCTAACACCACCACCATTGGGGGATTAGGATTTCAATATATGAATTTGGGAGGACATCAATATTCAGACCATGGCAGACTACATTCCCAATCTGTAGCTCCATGAATTCTAACGAGGTAGACTGATGCATATCATAACAGAAAAGATATTATGTGCACAACTGAAGCTAAATGCAAGGATGCACCGTGTGTACCTAGGAAAGCCACATTTTGATTTTGATCTATATCATTCAAATATTTCTTTTAAGGAACTAAGTGGGTTGATTATTTTTCTATAAAGATCACTCTAGGAGTATCTGGTTGGCTGAGTCAATTAAGCTTCTGCCTTCATCTCAGGTCATGATCTCAGGGTCCTGGATTCGAGCCCCATGTCAGGCTCTCTGCTTCTCCCTCTCCCTCTGCTCTGCCCCACTCAAACTCTCTCTCCATCTCTCGAATAAACAAATTAAATTAAATGATTCTAATGTAAAAATATTTACCATAAGTTCCAAAATATTTGAAGAATAAATTGTAAAGCTCTCATTTTGCCTCTAAACTTTCACTTCACTATTAGAAACTAAAAACAAAAACAAAAACATCCATCATTGCTGAAAGTCATAGCTTCCAAACATATGTTTAATACATCCAGTAAGAACACACAACAATATCCAGTAAGGTATAAAACTATCAATAGATGATCTGTTTCTTCTACCAAGACTAATGAAGTCTCTACCAAGACTAATATGTGGAAACCTCCAGAAATTTAGGGCCATGTAGCCAGAGCATAAATTTACTCAAACTTGTTCCCTCAAAAAAAAAAAAAAAAAAACTTGTTCCCTCTCCTTGGCCTATACACTCCTTCAAATCTTCCATTTTCCTAGGGTTTCATTTTTCATACCAGTTACAATCTTATCATGTAGCATTTTAATGCCTAATTTAATTCTGTATTTCCATTGTCTTAGAGCATACCTTTTTTAATATTTGTAAACGAAAAAGCTTTTAATCCACACTCTAAGACTACCTGTCTTTTATCTTCTTGAAAAGTCAAACTGGTAGTATTCAGCTCTTATAATCATTCCCAAGCATGTTAATATTTGGCTGCTTTGTTCCATGGTCAAAAGAAAAATGTGAGACTTCCCATTGACCTACAGCTGAGAGATGTGCTGGCATTTCAAATGACAGCTCAGAAGCAGTAGCCTTCGGAAGGTAACCCACTGCTCTCTCAAACCTAGAAATTCAAGCTTTTCTTACTGATTTAGCCAAAAGGATGTCATGACACCCATCATTATTCCCAGTATGGAGTCAGGATGAGTACCTTGGTCCAAATAAGAAATTTTATTACATGGAACTGATTGTGAATTTTATAATAGCATTTAAGTTCTTTTTAAAATATTGGTAGATGTGTGCTGCTTTGACTCCAAATTCCTAAAAAGAAAGGTTGTTCTCACAATGTTTTTACCTCAATTGTTATGATATTTGAAGCCCTTATATAGTATACACTATTTTAAAATGCCAGACAACTCTTTGTTTTATTGATGCCTGATATTTGAGGCTGGCTTGTACCTATTCCTTCTACTCCTATTTAAAATATGTAAACACAGATCCTTTCCTAATACTAAAAGATAAGAGGTTTTGAATTTTTTAACTTATTGTTCCTAGTTTTAGGACTGTCACCAAATCCTATCCCTTCTAACTCCTAACCATCATCTGAATTCTGCATCTGCTCCTTAACCATAATTGCCACCAACTTCTCACTTAGATTCCTGCATCAGTAGCTTAACTAGCCTACTATCTCACCCATCTACAATCCATCCTCCTTACCATCACTGGAAAGCTTTTTAAAATCCTTCCAGGTGGGTATCTATAAAACAAATGTTAGGGGTTGTACATACTGCAATTTGCCTACGCATTATTGATACTTCTTTCATACTAATAAAATTCTTCATTTTTATACAGTGACAATGTGTCCAGTTAAAAATACATATTTCCCTAGACTCACCATGACCAGTTCTGGCCAATGATATGTAAGCAGAAATCTCTGGGTGAGACTTCTGGAAAGCTTTACTATCCTGATCATGACATGGGCCTTTTGTCCTTTTTCCTTCCTTCTCATTTCTATCTGGAATGGATCAACAATGGCAAGAGATAATGGCAGCCACTTTAACACCATCAGGAAGGAATAACTCACAAAGGTTGAGGAGGAAGCCAACTGAAGAGTTTGAGTCTCTGACAGTACCTTTGAGCTGTCACATCAACCCTGGCTGTACTGCACATCTCTGGCCTTTCTTCCCACTTCTTATGGGAGAAAAATAACCTTTACTGTTTTCTGAGTTTCTGTTTCTAGCAGTCAAACACAATCTAACTGATAGAGGAATCAGAATAAAAGCCTCATAAATTCCAGGTCAAAGGCCAGATGGTTCCAGGATTCAATGTAAAGTCACCTCACCAATAGGATTAGATCATAGACAGCTCATGCCAGGCTATTTTGCTTCTAACACCAAAATATTCATTTCCCCACATCTAGAGGCTATGTCCTGATCAAATGGTTTCCCTAAGTAGAGCTCATTAATACATGCTCTTTATGTAGAAAATCAATGTACAGATACATAGAGAATATTAATTCAATTCAAAGCTTTATTCTATGCACTGAGACTAGTAAAGAAAGTAAAATAGTCTTTATACTTAAGAAACTCACAATCCAGTTATGAACAAAAATAAAAAAAATATTGTAAAGAAAATAGTCGATCTCAAGATAAGATTAGAAAACTTCATAAAACAATGCAGATTAATCTTTTTTTTAAAAAAAGCTATAGAGACAATGAGAGTGTTAAAAAGCTTAAATCAAGAGACATGCTCTTTAAATACTAAAAGGAATAAATAGACATTAGAAGTGTTTTTTTTAGTCGTTCAGCTATAATAGCATGGTAGATTCACACTTTGATGTATCCTCTCTCTTTCAAACACATATCACTTATAAATAAAATGTAGAAATTAAAATGAAAAAAAATAGAACCAGTTTCAAGAATAAGAAAAGAATATCCACAGAAGACAGAAGCAAAACAGCAAGTCTGGAATAAGGCCACAAACCTACTGGTGGTGGTAGTCAGAGGTTAGTTCCTATGGGTTAAACAAAACCAGGTGTTTTTTATGTCACACCCTGACATGCCTGGTCAGGGTGAAGGTAAGAGACTAATTTCGTGCTCTGTGCTGGCAGATAAGGAAACACTTCTGAACCTTACCTAAAAAACATATTTGAACAAGCTACAGGCCTAGAAAGATAAGAAAGCTCAGACATAGCTTCATAACCAAAACTTGAACAAGCAACTTGCTGACTCAGTAACTGAATCTGTAGTATTTTTACTATGACTTGGGTTATGTATCCCCAGTATCCCCAAAATCACCTTATAAAACCTGGCCTGGACCATGGTCAAGAGAAACCTGCTAGAGAAAACTGAAAAACCAATAGCAAGTAGGAGTAAGAATAGAGAAAGAATAGAAAAACTAATTTAAATAAATAAATAATTTACCATTTAAAATGAGCCTGAAAATAACTATTCTAACTGGTGTGAGGTGATACTTCCTTATAGTTTCAATTTACATTTCCCTGATGATTAGTAATGTTGAGCACCTTTTCATGCACATGTTGATCATCTGTATGCCTTCTTTGAAAAAAATATTCAGATGCTATGCCTATTCTTTAATCAGATTGGGCTTTTTTTGATATTGAGTTATAGAAGTTCTTTATATATTTTGGATATTAACCCCTTATCAAATATAGGATTTGCAAACATTTTCTCTTTTTCAATAGGTTGTCTTTTCATTGATGCTTTCCTTTATCTGTGCAGAAACATTTTAGTTTGATACAATCCCATTTGTTTGTTTTTGCTTTTGGTGTCAAAACCAAAAAATCATCACCAAAACCAATGTCAAGGAACTTACTGCTTATAAATATAAGCAAATTATAAGAAACATTAATGATAAAGAGAAATTTTAAAAGCTACTAGAGAGAAAAATACAGTTTACCTAGAGAAGAAAACATAATTACACTGACATCAACAACAATAGATTTCAAAAGACAATGATGTAAAAGAAATGAAGTAAAGCAACTCTCAATTTAGAATTTTATACCAATCTCTCAAAATTAAGAGCAAAATACATGAAAAAATTAAGAGTTTATTTCCCTAGTTTCTAACTTAATGAAATTTTAAAGTATATCAAAAATAATATTGATAAAAGCATATGATAAAAGCATGCTGGTTAATTTAATTAAAATTTAGTGGAAAATACTAAGTTAGCTCTTTTTTATTAAAGAAACACATCAAAACAAAACCCTAATCATAAAAGGAGGGTTAGGGAATGATATTTAATGTCATGTTCAGAAGGAGGGCAGAAATATTGAATAACTATAAGTCTCATTAGAAAAATATATGATTTAACAGAACATCTGGATGGCTCAGTCATTTAAGTGTCTGACTTTAGCTTAGGTCATGATCTCAGGGTCCTGAGATTGAGCCATGCATTGAGCTTCATGCTCAGCAGGGAGTCTGCTTGGATTCTCTCACCCTCTTCTTCTGCCCCTCCCCCTCTCAAATAAATAGATAAAATCTTATTTAAAAAAAAAGAAAAATATATGCTTTAGGGTGTATTTTTAAAAATATAATAAATAATACAATCTATACATCTAAACCAGCAAACATAAAAGAAATAATTTTTATCAAGAAGACTTACATCTTTATTTCATTAGGACATGAAAATTATATAGCTCTGACCGACAGAGAGGGATAGTGGCTCTACTCATGTAAAGGATGCAGTTATATATAGTAAAAGCAAGCAAATAACCAGCAGACTACTCAGAGACTTAAATAGGGAGTTCTAGGAGGTGAGATAGGCATTGGGGGCCTGATAAGGTCTCCACATATTCAAAATAGACTCATTTTCCAAATTTACTATAAAGCTATACTCATCAAAACTGTGAGGTGTTGGGGGCACCTGGGTGGCTCAGTCAGTTAAGTGTCTGAATCTTGATCTCAGCTCAGGTCTTGATCTCAGGGTCATGAGTTCAAGACCTCCTTGCACGGAGCCTACTTAAAAAAATTTTTTGAGACTTTGATGTGAGGATAGTCATAGATCAATAGAACAGAATTAAAAGTTCACAAACAAACCCTTTCATTTATTCAAATTAATTTTTCACAAAGATTCCAAGATAATTCCATAGAGAATTGATTGTATTTCCAATAAATGGTGCTGAGACATTTAGGTAACAGTGTGCAAAGAGGAAAAAGAAAAAAAAAGCACCTGGGTATTTCCGTTGTTTAAGCATCTGCCTTCAGCATAAGTTATGATCCCAGGTACTGAGATCAAGCCCCATATCAGGCTCAGGGAGCCTGCTTCTCCCTTTCCCTCTGCCTGCTGTTCCCCCTGTTTGTACTCCCTCTCTCTCTCTCTCTGTCAAATAAATAAATAAAATCTTTAAGAAAAAAAAAAAAAAGAAACTTAAGACTCTACCTGACACTATACACAAAATAATACAAATGGGATCCTAAACCTAAATTAAGTTTTTTTTAATAAATTTATTTTTTATTGGTATTCAATTTAACAACATACAGAATAACACCCAGTGTTCATCCTGTCAAGTGCCCCCCCCAGTGCCCGTCACCCATTCACCCCCACCCCCGCCCACTTCCCCTTCCACCACCTCTAGTTCGTTTCCAAGAGTTACGAGTCTTTGTTTTCTGTCTCCCTTTCTGATATTTCCCACACATTTCTTCTCCCTTCCCTTATATTCCCTTTCACTATTTACATTCTCCAAATGAATGAGAACATACACTGTTTGTCCTTCTCCAATTGACTTACTTCACTCAGCATAATACCCTCCAGTTCCATCCACGTTGAAGCAAATGGTGGGTATTTGTCGTTTCTAATGGTTGAGTAATATTCCATTGTATACATAAACCACATCTTCTTGATCCATTCATCTTTGGATGGACACTGAGGCTCCTTCCACAGTTTGGCTATTGTGGACATTGCTGCTAGAAACATCGGGGTACAGGTGTCCCAGTGTTTCATTGCATCTGAATCTTTGGGATCAATCCCCAACAGTGCAATTGCTGGGTCCGAGGGAAGGTCTATTTTTAACTCTTTGAGGAACCTCCACACAGTTTTCCAGAGTGGCTGCACCAGTTCACATTCCCACCAACAGTGTAAGAGGGTTCCCTTTTCTCCGCATCCTCTCCAACATTTGTGGTTTCCTGCCTTGTTAATTTGCCCCATTCTCACTGGTGTGAGGTGGTATCTCATTGTGGTTTTGATTTGTATTTCCCTGATGGCAAGTGATGTGGAGCATTTTCTCATGTGCGTGTTGGCCATGTCTATGTCTTCCTCTGTGTGATTTCTCTTCATGTCTTTTGCCCATTTCATGATTGGATTGTTTGTTTCTTTGGTGTTGAGTTTAAGAAGTTCTTTATAGATCTTGGAAACTAGCCCTTTATCTGATACATCATTTGCAAATATCTTCTCCCATTCTGTAGGTTGTCTTTTAGTTTTGTTGACTGTATCCTTTGCTGTGCAAAAGCTTCTTATCTTGATGAAGTCCCAATAGTTCATTTTTGCTTTTGTTTCTTTTGCCTTCGTGGATGGATCTTGCAAGAAGTTACTGTGGCCGAGTTCAAAAAGGGTGTTGCCTGTGGTCTTCTCTAGGATTTTGATGGAATCTTGTCTCACATTTAGATCTTTCATCCATTTTGAGTTTATCTTTGTGTATGGTGAGAGGGAGTGGTCTAGTTTCATTCTTCTGCATGTGGATGTCCAATTTTCCCAGCACCATTTATTGAAGAGACTGTCTTTCTTCCAGTGGATAGTCTTTCCTCCTTTATCGAATATTAGTTCACCAAAAAGTTCAGGGTCCACTTCTGGGTTCACTATTCTGTTCCACTGATCTATGTGTCTGTTTTTGTGCCAGTACCACACTGTCTTGATGACCACAGCTTTGGAGTACAACCTGAAATCTGGCATTGTGATGCCCCCAGCTATGGTTTTCTTTTTTAAAATTCCCCTGGCTATTCGGGGTCTTTTCTGATTCCACACAAATCTTAAAATAATTTGTTCTAACTCTCTGAAGAAAGTCCATGGTATTTTGATAGGGATTGCATTAAACGTGTAAATTGCCCTGGGTAACATTGACATTTTCACAATATTAATTCTGCCAATCCATGAGCATATATGGATTTTTCCATCTCTTTGTGTCTTCCTCAATTTCTTTCAGAAGTGTTCTATAGTTTTCAGGGTATAGATCCTTTACCTCTTTGGTTAGGTTTATTCCTAGGTATCTGATGCTTTTCGGTGCAATTGTAAATGGGATTGACTCCTTAATTTCTCTTTCTTCAGTCTCATTGTTAGTGTATAGAAATGCCACTGACTTCTGGGCATTGATTTTGTATCCTGCCACGCTACCAAATTGCTGTATGAGTTCTAGCAATCTTGGGGTGGAGGTTTTTGGGTTTTCTATGTAGAGTATCATGTCATCCGCGAGGAAGGAGATATTGACTTCTTCTTTGCCGATTTGAATGCCTTTAATGTCTTTTTGTTGTCTGATTGCTGAGGCTAGGACTTCCAGTACTATGTTGAATAGCAGTGGTGAGAGTGGACATCCCTGTCTTGTTCCTGATCATAGGGGAAAGGCTCCCAGTGCTTCCCCTTTGAGAATGATATTTGCTGTGGGCTTTTCATAGATGGCTTTTAAGATGTTGAGGAATGTTCCCTCTATCCCTACACTCTGAAGAGTTTTGATCAGGAATGGATGCTGTATTTCGTCAAATGCTTTCTCTGCATCTAATGAGAGGATCATATGGTTCTTGGTTTTTCTCTTGCTGATATGATGAATCACATTGATTGTTTTACGGGTGTTGAACCAGCCTTGTGTCCCGGGGATAAATCCTACTTGGTCATGGTGAATAATTTTTTTAATGTACTGTTGGATCCTATTGGCCAGTATCTTGTTGAGAATTTTTGCATCCATGTTCATCAGGGATATTGGTCTATATTTCTCCTTTTTGGTGGGGTCTTTGTCTGGTTTTGGAATTAAGGTGATGCAGGCCTCATAGAACGAATTTGGAAGTACTCCATCTCTTTCTATCTTTCCAAACAGCTTTAGTAGAATAGGTATGGTTTCTTCTTTAAACGTTTGATAGAATTCCCCTGGGAGCCATCTGGCCCTGGACTCTTGTGTCTTGGGAGGTTTTTGATGACTGCTTCAATTTCCTGCCTGGTTATTGGTCTATTCAGGTTCTCTATTTCTTCCTGTTCCAGTTTTGGTAGTTTGTGGCTTTCCAGGAATGCGTCCATTTCTTCTAGATTGCCTAATTTAGTGGCGTACAGCTGTTCATAATATGTTTTTAAAATCGTTTGTATTTCCTTGGTGTTGGTAGTGATCTCTCCTTTCTCATTCATGATTTTATTAATTTGAGTCTTTCCTCTCTTCTTTTTAATAAGGTTGGCTAATGGTTTATCTATCTTATTAATTCTTTCAAAGAACCAACTCCTGGTTCTGTTGATCTGTTCCACAGTTCTTCTGGTCTTGATTTCGTTGAGTTCTGCTCGAATCTTTATTAACTCTCTTCTTCTGCTGGGTGTAGGATCTATTTGCTGTTTTTTCTCTAGCTCCTTTATGTGTAAGCTTAGCTTTTGTATTTGAGTTCTTTCCAGTGTTTGAATGGATGCTTGTATTGCGATGTATTTCCCCCTCAGGACTGCTTTTGCTGCATCCCAAAGATTTTGAACGGTTGTATCTTCATTCTCATTAGTTTCCATGAATCTTTTTAATTCTTCCTTATTTTCCTGGTTGATCCTTTCATCTTTTAGCAGGATGGTCCTTAACCTCCACGTGTTTGACGTCCTTCCAAACTTCTTGTTGTGATTTAGTTCTAATTTCAAGGCATCATGGTCTGAGAATATGCAGGGGACGATCCCAATCTTTTGGTATCGGTTCAGACCCGATTTGTGACCCAGTATGTGGTCTATTCTGGAGAAAGTTCCATGTGCACTTGAGAAGAATGAGTATTCAGTTGAGTTTAGATGTAAAGTTCTGTAGATTTCTGTGAAATCCATCTGGTCCAGTGTATCATTTAAAGGTCTCGTTTCTTTGGAGATATTGTGCTTAGAAGACCTATCTAGTATAGAAAGAACTAGATTGAAGTCACCAAGTATATTATTATCTAAGTACTTCTTCATTTGGTTATTAATTGATTTAAATATTTGGGAGCGCCCACATTCGGGGCATATATATTGAGGATTGTTAAGTCCTCTTGTTGGATAGATCCTTTAAGTATGATATAGTGTCCCTCTTCATCTCTCACTACAGTCTTCGGGGTAAATTTTAGTTTATCTGATATAAGAATGGCTACCCCTGCTTTCTTTTGAGGACCATTCAAATGGTAAATGGTTCTCCAACCTTTTATTTTCAGGCTGTAGGTGTCCTTCTGTCTCAAATGAGTCTCTTGTAGACAGCAAATAGATGGGTCCTGCTCTTTTATCCAGTTTGAAACCCTGTGCCTTTTGATGGGGTCATTAAGCCCGTTCACGTTCAGAGTTACTATTGAAAGATATGAGTTTAGTGTCATCATGATATCTATTCAGTCCTTGTTTTTGTGGATTGTTCCACTGAACTTCTTCTTAAAGGGGAATTTTAAGAGTCCCCCTTAAAATTTCTTGCAGAGCTGGTTTGCAGGTCACATATTCTTTCAGTTCCTGCCTGTCTTGGAAGCTCTTTATCTCTCCTTCCATTTTGAATGAGAGCCTTGCTGGATAAAGTATTCTTGGTTGCATGTTCTTCTCATTGAGGACCCTGAATATATCCTGCCAGCCATTTCTGACCTGCCAGGTCTCTGTCGAGAGGTCTGCTATTACTCTAATACTCCTCCCCATAAAAGTCAGGGATTTCTTGTCTCTTGCTGCTTTAAGGATCTTCTCTTTATCTTTGGAATTTGCAAGCTTCACTATTAAATGTCAAGGTGTTGGACGGTTTTTATTGATTTTAGGGGGGGCGGGATCTCTCTGTCTCCTGGATCTGAATGCCTGTTTCCCTTCCCAGATTAGGAAAGTTTTCAGCTATGATTTGTTCAAATACATATTCCGGCCCTCTGTCCCTTTCGGCCTCCTTGGGAACCCCAATTAAACATAGGTTTTTCTTCCTAAGGCTGTGGTTTATTTCCCTTAATCTATCTTCATGGTCTTTTAATTGTTTGTCTCTTTTTTCCTCAGTTTCCCTCTTTGCCATCAACTTGTCTTCTATGTCACTCACTTGTTCTTCCACCTCGTTAACCCTCGTCGTTAGGACTTCTAGTTTGGATTGCATCTCATTCAATTGATTTTTAATTTCTGCCTGATTGGATCTAAATTCTGCAGTCATGAAGTCTCTTGAGTCCTTTATGCTTTTTTCTAGAGCCACCAGTAGCTGTATAATAGTGCTTCTGAATTGGCTTTCTGACAGTGAATTGTAATCCAGATTTTGTAACTCTGTGGGAGAGAGGACTGTTTCTGATTCTTTCTTTTGAGGTGAGGTTTTGCTTCTAGACATTTTGCTCAGTGCAGAGTGGCCAAAAACAAGTTGTATTGGGAAAAGGAGTCAAAGAGAGGAGAGAAAGAAGGAAAGAAAAGAGAAGGAGAAAAAAATGGGGGGGAAGAAAAAAAGAAAAAGAGAAAGAAAAAGAAAGAAAGGAAAAAAAGGGTGGGGGAAGGAAACAAATCAAAAAGCAAAACAAAACAAACAAAACAACAACAACAACAACAAAAAAAAAAGAACCACGGGGGAGTATCCTCTGATTCTGTATACTTTAAGTCCCTTGACTTCCCCTGGAACTTGTCCGTCTAGCGGGTCTTCTGGGGGAGGTGCCTGTTGTGCTGATTTTCAGGTGTTAGCACTTGGGGGAGCTGCTCTGGCCTGGCCTGGTGCAGGGCTCAGTGGGGGTTGTTTACCCCGTGAGGCCCCAGGAGGAACAACCCCAGTGGCGGGGCAGCTCTGGAGCCCTGGAGTCAGCTCCTGCAGTATCTCCGGAGCTCTCCGTCTGAAGGGCCTGGAGGCTCCGGGCAGGGCCGCTGATCTGCTCAGCTCGGGGCAGGAGCGTCCTCGCTGTCCTGGGCCCTCCTGACCTCTGCCTGTCCCGGGGGAGGCCGGATCCTGGGCTGTGTCCCGGCGCCCTGTGCTCCCGGGCCTGCACTGTTGGATTTGCGCTCCCGCCCCGCAGCGCCCTCCGCGGAGCCGCCCCCGAGCCCCCCCAGCTGCTCCCGCCCCGCAGCCCCCTCCGCGGAGCCGCCCCCGAGCCCCCCCCCGAGCTGCTCCCGCCCCGCAGCCCCCTCCGCGGAGCCGCCCCCGAGCCCCCCGAGCTGCTCCCGCCCCGCAGCCCCCTCCGCGGAGCCGCCCCCGAGCCCCCCGAGCTGCTCCCGCCCTGCAGCCCCCTCCGCGGAGCCGCCCCCGAGCCCCCCGAGCTGCTCCCGCCCCGCAGCCCCCTCCGCGGAGCCGCCCCCGAGCCCCCCGAGCTGCTCCGGGTCCCCCGTGCGCGCTGCAGCCCTTAGGGAGCTCGGCGCACTCTCCCGGGGCGCAGGTGCCTGTTAGTGTCCCCGGGAGCCCGAGGGCCTCCTCGCCCTCCTGGTCCTGCTCCACCTCCCTGCGAGCCCCTTTCCCCCGGGAAGGTCGGTGCAGCTCCTGCTCCTCCGGGACGGGGCTCTCCTGTCCTGGGGACACTCGCCCCGGCCTCAGCCCGGCTCCTCGCGGGCCCCTCCCCCTCGGAGGCCTTTTGTTTCTTTATTTCTTTTTCCCCGTCTTCCTACCTTGATAGAAGCTGAACTCTTCTCACTGTAGCGTTCCAGCTGGTCTCTCTTTAAATCTCAGGCCGAATTCGTAGATTTTCAGGATAATTTGAAGGTTTTCTAGGTAATTTGGTGGGGACAGGTGACTTGGGGACCCCACTCTTCCGCCATCTTGCCCCTCCCCCTAAATTAAGTTTTAAATGATAAAACTACCAAAAGAAAATGAGAAAATCTTTGTGACCTTGGGTTAGGCAAGAAAGGTTTTAGGTACAACACTAGAAGCACAAGCATAAGAAAAATGTTAAATTGAACTTCATTAATTTTAAAAATATTTTGCTTCTAAAGACACAAGTAAGTGGAAAGATGAACCATACACTGGAAGAAGATATTTGCAAATCATATATCTGATAAAGAAGTTGAATCTAAAATATATAAAGAATACAACTCAATATAAGAAGAAATAAACTCAATTTTTTAAATGGGCAAAGGTCTTGAATAGATTTTTCACCAAAAAAGACATATAAATGACTAATAAGCACATGAAAAGATATTCAACATCATTAAGCATTAGAAAAAAGCACATTAAAACTATAATGATATAATGCTATATATCCACTAAAATGACAATATCCAAAAAGACAGGCAATGCCAACTATTGATTAGGATGTAGAGAAACTTAAGTCCTAATCAATTGCTGATGGGAATATAGTATTGTACAGACACTTTGGAAAACTGTCTGGCAGTTAGTTAAATAGAACATTGTCATTTACTTTAGCAGTTCCACTCCTTTTTTTTTTAAGATTTTATTTATTTATGAGAGACACAGAGAGAGGCAGAGACATAGGCAGAGGGAGAAGCAGGCTCCATGCAGGAAACCTGATGTGGGACTCCATCCCGGGACTCCAGGATCACGCCCTGAGCTGAAGATAGATGTTCAACCACTGAGCCACCCAGGCATCACAGCAGTTCCACTTCTATGAGTATATCGAGTGAAAAATGGAAATATGTCTATCCAAAGACATGTTCCAAATTCATAGCAGCAGTACCATAATAGCTTCAGGCTGGAAACAATCTATATAATCATCAACCATGGAAGGGATTAAAAAGTATCATATCCATACTATTCACAAATGAAAAAGAACAAAATACTGACACATACTACAACATCAATGAACCTCAAAAACCTCATGCTAAGTGAAATAAGACAGACACAAAAGATTACATATTGTGTAAGTTCATTTATATGCAACGTCCATAAAAAGTAAATTTCTTAGAGACAGAAAGATCAGTGTTTTTCTAGGACTTGGGAGACAGAGTAGGAGCAAGGATTGATTGCAAAATGGCTTGAGGGATATTTTGGGGATAATGGAAATGTTCTAAAACTATATAGTAGTGGTGGTTATGCAACTCTAAAAGTTTGCTTTAAAATCTTGTAATTATGGGGCACCTTGGTGAAGGAGGCAGATTTCCTGATGAGCAGGGAGCCTGATGCGGGACTTAATCCCAGGACCCTGGGATCATGACCTGAGCCAAAGGCAGATGCTTAACTGAGCCACCAAGGTGCCTTTGGCTCAGGTCATGATCCCAGGATCCTGGGATTAAGTCCTGCATCAGGCTCCCTGCTCATCAGGAAATCTGCCTCTCCCTCTCCCACCTCTCCTTCTCCCTTCTGCTCATTCTCTCTCTCCCTCTCTCTCCCAAATAAATAAATAAAATGTTGTGATTGTATGCTTATAATGGATGAATTCCATAGTATGTAAATTATATCTTAAAGATGTCATGAAAAAGTTTTTATGAACAAAGATAACTAGAAAGAAGAACCACAGAAAAATCTGCAGAAAGCCAAAGGAGTGAAATAACAAAGACACATATAAGTACATATAGAAATGAGTAAAAAAGAAAAAGTTAATAAAGAGAAACAACACAAGAAAAAGTTGGCACTTGAAGAAAAAAATTCAAAATGGATAAATCACTGGCAAACAAAAAAGAGAAAACACATGACTAAACACTATGGAAATAACAAAATAACAGAGACACAATAGAAATAGATTAAAGAAGGATAAAGATACATTCAGGTCAGGAAAAAATATGAAAAAGTTATACCAGAGTCTTCTTACTGGAGCGGGTAAGCAAGTAGCAAAACATTAACTTGTGAATATAAGAAAAAAATTACATACTTAAGGATATTAAGTTAAAGGTATGAGGAAAAAAAGGACAAAAGGTAAAATAGATCTTAAAATGTGATAAAATATCTATCTAAAGACCATGTATATTCTGCCCACAAAATATAAACAAAACCAACTCAAATCTGAAATCCTGGGAAGTTTTATGTGGTATTTGCCATATATGAGTCCTGTAGAGGAAAGTGATATTCAATTAGAACAATTCATATTGAATCAGTATGCAGAAATTATATCAAAATCATGGCCCATCATCAAGTGTGACTATAAGAGTCCACACTACATGTGCAACTGCATCAAGATTTCCTAACCAGCCATTGCTTTTAAGAGAGCATCATTTCCACTTTGTTATAATTATTGATACTAATATGTATCTATCAAAACTGCCAAGTGCAATACGAAAGTCCTATTAGTAGTACGTTTATTACCATAATTAGTAACAATCTGAGTAGCCTAAAATCAAAAACCACTCTGAGAAGCAAGTTAGCTTTTCAATGCTTCATGGTTCTTTCAGATATCCCTGTTTGAGGGATTTGAGGATTTGGTGATTCTTCACTACTGTGAAAATAAATTTCTTTAAAAAGTCATTTAAAATAGAGTCAACAAGGTCTAAACAAGGAGCTCTTGCACACTACCATTCATACCCCCCAGAAAGCAGCTTACTTTACACACCCCAACAGAGAGCAGAAACTATTTCTCTTTGCCCAGTAACATCTCAGCCAATAAGAACTCAGTGAAACAGTTCTTCCCTGCTTCCTCTTTTCCCCTATAAAAGCAAACCCTTTATCTTTATCTTTACCCTTTAAAACTTTATCTTTATCTAAACCCTTTAAAAACTTTATCTTATTACAGCCTGAAACTCCATGGCATTCGAGCCACTTACCAATGTATAAATTGGCATTCTGTATATTTAGTGATGGTTCCATTTATTCAATTAACCTAATATTTGTTAAGAGAGTCTTCTGCACAAAACACTTTCAGATCTCATAGGATAACAAATAACTCATGAATGAGACACAGTTCCATCCGTTTAGCTTTCAGCCTATTTAGGAAAACTGACCATATAAATGAATGCCCAGGTGTAAGGTAGATGGCAAGAAGTGTGGAAGCTCTGGAGTTTAGCTCTGATGAAGTGATGTAGGAAGACTTCAGGAGAGAGCTGCAGAGACCAGAACTGAATAAATGGATCTGCAGGTTACAAAGTGAAGGGAGTATTTAAAAAAGAGAAGATGATTTGAACAGAGGCCCATAGTAAAAGAAGCAGAAAAGGTGTTGGAACAACAGTCAGTAGACCTATTGGGTTAAATCTCCGGGTTCACCAGTGAAGAGGGTGACAACAAGAAGGCCTAGAGAGCTGAGGAATTTGAACACCAAGGAGAGAAGATGAATGTACATCTCTAAGGAATTGGGAATCACTCAATGGTTTCTAGAAGAGTAGGGGAACAATGTAATCAGATCTCTCCACAGGCTAGATAAGTGGACAGTGATCTAGGCAAGAGGGGAATAGCAGTCAGCTCAGGGCAGTAAAGACACGCATAGAAAGTTACAGGAAATATACTTCAGAAATAGAAACTCCTCTTTGAAGATCCAACTAAGTCATTACTTCACAAAGAGCCATTTTTGTCAAATCAAATCAACATCATAACTTGATAGTGTCTTTCTTTTTCTGGGATATAAATAAAGTAAGACCACTAAATATTTTTCCTCTGTGTAGAGAATTCTCTCAACCTAGATTTGCACATCTCTCCAAAGTTAGAAAGCATCGCTTGCTTTGAACAAACCCCACACTGTACAACTGAATACAGATATTTTACATGAAAGTCCTCAACTACACAGTTCAAGTACAAGACTAGAAACCTCATTCTCCAAAGTTCAAACATAGAGTTTGAACATAAGCTCCTAGGTTTCTGAAGGCAGAAAGTGGCAGGCATAAAAATCTCAAAGCTCATGTTTCTGATAAATTCAAAAAGCTAATGAGTGTTAAATCCCTCGCCTCTGTTTCCTTGGGTCAGCTTTCTATATTCCTGGCATGCAGAAAGTGCTTGGGGAGCCCCCAGCCTTGTCATAAATGTGCTCATGGCAAGAATGATAATGTAATATAATTACAATTCAGACTTGCTGGTGTGCAAATTTTATTTAAAGATTTCTACCAAAAGACCTCACAGCACACTGAGTATCTTTGGATCACTTCCCAACATTAGGCATTTTACAATTCTTCCTGTGGATCACTCTCACAGTGACTTGGTAAAAAAAGGGTAGGTAACTTTATTCCCATTTTACAAAGAAAGAGCAAGTCCCATATAAGGTACACGAGCAGCACCCTGCTAAGATATTTGAGGATAATGGTGATTCTTCACTACTGTGAAAATAAATTACTTTAAAAAGTCATTTAAAATAGAGTCAACAAGGTCTAAACAAGGAGCTCTTGCACACTACCATTCATACCCCCCAGAAAGCAGCTTACTTTACACACCCCAACAGAGAGCAGAAACTATTTCTCTTTGCCCAGTAACATCTCAGCCAATAAGAACTCAGTGAAACAGTTCTTCCCTGCTTCCTCTTTTCCCCTATAAAAGCAAACCCTTCTCCCCTGTTCTCTGGACTTGCCCATGGTTTTCTATAATTTGCTTGTCCTGAGTTGCTGTTCTCTGCTGTTCCCAAATAAACTCATTCTGCTGGCAAAATAGCTGGTATCTTTGTTTTTTAAAGCCAATATTACATGGTGTCATAAGTGAGATCCAAAGGCAAAAAACTGTGGAATTAATGACCTCTGGAATCATGTGAGGTACCCACTTGAGCCTTTTGAGCTCTCTGTTTCTATGACTTGTCCTTTTTCTTTTAGCATGGTAAGTATCCCTCTGATCCAAGCTCCCTCCTTTTAGTTAAGCTGTTTGACTTTATTCAGGATCTAGGTTTTTTTCTTTTTATGAAGGCATTGTCCTTCCTGTTAAGGATATTCTTCTGTTTTCCACATCATTTTTCTGTACCATCTCTGATGACACTAATTTTAAAGTGTCAAGCCCATAATAGAAGACTATAAGGCTCAAGACCTCATTATCCCCTGCTCCAGGTAAAGGTCAGCCAATATCATTTTGCCTTTACTTGGGAAGACAAGCAATACACCTGGATAGTAACACCTCAGGGTTTTACTGAAAGTCCTTCCTACTTCTTCCAACCTTAAAAGTGGACTTAGATGATATAAAGTTACCTGGACTTTATTACATTATGTAGACTACTAGCTACTCTGCTCCCCTTCCCACACCTCTTCACAGGAAGACATCTACCTATGAAAACTTTGAGCCTTAGGTAGGCGTAGAGTCTCTGAAAAATTGCAATTCTTGCAATTTACTCAATGTCAGGTTTGATGTTTGGGACACATAATCTCAAAGACTATATTTAGATTCAACTAGGTTTCATGGTATCCTGAACCTCTCAAAACTCAAAACTAAGGGGAAACAAACAAACAAAAACTCTGATGCAATTTCTTGGGAAGAAAGTCCTGAAGGAAATCTTGATTACTTCTCCCTGTGCTTGGACATCTCAATTATCAACTTCCCTTTTTCTTTTTGTATTTGAAAGGGAAGGGAATGCCCTTGGAAAACTCACCCAAAAACATGAGGACTACCATTGACCCATAGGGTGTTATAGCCAACAGCTAAACCCTGTGGCACGAGGTTACACCCCCTTGCCTCAAAGCCATTCCTGCCACTGATGTCAAAGCCACTAAGGAGATAGTCATGGGCTCCCCTCTAACCATTTTTGTACCTCTTCGGGTAGAAGCTCTCCTGAACTCTCATGATGCTCAACACCTTTCAGCGGTCTTCTCACCCACCAACTATGAAATCCTCTTGCTAAGCATTTCTCACAAACCCTCTCGATTCCTAATTCTACCACCCTTCTTCCATCCTCTAAAAGCTGTCTATACTCCTTAGGACTAATTCTGATAGATTACCTCCAAACCCACTTAAGTTACAGAAAACTCCTTTAGATAACAATGACTTTTCACGGTTTACTGATGGTTTATATTTAAAAGGTAAAATGTTAAGTATTATGCTAGGTATTCTATTACAAGTCTTTTTTTAATTCATCCAGGCATCACCTTGGCCCTTGGCTATCTTGGCCCAATTAGCTGAACTGTAAGCTCTTGGTTGGTCCTGCATTTTTAGCCAAGGGCAAAACTACAAATATTTATCCTGATAGTAGGTATACCTTTGTAGTACCTCATGATTTTGGAAAGAATGCTACTTTCAAAGGAACCAACAACCAAACCTTTGTCGTAGTCCTAAAGGATGTTCCTCCAAACAATAATCTAGAAAAATTGACTAAAGATACACAACAGTTTGGCCCCAGAAAAGGAATTATTGGTTCAGTGAAAAAAAAGAAAACTCTGGCTTGGGACAAATAATCCAGTCCTGCCAGAGACCCTATAAGTTCCCATTACTGACTACTGTACATGCATTGAATCATTGGTCTACCGATAAAATAACCTTTATGAACCAAAAAGCAATTAATAAGATACTAACAAGGCTGCAAAGAGTACCTACTTCACTTGCCCCAGCTGCCTGAAATACAATTCAGAAAAGCTGTCTTCACTGCTCTTGGACACTTTAAATTGCCTAATAGACCCTTTGAAATTTGGCAAATGAACTTTATTCAGCTTCCCCAATCTCATGGAAATAAATATATCTTGGTAATGGTTTGTATGTTTTCTCACTGGGCCCAAGCTTTCCCTTGTAGATAAGCTACTGCTACTTCTGTGGCAAAAATCCTCAAAGAAAAAATTATCCCTACCTGGGACTTCATAGTGATCTCAAACTTCATAGTGACCAGGGAACCCACTTGATTAGTCAAGTGCTTTGCTACATCTCAGGTGTACCCCTTTTGGAACCCATGAAGCTTTCACCCTTTGAGATAATCACAATATGCCCAATGTACTTGGTTTCTGCTGCTTTTGATTCACAGCTGGTAAAGAGGAATATACTTCAATATTGCAAAGGCCTAAATGCATCTGTGGAGGATAACTATGCTTTAGTAGGACAATCTTTTCACAGCATACTCCCAGGAAACAAAGAACTTACATAGCACACTTTGTAGCCCAGAGATATCTATTGGAAAAAATATTTCTAGAAAGATTCTCTTCAACCCTGTGGGAAAGGCCCCTATGAGGTGCTATTAACCAACACTTGTGCTGCCAAACTCCAAGGAATAGACTCTCGGATCCATGTATCACATCTAAAAAAGTACCAAGCCCTGACTGGACCTACAAAACAACTATTGACCTGAAAGTAAAAATTTTCAGGAATTGAAGCGGACAACAGCAAAGGGCAACAGCTTTGCCAAGATGACTAAACCAGGCCTCTATACCTTTATCTCACTGTTGCTTCTTAGCTTATTCCTCCCTTTCTTTTTTTTTTCCTCCCTTTCTTTTTTGACCCAGCTTATTGCAAAAGGGGGAAATCTTTCTGTTATATCTGTTATCAGAAACTTATCTGTTTATGATGTCAGAAATCCCTTGTTCTTCCATGTTTAAATACAATCTGTTCTTCTGTACCCAAGGGAAATATAAATGATAAATATAAATTCCTCTTTGCAAGCCTTTTAGAAGAACTTGATAAGCTAGAATGGTTCTTTGAAGAATGTCTGCTCTTCATGTTATTCTGTATAATTATTTTTAAGCTTTATACCTATTGTCCTATTGCCTGTCAAAACTTTTATAGAAACAACTTGCCCAATTAAGTGATACTAGTTCAGCACCTCCAACATAAGATAAGATGATCTCCAACACTTATGACCTTGATAAGATAAAGACCTCAGCTGGGAAATGCCTGAGATTTCTTCCTCCTACCCTTCCTTGTTACTCAAATGTGGCCTCAATCATTTCCAATCTATGTACCTTTCTTCTGACCTGGGACATAACAACCAAGAAAGACCATTCCTGGCACTGAGTGATGAACTTCCTAAATATGAAAAAATGAAGAAAAAAAAACTGACTCTTGCCGGAGATACTTTTGAGGAAAAAAAAATCTTTTTTTAAGACTATTTATTTGAGACAGAGAAAGTATGAGCAGGGAGAGGGGCAGAAGGAGAGGATTCTCAGACTCCCCGCTGGGAACATGCAGAGCCCAACAAGGAGATGGACTCAGGACTCCATCCCAGGATCCTGAGATCGTGACCCAAACCAAAATCGAGAGTTGGACATTTAACTGACTGAGCCACTCAGGTAACCCAAGGCAAAAGTCTTGATCAAAAGGGGAAAATATCAAAATAAATATAGAAAGTATCCAACTTATGATGGTACAACTTAGAATTTTTTGACTTAACAATGATGCAAAAGCAGCATGCATTCAGTAGAAACCATATTTTGAATTTTTATCTTTTTCCAGGCTAGCAGCATATAGAGCAATACTCTCTTATGGTACTGGGCAGTGGCAGCAATGATGTTTCCAAACTGTAGGCTAACATAGGCTAACACAGGTGTTCTACGTTTAAGGTAGCTAGGCTGAGTTATGATGTTCAGTAGGTTAGGTACATTATCTGATTTTAAAGTCAGAGACAACAGAGCAATAAGCCCTGAGGTCAGGACCCTTTTCTAAATGAGCAGAGGTCATTTAAAATGAAGAAGCCATGAAGGGGGAGATCTCACACACAATCACTTAGTCCCCAAAAGGGGCAGAAGACTATTTGATATACCTTCGCAAGAGGAAGGAAGAATTTCTCCTTGCCCAGCAATGGCTCAGTCAATGAAAACAGCAAAACAGCTGCTTCCTGCTTCCTTCTTTCCTATATAAAAGAAAACCCCTCTCCTCTGTTCTCCAGACCTACCTAGGGTTCACCATAGTTTATCCTGAATTACAATTCTCTGATATTTCCAAATAAACTCATTTTGCTTATAAAATACCTTGCTCTTTTGTTTATTACGGTCAACACAACAAATACAAAATTGATATATATTGTTTAATTGTGTTCCCCCTAAATTTCATATGTTGAAGTCCTAACCACCAATACCTCAGAATGGACTATATTTAAATATAGGATCTTTAAAGAGGTAATCAAGTTAAAATGAGATCATGAATAGGGGAAGCTTTAATCCGATATAACCGATGTTCTTATAAGAAGAAGAAATTTAGACAGACAGGTATAGAGGGAATACTATATGAAAAGACAGGAAGAAGATAGCCATCTACAAGCCAGAGGCTTTAGAAGAAACTATTACAGCTCTAGCAAATCTGTATGTGATATAATTATCTGTTTCAATAGACCAAATAGGTATAATTTGGTGAAATCTATCTGGAAAAAAAAATGGGCAATAGTAAGTGGTTTCATTGTCTGTTCTATTTTGGAAGAGCACTGATTGTAAGGCCTTGGTCTGTCACCAGCCAGCTGTGTGATCCCAGGAAAATCATTTAATCTCTCTAACCTTCATTTTCTCGTAGATTGAGGAACTGTTAAACTAGATGAATATTTTTCAAACTGTGTTGAACAGAATCCCAGGGTTTCAGAAAGGTGCCCCAGGAATTGCCTGGAAAAGCAAGAGCAGTTCCACGTCTCCCTTCTTTCTCCTTGGGGTTTGGCATAAAAATGTAAAAATTCATTTTTAATGAGGAAATTTTAAAAAGAAAACCACCACTGAATGATCTCCAAAGCTACTTCTAGCCTTTATGCTCTATATAATTCTATTAGCCTACAGAAGTATCTCCATTTGTTACTTCTGTGTTTATATAATATCCAAGTATTCAAAACAAAAGTGCAAGGTGATGAACCTAGAGAATATGTATTATAATGTTGCACAGGGTTTATCATCACCTTTGAAATTCTGGCCTGGATGATTCTTTGTTGTGGGAGGCTGTGCTGTGTTTTATAGAATATTTAGCATCATCCCAGTCTCCACTCATTCTATGCCAGTAGCAAACATCATCCCCCAGGTGTGACAACCAAAAATGTCTCCAAACATCACCAATGTACTTCCCATGATTCTCAAATGTACTCCCATGCACTTGGGACCAATGAGCATCTCCCACAAGTGAAAGAAAACAGAGACCAAGAAACAGTGACAGAAGAATGTTCATACACTATGTTTTTTCTTTGATTGGGAGAACAGGTGAACAGTTGCCATAATGGTCACTTGAAGGAAGGTCAGTAAGGAAATTGTGTTGTCCTGCAGAGCTTGGTCTCATGGCCTCTCAGCCTGAAGGGTGTCATGGAGCTCTGCTCATTTAGAAGGGCCCTGACTTCAGGACTTACTGCTCTGCTGTCTCTGTCTTTAAATTCTTTAGTTATATCTTTGAATTTGTATTTTGTGAGTAAAGTCTCATAGGATGTCCAGTATGGTTTCCCTCTTTCTGCCTGCTCACCCTTCTGGGACTAGTTTCTGGCCTCCCCTTCTCCCCTCCTGCCCCCAAGAGCATCTCAAGGACAGGCAAGGCATCAGCCATCCCCACCTTATGCTGGCAGAGCCAGGAGCACAATTTGGCAGGAGCCTTCTGCCAACCCCCAGTCCAGGACAAGAATGTGTCCACTATAGAGGATATAATTCCTTGGCAGCTTGGTGGCACAGTTGGAGATCAACTGTCTTCTGTGATTTGGGGCTGCAGGCCTGCAGGGAAGGGGAGACTAATTTCCCTGCCCCCAGAGAATACCAGACATTTTCACTTTGCAAATTCTATAGTTGGCCCTGCAGCCAACAACAGAAAACTAGAGTTTCTCTACCCCTGCCCACAATATACTTGGAACTGCCCTACAATCTCTTGGAAAGTAAAACTGAGCACTAATCCAGATCAGGGCTATCCAGAGGACACTGGGTCTCAGTTTACCCTCCACCACCATACACAAGAACAGCCTCCAAGACGTCAGAGGGATGTTAGCCACATGGGTGTGGAGACACAGGGTACAGGTCAGAACCAGCCAGGCCCAGAGGGAGTGCATACCAGCTTGCTGCAGAGAGGAGAGAGCCTCTTCAGGAACTACTTGTACTTCTAGAGAGAACCAGAAATATTGGTAATGTGAACTGACTGCTGGATTTACTGCTTGGAACTTACATGTAAGTAAGTAAGGAATGTAATGTAATGGATAAAGTAAGTAACATGTAATGGATAGGCTGGTGGTTTCTCTTTGCCAAACTTTTGGGTCTTGGTTCCCTTGACCCATTGGTGGTTTGATCTGCCTTGGAGTTACTGTTTCCTGATTTCCATCCTACCTTGGCTCTCCTGACTCTCTTGCTTTCTGGTATTCCCTTCATCTTCTTCAAGGGCTCCTGCTTCTCTGCTCCCTCTTGAAATGTTTGGGTTCCTAAGCCTCTTCACTTCTTACATTGTGGTCTACCTGTGCAATGTCCTTGGTATCATGGTAACGAACACCCTTTCTGTGCTGGACTCAGCATAACATGCACTGCTCAATGCAAAATGAAAATGTGGGTCCCTTACCCCCAAAACAGAACAGGATGCTGTTAAAGTTCTAAAAGAAAAAGCTTTTCCTTTCTTTTGCACTGTCATTCTTTATTTGGCATGATAGGTTTCATCTCCTATTTAATGTCACTCTAGAGAAAAATTAAAATTTTGAACTATTGCATTAGTTTTACCAGCATCTATATATTGTTCAATGCCAGTTTTAACTATAAATATAGGAGCATTTAACTCTTATACAATGTCACCAAAATTCCATAATACATATTTCATAGCTTATATGTACATATACATGTATTACCAAAAGAGTAGAAACACTGCACAAAATCATTCCTACTGGTTTTATTTCATTCCATGTTAGTTCAATCAACATTCTCTACTTCTCTTTAATTACTAATGAGTAAGGAAACAATGGTAAAGGATCTGTGGGTCTCTCCATCTTTTCCTTCCCTTCTGCACCGTCTCTACAGTGTATTTGGATAATTATGGGAATTAACACAAGTAAGAAAGGATATGTTTGGAATCCGTGGTCATTTCTGTTTCCTGGAATCCCATTGCCTTCTTTATGTATTCAAAGGAAGTTCCAGTTTAAACTAGAGTGACCTCTCAGGGTTGTCAGTACCTCCACTGAACTCTTACATATTGTGGGTCCACTAGAATCCTGGACTCAAGGAGCATCAAGAATGGTACGTGTAAGTGAAGCAAGTAGGAACCATGGAGCACATGCACATTGTGGAATCTCCTCTTCTCACTGCTCCATTGTCGCATTGCACTTTGCAAGCTCTAAGATAAATTAGTAAGAATTTCAAGACAGGGAAAGCAGACCATTAAACCAAGTGCAAGGCCCTTCAGGCATACACACCTCCAGGCCCAGACCACTTTTATAAGCAGTAAACTTGAAGTAACTTACACCCCCTGCAAATGTTTAGCTCAGTGTATAAAACTGATGTCCTCACTCAGCTGCATCTCTATTTCCTAACTCAGTAAAAGGCTCTGCCCTTTTGCCTCCCCATCTGCCATTTTTCTAAACCATGATTGCTAGACTCTCTGCTTTCCTCCTTATGCTCAGTTCTAGTCATCACCTCTGGAGTTAGTTTTAAGGCCTGAACACCTCACTTGAACATACGGTCCCTGATGACTCCTGCCATGTTTCCCTGCCTCCAATCCCATCCTTCCATCTATCCTCCATTTCAGAGATGTGCCTTTCCAAAAGTGGTTGGATTTCCTTGCTGCATAAAACTCTTCCTGGCCATTCCATCCCACTGGGGGAGAAGGGATCATTACTAGTTCCTTTCATTACATATATGCCTTTTTGTGATCTGGGCCTGACTACATTTCCATCCCCAAATTGTCACTCATCAACACTGACCTTCCTTTGCTAATATCCTAATTACAAATTTCTGGAACTCCCTCCCCAAGTATGTCATATTTTCTCAAAGTTCTCTGTGCCTTGCTCATATTATTTCTTCCTCCTAGAGAGTCTTTCCCCAGCTAATACCTACTCGCCCTTCAAGACTGAGTTTAAATATACTTTTCTCTGGAAAATCTTCCCATATCACCCCACTGAACCTGTGTTAACTGGCTCACATTTACAAATTTTTTGCAATTACTGCTATTCCCAGTGACTATATGCATTACTAGCTTGTTTGTTTTCTGTCTAAGCTGTCAATGCCCCTAGTACGAGGGTTGTGTCTTGTGCATTACTGCATCCCCAACAGATAGCATGGTGCCTGAAACATGCCAATTGTTCAATGGTCTTCACTGACTGAGAGATGTGATAAGAATAGATGAATCACAGAGTATCTAATTGACTGCAGTCTGACTATTCCACTTTTAACTGTCTTGCTTTGTAACCTTTCTTCTAGCTAATTAAATAATGTATTGTTTCCTAGGAACCATAGTTAATTAGGCTCATGTTTTTCAGAGACATTCTTTTCCCTACAAGTACCCAGTAATGTCCCAGGGACCCAGAACATGCTTGCTTTTGCTGTGTCCCCTAGAACCTAGCAGAGTGTCTGAAATATAATAGATCTAAATAAATATTGAATGAATCAAGGAGACCCATCCTTCAATGCCCAGTTTTACTCTTCAGGAAACTCTTTAGTATCCTGTGAAAAAAAGCAGGGAAAACTAAAGCACAGAATTGTTTTTATATTTGGCTCCAAAAAAGCATCAATGGCAAAGCCAAAAATAATAGGCATTTATTTAATCCCCACACGTTGAAGAAAGAAAAAAATGCCTATAAAAATAAATCCTGTGAATGCTTTAATTTTTTGCCAAAGTCAGAGAGATATACCAATGAGCTGGATTACCACAAGGTAAAGAATGCACTCATCTCTGTGATCAGAGCAATCTTTGCATCATGTTAGAACTTGTATCCTGATGGTGTAGGGATGGACTGAATTAAACTGTTGCAACTGAAATTAATTGATCATTTCTTGTGACAAAGTGTTCTAAGTGTTACTAAAGCCCATACAAAAAAACAAAAAACAAACAAACAAACAAAAAAAAAAAAAACAACGCGTGGTTGGAGCTCTACAAGGAAATTCTTACTGCAGAAGGGCAGAATTGTCATCAAGTTCTGAACTGGAATAATCATAATATTTTATACAATTTCTAAATAGTTAAAGGGTCATTTTACAAGTTAATAATCTTTCTTTTTACCCTGGGAATTTTCCAAAAGGCTACTAATGAACCTAGAACATTTCCCATTATCATTACATTGACTGAGGTGGGTCATGCAGCAATAGGTCAACACTGCATTAATTCTAAAAGCAAACTTTTCACCTGGAAATAAGGGAGACCATGCAATCGCTATCCACCTTATATTCTTTCCTAAAGAAAGAAAAACAAAGGGAATTTCCTATTGTCCAAGTTCACCAATGACTAGACCAGGAAGACTGTACTAGGGTCATTCAAGTTGTATTGCAATTCTCACAGGTAAATGTCCACTTCCAGGATACGCTCATGTTTAAAAATTTTATTGTTATAGCTACTTTGTGTTAGGTTTCTATTATTTCTCATCAAAGATTCCTTTCGTGAGGAATAATAGAAACCTGACACAAAGTAGCTATAATAATAAATATTTTTTGCTAACTTTTTCATTAAAAGAGAATTTGGAAGTAAGTATGCTTCCAGGTTGACTCAGCACACTGACAATCATGTCAAGTATCCCATTGCTTTACATTTCTTCACATTTTTTATGCTTAGTATTGGCTTTAACTGTAACTGATCATTGTTCCTGGCATCATATTCATGTGTAACAGTGTAGAGAAAAAGAAGAAAAACAACTCTTTTCTGGCTCTTTTTTAAGGGCAAGAAAACCT